>NC_138088.1:10111622-10761344 GCF_964212035.1 Myotis nattereri
ATATGATTGCAGCTCAAAGCAAATGACCTTTGATTTACTCAATACATGTACTCTTGTTGGTGAAAAGGTAGTTTATAATTGACATTGACAAATAGCTCACTTGGTCATACTGTTCTTGTGGGTCTCTGTGGGTGTGGCAACTCTCAAGTAGGTACCTCCTGTTTTCAAACACATTCTCTATGTGGTAACCCTTGTTTCTAAGAAAGTACAGGTAAGTTGTAAGCTAAATGTCTATAATGCAGGATCAATAGTTTTGATTATCATTATATATTTCCTTTAAATATTTGGGTTATTTTTAATAAATTGCAGAGAAGGAGTGGGAGAGGAGACACATTAAAAGAATGGGAATGACTAGACAGGGGCTATCAGGGAGATACTGGCTCTGAGAGACCACAATTGAGATTTAAGAGATAAGCTTGCTCAACTTCAGGAGAAGAGATTCTGAGAGGAAAACAGAAAGAGGAAGAAAATGGTTCATGGGGGAAGAAAAGCCTGAGAAAGAAATAGAAGAGGCTCTTTTCATATTTCTTCCGGTTTGCATGGGAGGTATTATTTCATCTAAAGGTAGTGGTAACAAAAGAAATTGACTCTGAAAAAATGAAACAAAACACAAAACAAAACAAAAACTTTCAACTACAATATGGAAGCTCAAATGATTAGGAAGAAATAAAGGGAATATTTCTTTTAAAAATACTAAAAGAGACATCTGCTACAGAGCTCCTTGAGCACAAACACTCGCACACTGGGAGAGCTTGGGTATCTAAGCAAACAGGAAGCCTGATCAAACACCTTCTGCCCCAGGGTGGCACAGAGGTCAGCAAGTGCATTATTTCTCCCTAAAGGCAGCTCCAAACTACAAAAGAGCATGATTCAAAGACAAAAATAAAAATCCAGGGACTGACACTAGGGAAGAACAAAAGGAAATGGCCGAGAAAGGGATTTTCATCCTCTTCTGTGGTCCAGGGACACTGGTGAAGGGGTCCTCAGATGCCCCTCACATTTAGAGTGACAAGGAAAGCAAACATCCTTACCAGGAGGTAAGACAGGTTAGTCTTCTGTAAGCATCCAAACAGACGTGCTGGTTTTCTATCAAGCAGTACGTTGTGTGCTACAAGTATTCATTCTCCAAAAAAGGAGGCAACGGCCAATTTTGTTATTATAATGTGTTAAAAATGCAAACAGAAAGGCTGGGGATTTTTCCTATTGATTTTAAGCAACATACAGGCATTTTGATGCACGTGGTTGAATGATAACACACCCCCGAGTCCCCGTATGTTTTTTCTCTAAGTCTTGCAAACACACCAGGATGTGGGGTTCCAGAAGCATCTATGTGAATGGACTTAATGGATTCATAGAGCTTCACCACCCTTGCAGACAGGTACTTGCCCAGCTGTGTAGACACAAAGATGAACTTCTATGACTCTACAATTGAAATCTGGTAGATACATCACAGACAGAACTAGAACTCAATGTGGCAAATACAGGACTTTATCTGAGAGATTTAAGACTTTCTCTCAAGCACAAAATCAGCACCTTACTTGAATGCACCTCCCTCAGCACTGGTGCCCTAAATGTTGGCAGATGTATGAGATGTTTGATGAGCCAGCCTCTTAACAAATTCAAGTGTGGGGTAGATAGTAGAAATCATTCTCTGCTAAAGTCATGAAGAGTGCTGCATTCAACCACCTATTAAAAGTCTACAATGGCCCAGCTTGCATGGCTTAATGGTTGAGCATCAATTTATGAACCAGGAGGTCACAGTTCAATTCCTGGTTAGGGAACATAAGCAGGTTTGGCTCCATCCTCAGTAGGGGGCATGCAGGAGGCAGCTGATTAATGATCCTCTCTCCTCATTCATGTTCTAGCTCTCTTTTTCTCTCCCTTCCTCTCTGAAATCAATAAAAGCCTACAATGGTGATGTTTAAGGCATAGTCATCACTGAAAAGGCAGATAAACTAAAGAGGAGAACTAATAGGAAGTGATAGGCTAGAAAGATAGGCCATGTGGACCAAGAAGAGTTTGAATTCCAAATTTAAAATTCTGAACTTTATCATAGACAATTGAGAGCCACTGAAACTTTTTGAGCAGGAGAATGGCAAAATGAACGAAAAAAGATATAGTGTGGAAAGTGATTGATAGGCAAAAATGCCAATTATATGGCATTTTATGACTATTTCAATATTCTAATTTCTCTCTCTCTTCTCTCTATTTTTTGGCGAGCATATCTGTCACAGAGTCCTACTTTATATGCATTGCCTTGGTAGTCTAGTTAGCATCCTTTCATTCTTAAACATTTCCCAATTTTGTCAATAAATATTATGGCCACCCTACTCATCACCAGCCACTGTTGAACAATCTTTCATGTTCCACTGATCAAGTCATTCTCCTAAATTCCCCTTTCATTATTAAAGTTCCAAAGCTCAGTCTTGAGCCCTAGGCTTTTCCTCTTCAGTCCTATATTCTCTCTGTCAGCATTTGCATTTTTACCACTGGCTTAAATTGTCGACAAGTTTAAAATGACTCACATATTTATATTTTCAGCACAGATCTCTCCTTTGAGCTTTAGACCTAACTCTCTAGTTGGCATCTTCACACAGATACCTCAAAGTCAGCTCAAATTCAACCTGTCCGAATGTCAGTTGAAAATTCATAGCCTCACACTACCTCTACCCTCAAAAGCCTTGGGCTGTCACCTACGTGCCCTATCTGAGTGGATCTCACTAAGACCCACCCAGTAGTTCCCAAGCAGAAACTCAAAATTCATCTAGACCATTCATTTTCCTTCACCCCACTGATCTCTCAGCAACCCCTATCACTTCTAATTACAAATATCTTCTTTCTTAACCTCCTTCCCTGGTCAATGACTGTGTCTTTATAGTTCAGCTCAGTTTCTGTTGCCAAACACACACAAAAAATGGTTTAACTTTCCTAACCTTGTAGTTTCCTATAATTGACAAATTCATAGAATCAGTTTGATGGACAATATACAAACGATGTAGAATGAGGGTAATGGCAGAAAGGAGTCACTACCGGAAGATGTAGGCCTTATCTGCAAATGCAAATCAACAAGTATCACTAACATCAGACATATTTAAGGATAAAATATATGAAAGAAAATGGAAGAGTTCAGGTCTAGAATCAGAGAACATGTCCACTAGGTATGGGAAAGACAGAAAGAGAATGAAGAATAAATCAGGAGTTAACAAAAAAGAACTGACCACAGTCATTTAAATAAACGAATCAAAACTTTACCAATGTTAAATGATTGACAGCATATTTTAAAGTTATTATGGGCTTCTGTCTAATTATAATTTCCCAACTGATCTTGTGGAGTGATCACAATGTGACAATGAGTCCCTCATGCTAGTTTCACCTTTGAGTAGGGGTGCTACTTCAGCTGAGCTGGTTCACCAATCTGTGATCAGATCCTCTACAAACTGTGAGGTGTCATTAACCCCATTTTACAAAGGACAAAATAAGGGTAAGGGAAGTTCAGTCATGTGACCCAGGTCCCACAGCCAATGAGTGGCAGGGTCAGGATTAGAACTCAGAGCTCAGATCTGTTCAACCTCAAGTGCAAGCTCTGCACCTTGTACAGTAGAGCCCTCACACGATGAGACTCACTGAGCCACTGCTGCTTGTACCCTCAGTGGTCCTCAGCCTGCTAAATATGACAAATCCAGGCCAATCAAATGTTCTCAAGGACATCTGCTGCTGAACTAGGGCTCAGGAATGCTGGCTCTGGGCAGGTCCTGAAAACACCTACTATCTATCTTGGTTAAAACAAACAAACAACACAAAACACTGACCAGAATGCTTTGCCTTTTCAGGCCACATTAAGGAACTGCAATCAATGTGACTGACACCACCCATGGTAGGACCCAGCATTGGTTCATTTTCTTACAACAACAGGGATTATTGAAAGTGAGGTAAGTAAGAGGAAGGTGCAGATGCCCCAGGGGTTGCAGATGTGAGGTTTCAATGCACTGGAGGACGAACAGGTTTGCAAGGAGCTGATGAGGACTTCAGCATATGGCGTCCATGGACTGGCAGGAAGCCGGCTGACACACTGAATGATGGCATGGCTGTGGCCCTTTCCTCATTCTCAGAGTCCCTCTTCACCTCCAAAGAAAACCTGGAGCTTGGTTTTTCTCACCAGAGGTGGATTTACTGTGCAGAGAATGAAACCAAAGCTGCGGGCCCATCGCTTGCATGATCCTCTGGGGAGAATGGTAGTCCATGGCAAACACAGTGTTCTAGGTAGAGAGAAGCCAGGTGGCAAGCAGAAAACATTCTGTGAGTGGTTTCCAATCTATTACTTAAAAAAGCCTGCCAAAGGGAGACCTGGACTCCAAGTCTCCAGTAACTTGGGAATTATTTTTATGCTTGTGATCTGTACTTATTTTTAAAAGAGGTTCACATAAGGCTTAAGGATCCACAGGGGAAAACTGTTTGGAGGGTCCTGGAGCTTATGACCTTAAACCCTTCCTCAGTTTCACCCTAAATATGCTTTTTAAATCTATTGCTAGACAAATACACTGAGAGAGGAAGGCACAGAATGAAGCCACGTGGTGTGGTGGGAGTGGGGAATGTTTCTACAGGTTTCAAAAAAAGTAGCTAATCTGTCCCAAAGTCTCTACAGCCATGCTTGGCAATTTGAGTACAAAAAAATGACGTAGGACTGAATAACAAGCATTACTAAGCTAATGAAGAAGTACAAGTATTACTAGATCTCTAATAATTTGCTATGTAATCTGGAGGGGGGGATGAGTTGGTGTGTGTGTGTGTGTGTGTATGTGTGTGCATATATTTGTACTCTGTGCGTGTTTGTGTTTAGTGTGCATTTGCATGTGTTTGTGTGTGTTTGTGTTCAGTATACTGGAATGGAGACTAGGAGAAATTGTGGATGATGAGAAGTGAGGGTGGGAAGAAGTGATGGGTGGATGGATGGGTGGATGGTGTGAGGATGGAAGGAAGGAAGAAGGCAAGGAAGGCAAGTGACACAAATTTTTCTATCACCAGAAGCAATGCCATCTTGACCCCTTTAGGAAATATTAAAAATATCTGTGGCCATCCTGATAAAGCGACTCTTAGCAAAGTAAGCTTTAATTGGAAGTCTCCTCTTATTACCTGGACCCCATATGTTCCAACCCTTTGATTCCCATTTCACAATTTTGATAAATGTGTCTCACAGGGGAAATTTCTGCCAATGGCAAACTTGCTTTATGTTTTGGAATTTGCCCTCCAGCAGTCACATAAAACCTTACCCCAGCAAACAGCCAGGGAGCTCTGCAGTTTGGAAGTGAATAAACAGTAATGGGTAGGGAGTTCAGGTAGCAAAATCAAACTGAAGAACCAGGAAAATAAAGCACCAAAAGTTCACTCTTTGTTCAACTCAAGAAAATCATTATAAAACTGTACATTAGAAAACTGTACATTGCACAAAACAAATAACAGTACTAGGACTAGTCTCCAAATAATAATATCATAATAACTTTGTTATTACTCCTGATTATTATATTCTCATCATTACTAGCATAAATGGCTGACTAAACCAAGTTATTTACCTTCATTTTTTTGTTCATATTATACTGAATCTCCATAATTGCTCCTTGATAATTATAAGATGTTGGACTTTGAATTTGCAACCTTGCATATTTGGATCAACAAGACATAAATGAATCTAGTAACTGATTCTGAGTTACTAGAGAGTGTCATGGTAATTACAGATGATGATGGTAGTGGTGGTGATGAAAGATGAAGAGCAAAGGAAGACATGACCAATATTCCTGAGCCCTTGCCTTGTTTAAACATCAGGTGACAGATGGGAAATAGCACAGCTCAGCCTTAAGCCCAGGTCCTCTGCCTCTGTGCCCCTCACCAACAGCATGATGCTAAATCGCCAGCAGATCACAGAGCCTATGATAAGGTAGGCAAAGTTCCTAAATTCAGACTCCTACGCTTGCTCTACTTAACAGAGCAAATAATTTTGTTTGACTAGCCCTTAGGTCAGAGCCTTTGAAATCACCTGGCACACAAAAGATATTCAGTATTTGTCTCCCGAATGGATTACTCAGTAGAGGGAAGGGCTTCTGAAGGAGGCTCAGCTCTCTTCCCAGTGTCTGTACAGAGCATGAAATGTGTCTTAAATATCAACTCACAGATCTCTCCTGTTTGTCCTAGCCACTCTTAATAGAGGCCCCACCAAGATAATAAGATCATGGAGTTGGAAATTTTAATATAGGGCACATTTGGCCATGTGCCTATCAAGAAAATATCCTATCAGTAATATGTAGTCTCATGATTCCTGGATAAAAACACAGATCCTCATTTCCCTTGACAATCTTACTGATTACTAAATATGTGAACATGTCAGAAATCTAGGGATCAGAGGATGTAATAGAATCAGAACAATGAAACTAAACAATGAGACATTAGCCACATCCAGGATCACTTAAGACAGTGGTTCTCAACCTTCCTAATGCCGCGACCCTTTAATACAGTTCCTCATGTTGTGGTGACCCCCAACCATAAAATTATTTTCATTGCTACTTCATAACTATAATTTTGCTACTGTTATGAATCGTAATGTAAATATCTGGTAGGCAGGATGTATTTTCATGGTCACAAATTGAACATAATTAAAGCACAGTGATTAATCACAAAAACAATATGTAATTACATATTGTGAAATATTTATTTCTAATTACAAATATGTATTTTCCAATGGTCTTAGGCGACCCCTGTGAAAGGGTCGTTCGACCCCCAAAGGAGTCGCGACCCACAGGTTGAGAACCACTGACTTAAGAGAAGTTATTCTTTTCTCTTAATGGTATTGACGAAGCCAACTGTGTCATAAACAGCTCTGGGATTACAGAGAACCTGAGTGTCTTAGCCATTCTCTGAGTTAGTCTCTTTCTTAAAGTGGTTTGCAAATGGAAGTGAAAGGCAAGCAGGCAAAGAAATCTGAAATGAAAAACAAAACAAAAGAAAGAACTAAAGAAGAAAGAAAGGAATGATGGAAGGAAGGTAGGATTTGTCACTTCTTTAAATTCTAATAAAAAACTTAGTGAGGCAAAACCTGATGTATAAATTTAGCTCCCTCACTAGTTTTATTGATATATTCCCATTGCCTAACAAGTTTTTAGACTCAGTAGGTGCTCAATCACAAGTGTGGGATTATTGTCAGTTTTGCCTCTATAATTTCCTAAATGTTAAATTATCTGGGATGTTAAAACCATAATGCCTCTTGGGATGAGGGAGGTATTCTACAGGTAGTGGAGCCCCCACACTTGCCAGTGACCCCGAGTTCTGTTTTCCTAAGCTCAGATAGCGGTGGGAGCCCATACATCAGCATTCCGATGCCCTCTGCGGGGAGCGAGTGCATGACTGGGGAGTCAGGGGCCTTTGGTGATATACTTTCTCCTCCTCTCTCAAGGCTCCTTAAAGAAAAAGTATTTGGCTCTCCTTTTGAGATGCTCTCAGGCCTGTGAGTTAGATAAAAACAAGCCTGTTTCCAGGCCCGTGGCGTGGGGTTTAGTGGGAAAGCACTTTGAGCTCCCTGCTAAACAGAGCCTGTTAGATCGAGTCCACGGACACTGAAGCCTGACTCTCCCACTGTTGAAAAATCCAAGTCACAGCTGGAAAGCAACCTTAGCTTAGATCACAGGCCCTGCTCCCTGTGGAGGAGACAGCATTCTTCAGGTCTGCCATGGGCCTGAGGCATTCAAGATTCACCTCTGGCCAGTGTTTATACTCAAAACCATGATACTGCTCCCCTGGACTGGTGCCTATGTTTGTAAAAAGACAGAAATCTCTGTGTGCTTCCTAGGGAGGGGCTGGCCATGAGATTCATCTCCAAGTCTGTCAGCTTCCTGTGGGCCTCAGGCTACGACCACTCCTGAGCTCAGGGCCTGCGGTTCCACATTTTGATGTGAGTGCTTGGATCCAAGGAGGTGAGGAAGCTGGAGAGAGGTGCAGGGCACTGTGTGGGGGCTCAAGTCAGAAGCACAGAACTCAGCTGCTTCCCACTCAATCCCGACCTCTGGAACCTCCGAGCAATGGAAAGCCTGCCTGTTCAGAATCAGTGTTGCCTACAAGTTCTTATATGGTTTACAAGAGCCTCGCTGAACTCTGCACTTATTATGTTTCATGTGTTTGTTAAGCCATTCCACAAATATTTGCTAGCATGTTTGAGTAAAAGAAAAAATGCTGGAGTCCTGAGAGTGAGATGCAGCGTAATTTGCCTCTGGAAGAGCAAGCTGAGTAACGGAAAACCACTGACGGGCTTTAATGTTGGAGAGTGAAGGCTTGAGGCGCCCATCGGATTTGCAGTTTGAAAATAACACTAGTTACAGTGGAAAGAAGATTAAAGGGATTAAACATATGGCAACGCCAGACTGGAAATTATTCAGCATTGGCCTACAGAATTATAAATAGTAACTTTGACTAATATGGTACAAACAAAACTGAAAGCAAATGAGTTGATCTGAAAGAAATTTAAATATATATATGGCAAATAAGGGGAAGAGGTTAGACCTTTAGCCCGTGGGACTTGACAGAGATGAGATGTTACCCGGAGAAGTGAACACTGGGAGATGACACAGTTAAATGGGAAAATTGGGAGTTCGGTTGTTGGCAAGTTGAATTTAACGCGCCATTGAGACATTCACAGGAAGAAGTAACGAAGGTCTAGAGCAGCGGTTCTCAACCTGTGGGTCGCGACCCCTTTGGGGGTCGAACGACCCTTTCACAGGGGTCGCCTAAGACCATCGGAAAACACATATATAATTACATATTGTTTTTGTGATTAATCACTATGCTTTAATTATGTTCAATTTGTAACAATGAAAATACATCCTGCATATCAGATATTTACATTAGGATTCATAACTGTAGCAAAATTATAGTTATGAAGTAGCAACAAAAATAACTTTATGGTTGGGGTCACCACAACATGAGGAAATGTATTAAAGGGTCATGGCATTAGGAAGGTTGAGAACCACTGGTCTAGAGCTTCAGGAGAGTTTGAACTCTAGATAAACATTTGAAAGTCTTGTGCACATCGACGTTAAAAGAATATCATCAAGGAAGAGAGTTGAAAGGGCAAATGAAAGGGACTGAGAGAGTAAGTGGGAGAACTCTAACATTTAATGGCTGAGAAGAGACTGCAAAGAAGTAGCCAGGGTTGGAGGAAAGCTAGTGGAGCGGAATGGGCTGGGTGCCCAGAGGAGAAGAATGTCACCACAAAGAGGGTGGATTCACCGAGGTAAAATATTTTTGAGATTTCAAGTGAGATGAGGACTCAGAAAAGCTCATTATACTACATATGAGGCGATGCACTGACATTTTTGCATGGATAGGCCAAGGAATCAAAGCTGGATAAGGAAATAAATGAAAATATTAGGGCTGTTGACTTAGTAGGTATACAAAGAGAAGGATCAAAGGAGTAGAGATGCTTATGAGGTTGATAAAAGCAGATCAGGGTTTTGAGAGCAGAACAATGGAATTAGCATAGAGGTGATGATTAACTCCAAGGTGTGGATATGGAAGTGGGTAGATATGATGGGGCAAAAGAAAAATTATTGGAGATGAGGCTGCAAAAGTCATGATCTAGGACCGAAGTAATGCAATCTGTAATAATAAAAGGGTAATATGCTATTTAGACGGGACCTCTTCCAGATGTCATTCCGGACATCCTTCCTGATGAAGCCAGGGCCAGAGGAAAGTCAGCCCAGGTCCCAGGTGCCAGAGGGAACTGGTGCCAGCAGCTGGGGGAAGAAAGGCCTACTCTTGCATAAATTTTTATGCATCGGGCCTCTAGTATTTTAATTAAAAGATGGGATGTGAAAATTCTGTAAATAACAATAATCAGGATAGGATTAATTGTGGTATATCATATCTCAAAGGATATTATTTTTTCAAGACCTGAAGGGTAAGGGCAGGGCAGATACCATGTCTACTTTCAGACCAGGAGGTGCATGTGGAATCTAAAAACCATCCTTTCTTGAGAAGCTGTGTCAACAGTGGACAGTCAGGGATCAGAAAGTGGTGTGTGTGTGTGTAGCAAACACTAAAATATAAAATGGCTGATAAAGAGACTATCGGATATTTGTTAAATTGCACAATTCCAGATGTCATAGCGGAAGACCTTGTGAGAAAGAGAAGGAAGTGGAGGCCTGGGTGAGCAGCTAGAAAATATGGATCATGAGTTGCAGAAGACTAATGAAAAGGAGGAAGTGATGGAAACACATGGGCATTCTGTAATATGAAATGAAAAGAGAGAGCTAGTGTGGCAGTCTCGGGGTTTCGCTCCCTTGGCGAAGGGTTCTGAACTTCATGATGCGTGATTACTACATCACCAGGGGGTGAAAGCAAGTATGTGTTGTGGAGCTTGGGATGATGGTGACCCCAGAGACTATTGCTTATACGTGTCCATCATGTACACTATGAAGAAGCTAAGAACATATGAAAAATACTGTATCAAACATTATGAGTTCCTGGGCCCCCTGAAGATCATCACCCAGAACCCCGACTTAATTATCATGTTCCACCTCATTAGGACAAAACCCCAAGCTGCTTAACTTTGTGACTAATCTGTTCACTTTCAGTAGCTTGTGCCTAGTAGGGCTGAGACACGTTCCCAACAGTAATTAATCTGGATGAAATCCATCCTCTTTTCTATTAATTAAGAAGTATCTTTTCCCCAATAATTAAAAGAAAATCTTCATTAGCAAATTGTTACTAATTCACCACTGATTTTAAAAAAGCATGTCTCCAATGTTTCATAGATTACCAGATGTATTGGCAGCATTTTTTTCTTTTTTAATCACTAGCACCAAAGAGGATTGGTGGATGGGATGAAAATATGTGAAGGAGAACAGGAGTGCAGAGAGTATCACAAAAATTTATTATTTAGAGCAGTTACTAGTTGAAAGATGACACACACCAGAACAATTGTTGTAGTGTGGTGAGATATACCATGTCCATAAAAGTTTATTTAGGAGTACGAGCTCAGCGTGTAAGATAAAAGTAGACTTAAGCACATGCAGGTATCACACTGTAAGCCTGGGCGTTCCCAGCCTAGCACATGTGGAGCATCCCCGGTAGCAGGGAAGCCCTGGATCAGCATAAGGCTGACTGGCCCATTGAACTAAGCTTCCAATGAAGCCTTACATTCCACTCCAGCAGGCCAGTGGGCTTACAAATTTTTTTTTTTACAAGAATGATGCTTCATTTTGTATTTCCTCTCCTGGGCCCAGAAATACATTTTACCATTTTTTTTTTCAACATACAGGTAGGCTTTATGTATAGAAGGTTTCCTATAAACATGCCCATTCCTGGTGGCCTCCTTGGAGCACATGGTAGAGTCACTACAGCCTCAAGCATCTTTTCAAGGGGCCCATGTTTCTGATGGTTGTGGTGATAGTGCTAATGTCCTCCCTTGGCAAGAGCACATCTCCCTGTAAGCTGCAAACCTTGGACACCTTTGAAGGTCTCACGGAGCTCACAGCAAACTGGGTTTCAGAATGCCTGTAGATACCCACTTCCTGCTCCATGTTGAGGGAGGCCAACCAGCTTAGCATTTACAGAATTCCCTTCTTCTTTTGCCAACTCCCTTTATGACATGTGGCTCAAATGTGTGCTCATGGGCTATTTTGGGGAAAGATACCCAAACAGGTTATAGTTCTCCCTTCACATCCTGTTCCCAGGCAGCCCCTTTCAGGTCCACATTCTTTGCACACACTGGCTTTGGGGGTCTTCTTTGCTCAAAATGTCAATTCTAGTTGAATTGTACAAGAGTGAGCACAAGTAGGTTTACAATTGTGTGTATCCAAAACAGTTTATTCTTATCTTATTATTTACATACTAGAGGCCCCGTGCACAAAAATTTGTGCACTCGGGGGGGAAGGGGGTCCCTCAGCCCGGCCTGTGCCCTCTCCCAGTCTGGGACCCCTCGGGAGATAACGACCTGCTGGCTTAGGCCTGCTCCCGGGTGGCAGAGGGCAGGCCCAATCCCTAGGTGCAGCCCCTGGTCGGGCTCAGAGCAGGGCCGATTGGGGAGTTGGGGTGCTGCCCCCTGTCACACTCAAGGCAGGGTCGATGGGGAGGTTGCGGTGCCACCCTCTGTAATGCACAGAGCAGGGCCAATCAGGGGATTGGGGTACTGCCCCCTGTCACGCACAGAGCAGGGCCCATCAGGGGTGTTGGGGCTCTGTACCCTGTCATGCACAGAGCAGGACCTTTCAGGGGGTTGAGGAGCTCCCCACTGTCAGTCACAGAGTAGGGCTGATAGGGGAGTTGGGGCACCGCTCCCTGTCACACACAGAGCAGGGCGGAGCAGGGGGTTGGGGTGCTGTCACTGTCACACTCAGGGCAGGGCTGATGGGGAGGTTATGGCTCTACCCCGTCACACACAGAGCAGGGCCCGTGGGGGGCTGGGGAGGTTGGGGCGCCACCCTCTATCACCCATAGAGCAGGGTCGATCAGGGGGTTGGGGCGCCGCCACTGTCACACTCAGGGCAGGGCTGATGGGGAGGTTATGGCTCTACCCCATCACACACAGAGCAGGGCCTGTGGGGTGGGGGTTGGGGTGCCGCCCTCTATCACACACAGAGCAGGGCCGATCAGGGGGTTGGGGCACTCCCCCATGTCACACACAGAGCAGGGCCGATCAGGGGGTTGGGGCGCCGCACCCTGTCACACACAGAGCCGCAGGGCGATCATGGGGTTGGGGAGCTCCCCCTATCAGGCACAGAGCAGGGCTGATAGGGAGGTTGTGGCCTCGCCCCCTGTCACACACAGAGCCACAGGGCGATCAGGGGGTTTGGGCGCTGCCCCCTGTCACACTGATCCCAGTGCCGGGAGGCCTCGCGGCTCCACTGATCCCGGTGCTGGGAGGCATATTACCCTTTTACTATATAGGATAGAGGCCTGGTGCATGGGTGGGGGCCAGCTGGTTTGCCCTGAAGGGTGTCCTGGATCAGGGTGGGGGACCCCACTGGGGTGCCTGGCCAGCTTGGGTGAGGGGATGATGGCTGTTTGCAGCTGGTCACACACCCTTCAGGGTGGGGGTCCCCACTGGGGTGCCTGGCCAGTCTGGGTGAGGGACTGAGGGCTGTTTTCAGGCTGCGGGTGACTGAAGCTCCCAACCGCTCCTTTTTTTCTTTTTTTCTTTTTTATTCTGGGCCAGCTTTAGCTCTGACTCCAGCTCTGAGGCCTGTGCTGCTGAAAGCAGGTATCTGGTTTGTTTGTGTTCTATAATCAAAACACTGTATCAACTCCAGCCCTGAGATACCGGCTCGCTGAAAGCAGGTTTCTGGGGTTTTGTTTAGCTTCTATATTTGTTACAATGTTTCTTAATCTGCAAGCTCAGATGCTGGCAAGGCAGGCGGGGAACGTTGGAGTCCTCCGTCACTGAAGCAAGCAAGCCTCATGTTAGTTTCAAGCTGCCTGGCTGCCGGCCACCATCTTGGCTGGCAGTTAATTTGCATATTTCGCTGATTAGCCAATGGGAAGGGTAGCGGATGTACGCTAATTACCATGTTTCTCTTTTATTAGATAGGATTCATTTATTATTGTATTACTTATTATTACTATTGTTAGCCTACTTTTGCCCTCCCCTGTGGGACCTCTGGTGATCTCAATGACAGATATGCTCATATGCTGGCTCAAACCTCAGTCCCTGACAGGCTCAAGCTCCAACAGCAGTTGTCCACGTGCTCACTGAGTTTTCTCAGGTAAAACTCGCCAATGGCTGTGTGACAATGTTGATTTGGTTCATTTATCTCTTTGAAACTCAGTTTTCAATTGGGATAATTATTTCTGTGTGGCTAGAGACTACTGGTTACCTATCCAATTATCCCCTCTTGTTTGGTAAGAGGACATGGTTTTTAAATTCTGAAAGGCAATGATTGCAGCAAAGAGATTACAGAGAAATTACAGAGATTACAAAATGGGACTTCAAGAGAAGCTCCTTTACCCACACCTCACCCTTTCATTCTTCCTTTCCCAGTTCTCCTTCCCAGGTAACCACTGGTCTACTTCCTGTTATTACAGATGCATTTGTATTTCATCTAAATGGAATCATCCTATATGTAATTTTTTTCTCTGGTGTCTTTGACTCAGCATAATCTTTAAAAAATTCACTCATGTTGTAATGTATGTCAGGAGTCATCTGTTAATAGGCATTTGATTTGTTTCCAGGTCTTGCTGATTACAAATAAAGCTGCTGTGAATGTTCATGACCAGTCTTTGTATGGACTTACACTTCCATTTCTCCTGAGGAAATACCCAGCAGACCATAGGTGTATCTTGAACATTTTAGTAAACTGCCAAAGTTATCATGCCCACTAGGTATGTATAGAAACTCATTCCCAGTCGGGTGTATAAGAATTCTCGTTTTTCCACATCTTCACCAACACTTGGTATGGCCATTTGTTTTTGAATTTTAATTGGATATGATTGTATTTTTAATTTGCATATGCCTGGCAATTAATGATGCCAAGCATCTTTTCATGTGCTTACTTACTAGCCATATATCTTCTTTGGTGAAATGTCTGCTAGAATCGTTTGCCCACTTTTTAAATTGGGATGCTTGTTTCTTTATTTTTTCCCTTTTTTATGTTTTTTTTTTAATTGCTTTTAGAGAAAGAGGAAGGGAGATGGAGAGAGAAAGAGAAACATGGACGTGAGAGAGAAACATTGATCAATTACTTCATATGCATCCTGACTGGGGGACTGAACCTGCAACCTAAGCTTGTGCCCTGACCAGGAATCCAACCAGCAACCTTTCCATGCATGGGACAATGCTCAACCAACTCAGCCACACTGGCTGGGGCTGTCTTATTATTTAACTTTATTCTGGACCTCATCTTTTCATTATTTTAATAGTGGCTTTGTATTTATTCATTTATTTATGTACATAGTCATCCAGTTGTTATCCATTTTTTAAAAAAATTATCCTTTCTCACTCAACTGACTTGGTATCTTTGTTAAAGAAACAGTGGCTTCTTTATATAAGGTACTTAAGTGCAAATTCAGTTTATTTTGTAGATATTGAAATATTTATGTTATTTCTCTTATCATGGATACATTTGGTAAATTGTGTTTTTCAAACTATTTGTCCATTTCATCTAAGTTGTCAAATTCACTGGTATAAAATTGTGCATAATATTTCCTATTGTCTTTTTAATACCTATAGCAATTATAATACTTTCATAGTCTTCATTTCTGAAATTAAAATAAAATAAAATCTTGTTTTATTTTTTCTGATCAATTTTATTAATCTAAAAACAGAGCTTTTGTTTGCTTTGACTTTCTTTGTTTTTCTGTCTTTCACTGATTTTCAGTCTGACTTTATTTCCTTTCTTCTCCTTAATGTGCATGTAATTTGCTCTCCTTTGTCTAGCTTTTTTTTTTTTAAGAATGTATGCTATTTAGTGCTTTAAATGTAGGCATTTAGTGCTTTAAATTTCTCACTACCGCTTTAATGGCATCCCACACATTTATGTTCCATTTTTATTTCTATTAAGCACACAATACTTACTAATTTCTTTTACAATTCCTTCTTTGACCCATGTATTATGTGGGTAGTATGTTAGTTAATTTCTAACTATTTGGGTATTTTCCAGAGTGCCTCTGTATTTGATTTATAATTTAATTCCATTGTGGTTGGAGAAAACATACTTTGTATTAGTTAAATTATATTAAATATGTTGAAGACTGATTTATGTCTCTGAATATGGACTATTTGACAAATACTCTGTCTGCGATTGTTCAGTGGAGTGTTTTATAAATAATCAGGTTAAGTCAAATTATAGTGTAATTCAAACCTCAACCCTCACTGATTTTCTCTCTGCTGTTCTATCAAGTGTTGTGGCACAGTTCTGAGATCCCTGAGTGTGTGTGTGTGTGTGTGTGTGTGTGTGTGTGTGTGCGCGCGCGCGCATGCCCACTTTGCCTTGCAGTTTTATCAGTTTTTGCTTCATGTATTTTGAAGGTCAGTCATAATAAATATGATTGTCCTTTTAATGATTTGATCCCTTTGTCATTATAAAATGATCTTTTTATCCTTGGTAATAAGTTTGATCTGCAATTTAATTTGTCAAATATTAATATAGTCACTCTTGCTTTCTTTTGATTAGTATGCTGTATCTTTTTCCTCTTCTTTTCCTCTTTTAACCTATTTGTGTCTTTATATTTTTGAATTGTGTTTCTTGTCAACAGTATATAGTTGCCTTTCATTTTCTTATTCAACTTGATAATTCTTAAAATTCAGTATATTAACTAGAAACATTTACATTTAGTACTAATTGTTTTCTATTTGTTTTATCTGTTCTTTCTTCCCTTTTCTCTTTTTTCAGTTTTGCTTTGTATCAATTTTTAATAATTCCATTTTATCCTCTTACCTTTAGCATTTATGGTATATCTCTTTAACTTAGCAATGTACCATCAACTGATCATTTACTGCTATACTTATACTAGTGTACCTCTCTTTTCTTCCATATTTAATTTCCTGCATTTTCATGCATTTTATTTTACAGATATTATAAACCCCTTAAGGAAATTGTTACTTTCATTTAAATAGTTAAAAATCTCTTTAAATGATTAACTTTAAAAATTATATATTTATCCATGTACTCAGCATACCCAGTGTCATCATTCATTTGTGTGGATCCGTATTTCCATCATATACAATTGCCTTCTGCCTAAAGAATTTACTTTAACATTTCTTTTTGAGTATATATGAGGGTAATGAAATAAACCTTCAGCTTTTGTATGTCTTAAAAATCTTAATTTGGCTTTTATTTTTTAAAATTACTTTTATTGGGTATAGAATTTGAAGCTGACAGTTTTAATGACTGTCAATGTCTTCAACTGCTAATGCTAACATCTGGGGTAGATTTGATTGAATTTTATCTTTATTGGGTTATATTTTCCTGCTTAGACCTTTTTGATTGGATGCCAGATACTGTGATTTTAAAAAAATCTTTCTGGATGAAGATAGTTCAAATTTCTGTAAATATTCCTGAACCTTATTCTGGAATAAATTTACTTGGAAACTGTTTCATCTTTCAGCTTTTACTTTTCAGATTTGCTAGGTAGGACCAGTGTTTAGGGCTAATTGTATCCACTACTAAGGCAAGGTCACTCTACCCAATGTCCAATTGTATCCAATGTTCGCTCTTCCCTACTAATTGGCTACCCAATGTCCTGGCAACCAGGACGTTTTCCATGGAAACAGCACTCTTCCTGGCCCTGTGAGTATGCCAGGAGCTCATCCTCCAATTTTTTTCAATGTCTTTTCCCTGAAGTGGATAGTTTACCCACATGTATGTGCTGATCAGTACTCAGTTAATACTCAAGAGGACTCTTCCACAGAGCTCTTTTGTTTTCTCTCTGAATGCTCTCCTTTTCAATACTCTGTACTGCCAACTATAGCAATGTCAGTCTTCCCAGACTTTCACCTCTTTTTCCTCAACTCAGAGGGTCCACTAGGTTCCATCTCACTTATTCCCTGAGCCACGGCCAGGAAACTCACTGGGGACGGTGAGCTGCGCAATCACAGGCTTTACTTCATTAGTTACCCATCTCTTAGGATTGTGGGTTTTTGTTGCTTGATGCTAAGTGTCCTGTCATCCATTCTTCTTTCATGTTTTGTTTCTATCCCTTGATTGTTCCAGGCAGCAGGGTACATCTGATCTCTGTTATGCCATCTTGGCTACCATCTTCAGATTTTATATTTTTTATATTAAAAATAAAATTTTGCTTATATTTGTATGCCTTTTAAAGCATTTAAAAATGCATTCACTTAATCTTCATATTTACAAACCTTTACCAGAGCTGTCGTGTAGAATTGTACAGGTTGTTTTACCCACAAAAGTGCTCGTCCGAGGAGGGTGAGTACAGACTGTCGACCATGATAAGCCTGTCAATTATACAACCTGCAGCTTTGCCTTTCCTGGGGAGACAACTTTATCTAATTTGCACAAGGGCACAACCATGGGCTACCAACAAATTCATTCTAAAATCTCTCGGATTTAAATGCAGCTTAATTACTTAAATGAAATATTGACATCTAAAAAAGTCAGATAAGTAAGTAGAGAACAAAAAAGAAAAGCACCTAATAAAAATAAGATACTTAACTATTTAGCAAAATCTCCTTTTCAAAAATGTTTAGTTGGTTTGAGTGGGTCAATTATTAGTTCATAATCCTTTTTGATAACTCAGAACAAGAAAGGACCAGAAATGAATGAACCAATGTGGTCAATTTTAGCTTTAAGCAGGTCTAAATGTGTTGCCCATTATCTTTCAAGAATTTTAAGAGACTAGATGAAATATTGGCAGTTCCAGATGAAGGAGGAGAAAGAACTCTCATTAAATTATCTTCTTTCCATTCTTCTTCCTTTCCTTCCCTCCCTCCCTCCTTCCTTCCCTCCCTCCTTCCTTCCCTCCCTCCCTCCCTCCCTCCCTCCCTCCCTCCCTCCCTCCCTTCCTTCCTTCCTTCCTTCCTTCCTTCCTTCCTTCCTTCCTTCCTTCCCTCTATTTGTCTTCTATTTCATTCTCCCTCCTCTATTCACCAAATATTTATTGAACACCTCCAATATCTCAGGCATTAATATAAGTTCTTAGAATCAAAACATATTTAAAAATCTCACCTTCTAGAGGGGACAGAACAATGGTGAACAATATACATAAAAATAAGTAAATTTTATATGTTGCTTAAACATAATAAACGCTGTGTAAATATTAAAGATCTAGAAAGAAAATAGAGTATGGTATTAAGAATTCAAAGTAAGCACTGAACATTTTACCAGGATTGGTCATGGTAAGCCTTATTGAGAAGGTGGCATCTGAACCAAGACCTAGAAGAGGTGAGGAGGCGGGAACTGAGATCTCCAGGTGTCTGGGGAAGTAGGCCTGGAATGGTAGAAGCAGAGCTTGGAGGCCAGTGGAGTGGGGAAAGGGGGAATTAGAGAAGGAGTGCTCAAGGTTGGAGAAGGTAAAAGGAGACCTTATGAGGTCCTATATCATAACCTGACTTAACCTTTAAAGAGATCATCTTCATGTCTTTTCTTTCCTTGGGATTTATATAAAATAGATATTTGATGAATGACATGGCAAAGAAAAAGTGAGAGGAGCAGTCATATGAATGTCTGCCTTTCTCCTCCTCTGTGGCCACTAAGGAAGGAGGATCTTTTTTGTTTGTTTGTTTTTTTAATCCTTACCCAAGGATATGTTTATTGGTTTTAGAGAAAGAGGAAAGAAGAGAGGTGTGAGAGAGAGGAAGAAACGTTGATGTGAGAGAGAAACATCAATTGGTTTCCTCTCAAATGCACCCCAACCTGGGGTTGTATCTGCAACCTTTTGGAGTAAAGGATGATGCTCCAACCAACTGAGTCACCTGGCCAGGGGGAGGGTCTTTCTTACCCAGCGCGCGTCCACACCCTTGCTGGACAGATTCCAGTGAGGGCTGAGTAATGGCAGAGACCAAGAGCAGGGAAAATGGCTATGCATGTTGGTAGAAGGAAAAGAAAATCGGGGTGAAGAATGGGTTACAGATAACTAGGGATTTGGAAAGGGGGAAAAGAGAATAGGTTTTTTAGAAAAAGAGATGTAGAAAAAATAATCTTGTTAAATTTTGCTGTGTTTTGTTTGATATGATCTCCATTTGTTATTCAAGAAAACCTAAAGTTGATATCTATACGAATCTATAAAGTTTCCTATTTTCAAATTTGGTTTTCCTATGGATGAAACCATATTAAAACTTGCTTTTAAGGCATTCCAGTATATAGGGGTTACCATAATTAGAAAAAAAGTGTAAGAATCACAAAAGTTCTTGTATTTAGGTGGTATAAATAATGTAACATTTAAAATATATACCTTTCTTTTTTTGTCTTTTAGTTATGTAGTTATCTATTTTAACCTCTTTAAATTTTAAAATATTTAATCAAATTTTCAGCTAAAAAGTAGTACATTAAATTGTTTAGAATCTTACAATTGTGCCTGCCTTCTACATTAGACTCTCTCCCTTTCCAGAGGCTAATAGCATTAACAGTTTCCTGAATATCTTTCAAAAAATGTATTTTATACTTTAGATTGACATCTATGAAATTGTTGGTCAAAAATCAAATGTCAGTAATATCATAGAGTTCAACCTAATACAAGGGCATATATGTCTTCTTTTAAAATAAATGAGATAAATGTATAGACATTTTAACATTGTGCTTGGTGAATATATATATATATATATATATATATATATATATATATATTTGAATAACTCCAAATCAGTACATCAATATTTAAATCATTCTTTTAATACTTGCATAATATTCTGTTTTATGGACACATGATTTAACTAGTTCCCAGCTGATAGGCTTTTAGATTTTTCAATTTTCTTTTTTACTATTTCAATATTGTAGTGAGCATATTATTGTTATGAATCCATACAGGTAGATATATAGGATCAATTTGTAAAGGTGAAATTGCTGGGTCAACATTTTGGCTTTTACATCCCTTTTAAAAGAGCTCTCACCCACATAACTGGGTGGATGAGGGTGCCAGCATCTCCACACCCTTCCAAGATCATGAATGATCTTTGTTAATGGCAGGAAGGAAAATTCTTATCTAATTGTTCTAATGTTTCACACTTGAAAAAAAAGCATGCTCATTTGTCATTTTCATTCATATTGTTATGGGTTACCTGTTTCATATACTTTTTAAAATTCATTTAGATTGTTGCTTTTTTGAGTTTTTATTTCAATTATATTTTTAAAAATAAAAAATAATTACTACTTATCTTGTTCGTAGCAAAGATGCTTACCATAAGTGACCTTTTTAATACTGTTTTTATACTATAGAATATTAAACTTAGTTTTATCATTATTATTTTACCTTTTTCTTTAGAAATCTCTTCTTCAGTAAGAAAGTACTAAACTGATCCAATTTTATATTTTTTTTATTTTTAAATTTCAGTTGCAATTCAATATTACATTAGTTTTAGGTGTATAGTATAGTGGTTAGATATTTAAATAACTTACAAAGTCACCTCCCTGATAAGTCTAGTACCCTGACACCAAAGGTAATTATTACAATATTGTTGACTATATTCCCTATGCTCTACTTATATCACCATGACTATTTTGCTTCTACCAATTTGTTTTTTGTGTCCTTTCACACTGTAATTTTTTTAAACATTAAAATCCTTAATCCATTTGGAATTTTTCTGGTATCTAAGAAATAGGCAATATGTAATTTAAAAACAAAATAACTATAATGTATTCAATATAATTTACGTAATAATTGCAAGAAATAGACTTTTCTGAATGAAATAAATTCTATAATACCCATTTAGACAATAGCCTACTTTCAGTCAATATATAATTTTTATACTTTTTAGATGCTTCCAAAATTGTCCCAATACCAAATTTTGGTGGTGGATACATGAAAATATTTTTTCATCAATCGGCAACTTCTTTGTTACCTAAAGACTTGGCCACCTAAGAAAGTTTCCCCCAATGTAGAGGGATTGTTTCCCATGGTGTTTGTCTTTAATATACCATTTATTACATTGCTGTGCAAAAATTTTCCTTGTTGCCTCCTGAATAGAAGGTGAATTCCTTGAGAGAATAACCATATTTTATTTACCTCATTATCAACAGAAAAATCACACAATGCAGTATATCAATCAATATATAAGAAGATAATTAATGATAAAAATTTTGAGAAACACATTGAATGACATCCATTCACTTATTTACTGTGTTCTGTACATATTTCAAAAAAATCTAAAATGACTATAGAATTTCTTTACACCTTAAACACATCTGTTTGGATAAATCCCCCCGCCCCTGCTCAAAATTACACATTGCATGCCGTAGGGATGGAACAACTGCTATTTCTGAATTCTTTTGAGCCCATGGTTCAGTCACCACCATACTCTTGCTTATTTTATTAGAAATTGACACCAGACTAAATTCAGAAGCCTGAACACTACATAGTCAGTGAGCACACGAGCCCTCTTTATTTTACCATGATTTGAATGGAGTCTTAACTACCTGCCAAAAAGCCTGCAATGAGAGATAAAATGCTTGAGAATAATAAAATGCATTTTAAATCCTCTCTTTCAACATAGCTCCTCTAACCTTCCTTTAAGAGGAAAGGGAGTCAAGTCCAGCCTGTTGCCATGATGTACTGTCATCTAAAACCACATCTGTGGAACCGGGAGGAAATGGTATTTGTAATTTCATTTCAGGAGCCCTAGAAACTACACACACCAGAAAATAGTCTTCTTGTCTAACTGATCCATGCATCTTGCTCTCCAGCTGCAAATTTTGGCTGCCAAGTGTCTCTGAAAACATAAAATTCTACAGGAGTACCTAATTTCTGGCACTGCATCCCCCTGCTTCACTAAGCGTGTGTGTGTGTGTGTGTGTGTGTGTGTGTGTGTGTGTGTGTGTGCGTGCGTGTTGCATTTTTAAGGGAAGAAGCTTCCCATCCTCTTGTTTTTGTGGTTGTGTGATACAGCTCAAAGAAATCCTATCTACCCAAATTTGGTGATGCTCTTGATGTTAGAACACAGTTCAGCCCCATCTTATTCTTTCATTCTTTGTAGCTATTGCAAACCCTTTCCTTTCCTTACTAGTTTCCCCCTCCATTCCCATCATCTTCAATCTTGGCAGGATTGTGGTGACCCCTTTTCTTAATTAATTAACTCATCTATTTATATTATACAATCCATAGAATAATGATCCCTCTTCTGTTCCCTAAATATCTGTCTTATTAATGTAACTCCTTCCCTTCCCTGAGATTTTACAAGAAGTAGTGTTTCCTTATTGAATGAAGCCCTTCCATCTTCTATTAGCACTTTGTGCTTGAATGCAGGGCCTCTGACCCCTTGCTAGACTTTCTGAGTTAGAATTTGCATTCTTACAAGCTATCCATGAAATTTGCATGCAATCACATCTGCAGAGCAGTGGCCTGGACTTCTTCTCTCATTGGAGTCTTCACTCTTATTTGACCCCTTCGCTGATGTTTACAAAGATGTCAGCATCATCTCTAAAGCATCTTGCTAAAATTTTGCTAGCTTCTCCATTTTGCACCTTTCTCTTTCCTGCTCAATTTGTGAATACATAACTTCCAATTCTCTTTACGTACTGATTCCATACTACCTTGCCAACTCCTGCAGCTACCTAATTTGCTCCTGGAAATCTTTACAGTAACCAGTGCCTCTCTACCAAAATCTATTAAAAATAAAATGTCAGAATTTCAGTTTTATCATACTACTTGTTATAATTATCATCCTCTGAGCTCTTGCTAATTCTCATGAATAATAAATAACAAATACTACCTCACTGCCAAACCTATGTTGCAGAAATGTTTACTTATGATCTTCCTGTGACTTTTATGCCCTTCAAACACCCTTAACATTCCCAGGTTGATTCAGTTCCTTAAAATATCTCCTCCTGCCCAGAGAACGATTTGGGGCCTGTATTCGTTCTCCAATGCTGCAGTTCAAAGCAGCACACATCTGTTATCTCACACCCTTTCTGAGAGTCAGAAATCCAGGAGCATCTCAGCTCATGGCTCTGACTCAGTATCTCATGCATTGTAGTTTAGATGTCAACTAGCCTGCAGGCATCCGAAAACTCAAGTGAGACTCCAGCAGTTTTCTAACCTTAGAACTATTGATATTTTTGGCTGGATAATCCTTTGTTCTACAGGGGTTTTTTGGTGTGTTATAGGATGTTCAGCAGCTTTAGATACCAATAGTATCTCCCCTCTCAGTTGTGATGATCAAACTGTCACCAGACATTGTCAAGGCTCCTGGGGAGCAAAGTCACCCCCAATTAAAGACCAGTGAGCTAGAGGTTCTGCTTCCAAGAAGCTCATTGACAGACTTGGCTGAAGGCCTTAGCTCCTTATTGGCTATTGACAAGGAGGCCTCAGGTCCTTGCCACACAGGCCTCTCAGTAGGTCTGTTTGAATGTCCTTACAACATGGCAGAGGGAATGGTCCAAGGTAGAGCCTGGAAGAAGCTATGTTGTCTTTTATGACCTAGTTTTCTAAGGCACACCCTTTCACTACCACAATATTCTCCTAGAAATACTTTTGAAGTACCAAAGGGATCTCTATTAAAACAATGCCCTTAACATAAAAAATGGTCAAGAAATTATCATGAGATTCATGAGATAGCTGGTTTATTTCTTCTATCTCACGTTATTTTTAAATATATATATATATATATATATATATATATATATATATATATATATATATATATTTAATTTTGACTTTTTTCTCTTTCCCCTTCTAACAAAGTCCGCAAATCTCTAATCTAAAAATCTCTCCAGTTCTTTCCACAAAAACATCCCTTTGCTTCTCCATCCATTTTCTTGTTCCAAACTCCACAGCTCACAGTTTTCCTCTTTGAACGTCTACCACCCTCACTTATACTTGTACATGTTGCCTTCTTCTAGCTGATCTAAAATAAGATGAAAATGAAATAAGAGCACTAGAAGTAGTTGGCACAATATTCTTACTCTTTCTGCTCTTAATCTCTTTGGCCTCCTGTTACCTCCTGTCTTTTCTCAACTACCAGCCTAATTATTTCCTTCCATTAATTATAGATGTTTTATTTTATTTTATTAAATTTATTGGGGTGATATTGCTTAATAGGGACAAGTAGATTTCAAGTGTGCATTTCTATGATACATGATCTGTATATTGTATTGTGTGCCCACCACCCACAATAAAATCATCTTCCTTCACCCTATATTTGGCCCCTTTTACCATTTACTAACCCCCATTCCCTTCCCTCTGGTAAACTCCATACTGTTGTCCATCTGTGCCTATGAGTTTCAGTTTTATAGCCTACATATGAGTGAAATCGTGTGGTTCTTAGCTCTTCTGACTGACTTATTTCACTTAGCATAGTATTCTCAAGGTCCATCCATGTTGTCATAAATGCCAACATTTCATCTTTTCTTATGCCTGAATACTATTCACTGTATATACATACCACATTTTCTTTATCCAATCCTCTGTCAAAGAACACTTGGGTTCTCTCCCTGTCTTGGCCACTTTGAATACTGTTGCAATGATTTACCATCTTAAAAATGCTATCAGATTCAAGGTGGGTAGTACAAAGTCACTCTTTCTGATTTATATTCCTTTTTGTTTTTATGAGAGGGAGAAAAGGGACACATTCTGGGAGTTGTGTATAACTTTCATCTGAATATCACTCGGATATACATCTTGACAAGAAAAGATTGAGAATTTTGCTCTCGTCTAAACAAGATGTAGTTTTTTAATGGCTGTTGTGATCTGTCCTTGAAGAAGGACAAATTATATATAATTAGAGGCCTGGTGCATGAATTCATGCACTGGTGGGGTCTGACTGGCCCGCCCCAATGGGGGTCCATTAGCCTGGGCGGGCCAGGAGGAGGGGCTGCAGGAGGTTGGCTGGCTGGCCCCGCCCCCGATCGGGATAGCTGGGGCTGATCAGGTATGGGGCCAGCCTGGGGGAAGGCAGCTCCCTCTGTGGTTGGTGTGATTCTCTTAATTTGACCTCTACTTTCTGAGACTGAACCTGGGTTTTCCCATCACTCCTTGACCTCATTCATGCGCTTTCGATTTGGGCATAGTCACCTCACTCAGACGTTTAGGTCTCCTGTCTTTGAGCTGCTGTGTCAGTTACTTCCTCCTTCCCCTGCCCCTTCCTCTTTCCCACTCTTCCTCTGGCCACATTTACTGAGTCAGTAGGTGACTCAACCTGAATGTTGACTCACTAATCAAATCAGTGGACATTTATTAATTTGACTCACAAAAAGGCTCACACCAAGTTGTTGGGGGCAGATCCGGGGCTGGGCCAGCTTGGGGAGGGGGGTGATCAGGGCTCGGATCAGGCCGGTTAGTTGCCGCAATGTTTGTCATAGCCACCAGTCTTTCTGATTGTTTTGGTCATTCTGCTGTAAAGGTTGCTGGGCTTTTATAGTTATATTTTTGAAATAATTATATATATTTGTGTACAAATCAATAATATTTTTATCATACATCATACATCTTTGGGTAGGAGAAGTACTAAGACAAATTATAAATATTTTAATGATTAGGAGTATTTACTGTCAAATTGCTACCCAGAAAGAATGTCCTATTTTAAATTCCCATCAATCTTATACAACAATGTCTTTTTATTATGCTATTCTTAGAATAAATGATAAACATACTTTAATTATAATGCTGGCAGATGGTTTTTAGATATACAGAGATGAACAAGAGTAGGTTTACAGTTGGTCATGAGTATGCAAACTATTTTGCTTAAAATATGGTGTTGGAGGGTAGCTTTACAGATACCTGAACTGCCAGAAAGATGAATAAGTGGAACCTAGGACAAATTAAACCTGAAACATATTTGGAGGCAAAAATGTCAAAACAGAAGCTGCCCTACTTTGGGCACATTGTGAGAAGGCAGGGGTTCTTTGGAAAAGGCAATAAGGCTGGGGAAATAGAAGGCAGCAAGAAAGGAGAAGACCAGGCATGAGATGGATTGACTCCATAAAAGAAGCCATAGGCATGAGTTTAGAGGAGCTGAGCAGGGCTATTGAGGACAGAGCTTTGTGGACTTTACTCATTCAGAGTTACCAAGAATCGGACCTGACTCAATGGCACATAGCACACACACAAACTTGAGCACAAGCTTCTCTGGTTAAATGTGGTGTCTGAATAGGTTTTTTCCAGTGTGTGGGCTTAAACTATCTCCATCAGAATCAGTTGATAAAATAGAAAATCAGGCTTTATCTGGACAAACTGACTCTGTGATATTTCTGAAGGAAGGGTTCTCAACATCTGCTCCTTTGTAATATCTACACATTAGTGAACATTTTTTTTCCTGTAACAATATCAATTTAAGGATTATATGATCATGAAGAAGTTCTGGATTTCTAACAGGAAAAATCTACATTAAATAGTTGCTGCATCTGCAATTGTATGACCAGTTAACAACTGTTACATAAACTAACATGAATGCAGGGCCCAGCAATGTTTCAATCTTCTGAAGCTTCCATTCAGTGTTGATGATCCTCAAAGTCAGAATCATTGGAGATTTGCCCAGCTATGAATCACTCCCTCACCAAAATTTGGCATCACTCTTGTGACATTCTTTTTATTAGATGATGAGACAGAAATAAATTCCTCGTGCTGATACATATATAGGAGAGGTTAATCAAATAATATTAGGTGTTTGTTGTTATTGTTTTTAATGAGATGTTATAAATTAGAATGTAGCATATAAGTCCAGACATTTTTAAGAAATGAATAGTTCTTTTAGGAGGAGTTGGCAGCTGCACATATAGCTCAAAGCCAGTATACTGGTTAATGAATAACATCAAACTTCCAAGTCAAGGTTACAAAATACTAAGCAATTATAAAATACTAAGGGTGGGAAATACACTGCACAGCTGGAGAGAAAAACACATGCTCACACACACACACACACACACACAAAATGACAGATGTCATGAAGTTGGATAATTTTGGGATTTGAAGAACTAGGTCATAGTAGTTTATTTTATGATTGTTTTGGACTCCAAGTAATCAGTAATTTCAAAGTACCACTTGACCCCATGCTTATCCAGCTTGACTGACTGAACAGGGTCAATTTCCTTCAAACTCTTGGATTTTGTTGAGTCTTTGAGAAGCTTACAGTGGTGCAATTTGCTACAAAGATATTCTTTCACCATTGCCACAATGTGAGTTATTGGAAACACCAAAAGTGTTCCTACTAAGAACAGCATACCACTCTTGATGCATAATTAGTCAGTCCAACTCCCTTCACTTAGAGAGATCTGCCCAAACTTCAGCATGGCTTCCAGCAGCTCAGCACCATGTTCCTATGATGACCTGAGACCCCCATTAAAATGCCCAAGAAAGCTCAAGGTTGCCCGGAGGTCTTACTGTCTGTTCTAGTCAAAATCAGATGATAGGCTGATAAGCTCCTGAACTCACTCTTAGAGCAAGTAATTAAGAACGTTTGCAATTACAAATTGTTTTTATTTCCTTTGAGATGTAGATCTTCTACCACCGAAAACTGTCTTCTCAAGGACCTGGGACATCTCTTTAAAACTTAAACATTTGGGGAGATGGGAGGGTAAGGGCCTAACTTTGGTGGTCTCTGACTTACACCACTATCTGCTATCATAAAGATGGGAGAAGCTTCTTTTCCTATAGCTAAGTGCCAATCATACACTGAGATGTGGGCGCACACGTACAGTGCAATTGAAACTTGGTGGCCCATGCACAGGAGTCAGTATTTTATGGAAGAGCTGGCATTTTGTGGAAGAGCCACACTCAAGGGGCCAAAGAGCCGCATGTGGCTCGCGAGCCACGGTTTGCTGAGCCGCAGTTTGCCGACCAGTGGCCCTAGTCACATGGAACAAACCACCCTCTGATAATTGCCTTTCAGTGCCTTTCCTTCATCACCTTAAAAGCCTCCCACATTTTATTCTGGTGAAGTTGAGCTCAGTCTACCCTGGACTCTCCTCCCTATTGCAAGTTATTACTAAATAAAATCTGCTTTTATTGCCTTTAACCAGTGCCAAGTTTTGCTTATCTTTGACAGTATGATGTACTGTAATGGGAAGTTAAATCACATTTGTCTTATGATTGAAAACCAGGATATATGTTATGATGTACATCTAGAAAGAGCTTGACTATCGACCACATATGAATGGTAAGAATCTTGAACATTATTTGAGTTCTGTATTCTTAGAGGCTGGGACATATTAAAGGTTGAGAATTCCCCTACCCCCTTTCTTTTATGTTCCTAGAAATAAAAAAATAGCTAAGTGCACAAGACCACCTCATTCTTGCATATTGTAAGACTTTATGGTTCCTCATTACTCCTATAGACCTGTTAATGACTCCTTGTCTACTGGACTCTAAAACACCCTGGCCCCTTTCTTTTTCTTTGAGCTGTTCTTCAAAGGGCACACCAGCATCAGTCCTAAGGCCTACAGTTAGCTGGGAGGAGGAGAGGAGTTCCCTTCCCAATCCCAAATAATATCTACTGGCTTGTTCCCGCAAATTCTTGGTATGGAGAATTCCTATTTTCTCAAACTTATGTAGAGGTGTCACAAAAACACAGTTCTAATATTCCACCTGTTCATTCCAACTAAAATGCTGACCTTAAGACCTGATATTATAGAAAGTCTGAAGCCCCCATTAATATATACTTAAAGTACATTTTGGTACAAGATTCCAGCTTCCGTCTCCAGGTGCTACACCAGTAGGAGGGGGAGTTGCTTCATAAGACAGGAAAGTTATCATAGAAAAAAGGGATTTGGGTTCATGGAAGAAACTTTAAAGCAGGTCTTAACACAGAAATCTTGTTTGCTATTTTTTTCCACCTACAATCTTGAATGGCTGCAAATCTATTGCAGCCTAAGTAGGAGACTCAAGGAAAAGACTGAAAAAAGTATTAGCATTTCAAAAAAGTCTATATTCCTATATTCCGAGAGTCTTGCTTTGCCCTGAATTTGGGTACTGGCAATCAGAAATAGAAATAGCACCACCAATAGAAACATTCGTTCAGCTGATGATGGCTGGGGAAGAAAGCTTTCCATACTGGAGCAATTACAGATGACAGTTATGAATAGAACTGCAGCACTGATGGCAGCCTGGGCTGTAGAAACAGGTGAGGGCGTGAGAGGACTATGTCCTGGGGAAGGATTTCTAAGGCAAATAACGGTTTTGATTGGGTGAAGACAGTGAGTTTCACCAGCGACTTCAGGAATAAAGAATTCACTGATACACCTCATCTAGTAGTGCGATTTTGTGCTCAGATGGAATGATCCGCTTGCAGACGGTGCTGGAAGAGGAACTATTTATTCTCTGGCTGTGACAGATCTTGGGTGAATTAGCACTTTCCGTTATAAGGGATTACTTTTCAATTATTGTTTGAATGTTGGTGAAATCACATAAATGAGATATTTCTAAGAGTATCCAGCATCAAATACTTTTAATTTATTAGTTTTGTCATGGTAGCTTTGTCTCATTAAAATAGTAGGGGTAGGGTGGTGGTGATGGTGTGAGGACTATAAGACCACATGACAAAAAAAAAAGGAAGTCAAGCAATCTTTGTTATAATACCAACAGCCTCTCCCAAAACTTTAAACTATTTTGTCAACTATTTTGGATTGAGGAGAAAACATGTAGGTTTCACTAAATCTACTGGAGTCCACCTGGGAAAGAAAATGGCAAAATGGGGATAAATATACTTAAACTGGGATTGTTGAACACATGCCATCATCCTTGTTTTGGTCCAGTAAAGAAAAAGTTGTGTTTCAATAGAAAATGATGCATTTTTCAGCACGCTTTTCTGTGATGTCTGCTTCTAATTGTGTGAGAGTGATTTTACCACTCCGTATATTGCAGATAACTAGTAACAATGCAAATTCCTGTCTGTAGACATGCAGTCTGTCTTGTCTGGTAGAGATTCAATTGATTTCCCTCCTTGCACATTCGTTTCTATATTTTTAATTGTAAATGTACCTATATTTTTGGATTCTTCTTTGAACTGACTGTAAGGGCTCACTATTTTCCTCGTTAAAAGGTTAAATAAAATCTGATTCATGATTTTACCTTCCTTTACAAATTATATGTAAAGCTCAGAACCTGCTTAACCAACAATAGGGGAAAAAGAAAAGGAAAAAAGAAAAGGCATGACTCCTCAAGTTTAAAATAAAAGAAGCAGCGATACAAATAGTTGCTTGGAAGGTGAAAAGTGTCTCGTTAGAATTAATTTAGGAAAGGAACACCTTAGAAACCTGATAACTATAAATACAGGGAAGCTATTCCTATATATGATCCCAAGAAACATCAGGCATTGAAAGAATTCAGGTACCTTAGGAAGGTGGAACTGAAAACATGGTGGCATAAAGCTTGTAAAAGAATTAGATGCCCAGACTCCTGGCCTCTAGGGAGGCTCTTCTGTTAGCTTCTAGAAAGCTGGCAGCCAAGCACAGAAGGCAGAAGACTGGGAGATTTTCTGTTGTGGAAACTGATCCGCCAATTGACCCTCCATCCAATAGTTTCCAATGAGCTTAGGTTTTTAAATAGAAATGGTTAATCAAGGATGAGATATTTGAGAAATTGGAGACAGAGAGAGAGAAAGAAAGAAAGAAAGAAAGAGAAAGATAAGGAAGAGAGAGAGAGAGAGAGAGAGAGAGAGAGAGAGAGAGAGAGAGAGAAGAAAAGGAATTCAAATGGAGCAGAGGAACTAAATCGTGAGCAAACTGACAAATAAGTACTGACAACACTATCCTACACTATCCTAGGAACATACTGGAGATCAAGGTCACACAGTATCCTTGAATGTAGCAACAGTCATTTCATCTTAATGGAAAAAGGATACACTCGTTAATAATCAGAGTTTGGAAAACTGATAGATTTGGGAAGAAAATGTAATAAATTGGAACACAAATTTCCAAATGAATTTAAATTCCAAATAACGAGCATTAACAGATTAATATTCATGTCATGAAATACTTTGCAATCATATCTTAAAAGATTATTTTGTGCTCTAGCTGGTTTGGCTCAGTGGATAGAGCGTCAGCCTGGGGACTGAGCGGTCCCGGGTTTGATTCCAGTCAAGGGCACATGCCCGGGTTGTGGGCTCAATCTCCAGTGGGGGGCATGCAGGAGGCAGCCAATCAATGATTCTCTCTCATCATTGATGTTTCTATCTATCACACCCTCTCCCTTCCTCTCTGAAATCAATAATATATATATAAAAGCCTAAGCGACCATCCAGCCGTTTGATGGTTCGACCAGTAGCTATGATGGGCAATGACCACCAGCAGGCAGATGCTCAACATAGGAGCTGCCAAGCTGCGGTAACTTCGCAGCTGCAGTTCCCAAGTGACGCACCCAGAACCAGAGAGGAGGGAGCCTGATTCCAGGTGCATCAACTGAGAACCACCCTCGCACAATACAGGACTCCTCAGGGGATGTCAGAGAGCCAGTTACTGCATGATCCCCGTAGGCCAGGCTGAGGGACCCCACCAGTGCACTAATCCGTGGGCCTCTAGTATATATATAAAAAGGTTATTTTGTTATAAGGAAGAATAGTCAAGATCTGCACATATTTTAAAACATTTTATTACATAAATTTCAGACAAAACAATATAATAAACCCTATCATCCTATCTAATAATAGACAAACATGATAACTGACCATACCTTCTCTACGCCTCCCATTGGCTAATCAGTGTGATATGCAAATTGACCACCAACAAAGATGGCAGCTAATTTGCATACTGCAGGCGGGGCTGGCAGTGCATGACACTGCCCGGGGTATCCGGGCCTTGGATCCATGACCTGGTGAGGGAGCAAAGCAGCAGAGAAGGGAGAGAGCCCAGGTGGCAGAGAAGGAAGGGAGCCTAGGGCTAAGTGGCGAAGGGAGGGAGCAAGGCAGCAGAGAAGGGAGCGAAGCCTGCCTCGGTGGGCTTCGCTCCCTTCTCTGCTTTGCTGTGGTCTCAGGAAGCCCTATTCTTGCAGGAATCTTCCTGCCACGGGCCTCTAGTCCTCTTTAATAATGATTAACTTGGGGTCAATTTTGTCTCATTTGCTGCCCTCCAATTATTATCAATTAACCTCATTTAACTTCATCCATACATATATTTTAGAATCGATCTATACCTGACAAACATCATATATATATATATATATATATATATATATATATATATATACCATTACCTCACCTAAAATTAACAATGCTTTCTTACATAATCAAATATTCAGTTAGTGTCCACATTTCTAATTGTTTCACAAATGTTAAAGCAGCTTATACTTTTTTTTGCTCTGACTTTGACTTTAAGTAAAGTCTATGCATTATAATTGATTGATATTTCTTTCATTTGTTTTAACCCTTTGGATTTCTTTCTCTTTTCTTCTCTCTACTTTCAATATATTTGTTGGCGACACCAGGCAGGTTTTCCCCTGTAGGTTTCCTGCAGTCTTAGTTTTGCTAGTTTCAGTCATTGGTGTCACCTAATCTTTTCTGTACGTTATGTTCTATAACTTCATAGTTGGATTTAAAGGCTGGCTTAAAATTGGGCTCATATTTTTTTTTAAATATATTTTATTGATTTTTTTACAGAGAAGAAGGGAGAGGGATAGAGAGTTAGAAACATTGATGAGAGAGATCAATCAGCTGCCTCCTGCATGCCCCCCAGTGGGGATGTGCCCACAACCAAGGTACATGCCCTTGACTGGAATCGAACCTGGGACCCTTGAGTCCGCAGGCCGATGCTCTATCCACTGAGCCAAACCGGTTTGGCTGGGCTCATATTTTGTAAATCAAGACTAATTCTTAGGTAGTGCACTTTCTTCCACCATGAATGAAGCATAGGATGTTTTGCTGTCTCTCATTTATTGCTGCTATCAGCTCATAATAATCAAAGCCTATGTCTATTAAATCATTTGAAGTTGCAGAATGGTGATATTCTATTTTATCAGTTATTTTCTAACTTGCCAGCTGGAATACTGAAAAAAAAAAAATCTTCCTCAATATAATGTTTGGTTACCCATTGGCAAAGGAGATCAAAGAGAAAAGAAGATAAAAGCTTGGTTCTCTTTAATCATTCGTGTTTTTTTTTAAATAGTAAGTTGATGCAAAGCAACCTACAATGGTAAATAATACATTTTGTTTTCTTTTGTATTATTGTGAATTCATGAGTATTTACCCCGTTTGATGTGTTTCAATCAATTACAGTTTATTGAACTCAGTAATGCTCAGATCATCTGACATTTGGTCAGTTGGCTCTGACTCTGTTGGGACTTCTGGCTCACAAGGACTCTTACTAGGCCCTTGTGGTTTCCAGGTTTCCTTGCTAACTGTTACTAAAACGTTCCAGGCTCACCTTCCATCCCTGGGCAATGTTTATACACCAGGCCTAGAACTGGTCATTTGTCCAAGAAACCCTGTGTTATTTGTTTTGCTATTTGTTTGGGGTTATTTTAGTGGTGAAAAAAATGTAACAATGTGGAAAAGTTGTTGCATTTAATATATGTAAGTAAATAGGATATACATATATATATATATATGTATATATATATATACACATATACATATATAAAGTATATATGTATATATATATGATATTATATAACACTATAAGGTATTATATAACACCAGACTTCAACTTTGTGAAAGAAATAGAGACATACACACACAGACATACACACACTAACAAATATAAGCCTAAGAGACCAAATAAAATATTCCAAAAATGTTAACATAGATTTTCTCTGTGTTGTTTAATAATTAACAATGATTTTTAAAATTGTAATATTTATATGTATCTATATTTTACAATAAGCATATGCTACTTCAAGAAAAAAGGCAGACTGAAAATTTAAAGAGAGTTCAAGCTTTGTAATAAGGCAGATAAAATTATGGCAGATAAAATTATTATAACAATTCCTGTTAATTCATACAAGCTGTCCTTGGAAGAATAGTAAATACGAGTTAGTTAATACTTGCAAGACACTTTAAAAATAATAGGTCTGCATGGCATTATTCCATTTAATTTACGACATATTAATAATGCATTTTATTTATCAGGCATTTGAAGTAGAGCTTAATGAATTAACAAACATAATATCCAATCAAGTTTAATGAAGACCTTTCAAATGATTCATTTAAATGATTCTGTTATAATTTTGTAATAATTAAATTGATCACTTTTATTGCATTTGTTCCTTGAAAGTATTTTGCAAACATCTATTTAATGCTTAATACATTTTCAGGTAAAATGGATAAAAAATTTTTCTTGCTCGAATTCTATCATAGTCCAGTCTAGACAAAAGGTGAGCTGAAAATTCTGCTCTTGTTCAGTTCCTGGGGAAAAGTTGCTACTACCCGATTCTAGGTTTACCTTCAGGATTGAGCATTGACAGGGCACCAAAGACAATCCTAAGAAATGCCATGGAATCCGGTGTTTAACTTGATTGTTACGAATGAGGCCATGCAGTCTGACATCTTAGTAATCACAGTGTCTTGTCAACTGGTTAACAACCAGGTCTCTTTCAGCCATTGCCACAACATTTAACAAAAATACATTTTTACTGATTTCAGAGAGGAAGGGAGAGGGAGAGAGAGAGATAGAAACATCAATGATGAGAGGGAATCATTGATCAGCTGCCTCCTGCATGCCCCACAATGGGGATTCAGCCTGCTGCAACCGGGAATGTGCCTTGACCGGGAATCCAACCGTGACCTCCTGGTTTATAGGTCAACTTTCAACCACTGAGCCACGCCAGCCAGGCACCAGGACATTCTTAAAGCTGTGAAGTCTTCATAAAAAGGATGGAGCTTTGATTCAAATGACAACATGGACACAGCTTTTTTGTTCAAACATTCCAGAATGTCTGGCAGCTTTAAATAATTTCACCAAAAATTGAAAGAGACATATCAACCCAAATCCTTTTAGCTAAATATCCCCTTGGCTCTCTGGTGATTGAAATGGCCCAGTATGGTGACGAATGACTTCACAATCACCTGGTTGCTCCTTACATGGGTAAATTGTATCCTGTGCTCAGTTCAAAGTCTATGAAGACTTGAACACAGACATGGAGTTACTTTTTCAATTTTCTCTTTTCAGATAGAAACAACAGAATTCAAGGGAATGTTTCCAAATAAAAGATTGCACTTTGCAGGCATACCAAGGTAACGGTTATAAAACAGCAGGGTTTTTTAAAATCTGATTTCAAGAATCCCTTGGAGTGTGATTTGGGATAAGATCTCAGGTGTCTGGCAAGAATTCATTCACAGAAATGGGTGAGATCCAATCTTTGCTATAATTTGGGAATACCAGCTGGGCCATTAGTCACAATTCATTTTAGCTTCCAGGTCAGAGCGGGCAAATGTAAGACTGTGTTAATAATAATCACCTTTAATAGAGGGCATTTAAAATGTAACCACATTATTTTCAGGAACATGATGCATTATACTGTTTTATTTTTCATGCGAGCACTTATATTCAAAACGAAACCAAACTCCAAAATTAAATTCATTTCATTATTTTATGTTTAGACTAATTCCAAGTCTCCAATCTAGATGTAATGCACAGTGAATAATCAATTTCACCTTTGAACATGGTGTGGGAATTTGGGGTATTGCTACTATTAACATTTATGAAGAAATTGCACCAACAGCATCTGTAGCAGGAGCATTCCACCCAGGAATGACACTATAATGGGATGCAGGCACTTGATTCAGCATTGTATCCACTGCACCCCGCTTCTCCTCTAGTTTCCTTTCTTAATTTTAAAACAGCTCTATACTTATAGGAAAGTTGCCAGTATGATACATATAATGTTTTACCCATGATAATTTTTAGAGTAAGTTGCTGACATGAAGCTCCACCTTCCTGAAGTACTTCACTGTGTATTTACAGACAAGGACATCCTATATAATAAAAGGCTAACATGCAAATTGTCCCCTCTGGCAAGAGTTTGACCTAAACAGGAGTTAGACGTACACTGACCACCAGGGGGCGGCACGGAACATGGCAGGTGTCGGAGACACGGTGCTGGCAGCGGGTGGTAGTGGAGGCGCTGCTGGCCCTGATGGGTCCCAAGGAGAGAGAGACCATAGCGGGATGGTGGAGCAGGTGAGCAGGAGGTGCCAGGCCAAGTCGGGTGTGAGCGGAGCCCCGATCGCCCCACCAGTTGCCCCACAGATTGGCCCTGATTGCCAGCCAGGCCGAGGGACCCTACTCGTGCACGAATTTCATGCACCGGGCCTCTAGTTTTCGCATATGACCATAACACAACTAGCAAAATCAGAAAATTAGCCTTGCTCCATTGCCATCATCTAATCTCAGACTTGACTGAAGTTTTACAAGTTTTCATAATAAATATCTTAGTCAGAATTAAGCATTGCACTTAGGTATCATATTTCTAGTTTTCCTCGGTTAGGACATTTCTCCAATCTTTCCTTGACTTTCATGTCTTTGACATGTTGGAAGACATACAGGCCAGTTATTTTGTGGGTCATCTCTAAATTTGAGATTTCCTGATGTTCTTTCATGATTAAACTTAGGTTATATATTATAGATATAATGGCCAATGCTGCTTCTGATTGTGTCTCATGGGGTGTTGACTTGTCTCATCCCTAATAATGTTCACATTGATTATGTGATTAAAATGATGCACAATAGGCTTCTCCAATGTAGATTTACTTGTTCCTTTCATAAAAACATTTTGTGAAAAACCACTCTGAAACTATGTGCCTTATTAAATACCCATATGAATTATTTATTTCTATCAGAATATATATGTACTTCCTATTTTATTCAATGAACTATTATCTATTAATATCATCATTTATTGTAATGTTCAATTTGTCCTAAATTTGGCCAAAGTTGGGAGCCCATTTAACAATGTTTGTATGTCCTTTTAATATAGCCTCCTCATTCTTTGAGAAGTTCCTTGCTTTCTTATACAAGATGAAATTTCAGGCTTTTCTTATAATTTTCTAGTTCTGCCTGGAATCAACCATTTCTCCAGACACTCTAATTCCTTTTGAAGGGAAATGTTTTTGGAAGCCAGCATCTGAAATGTCACTGCTCCTAGGCTCTCCCAGTTGACAGAACTAAAAATGTACACACACATACCTCATACACATGTACATGCATTCACACACACTAATATTCCAGTGTATTTCTATATCTGTTTCTATATATAGAAAACCATGAGTCCAGACTAATAACTCCAATTCCAATCCCACACCATAAGGTTCATCCTACTTTTCCTTTATTTGTAACTCTCTTGTCCTACAGTGAGAAACAAGGTTCCGTTACCCTTAATATACTACTTACTTATTGGCAAACCTTCCAATTGAATCAATCTTCACTGTTGCTACCACCCCTGTCCATGAAGATCCCTCCCTCTGCTTGGACTTGGACATCACACACCAAGCCGTCCTGCATATGAATGGACACCCCCTGACCCACATCAGCGCTGACATCCTATACCCGGAATCCCCTTCTCAGTGCATGGACTCTTTCTTCCCAGTTGTGCCCCGAAACCTAATCCCAGTCCACTGCAGCCCCAGCCAGAACCGTTCTGACACAGACATGTGAGTTGTCCCGCTTCACTATGGCTTCAGGGAGGAAGTGTTTGAGAAGGGAAGGGAAAGAGAGGGTGCTAGCTTTATTTCATAACTAGGGGCCCGGTGCACGAAATTCATGCACTGGGTGTGTGTGTGGGGGGGAGTGTCCCTCAGCCCAGCCTGCACCCTCTCACATACTGGGAGGCCTCAGGCGTTGACCCCCATCACCTTCCAATTGCAGGATCGGCCCCTTGCCCAGGCCTGACGCCTCTGACAGAGGCGTCAGGCCTGGGCAGGGGACCCTCATTTCCCCCCATCACTGGTTCTGCCCCCAGCCCAGGCCTGATGCCTCTGGCCCAGGCATCAGGCCTGGGTAGGGGACCCCCAGACCCCTCCGATTTCTGGCTCTGCCCCTTGCCCAGGCCTGATGCCTCGGCCAGAGGCGTAGATCCCCATCACCCTCCGATCGCCTGATAGGCCCCTTGCCCAGGCCTGACGCCTCCCCCAGAGGTGTCAGGCTTGGACAGGGGACCCCCATCTCCCCCCGATCACTGGCTCTGGCCCCTGCCCAGGCCTGAGGCCTCTGACCCAGGAATCACGCCTGGGCAGGGGACCCCCATCTCCCTCTGATCGCTTGCTCCACCCCCCGCCCAAGCCTGATGCCTCTGACCCAGGCTTCAGGCCTGGGCAAGGGGACCATCATATCCTCCCAATCCCTGGCTCTGCCCCCCACCCAGGCCTGATGCCTCTGGCCAGAGGAGTTGACCCTCATCACCCTCCAATCACCAATCACCAGATCGGCCCCTTGACCAGGCCTGAGGCCTCCGGCAGAGGCGTCCGGCCCGGGCAGCGGGGACCTGCAGTGGCAGCGGGGGGGGGGGGGGAGGGGGCGGCGGGGGGGGGCCGCAATCATGCGGGCTCCGCCCCTACCCCTGCAGGACGCCTCTGGTTGAGGCGTCCGGTCCAGGCAGCGGGGACCCACCGCTGCAGCGGCCCTGCGATCGTGGGCTTCGCTTTAGGCCCAGGCAAGGGACCCCTAGCTCCTGGGACTGCCAGCTTCCACCATGCCCAGCTCCCATCGCTGGCTCCACCCCTACTTCCTGCTATCACTGGCCAGGGCGGCAAAGGCACCTGATTCTCCGATCATGGCTGGGGGGCAGGGCAAAGGCGGCCCCAGGGCCGCCTTTGCCCTGCCCCCCACCTCTTAGCTCCCCCCTGGGTTTCCGATCACTGTCAGTGGCAGGGGGCTTCTTCCTGCTTTCCCTTTTGCCTCCCTGCATTGTGCCTACATATGCAAATTAACCACCATCTTGTTGGCAGTTAACTGCCAATCTTAGTTGGCAGTTAATTTGCATATAGCCCTGATTAGCCAATGAAAAGTGTAGCACCGTATGCCAATTACCATTTTTCTCTTTTATTAGTGTAGATGTTCCTATTGTTATAAGTAGGACTATGCGTTCCTAGTCTGTTTTTCAAGGTAACCACGTTTAGTCCACGTGTGTGTGTGGTATCTGCATGGAACAGCTTGGAGACACTGAGGAACGATTATGCTCAGCCAACAAGGTCCATTTTTCTCCAACAAAACACAGACCACGGACCCTGCCTCGGTACAAGAGAAGCCGATTTCATCTGAGCTTCTGGCATGTGTCCAACAGCGGGGGGCTTCTTCAGCCCTGGAGCCATTCCAGAAGACAGAACAGGCTCCTTCTCCGGGAGTGGGTAGCACCCCAGCAACTCTAGCATGAGAATGCATTTCTGCAAAATCCCAAAATGACAACACTGCACAATTACTGCAATGGGATATTTGAACTGATCCTTGAAACATCAGTGTTTCCAATAAAGAAAGTGTGATGTTAAGTGAACCAGCATTTGAAAGGAGCACTTCAGATAAAGGGAAGAGCATGGCTGCATAGCGTCTCGTATCGTTCAGGTAATGGCCGGTGTCCTCTTCAACTAAACACAGGCAAACCATCCCCCCAGCTCTCTGAAATGGAAGTGTCCGTGCATAATATATACCCAGAAGCCATTTTTCATCAAGGAACATCTTTTTGTTTTGTTTTTTAACTTGATGCTTCACTATGCACATTAATAACACATGGGAAGAAGCACACATTGAAATATGTAGGGAAAATAAGGAACACTGATGGACGAGGAACACAAATTTATATATTGTTTGACTGATGGATTGCAAATTATAAAGTAAATGAAGTAAAATGTTATCTATAACTGAGATTGAGTCTGAGGACTTGGAGGCACTTTGAAATGTTTTTATTTTTGCACCTATTCAATATGTTTGACATTATTTCCAAAGCAAAAGGAAAATCAACAACAGCAAAACAAAAGCAAAGACTAAAACAAACGCCTGGAGCACTGTCAGGGCTGCATGGGGCTGTCCTGTGGTATGAGAAGATAAATCTAGTAGGACACGCTGAGCCAGGGTGGGAATCAGTGTGAACTGTTAACCACTCTTTCCATAGAGGCTAAGGAACAGGCTGAAGGCCTCTGGTGATGCCCACCATCAAATGCCCACAGCCACAAGCTGAAGGGAAGTGAGACATAACTTTTAAACATCATCTTGATTCTGTAAGTTCCATCATTATCTTTATTGTGGGGAAGTCATTCACAAAAAGGTTCTGCCTAGAGAACACACAGGGTGGAGTCCCAGACTAGAACCCAGGGCATCGATGTGCTCACAGAGAGACACCCTGGGCATTGTAGATGCAGAGGCCTGGGACCTTCTCGGAAACCTCAGCAGCCAGTGAGGCCACATTTGGAAGAAATCATAATGATCTCTCCAGAATCTGTGGAATTTGAGTGGTGATGCTCCTGCATCCCACTCTCACTAGGGAGTCAGGAGGATTAATTAGCAGTTTCCTGCAAAGTACCCTGTGTTCTCTTTCTCAGGAGGCAGATTAGTAACTAATTCCCATAATGTCTCCTGAAGGGAAGGTCATAGTAACGACCGAAATCTTGCCTTGGAGAATCGCTAAACAGGCACACACTGAATTTGCTCATCTGAGTACAAGTGGAAAACTGATCGTAACATTATACATCAAAACCTGGATTATATTCATACCCAATAATTATGTTGCTAGTAGTATAATTTAAGGAATAAAAAATAGCTCTGTGAACAAAAATGCACTTTCTAGTTTTTGTCAATGGTAAAAATAATGGCAGCAAACCTCTCTGTCCAACACCAGGAAGATGGGAAAATACATTAATGTGTATCTAGGTAAGGAATAATGTATAGTTATTACAGTTGTATCTTTAAAGGGCTTAAAATAACCATTAATTGTTGCCAGTGGAAACTGTGTTCTTTCATGTGATTAAAAGGCAAGCATTCCAAGGACCCATTATGGATTGCAAGTTATAAAGTAAATAGCTCATAACGTTCATCCTCCTATATAATAAAGAGGTAATATGCAAATTGACCATCACTCCAACACACAAGATGTCCACTCCCATGTGGACACAAGATGGCCACCACAAGATGGCCACCACAGATGGCTGGCAGGGGAGGGCAGTTGTGGGCGATCAGACCTGCAAGGGAGGGCAGTTGGGGGCCAGCAGGGGAGCAGTTAGGCATCGATCAGGCTGGCAGGGGAGTGGTTAGGGGGATCAAGCTGGCAGGTAGAAGCCATTAGGGGCAATCAGGCAGGCAAGCGAGTGGTTGGGAGCCAGCAGTCCTGGATTGTGAGAGGAATATCTGACTGCCCATTTAGGCCCAATCCCACTGGGCCTAAAAGGGCAATTGGACATCCCTCAAGGGGTCCCAGATTGGAGAGGGTGCAGCCTGGGCTGAGGAACACCCCCCCACCCCCCTGCATGAATTTTATGCGCCGGGCCTCTAGTATTGTTATAAGTAAGGTATACATTTTTAGACTAATTCTAAGTCTCCAATCTAGATGTAATGTACAGTGAATAATCAATTTCACCTTTAAACATGGTGTGGAAATTGGGAGTGTTGCTACTATTAACCTTTGTTTGTAATCACAAGTGTCTTGTTGACTGGTTAAAACAACCAGGTCTCTTTCAGCCATTGCCATGCCATTTAAAAAAAAAAAAACAAAACCACATTTTTACTGATTTCAGAGAGGAAGAGAGAGGGAGAGAGATAGAAACATCAATGACGAGAGAGAATCATTTTTTTGCTCCCTGAGGATTATATTATCTTGGACTTGGGAAGAACCAGGAGCTTTTTCAAAATAACCAATCAATTTCCCAAGCTTTCAGGGCTTCTGGGCTTCTGATAGTTCCATCCTCCACCAATGATCCCTTTCCCAGGTTAGACTGATGGGCCTCTTTGGTCAAGCACCTTCCCTTGTGCCATGTGCTTCTATTGTGCATGTGCCTACCTCCCCCTCCTCCCTGAACCCCTCCCCCAACAACCTGGGTGCCACAGAGGGCATGGGAGGCTTATTAATCCTTGATGGGGGCAATGCTGTGATCCCCTGGAATGTGTGTGCAGCTGTAGCTTTGTGGTGAAGCAAACAGGCTCATGGTCCCCAGTCCTTTATGCACAATAATGTCTGATTCCCTTTGCTTCTTTCCTTTTCTAGCTTCCAATGCTAACAATTGGTGAGTTCATATGAAAATTAAATATAAAACTTGACATTAAAACATTTTTAACTCAAAGTTCTTACTTTGAAAACAAGTCGTGCAACAACTAGCCCAAGTATGAACAGTTGCTCTGTTCCGGTGATAGGGCTATAACTAACATGTCCTCTTTCCACTTTTCTTTATCATCCAAATGCCTTATGAGTTATCCTTAGTCTATTTAGGAACACACACACACACAACAGAGCAATGTGGAAACAATTTCTCTTGTCTCATCCTGTCCCAAGTGGTCTGGCTGTATAATCCTATGTTAAAAAGGTTTTCATATTGTTATTATTCCTTAAAATTACCTCTTAATTTGCTTTTCTCTGACTTTTTACTTCCTACTTGCTTCTTATTTATACTTAGTCCTAACTACTTTGATATTGAAAGTTCAAATCCTTTTGTTGAGACATGCCCTGGAATAGGCCCAGCCTTAGTCCTGGCCTTTGCCCCACCCAGGAATCCACACTCCCTGCCTGGGGCTGAGGGCTGGTTGCTGACAGCTACCTCCCCTCCACTTTTTTGCTGTTGAAAAGGGTGAACCATGGCTCCTGATCTGTAGGTTCCCTTTGATGTCATTTCTCCAGAACCTTACAAAAGCACATCTTCCGTTGGTCCCCTACATACTAGTAAAAACCTTAAACCCCATTTCTCTTCACTGGAAGGGGAAATTAGTTTGAGATGACCCAGGAGGCAAAGCCATTCCTGAGAACAGCATTTTATTCTGTTTTCTGTCTCCATGATCAAGGCTCCTGTGAGGATTCCCTCAGTTTTAAATATAATCAGCCATAAACACCTCTCTACTACTCCCTGTATTTAAGTCCTGCAGTTTAATGGAATCACGGTAGAGGGGAAATTTTAATACCCACTTATTCCCTGATGTGGATGGGGGGGGGGGCACTTTGCAGCATCTCCACCAGGGATTGCTCAACTAATCTTGAACCAACTCCTGCATTTCCCCGGAGTAGGAAGTTCATTACCACGTGAGGAAGCCCATTGTCAGAGCAGCTGCTGTGGAAAGTGAAAAGTTCTACTGTGGGTGAAGATTTATGTCTCTCCTGTTTCTTCTGCTCAGAGGTGAGTGTTTCATTTAAGAAATTACACACTTACAACACTATCTTTTTCACTGACCAGATTCGTGTCTATGTGCTTGACGATTATACTCATTCATATAAGTTAAGAAATCATTTTCAGAAGGTAACATTAAAATGCACACATTACTCAATTTATTTTTATATTTCCATCTCCAATTTCCTAAAATCTACACCAAGAAAACTTACTCAATTCAGTAATCATGTGACTATGAGGAAAATTATAGATATTTTGCATTTCTCATAAAGTCCTGAGGCTGGAAGCAATTGTATAGGTTTATTGTCATTTTGATTTCCCACTTAACATTCCCAGAAACAGGCTGCATGGCCTAGGCTAATCCCCTGAACCCTTTCCCCATGTTGTAGGCACGCTAAATGCTTTATCTTTCATTAGTGTTATTCTTCCCAATGTCAAAAAAAGAGAGATATTACTATTCTTCTTTAACAGGTGAGGAAGCACATTTCAAAGAGGCTAAGAAAGCCATGGAAAGACAGCAGCAGCAGCAGGTCCTGGCTCAGGATCAGGTGTTGTACATAAAGTCCTGTGCTCTTTCCAGCACATTCCATGACCATTTTATGTTTTTAGTATTGAGGGCATCCTGTCTTGTTTTTCTTGTACAAATTAATTCTAACCCTGCTTCCACAGAGGAGCTGTTCCAATCAGTGGTGACTGCTGCGCCCCGGCACTCACACGCCCATTGCCTTCACTGTTCCTGAAATGACAGCGACTCAGCACTGCTCTGCACAGCGTCACCACTTCTGAGTGCCGCCCTAGGTGTGCAGGAGTCAACACGATGTCACACATGAGCTTGAAGCAGAACGCATGTGGAGCAACCTTTTCCTGCAGTAAAGTCAATATCCAAACTTCTCTGGGCAGTGGCATCACCAGGGGATGAGGAGAAGCCAACAGGAGCCTCACCCTATCGGGGCTAAGATCATCCTTAGATAACCTAGAAGTGAGGTTTGCACCTCAGTGTGAATGATGGGTAAAATTTAATCTTTAATCTGAATTGGTGAGTTCATATAAAAATTAAATATAAAACTTGACATTAACACATTTTTTAATGGAAAGAGGGATGTGTGTGAGGATGCATTTGGCACTTATGTTAGAATAATTTCAAGAGCAGGACACTGTGGGCCTCTCTGGAGAAGAAAGGTAAATTTTGTGAATGTTCTGGTAAAGAGACTTTAAAAGATTTTTTGGTTTATAATGATTTGAATATGTGATAAAGTTTATCATTTTGATTCCAAGAAATTGCATGCCATCTTCAAATTGTGTGGGTTTTTTTTCACTGTCTTACCTTTCTATTCATTTTATTTTTTATTCTACAGCAAAAATGAGCCAGTGTAATTTTTCCCCCTGTCCTTGCTTTTAACACTGTTAACTTCATGCAGTCAAGATGCTAATTACAACCACCTCATTTAAATGCCAAGTTTACCTCGAAATAGATTCCGAGTAATTTTGTGAAATTACTACTGGGCATGGAGGATGCAACAGATATGTTCAAATACCTGGTGTTTTGCTCAATGTGATTTATTTAAATGGAGAAGTCAGGCATTTCCAGCCTCTGTGCCCTGCCTGCCGATTGCACTGAGCATGTGCAGGGGGTAACCATGCTGGGAGTGCACTGCCGGAGGCAAAGCCTGGCTCCTGGCAGAGTCAAAAAGGACTACGAGGGCTCCTCATTTTTATTTTATTCATCTTTCCAAAACCAGCCAGAACTTTTGTCAGGAGCAGTTGTATTAAAATATAACCACAGTTGCCTGGCGGGCACGGCTCAGTGGTTGATGTTGACCTATAAACCAGGAGGTTACAGTTCAGTTCCTGGTCAGGGCACATGCCTGGTTTGTGGGCTTAATCCCCAGTGTAGGGCGTGCAGGAGGCAGCCAATTGATGATTCTCTCTCATCATGGATGTTTCTATCTCTCTTTCCCTCCCCTTCCTCTCTGAAATCAATAAAAATATTTTAAAAGGTTTTTTTTAAATAATAAAAAATAATCACAGTAGACCTATTTAAACTACAATGAAAAGCAGTATGACTAAAGAGTAACTAAATCAGTCTATAAATTGTCTTCTGTCTTTCTCAAGTTTCCTGGTAAAAACAAACAAACAAATAATATATGGAATGAAAGAGGCCCGAGCACCATGGAAATATGCCAAGAAGCTAGTACAGCTGACATCAGTGGGCCAACCTCGAGTCTGGTAGAGAACTTCCCAGTCCTGGCAGAACCGGGCAGAAAAGATGTCTCAAGCAATGAGACTGGGAAGGCCTTTTCTCTTCACTCTCTCAAGTCAGGAACGAGATGATGTCAAGTCAATTGGATGATGTAAAAATCAATATTTTGGGAATAAATGTTATCCTGTGTGGGGTGGGTGGAGATGTGACTCGAGCATTGGATGAAATTATTTATAATATCCCATACAATTCTTTTAATCTAAAGTTAATGTTCTTTACTCAAGTTAATTCCCAATTACAGCCAAAAGAAAGAGTTTTCTAAAGGACCCATATGCATGGAGATAGTTCCTTATTCCTGCCTTGAATAGCAGACATTTTGTCCTGTCTAAAACCTTCACGGAGACATGTGGTCCATGCCAAAATGTCCCTGATATTTGGTCCTTGACAAAAGCTGTTACCAGTTAGGCTACCCAGGCAGGAAAGCTTATTGGCAATCTACTCAGCACAGTTCCTAAAGCAATAACACATGAGAGCATTTTAGTGCATTAATCCTGTAAACCAAAAGTATCAACAATGTTAAGGGGTATTTGAACCCAGGGAAGCTTTCTAAGCATGCATGTTTTTGACAAGACCAAATTTCAAGGATATTTTGACATGAACCAAATGCCTCAATGGATTTTTTTGGCAGGACCAGATGTCTGCCAGGCCTGCTTTTTGCACGCATCCCTGACAATGATGGAGACTGTGGGTGATTTCAGGAGTTCAGACCATCAATCAGCTTCCAAAACAACCTTTTTGGTCAGTAAGGACACCTGTCCTGGATTCTATCCTTCACCACAGCACATTCAGATGTCCATCATGCAGAGGGTCCATGCCCTGAGTATATTATCCACAGGGGTACTGAATAACCTCAAACAGAACACTGCAAAAGTCCATCAACAATATCTAGTCACTTGGGGTGGTGAACACGCAGTGCAATATACAGATGATGTATTAGAGAATCGCACACCTGAAACTTATATAATTGTACTAGAAGGCTGGTGCACAGATTTGTGTACCAGTGGAGTCCCTCGGCCTGGCCTGTGGGATCAGGCCGAAACTGGCTCTCTAACATCCCCTGAGGGGTCCCAGATTGCGAGAGGGTACAGGCCAGTCTGAGAGACCCCACCGGTGCACGATTGGGGCCAGGGAAGGATGCAGGAGGTTGGCCAGCCAGGAAGGGACTGTGGGAGGGCTCCAGGGTGTGTCCGGCCCATCTCACTCAATCCGGATCGGCAGGACCCCAGCAGCAAGCTAACCTACTGGTTGGAACATCTGCCCCCTAGTGGTCAGTGCATGTCATAACGAGTGGTTGAGTGGCCTCAGCATATCATTAGTATATTACGCTTTGATTGGTTGAACGGCCGACTGGATGACTGGACACTTGCCATAATTAGGCTTTAATTATATAGGATTAACCAATGTCACCCCAATCAATTCAATAAATTAAAAAAATAAAAAGCTCTCCCTGATACCCCCCAAATATCTAATCAATTGATAAATATTGATTAATTCTCTATAACTTGCAAGGATCTCTTTTTCCATTAGCTGATTCATAAAGTCAACCAATGATGGTGAGGCTCACTGAATGATAACGCATCAGCCTCAGTGATACCAGTGGCCCCTTCTACATAATCATCAGACTCAGCTCTATTATCAAGTTGGGATGGTAAGAAAAACCCAGTGAATGGCAAAAGGCAGAATCCAATCCAATCAGCCTAACCATGGTGTTTATCATGTAGCAGGAAGCCCATCATTTCCACTGTATGTTTGACAAACTATAGTTTCTCTGTCATTCTTGTCTTCTGGGCCCAAACATATCACAATAAGAACATTTGAAATGCACATTTGCACTGTCCCTTTTGCATCAGAGTTGCTCTTACAGTGACTTCCATTTCACAATTTTACATATTGTGACCCTATTAACCAGCATTCAATATGTGTCCCTTCTTAATTTGGAAATGCCTTTGGACATGCCACACATCTGCCACCAACTCAGAGAAGACCAAGGAGAAATGGTCGGGCCAGTGGTGCAGGAAATCTAATTGAATGGCCCAGAACTCTTCCATTTATATCAGTTCTGCCTTGCAAACACCAGGCAGATGGAAAACAAGGACAGAAATTGAAGTACTCCGTCCCTAAAGTGCCCAAGCAGAGCTGGGCCCTGCATTAAAGACTGCCTCATACTAAATGCTTGCTTCCAAGGATGCAGTGTCATGCTTTACAGAAAGCATTTTAAACACTCATTTTTCTGCATTTCTATGAAGGGCATACTGGTTAGACTCACAAAAACCAACTTGGTCATCGGATAGTTAGCATACGAGCCTCTTTCTGCCATTTACTAGTAATGAGAGAGAATGTGCACTTTGCGGACCAGGTACTCCTTATCTTAAGTGGGGACATTAACACCTTTAGGACAAGGTTGCTGGAGGACTACAGGAGGCCATGCTCTGAGGGACCAGTGCGGGAAATCCAGGGCTAACACTGAATTCCAGAATGCTAAGCATCACTCCCAAAGTTTAAAAGTAGGGATCCCATAAGTATTGGCTTTTCATGGCCTTCTTTGCCCACTGAAGGAACATGAAGAGAAACAATGGGATGTCTGGAATGTTGGCAAAGGATCCAGAGCAGTGGTCGGCAAACTCATTAGTCAACAGAGCCAAATATCAACAGTACAACGATTGAAATTTCTTTTGAGAGCCAAATTTTTTAAACTTAAACTCTATAGGTAGGTACATTGTTATTAACTTAATTAGGGTACTCCTAAGACTTAGGAAGAGCCACACTCAAGGGGCCAAAGAGCCGCATGTGGCTTGCAAGCCGCAGTTTGCCGACCACGGATCCAGAGTGGGGCAGGTGCACAAACGTGCATCAGCATCACTTCCCATCTGTCCAGAATAGAAAGAGCTTTAGGGTCCTTTGAAACTCACTGGTCTAGGAATTCTTTGATACATATTCAGCCTCAGACAATGAATGATTAAATGTAGATATTGTCCTTTCTTGAATTTAATGAAGGGTTTGTGGTTCCAAAGTACCAAGTTGGGTTTAACATTCTGTGAATTTATTATGCATCCTATTATATTTACCGCTTATGAAAAATAAAAAAAGTGTCAAATTGGTGTGTTTTGGTTATTTTAAAATTAAATTTGTAATAAATGCTTCATATATATATGAGCTTATAATTTACCGGAATAAAAAGTTGTTAAAAACATTGACTTTAAAAAATTGATTCAATGAATTTTTAATTAATGAATATTTTAGACTGTAATTTATACTCTCACTTGCATAAAGAATATGAGGTTACTCTGCATTCCAAACATAGAGATATTTTACTGGGACTTAATTGCTATGATTAAAGGGGGGTTACCAGATTTTCCACTAGGTAAAATGAGAACAGTTAAGGGAAAAAATAATAATAAAAAAAGAAGGGAGGGGAAATCTGCTAGTAACTAGGATGAGACAGAGAAACAGAGAGTTTCTATCTCAAACATCAATCTCAAGGCTTCAAAGGTGAGCTGCATAGCAAGTCAAGAAAATAGCAAATTTTGAAAAGCAGGTGATTTTTCCTGCTAAGAAAATACATAGATTTTGACTTTTTGAAAGTCAGACTATATAGAAATAATATTCATATATATTAACTTCTCAAAGATTTTTACATACATTATATCATTTAAATTTTACAATAATACTGTAAAATATATAACTTCTCCACATATGCGTTTAATGTGAAGAAATTAAAGCATGGAGGTGTTCATTAAAGAGGTGCAGTGAGGAGTAACAGCCAGGTCTTTCTGTCGGAAAGCCCATGGTAGCTCAGTGCCTAACAGGGAGTCATGCTGGAGTAGTCAGGAGCGGCCAAGCTGGAGCGTGGGAATTTTGACATGGCTGCAGGAAGCCTTCTGGGGTACTTTCCCAGCCCCCACTGTCTCTTAAGAAAGGATCATATGTAATTATTGGGGAAACCAACACAATAGTCCAGACCAGGGCCATGGTGTGAGTTGCTTTGGCTGGAGGTATTGATCCTATGTTATGCACATGATGAAAATATATCCCAAAACACTGAGCAGAGACTATATGCTTAAAAATAATTTTCATAATTTTTTTCAAAGTCCTTTGTCTATTTTAGGAGGAAAGTTTTTACCTTTTCTCCTTTCTGCTTCTCCCACGTTCCTTCCTGCCCTGCAAGAGGGCTAGGCCTTTCCATCTCTTTATGGCTGCAGCAGGAGCTGGCTGAGAATAAGACTTCTGTCTACTTCGTTCAGCCCTTTGTCTATTCCTGGCACCAAACACAATGCCTGGCACAAAGAAGATGATAAAGTATGTGGGAAGGATGGATGAAAGAGAAGCAAATTAAATTCTGAAATTCCTGAGCACCAGGAAGGGACCAAATGCGGTTGAGAGTCCACACTGGAGGGGAGACAGATGGACTAAGCTGATTTGGGAGGGGCTGGCTCAGCAGACCCCCAAGCGTGATAATGCACAGAAGCAAGACCTTCCATGAAGGGCTGGAGAAGGAGCCTGGGCTGAGGGACCAGTTTGGGCAGTCCAGGGCTAACACTGAATTCCAGAATGCTAAGCATCACTCCCAAAGTTTAAAAGTAGGGATCCCATATGTGTTAGCTTTTCACGTCCTTTGCTTACGAAGGAACATAAAGAGAAATATCAGTAATTGGATGTCTGAAATCCAGAGCAGATTATTACCATAATTAGGGGTACCCTGGGAAAATTGCTGTTTTTAGTGAAGTAAAATTGGGAATCCCAAAGATTAAAGAAAGTCCTGGGAGAGATCAGGGCATAGAAACAAGGACTAGATGCATAATTTTTCATTATAGAATTTTAACATCAATAGAAAAGGGGATTGAGGTAATGGAAAGCACAGGATATCTAACTTGGGTAAGTAATTTTTATTAATTCCATTTTAACATTCTGTATCTCTTCCACAAAGTCAAAGAAATTAATCTCCCCTCCCCACCAAGGGACATGCTGTTGTGATTTTCAAAGGAATTAAATGTCTTGTCTCAAGAAAGCCAATTTTCCAAACCAGAGAGGAGAAATCATCACTGTATAGAAATGGTGTTGCCTTTATGGCAAATAACACAGCTAATGTCTTCGGTCCTTACTAGCTTTTAAGATGTGAATTATACTTTCGTACATTTTAAGATGTGAATTATACTTCCGTACAAGAAAGTGAGAGAGACAATATATAATTCTATCTATTTACAGGGCAGACTCTGAAAAGATGTTAAATATGCTCAAATGTTTCTCAGCCAAAGCCATTTGGGGCCATCTGCTGACCCAGGTGGAAAGAGGAACCGGAAAATTCCGTGTTCCCTCCTCCCACAGTGTAGTGACATGTGGCTTGAGGCAGGAAGGATGGAGCCTGGCAAATTATGGCTAATACTTAGTTCTACTTCACCTACCCTGGCTCAGGCTCTGAGAAAACAAGACAGACATATGGACGCGCTGGGAGTTAACAGACTTGAGTCAGTCTTTGGCTGCAGGACTTGTGAAAAAATGTGGAAGCTGGTGTCAGACATGCCTGAGCTTGCCACCTTGCTGTACTCTCTCGCAGCTATATGACCTTGGGAATTAACTAAGCTTCAGTTCCATCATCTCTGAAAGGGAGCTAATAAGAATAGCTTCATCTTCGTTTTTCCATGAAGAGTAAATGAGATTTTTTATCACCTCACGCAGTCTAAACTCTTTCAAGTTAATCAGATCAATTTTATTTTATAGTCAGTGAGAAAGTGTTAATGGCTTTTTAGTGAGATCTCTGCCTTTTGGAAAAATAACCGTCTCTGTGTAATCTGAGATGATACTAATAGTAGACAAATACTATTTATTCTGCATCAGCCACTCTGCTGTTTCATATGCAGCAGTCATTTATTCATCACACCTCCATAAAATAGTTATTATCCTCATTTTAAAGGGAAAGACTGAGCCTCAGAGAAACTGTGCCAGATAACAGAGCTGGTCAGTTGTCAGAGCTGGCATCTCCCCCAGGTCTGTTCACCTCCAAGACCTCCATACTGAGTGTTCTTGGGGAATAGGTGACAGGTCCCTGACCCATTTCTCACCACCATCCTTGATATAAACTTCCAGCAGGCCCGACTTTATCCTGGTCCATAAGTCTGTTAGTAGAGCAATAGAGAAACCTTGAAGTAGTAGTTCATTAATTTTCAAAATCCTACAGTTCCAAACCTTTCAGGACTCCTAATGACCCAACTTACAGTTGGAATAATAAAGACTGAAATGGAATTGTCACCTCAACACTACGGCACTAGTTCTCAGTGACACTGAGCAATTGCATTACGCTCAGCTGCTCTACAATGAAATTAAACATCCCCGTCTCATTGAGATGTTATGAATATTAAATAGTCATAGATATGTAATGTCCTAGATATTGCTGATTGCAAGAAGCACAGGGACAATTATTAACCTGTAGAAGACAGGGGCCAGTCAGAGACCCTTAGAGAAAAGGGTAAAGGCTAGTGTTTCTTATTCTTATAAGGCAGTGAGTAGGACATCTTGCTAGTTGTATCAGTTTTCTCGGGCTGCCAAAACAAACTAGCACAGACTGGGAGGCTTAAACAAAAACTTTATTTTCTCATTGTCCAGCAAGCCAGTGTTCCAAGATTAAGGCATTGGCAGAGCTGGTTTCTTCTGAGGCCTCTCCGCTTGGCCACAGATGGTATCTTTTCCCTGTGTCTTCACGGGGTCTCCCCTCTGTGTGTGCCTGTGTCCTTATCTCCAGTTCTGATAAGGGCACCAGTCATATTAGACTAGGGTTCAACTTAATGAACTCATTTTACCTTAACTGCCTCTTCAGAGTCCCTCTTTCCTAACACAGCCACATTCCGAAGTACTGGGGTTTCAGACTTCAACATATGAATGTTGGGAGTTCAAGAAAGGAAGGAGGGGTGAGTAATCACAGACAGACCAATCAGGAAACCCCAGGACATAGGCAAGTCTGGACGATGTCGGAATTTCACGTTTTTCCACAGTTGCTTTCTTTTTAAGGATGTGCAAGGAGCGCCACTTTGCATGCACAAATACCAACTGCTGTTACTTGGGTAGTTTCCATGGTCCCTCAGAAAAAAAGGTCAGGAGAGATCTTGTTGCAGAGTATGTTTCAGAGTCTTAGTTTTTTGTTGAGTCACATACTCACCTTTCCTGCTTTCCAGTTCTCATTGCTCAAGGATTCAAGGGGATGAAACATCTAACCCATCCCCTTGAGCCCTAGAAATGGCAGCTGCCCCTTGCAATTCATGTAATGGACGACACAGGTTTGTAAAATTTCTGGAGCAGACATTACATTTCTTTTAACTCTACATTTTCCCTTAAATATTAAGCTCTGATTTCTTTAATTTACATTAGTGGAGTTCCTAAACATTAAAGACATAATACCATCTACATTAAAATAATACTAATAATAATTAGGCTCAGCTTTGTAGATTAAAGAAACTGCCTCTTTCATTTTAATACCCACAACTTTACCTATTTTTTTATTTATAATAGATTTTTTAAGCAGTTTTTTAAATTATAAATGATTATAAGAGTGACTTCAGAAGAATGGCGGTGTGAGAGATCTCCTTGTTCTCTCCCTCTGAAATTTCAACAAGTTGAACAGCTAAAACTCAACAAGGGATTCCCTGCTCAACACACAGGCATGCCTGAGAGATCTGCACATTGAAACATCTAAAGTCGGGCAAACAGAGACAAACTAGGGGGGAGAGAAGGGAGGAGAGCTCAGACTGGCCATGAACACAGCCCTACCGCCAGGAGCTCAGGGCCGACTCAGGCTGGAGGAGGGCGGTGTTTCCTTCAGCTGGGAGAAGTGGAGAGACGGGTGGGTACTTCTGCAGGATGGTTGGCATTCCAAACAAAGAAAGGAAGCCATAGAGCCTGCCAACTCATAGAATCCCCAAACTCATCTACCATTGCCCTTAGGGTTCAGTTATGGAGCACATTATCTACAAACCCAAGAATTATTACTACAGAATCACTATTTCCCCTGAGCAAAACTGCACTCTGTGACTGATCCTTGTTTGGGGCACATGGAGAGGGACTTTATTGATGTCCGAGGTCACCATTACTGAGAGGATAAAACAAACTCCACCTCACCTCCAAGCATTGTGGCTATTCTGAGGACAGCCAAGGTCAGTTTTGAGACTCCACAGAGCTAAAAAGGTCAGGTTCAGTGCCACCTATTGGAAAATAATAGAAAAACTTTTTCATAGTAATCTGCTAGAGAAATGCCACCAATACTTAGAGAAGATGCCTAAACTTTGAACAAACCTATGAAATACCATGAATAACCAATGTAGTAAGACAGCTCAGAAAGAAAAATATCTAGAAAGAACACATGGAAATATGTGAGATAAATGACAGTGAGTTCAAGAATGCAATTCTACAAATACTCAATGAGATGTGAGAAAGTACAGACAGGCAATTTAATGCACTCAGAAAACAAATTAATGAACAAAATGAGTACTTTGCCAAAGAGATCGAAACTTAAAGAAAAGAAACCAAATATAAATCCTGTTGATGAATAATTCAATATAAGAGATCAGGAATGAACTGCTGACATAGAAAATAGAGTAAACCAAAATGGAGGAAAGGATCAGAGATACTGAAGATAGAAATCTAGAAATAATACAGAGAGAAGAAGAGAAAGAACTGAGTCTAAAAATGAATGAGCTTTATGAAAACTATCTGATTCATTCAGAAAAAGGAATATAAGCATAATATGCATACAAGAAGAAGAAGAAGAAGAAGAAGAAGAAGAAGAAGAAGAAGAAGGAGGAGGAGGAGGAGGAGGAGGAGGAGGAGGAGGAGGAGGAGGAGGAGGAGGAGGAGGGGGAGGAGGAGGAGAGTGAGAAAGGAATGGCAAGCCTATTTAAGCAAATAGTGGTTGAGACCTTCCCAAACCCATGGAAAGAGTTAGATCCTTCGATACAGGAAGCAAACAGAACACCTACTTACTACAATCTGAAAAGACCCTCTCCAAAGCACATTATATTAAAAATGTCAAAATCAATGACAAAGAAAAATTACCACACAGCCAGGGAAATAAGGAAGTGACCTGCAAAGGAAAGCCCATCAGGTTATCATCAGACTTCTCAGCAGAAACTCTACAAGTCGGAAGAGAGTGGATCCAAATTTTTAAACTACTGAAAGTGACAAATTACCAGCCAAGAATAATAAATCGAGTAAAGTTTTCTTTTAACTATGAAGAAGAAATAAAGACTTTTCCAGACATACAGAAGCTGAGGGAATCTATTACCAGAAGAACGCCACTGCAGGAAATAATCAAAGAGCTTATTCTACCTGAAATAAAGAAAAAAAAAAGGCACAAATCTACAAGTAAGATCACCACCAAACTCACAGCATAAATAGGGACAATTTTTGACAACAAACAGATAAAAAGAGCATTGAGATCAGATGCATTTGCAATGGAGCATTTAGATTGGATGCATTCAAAAGAAATATAAATTACTGTATATATGAAACTTTCTTTCTCATAAAGCTAATGGAGATTACGAACAAAGCCCCCAAATTGAGACACATAGCTTTAAAAATGAGGAAACGGGGAAGTTGTATGGAATATCACCAAACAAAAACAACAGACAGAAATATAAAGGAAAAGAACTAATGCAGACACAGAGCTACCAGAAAACAAACGAAAAAAATGGCTATAGAAAATGCTCATGTATCAATAAATATCCAAAATGTTAATGGATTGAACTCACCAATAAAGAGACACAGAGTAGCAGATTAGATAAAAAAACAAAACCCAATGATATGCCATCTTCAGGGGCCATAACTAGGCTGCAAAGACAAAGATAGATTTAAAGTAAAAGAGTGGAAATGATTCTTCAAGCAAATAACATCCATAGAAAAGCAGGGGTAGCCATTATTATATCTTATGAAATAGATTTTGAGATAACAAAGTTAGAGACAAAGATGGCTATTGTATAATGATAAAGGGAACACTACATCAAGAAGACATAACACTTCTTACTATTTATGTACCCAATCAGGGAGCACAGAAATTCATGCAGCAATCACTCACAGAACTAAAGTGGAAAACATACCAAAAGACAATCATAGATGTGGACCTTCATACATCATTGGCAGCTCTAGATAAATCATCTAAACAGAAATCAATAAAGAAATATTGGCCTTAAATGACATATTACACCAAAAATAAAATCATTGACATTTTAGAGTCTTTCATCCCAGAACATCAGATTATATATTCTTCTCCAGCACATATGAAACATTATCAAGGATAGACCATATGCTGGGTCACAAAACTAGCCTGAACATATTCAAGAAGATTGAAATTATATCAAGCATATTCTCTGACCACATGTCTTGAAATTAGAAATCAACTGCAAAAATGAAAAAAAGAAACCCACAAATATGTGGAGATTTAACAACACATTACTAAAAAAGTGACTGGGTCAAAGAAAGAATAAAAGGTGAGATCAAAAGTTATATAGAGACAAATGAGAATGACACCATGATATATCAAAACTTCTAAGATGCAGTGAAAGCAATAATAAGAGAGAAGTTTATATCAATACAGTCCTATCTCAAGAAACAAGAGAAATCCCAAGTAAACAACCCAACATTACATCTTAAAGAACTAAAAAAAGGAAAACAAAATCAACCCAAGTCGGCAGAAGAAAGGAAGAGCAGGACTGAATGAAATAGAGACCAAAAGAGTATACAAAAAAATAATTCAAAAAGAGTGTATCTGGGTAGACTCACTAAGAAAAAAAGACCCATATAAATCAAATCAGAAATGAAAGAGGAGAAGTCACCACAGGCATCGTATACAAAGGATTGTATTAGAATACTATGAAAGACTATGTGCCATCAATTTCAATATACTAGAAGAAATGATAAGTTCCTAGAAATATATAACCTTCCCAGACTGAGTCATGAAAAATTGGAAAATCTAAATAGATTGATCAGCAGTGAGTTCTATTAAACATTCAAAGAAGATTTGAAACCTGTCCTCAAACTCTTCAAAAAATTGAAGAAGAGCTAATACTTCCTAACACATTTTATGAGGCCAACATAACCATGATACCAACACCTGGCAAGGATAACACACACCAAAAAAGAAAACTAAAAACCAGTATCTCTGATGAATGCAGATATATAAAAAAAAAATCTAAACAAAATACTAGCAAATCAAATACAACAATACATGAAAAAATAATATGATCACAATCAAGTAGGGTTCATTCCAGGGATACAAAGATAGCTCAACATATGCAAATCAATCAATGTAATTTACCCCATTGAGAAAATAAACGATAAAAATCATGTGATCTTAACAATAGATACTGAAAAAACATTTTATAAGATACAACATCCATATTATTAAAACACTTAATAAAATGGATGTAGAAGGAAATTATCTCAACATAATAAAAGCCATATATGACAAAACCTCAGCCAGTATCATACTCAATAATGAAAAATTGAAAGCTTTTCTTCTAAAATCAGGAACAAGATAAAGATGTCCACTCTCAGCACTCTTAAATTTCTAGAAGTCTTAGCCAGAGCAGTAAGGCAAGAGAAAGAAATGGAAGACATCCAAGTTGGGAATCAAGAAATATAAGTGTTGCATTTTTCAGGTGCCATTATTCTGTACATAGAAAACCCAGAAGACTCCATCAAAAACTATTAGAAACAATAGACAAATATGGTAAAGTTGCAGGATACAAAATCAATGTATGAAAATCCACTTCTTTCCCATATACTAAAATGAAATTTCAAAAACAAAAAAAATAATTAATTTTGCAAGTGGAACCAAAAGAATAAAATGCTAGGAATATATACTAAAAACTATAAAGCATTACTAAAATAGAGTTAAAAAGACACAACATGGAAATATATATCATATTCATGGATTGGGAGAATTAACATAGTCAAAATGGCCATACTACCCAAAGCAATATACGATTTAATGTAATCATTATCAAAATCCAATGTCATTTGGGGTCAAAGGGCCCCAAGTAGCCAAAGCAATCCTGAGGGGGGAAAAAATAAAGCCCAAGCTATCACACTACCTAACTTCAAATTACACTACAAAGTTATGATAATTAAAACAACATGTTACTGGCAGAACAGACACACAGACCAATGGAACAGAATTGAGAGCTCAGAAATAAAACCACTTGTATATGGGCAGATAATTTTTGACAGACAAGCCAAAAACACACAATGGAGAAAAGAAAGCCCCTTCAATAAATGGTGCTGAGAGATTTGGAAAGCCACATTCAAAAGAATGAAACTAGATTACAGTTTGTCCCCATGTACAAAAATTAATTCAAAATAGATCAAATACCCACTAGTAAATATGATATCTGAAACAATAAGTTACACTGAAGAAAGTGTTGGTAGTGAACTTATGGACCTTAGTTATTGAGAACATTTTATGAATTCGACCCCAAAAGCAAGGGAAATAAAGGAAAATATTAATGTATGGGACTATATCAAATAAAAAGCTTCTGCACAGCAAAGAAACCAACAACAAAACAAAAAGGCAACAGACCAAGTGGGAGATGATATTTGCAAACAACAGCTACTAAAAAGGTTTAACATCCAAAATATATACAGTATTCATAATACTCAACATCAAGCAAGCAAACAATCCAATTAAAAAAATGGGTAAAGGACCTGAACAGACACCTCTCCCAAGAAGACATGTGAACGTTCATCAGATATATGAGATGTTCAACTTCACTAGCTATTACAGAAATTCAAGTCAAAACTACAATGAGATACCACCTCATACCTATTAGAATTGCTATTAGCAACAAGACAGAAGGGAACCCTCATTCACTGCTGGTGGGAATGTAAACTGGTATAGCCACTATGGAAAACATTCTTTCAGTTCCTCAAAAAATGAAGAAGAGAGTTACCATATGGCCCAGCAATCCCTCTCCTGTGTATCTATCTACCCAAAATCTAAAAAACATGTGTTCCCAAAGATGCATGCACCCCTATGATCATTGCAACATAATTCATAGTGGTCAAGACATGGAAACAGCCAAAGTGTCCTTCCATAGAGGACTGGATAAAGAAGATGTGGTACATACATACTATGGAATACTACCCAGCCATAAGAAAAGACAAAACTTTTCCATTTGCAACAAATGGGTGGACCTTGAGCATATTATGCTAAGTGAAATAAGTCAATGAGAAAAAGCTAAGAACCATATGATTTTACTCAAATGTGGGATATAAAACTGAAACTCATAGATACAGACAACAGTATGGTGATTACCAGAGGGAAGGGGTTGGGGAGGGGGGTGGGAGGTGGAATGGTCCTAATATATGGTGAAGAGAGATGTTTTGACTTTGGGTGGTGGGCACACATGCAATATACAGATCATGTATCATAGAAATGTACACATGAAACCTATAAACCCTACTAACCAATGTCACCCCAATAAATATAATAACATTTTTAGAATAAAAATAAAATATTATACCTTTATTATGGTAGAAATTTATAAAATCTAGCATACATTTATAAATCATAGTAAATAAATTTAACAAAATAGAAATCACTCATTTTCTTTTTTTTGGAGGGAAATGTTATTAAAATTATGCACAGTGCCATACAAACAACTGTAAACATACTTTTGCCCCACCCTCTATTACAATATAATCATAAAATTATGACATTAAAATTCTCTGAAAATGTGAGTTTAATAAATAATTAACATCTCATTATATAAATATTGTTTCATTTAATTCACCATTCTCCAAAAGTTTGACAGTGGAAGTTTCATATATCTGTTTTTAACCTGTATATATTTTTTCTATTGTAGGTGGCATATTCATTACTTGTATTCATTTTTCTGGTGTACTTGGTAATAACACATATTCAAGCTGATGAATGCATATATCAATATACTTAATGAAATATCACCGTATTTTATTTTTAAACATATGGTTAGTTTCCCTCAGGACAAACGGTGTGAAATTGGTTCAATGTGATCCAGGCATACTCCTTCCCAAAGCAATTAATATAAACTATTTGGCAACCATCAGGCAGTGCCACTCTCCATTCAAGTTGGGGTTGTCATCTATTGACTATTTCCTCATGACCACTGGGTCAACTTTGTGCAAAAAGGCCTCTTTCTCCTCTCCTCTCCTTGTGCCATCCTTTTCTGCCCCTCAGGCCTACACCATAAACATGCACACACACACACGCACACACACACGCACATGTCTAGTCTGGTTAGGCGGATTGTCATTTGTGCAGTGTCTGGCACCATGGCTACAGCTGGCTGGCTGGAGATAATGATGACAAAGGGGCCAGTTTCCTGCCAAAGTCAAAGACAAATGTCAGTCTTGCATTAAAACTCAATTACAGCCAAATTAATCACAATAATGTTGTGGCCTGTTAGAGAAAATGGAGCAATTTGGAGGAAATCTGTCTAAAACACTGGGAGAACCATACACCCACAAAATCCCCAGGAGTCCAATGGGGAAGAAACACAGATTACAAGTGAAGTTGTTGGCCAGGATACAGGTTCTCATTGGAATTCTGAGAAATATTCTTCTTTCCCCCAAAGATATATTTTTGAGTTGGAGACTGCATTAGAAGCAGTGAATTCTCTGAATTAAGCACCATCATAGCACACTCAACACACCTGGCTGATGTGTCTTGATGCTTCTTTGCTCCTGCAGATCCCCCAAACGCAATGGGAGACCTGAGGAAGCACTTGCACAGTGCGGAGAGAGAACCTGTGATGTCCGTGCCATCAGCCACCAGCCTATGCAACACCCCACTGCCTTGTCATGGCCCCCTGCCAAGCCACTCAGGGAGCCATGCTTTTTATAATAAATCTCATTCATCTGAGCAATTTGTGGGTTTTCTTTGCAGACTCCGTAGGAATATTCTATAGAGTGAGCATGGAGAGGATTCTCTTACACAGGGCACAATTTTAGCAACCCCAGCAGACTTCAGGCTCCTCTGTGCTTCCTCCTTCTCCAAGAATGTAACCAGCTACCTCTGTGGACTTGTGTGTGTCCATGTGTGCTCGTGTGTGTATGTGTGCTCATGTGGGTGTATGTGTGGGTGTGTGCATGTGCAGATATGGGTGCAGAGCATCTTCCCCCAAACTCTCCCCCCACGCAGAGCCCCTGCCCTTGACTTATTGGCCAAAGACTCTCCTCACCCAAGACACTCAGGAAAAATTGGGTTTTCAACCCCCCAGATATGTAGTCACAGAAATATGTTTTAGACTCAATTTTGTATTCTAAACAATTTACTTAGCCCCTCAAGGTTTCAATTTTTTCATATAAGTGAATCTAATTCATAGCTCATAAGACTCTGGCAGAGATTAAGAGCGATAACCTGTAAATGGTGCCTAATCGAGGGTTTGTCATGATGGTGCTCAGTGAAAATTGCTGTTCTTCCCTCACCTGAGAGGTGTCTACGAAAAGAGGGAGAGCCAAGATCACAGGAAATAGAAGAAAAAGCCCAATGAAGATGCTCTCTGTTGATATAGCTTTTAATGAATACATTATGGCAGTTCAAGATGCTGCATTCGCACGCGGAGAGGATGCCTGCAGAAGGGGAGATTGATTTATCAGAGAGTTCCATGCAGGAAGTGGTGCTTTGAGCTGGGACCTGAATGATTTTGGCACCTGGAGGTGAAGGATAAGGACATTCGGTGTGAGATTTGATTTAATGTAAGTTCCTTTCCCTGAAATGTGTGAGGCTGCAGTGAAGAGGACAGGGGAAAGGGCTCCTGCCTTTCCTGCTGGCCACAGCAGCGTCCAGCTTGCCTAGATTGTGAGCACATAGGTTGGAGGTACGTTGGGCAAATGTAAAAAAGAAAACACTGGACACAAATGGACAACATGAAAATCCGCCTCTCTGAATGCGTGCAAAATTGTTACCTATTCTTCAGTGTTTCCATCCAAGGTCTTACCTCCCTCAACATGAGCAAAATAAAAAATGAGTGCACCTAATAAAATCCATGTGATGTTACAATAAAATGATCAATAGCCAGGATAGCAAAATTAGGTTGTTTTACTTTTGAATACCAATGGCTTTCAAGTTGCTATGGCGATGGTGCTTTACGGGAGATTATAATGGATTTTTAAAACATGCTGAAAGACATTGCCTGGGAGAAATTATTCACTGGGTGCTCACACATGGGCACTTAAGTCCGAGTATGTGTCTCTGTGTGTATGTGTGGTATGCATGTGTAGCATGTGTGACCTGTTTAAAAGCAATGACCATTAAGGCTAAGTACATTAGTATTAAAAATTATATTTAAAGCACATTCTTGGTGTCCTTCTAAACTTTTTTTGTCTCACATGAACAGCTAGTTGCAAGAAAAGCTCAGGTAATCAGCATCAAGGAATGTTTTGTTTGCTTGTCTAGTTAATGGTTCATGTTGTCTGCCTCCCTTACCCTTTCTCATCTCCCTCTTCCAAGATCACACAGCTACATTTTATCAGTTCTCCCCACCCACACCCAAGGACTTTTCTACCTGTTCCTTCAGCTGAGATAATAACATGAGTCCTAATGCCTAACATTTATGAAGCAGACTCAGAAGGGAAGGGTCCTGCCTGCACAAAAGCACCACTTCCAATTGCATCTATTGAGGGCTTGTAGCATTGCGTCTCCTAATAAAATAATTTAAAAATCTGCCTAGAATAGACCTGTAACAGTCACATTTTATTTTTTTAATTATCACCGCTAAGGACAAGTTTATTAATTTTAATAATAATTAAGGGGAAGGGAAAGGAAAAAAACATTGATGTGAGACAGGAACATGGATTGATTGCCTTCCCTTTGGGTAACTGAGTCCACAGCCTAGGTATGTGCCCTGACCAGGATCAAACCTGCAACCTTTGGGTGTATAGGATGCTTTCCAACCAACTGAGCCGCACTGGCTGGGGCAAGTCACCTGCTATTTTTAGATGCATCATTTGAAAATGTTAAGGTAATACTATAAGAAAGTATTTATTAGTAGGAATAAGTTTACCTAAGAATATAAAATTAAAGGGCAATATTGAACACTTGCTATACTGTGAATAGGTTGTAGATAAAGTAATAAAGAAGGAACATACAATTAGTAAGGAGGACATAGAGATCAGATATAATAATAAAATTAAATTGAGTATGTATTCGTAAATAGAGTCTTTGCATCTGTAGTGGAAGACTCTACAATAAACATGTTCTAGGCTACATACCCAGACATCTCCCACTAGATCTTTTCTTGTAATTAGACAATATACCAGCAAATTCTATAGGATACATTTCCAAATTCACAAACTATATATGGACTGACTAAATGCCTCTGCACAGCTAGAGTAATGAATAATAAATAAATCAATTAGGACTTTTATGTGATAGGTAATTAACAAAAGCTTTAGGAAGATACTAGAATATTTACCACCATGATTAAATCAAGGGACATCTGGAGTCCCAGATTTCCAAATCTAGCTTAACCAAAACAGGTGTATAGAATAATAATAGACCCCTAGCAATGGGGACCACCTGTTTATCAATAAACTTTGGAGAGACTGTGAGCAGCGTTTTTCAAGTTGCGGTCCCTGGAAAAGTAGTGTTAAGATCACTTTGTTAAAAATTTAAATTATCAGGACCTACCACACTTACTAAGTTAGAAACTGGGCGTGGTTCTAACGTCCGTATTGTATATACAAGTCTCCTAGGAGATTTGGATGCAGATTAAATTTTTAGAATCACTGCTTATAAGGAAGGGAACAAAAGGAAAGGGAGGAAATGGATGGCTCTATTTAGCAGGTAGAGTAATGTTTAAGACTACGCTGTGAACATGAGCTGAATTCAAATCCTGCTCCTATCACTTACAGACTTCTGAACATGCAAGTTACTTACCTTTCCTTAATTTTAGTTTCCTCATCTATTAAAAAAACACAATAAAGCATTCACTGCACATAGTTAATGCTCAGTAAGTACTGATTATTTTACTAATGATTTTTCTAAGCCACAAGGTTAGAGCTAGCAAAAGCTTATTGAATTTGATTTAACTTAAAAAATAAATTTATTTAAAATTTTCAAATTTATAAAAATTAATTTTGGCTACTGGCATATAGCTCTTGTATTTATACTTCCGTGTGCACAATTTATGAAATAAGATTAAAATGAACAGAACCTAAACATGCCAAACTCATTGGAAAATGCTGCTCTCCTCATCAGCAATGGAATAAAGGTTTTCCAATGTGGCTCCTGAAACAGGAGCGTTCCACAAAGTGCCCCAAGGTGTTCTGCTGTTAAAGTAAAATAATGGTGCCACTTTAAGTTTTATAAATAATTGATTGAATACTCAGATATAACTAAACAGCAAAACTGCTCAACTTATAAATATGAGCACTTGTAATATTATATGCATTACAGGATAACTATATGTGTGTAATAGAAATGTTTTCAATTATAAATGTATTTCTGTTTCATAAAACAATTATCTATATCAGTGCTTCTGAATATTTCACAAAGTACATCTGAATTGCAGCTTCTCAAAGACTAACTGGGAAGCACAATTTTTAAAGGACATTCATCTCTAATTGGATGCAAAATGTTTCTTGTTTTTAAGTCACTGAGCAATAACAATGTTAATATCCTGGATGTTAAATCTTACTTTTCAAATTATTGGCTGAAAACTCTGTGCTCTAAATAGCTGTAAAGAAATTGTGAAGACCTAGAATCACATTAACTTTAGAAAACACACTCATTTTATATTCTAAGAGATATTAGAAATGCTTCATGCTTCGTAGCCACAAAACATTTCCTGCAGCACCCAGCAATGCTGAGCGGTACCTTTGGAGTCAGAAACATAATTTAGAACATTAAAACATATTTTCAGCGTCAAACTTTCCAGCCGAGAAATGCAGGCTTATCAGCAATACCTACAGAGTTCAAATGTACATTACAAAAATATGACAGTGTAAAATCTTAAGATCATATCTAAGAACAAAATTCTGAAGGGAACTGAGAAATACCAATAATTCAAAAATAAAGACATTATATATCACTGAATATCAGCTACTTTCCCAAAAAAATGTATTTTAAACTTCTATACAAGGAACATTTTTCAGTAATATCACTAGGGAATTTCTGGAATCTGTGGTATCATTCCTCATGGATAATTAATGCCACATATATTTTCACTAATTAAAAATATTTGTATATTGCTGTGATATATCCTGACAACAGAACTTGCTTTTATTTTGGGGTCCAGAATGAGACAAAAATTTACTCTTCATTTTATATAGATTTTATTTTTACTGTGTATAATTATTTTACCATGGTCCTATACTATTTTTTAAATAAGTAAAAGGAAAGAGAATAAAAGGAAAGAATTAAAAGTCTTAAAAGACAAATCCATTCTAGATGAAAACTCTTTGAAAACAGATAAAATTGATTGACACATGGATACATAAAATATATAAAATACAGGAGTGAGAAAAAGTAGGTTTACAGTTGTGAAAAAATAAATAATATAATTAATAAATAATAATGCAAGAATAAATTCTATTTTGCATACCCATGGACAACTGTAAAACCACTCTTGCCCAACACTGTATATCTTAAAGTCATCAGCCAGCATTATAATTAAAGTACATTTATCATTTATTCTAAGAATGGCATAATAAAAAGACATTGTTGTATAAGATTGATGGGAATTTAAAATAGGACATTCTTCTGGGTAGCAATTTGACAGCAAATACTCCTAATTGTTAAAATATTTATATTTTGATCTTAGTAGTTCCCCTATCCAAAGATGTATGAACAAAATATTATTGAATTGTACACAAATATATATATATAATTATTTCAAAAATATAATTTTACATATAATTATATATAATTTGTCCTTCTTCATAACAGAAAACAACAGCCATTAGAAAAACATACTTTGTTTAGGCTAGAGCAAAATTCTCAATCTTTTTCTTGTCAAGATGTATACCCTGAGTGATATTCAAATGAAAGTTATGCACATCTCCCAGAACGTGTCCCTTTTCTCCCTCTCATAAAAACAAAAAGGAATATAAATCAAATCAGAAAGAGTGACTGTACTACCCACCTTGAACCTGATAGAATTTTTAAGATGGTAAATCATCCCAACTTCCTGTGCTTCCTGGACATGGGTATGAATCACGTGGCACTCCTCACTCCTGACCCAAATTGCACCCGTGTGCTCAGAACAAAGGCCGAGAATGGGGATTGAGCAGGTAATTTATAAACATGTGAAGATATCACCCAAATTGTTCAGTGAAAAATTCAATTACAAGGCATTTTATTCCATTTTCAGGAATTATATGCCAATGCTTTGAACAGAATAAAACTGTGGGACATTAAAACGGGATCATAGGCAGAATGCCCCAAAGATAGCCACGCCCTACCAGTGATGGCGAACCTTTTGAGCTCGGCGTGTCAGCATTTTGAAAAACCCTAACTTAACTCTGGGCCGTGTCACATATAGAAATTTTTTGATATTTGCAACCATAGTAAAACAAAGACTTATATTTTTGATATTTATTTTATATATTTAAATGCCATTTAACAAAGAAAAATCAACCAAAAAAATGAGTTGGCGTGTCACCTCTGACACACGTGTCATAGGTTCGCCATCACTGCAATCCCTGGAAACTGAGAGTGTTCCTTTACATTTGCTGGTGGAATTCATGGTCTCAGATAGATTATCCTGGTTGGGCCAATCTAGCTATTTCCTAGTCTAGTCACTTAGGCCTGGCCGGGTGGTTCAGTTGGTTGGAGCATCATCCTGTGCACTGAAGGGTTGAAGGTTCAATCCTGGTCAGGGCACATACCTAGATTGTGGGTCTGATATCCAGTCAGGGCATGTGCTGGAGGCAACCAATCAATGTTTTTTTCTATCATACAGATGTTTCTCTCTCTCCATAACCGCCCCCCTCCCCCCGCCTTCCAACACACACACATACTTCTCTCTCAAAAATAAATTTAAAAAACCTATCCTGACAATAAAAAAAAAAAGTTTAGTCATTTAAAAGCAAAGAACTTGCCCAAACTAGAGGCAGAACGTATGCAGCAGCAGAAGTCAGAGTGGTTGAATCATGAGGCGGATTGAAGGACCACTGCTGATTTGAAGGTGGAGGGCAGCACAACAAGGATCGGGGCAGCATAAGGGCTGAGAGAGGCTCCAGCTGGCAGCCGGCCAGGAAGCAGGGGCCAAAGCCTCACAGCCACCACGTATTTGCAAACCTGAGAGCAGATTCTCCTTCAGAGCCTCTAGTAAAAGCCCAGGCCATCAGACACCTGGGTTCCAGCCTGTAAGACTCTCAGCTGACAAGCCAGCCAAAGCCACCCAGATTTCTGACCTCGGGAAATACTAGATAATACATTTGTTTTACTTTAAGCTGATACATCCGTGGTAATTGGTCATGATATTAATAGAAAACTAATATTGCTGATATATTAGGATTGTGAGATACATTTAATTTTATTTTCTTTTTTTACTCTTTTGACTTTCTCTAAAATTACAATGAGAAAAAATAATAACTTAGTTAAATAACGTCTACTTTTCATTGATATAAAGTTTACTATATATATGGAAGCTCCATTGCTAAATAGATTGTGATTGTTAGCAGGTGAATTTTTCAAATACAGTTTTCTTTTTGCAATTTGTTTTCCTCTTTCTGAAAGTACGATCCATCGGCATAATATAACACTTCAATGTTTAAGTCAAAGTGGTTTTGTAATTTCCCAATTGATTGACCATTATTCTGGTACAGAAAATAACACTCCCGCAGTTATAAAGGAGGAAAGATAAACATTTCTTTCTGAATATAGTGTTGTCCTGATGATAGATGGTGTTAAGTATGCGCCCCAGACTTGCCTGGAAGACTAAGTCCTAACACTCTACATTGTGATGCTCCACACCTAGTCAGTGCTAATGAATGTCTGGGCCAGGAGTTGGCATGCTTTGAGGGGTGCTGACAACCACCACAGACAGAATCCTGTTCTCTTCCCATTCAATATAAAATAGTTACAAATGAAAACCCACTAATTCATGAAACTTATTATAAGAGCATTTTGAATGGGTCACTTTGATTCTTCAAACCTTACTTCGTGGCATACTTTCAGAATTGGATTCCTTTCCTAAGGTTGTAATTTTTCAGATAACACAGGGTAGCATCTTAGGACAAAATGATGAGACCCCGTCATAAGAAAGGGAGAACAGCCCTGCTGGCATGGCTCAATTGATCCCGGTGTGGGGCATCCAGGGGGTAGCCAATCAATGATTCTCTCTCATCACTGATGTTTCTCTCTCTCTCTCCCTCTCCTTTCCTCTCTGAAATCAACAAAGAGATATATTTTTAAAAATACATAAGAAAAGGAGGACGATATGATATAATGCAATTTTTTCTTATGAATTATAATCAAGAGGACAATGAGGGTAAGAAACCTTAAACTGTAATCGAGGCTCAGTGAAGACAAGCCTGAGAATTATAAACTGTGGAGATGGCCCTGGCCTATGTGGTTCTGTGGTTAGAGTGCTGCCCATGCACAGAAGGGTTGCAGGTTCAATTCCGTTTGAGGGCCCATTCCTGGGTTGCGGGATCTATCCCTGGCTCTGTTTGGGTCGGTGAGGGAGGAAACCAATTGATGTGCTTCTCTCACATCAATGTTTCTCTCTCTCTCTCTCTTTCACTCTCTCCCTCTCCTTTCATCCTTTCCACTCTAAAAATCAATGGAAAAAAATGTCATCTAGTGAGTATTAACAAAACACACACACACACACACACACACACACACGCATACACACACACACAAACAAAAAACCCAAAAACAGCAGGGATACCCTGACATAAGTGACCCTACACTTTGGTGAGTTTTACCCCTGTGATCCCTACCAGGGATCACAGAAAAGCCTGGAGAAAAATCCTCTGAGGATTCCAGAAGCGAGAGGGGAATGTAGTCATGGTGAAATATGCCCAGAGAATTCCATTCTTTACAAGCTCTGCCCTCAAGAGAAACATTTTCCAAGAGTAACTGACCTGAGGTGAGGAAAATACCCAACACAAGCTCTCTCTTGCCTTCCTGCCCCACCTAAAGGAGGGAAGAAGGACTGTGAATCCTTTGTGGAATTCATAGTTCAGAGCACAGGTTCACTAAAAGACCGAGGCCAATAGGATGCTTCCCCTCATCCCACAGCCTACCACCCCATCAATGGGCTCTCCTACAACAGGGGAAACAAATTAAGGACACCAGAGGACATGGCAGGCTCTGACACCAACAGCTACAGCACACAGTCTGGTGCTATTTGAAAGAGGACACGGAATTGCTGTAAATCTATATGCAAACTCAAAAGCAACCGCTTAAAAGGGTTAAAAAAAGAAGTATAGTGATATCCAAGAGAGGAGAAAAAAAGGAAATCATTTATGAGCACTAATAAGCCTCGATTAAAGCCAGGGAAAGTTGCAAAAGCGTGGAAGGCAAAAATAAATAAATAAATAAAACAAAATATAACCAACCACTCAACAAACAACAAAACAAAGAAAACAGAACAAAGACAAGAAATATAAAACAAAAAAAATATGGTACATATCAATCCAAGCATATCAATAATCACTGTATTTTCCCCAGTTTTATTTAGGTATCATTGATAAATAAACATCACATATATTTAAGTTGCACAGTATAATGTTCGGTCATATGTATGTATTGTGAAATGGTTACCGCAAGCAAGCTAACACATTCATCAGTTCAGACTGCTACTTTTTTGTGTCTGTGGTGAGAACACTTAAGATCTGCTTTCTTAGCGAACTGCATTAACCACAGTCACCATGCTATACATTAGATCTCCAAGTTATTCATCCCAAATAACTGAAACTTTGTACCCTTTGACCAATATCTCCCCATTTTCCGATTCTCCAGCCCCTGGCAACCACCAGTCTACTCTCTGCTTCTATGAGTTAAACTTTTTAGCTTCCATATATAAATGAGACCATGTACTATTTGTCTTTCTGTGCCTGGTTTATTGCATTTAGCATGATGTCTCCCATGTTGTTTGAACTCAAAATAGATGAAAATCTTTAATGTAAAATCTAAAACTGGAAAACTGCTACAATAAAACAGGGGGGAAACTTCTTGACATTGGGCAATGATTTTTATTGTTTTTTTTTAAATTTTCACTGGAGGATATGTTTTTTAACTAATTCTTTTTTTTAAGAGGGAGAAAGGAAGAGAGAGAAAACATTAATGTGAGAGAAACATCGATCAGTTGCCTCCTGTATGCACCCCAACTTGGGATCAAACCCACAACTTAAGTATGCGCCCTGACCTGGAATTGAACCCACAACCTTTTGGTGTATGGCATGACACTCCAATGGACTGTGCCACCGGACCAGGGCTGGGCAATGACTTTTTGGATATGATCCCAAAAGCACAGACAAGAACAGCAAAATAGACAAGTAGGCTTGCATCAAACTATAAAATTTGCATACAGCAAAAGGAACAATCAATAGAGCAAAGAGACAACCTAAAGAGTGGGAGAAAATATTTGCAAACCACAAATCTGATAAAGAGTTAATATTCAATTTATATAAGTAACACAAATAACTTAATAGCAAGAAAACATATAAATTGAAAAAATGGGCTTTTATTGACATTTCTCAGAAGACATACAAATGGCCAACAGTTATATGAAAAAATGCTCAACTTCGCTAATAATCATGGAATGCAAATCAAAACCACAATAAGGTATCAACTCATGCTTGTTAGAATGGCTATTATAAAAACAGGCAAAAGATAAGTGTTGGCAAGTATGTGGAGAAAAGGGAAACCTTGCACACTGTTGGTGGGAATATAAATTGGTGCAGCCATAATGGAAAACAGTATGAAGGTTCCTCAAAAAGTTAAGAATATAACTACTATATATGATCTAGCAATCCACTTCAGAGAATATATATACACAAAGGAACTGAAATCAGTACCTCAAAGAGATACCTGCACTAGCATGCTCATTGTAGCATTATTCATAATACACAAGAAATGAAATACAGCTAAGTGTTCCTTGACACATTAATTGGGTAAATAAAATGGGATAAATATGTGGAATAAATAAAATGGAATAAATATAAAATTTATACAATCAACTTTTAAAAGTTGGCAATAATCACTTTAAATATCAATGGTCAAAATACATCAATAAAAAATGAAGACTGTTAGAGTGAAAAGTAATGTCCCAACAATATATTGTCTAGAAGAAATATGCTTTAAATATGCAGACACAGATAGCTTAAAAGTAGAGGGATGGTGAAAGATATAACAGCTAATACTAATTAAAGAAAGCTAGCAGAGATGTATTAATTTCAGACAAATCTGACTTCAGAGGAGCGAAAACTACCAGAGCTAAAGAGGACACTGTATAATGATAAATGGATTAGTCTCCTCGAAGACATAACAAACTTCAATCTGTATGCGTAACAATCGAGCACAAAAACATCTGAGGCAGTAATTGATAAAACTGCAAGGAGAAATTGATGAATCTGCTGTAATAGTCAAAGATTTCAATACTCCTCTCTCAGTAATTGATAAAACCACCAGGTAGAAAATCAGTAAGGGCACAGTTGAACTGAATAGCACTGTTAACCAACTGGATCTAATTGGATTCTATAGACTAATTCATCCAACAACAGCAGAATACACGTTCTTCTCAAGCTCATGTGCAACATTCAACAAGCTAGACCACATTCTGGGTCAGAAAAACGGTAATTTAAAAAAAAATTAAGAATCAGTATCAAAGTATGATATCATATCACAATGGAATGAAATTCTCCTATATAATAAAAGGCTAATATGCAAATAGACTGAACAGCAAAACAACCAAACAACAGAACAACTGGTTGCTATGACGTGCGCTGACCACCAGGGGGCATGCATGGAACATGGCGGGCGTCGGCTGCAGCGGGATGGTGGAGCAGGTGAGTGGGGGCACCAGACTAAGGCGGGCACTGGTTGCTGTCATCAGGGTGAACTTCTGGTGGTTACTGAAAATTCTTTGCTCCACACGCCGCGGTCCCACCTGGCGCTCACACCTGCTGCCAGAGCCAAAGCCACTGCTTGCACTTGCAGCCAGTGTTGGAACCTCCTCTTGCACCCACTGCTGGCACCAGGGGCTGGTCCCGATCGCTTGGTGCCATCAGCGGCTTCGAGAGCAGTGGCTGCTGGCCCCAATTGCCCCTGAGGGCTTCTCCACCTCCCCCTGCTCCTGGGGGGTGATCGGGGCAGCAGCCACTGCTCGCACCCGCTGACAGTGCTGGCCCTGCTTGCACCTACTGCTGGTGCCAGCCTCAATCACTCCGTGCCTTCAGTGGGTGAGAGCAGGCTGGTGCTTGTCAGTGCATGGGAGTGGTGGCAGCAGGAGCAGGGCTGCTGGCAGAGAGGGGACCAGGGGCCAAGGCAGGAGGGGTTAGGCAGGGGCGCTGAAGATGGGCCGAGATCCACCCCTGCGCTCACTGCAGCCTCGTGGCCCACAGTTCCTTTCAAGGTGCACAAATTTGTGCACTGGGCCCCTAGTGAATCAATAACAGATAGGTAGACAATCCCCAAATACTTGTATATTGAATAACAACACACTTCTAAATAGCACATGGGTCAAAGAAGAAATCTCAAGAGAAATCTAAATATATTTTAAACAAAATGAAAATAAAATGCAACTTATCAAAATTTGTGGGATTCAGCAAAACAGTGCTTAGAGAGACATTTATAGTATTAAATGCATATATTCTAAAAAAAGGAAAATATAAAATCAGTAATCTAAGTATCCACATTACAAAACTGAAAAAAAGAAGAGCAATCTATATCCAAAGTAAGCAGAAGCACAGCAATAAAAATTATTGAGAAACCAATTAAATTGACAACAGGCAATCAATAGAAAGAATCAATTAAATACGTACGAAGCTGGTTCTTTGAAAAGATCAATAAAGTTTGTAAACCTTTAGCCAGGTTAACTAAGAAAGAGAGAAGACATAGATATATAATAAATGAAAGAAGGGTATCCTTTGGATATTACATGGTATTAGAAGAGTGTAATGAACAAATCTATGGTCATAAATTTAGAAACATAGATAAAATGGACTAATTCCTTGAAAGGCACCATCTATCAGAGCTCACACAAGGAGAAATTATCTAATTAGGTCTACAAATATTAAATAAATTGAAAGAATATTTAATAGCTTTTTCAAGCAGAAAACACCAGCCCAGATGCAGTAAATGCTGGATGTTACCAGATTGTTAAGGAAAAAAATACAATTGAAGAAACACCAATTTAAAAAAATCAATACTCTACAACCTCCTCCAATGTTCTCTGAGGCCAGAATTACCCTAAGACCAAAACAGCAAAACATTACAAGAAAGGAAAACCACAGACTAAAAACAGACTAATATTTCTCAAGGATAGAGATGCAAAGATACTCAACAAAATATTAGTAAATTAAACCCAACAATGTATTAAAAATTACATACTATAAACAAGTTATATTTATTCCATATCTGCAAGATTGGCTCAATAATAAAAAGTAATTAATTCGCCGAAACTGGTTTGGCTCAGTGGATAGAGCGTCAGCCTGCGGACTGAAAGGTCCCTGGTTCGATTCCAGTCAAGGGCATGTACCTGGGTTGCGGGCACATCCCCAGTGGGAGATTTGCAGGAGGCAGCTGATTGATGTTTCTCTCTCATCGATGTTTCTAACTCTCTATCTCTCTCCCTTCCTCTCTGTGAAGGTTTAATAAAATATATTTTAAAAAAAAGAATACAGCAACAATAGCACATTTTTTTTTAAAAAAAAGTAATTATTTCAATCCATTATATCAACAAAATACAGAATAAAAAAATACTGATTTTATCACTAGATGCAGAAAAAGCATATGGCAAAATTCAATGCTTGCCCATAATGAAAACTCTCAGCAAACTAGAAATAGAGGTAAACTTCCTCAAATTGACAAAGAACTTCTACAAAAAACCTACAGCATATATTATACTTAATGTTGAGAGATTAGATGCTTTTCTGCTAAGGTCAGGAACAAGACAAGGGAGTCTACTTGACCACTCCTCTTCAACAATGTACTAACAGTCCTAGCTAATGCAATGAGGCAAGAAAAAGAAATATTATGTGAACATAAGTGACTGTGGCAAGGTTGTAAGATTCAAAGATCATATGCAAAAGATAGTTGCTTTCTTATATATCAGCATTTAATAATTAAAATTTTAATTAAACCACAATACTATTTATATTACCAGCACAAAAACGTAAAAAAGACTTACATGTGGGTGTTCATTTTTCTAGCACCATTTATTAAAAAGACTATGCTTTCTCCATTGAAATGCCTTTGCTCTTTTGTCCAAGATCAAAGTGTCTACTTCTCGGCTCTCAAGTCTATTTCGCTGGTCTATTTGCCTGACCTTTTCCAATGCCACGCTGTCTCGATTACTATAGCTTTATCGTAAGCCTTGGAGTCAGGCAGTTTCAGGGTGATCCACAGTCACAATCCTTGGTAGTTGCCCAAATTAATTGGAAACTATGCCCACACAGAAACGTGTACATGGTTATAGCAGCTTTATTTATTAACTGCCAAAATGTAGAAACAACTAAGATGCTCTTCCCTAGGTGAATGAATAAACAAGCTGGCATAGTCAGACAATGGGATAATATTCAGTGCTAAGAAGAATTGAGCAATCAAGCCATGAAAACACATGCAAGAAACTTAAATGTATGTCAAAAAAGCTAATGTGAAAAGGCTACGTACTGCATGATTCCAATTGAAAGATATTCTAGAAAAGCAGAACCTATACAAAAAGATCAGTGCTATCCGGGGGTTCCAGCGGAGGGAGGGTGGCTTGAATAGGTGGAGCACGGGGTCCTTTAGGACAGGGAAACTGTTCTATATGATTGGATGTACACCATTATACATTTCTCAAAACCTATAGAATGAACCACTCAAAGGATCAACCCTAATATGGTCTGTAGAATTCAGTTACTAATAACGTTTATCAATTGTTACAGATGTACCACACCAATGCAAGATAATGATATGGGATACCGGTAGGTGGTGAGGGACTCTATGGGAACTTTATGTACTTTCCACTCAATTTTTCTATAAACCAAAATATGATAAAAAAAATAAGGCATATTAATTTATATTTTCAAAAATAAAGAGGGACATGTCATGTCCTCTCAAATATACCATTTGGAGGTGACCCAATTCTTGGTCTATAGAGAAACTTAGCGATTCTTCTGCCTTAAGATTGTATGTAATTTATTTTATTTAGTTATTCAATGTGAGTTAATTCTAAATACAAAAAGTTATTTTTAAGAAAGTTCAAATAAATAATAAATACTCTCACTCTAGATTCTCTTTTAAAAAAATACTACTAGTAAGTTTTGGTTTTAACACAACTGGATTAACTTTTGTTTGCGCTCAAGTTCAGGCTTGGACATCAAACACTGGCTTTCAAAGATGAGTCTGTGGGTAATCATAATCAAGAGGAAAGCAGGGGGCAGAAACCGCAGGACACGTGGAGACAGATTTCTGGCGGGACTACAGTTAGAGCTATCACAGATTGCCTCTCAGCTATGTACCATTTCAGGAGACCAAGTTGAAGTGAAGTTCACAGATAATCAGTTTTGAGACTCTTGCCTTTGTGACTACATAAATGAGGAAGTATTTCTGGAGTACATGTGAAAACAACCTTACCCCTATACAAAGTGATTTGACTGAAAAGGGATAAACTAGTTGTCATTTGCATTCGCTAGTTACAGATTAGTTATTCTGCCTGCATCGTTCATCTTCCAGAGGAAGCAGCAGGACAGCCCGGCCCAAAGCAGGTTAATTCCCATGAATCTTCCCAGAAAAACTGCACCAATTCTTTCTTTTTGTTCCACTTGCCATAACTAAGACATACTGACATAAAAATATAAGAAATTTACTGAATCAGAGAAAATCAATAATGGGCAGTCAAATAAAACATATAAGAGCAGACACATTTTACAATATCAGCTTCTGACTTTAGACCCAAAAGGCTAATACCCTTTCTCAGTTTGCTTGACTATTTGCCATCTTACCTCCTAACTATCACGCCAGGTTATCAGTTTTTTAATCTTTTTTGCCACCTGGTAAATCCTGTCGTCTATAATCAGCGGGACTACAGAACTGTGGTCAAACTTGATTGCCCTCCTAGAGTCTCTAAAATGGGTTTGGTTTCCGGCAAGAGGAAGGACGCCTTCCATGGCCAAAGGTGTGATGGCTGATAAGAACGATGTTCCTCAGGTTTATCTCAGTGACTCTCTGGTCTCACTCATCCTACTTCCTAGGGAAATTGGCCTTGTCCATTACATATCAAGAGGACAGACAGAGATAACTAATATTTATTGAGTACTTATTGTTCCCCAGCAACTGTAATTGGACTGTTTTATACAATCACATTTAATTCTAAGAACAATCATATTAGGTGGACATAGTTTTTCATATTTAACTGTTGTGAATGCTTGAGAATTGTAAAAGCATCTATCTAAGCTGGGAAATGGGGGAGACCGGATCTGAACTACATTTCCCTGCCTTCAAAGTTCAGGCTATGTACACACACACACACACACACACACACACACACACACACGCACACACACTAATTTCAATAAATATAACCTACATATAAGACTCTTCACACATAATATAAGTGATGAGCTATTTTCTAACAGTTAGTATATCACATTTGCTCTGAAATAACAGCATTCTCCTATGATGTGATACATTCATTCCTTGATCTCTAGCAAGAGTTTTAAGCAGCATTGAATACAGAAGATAATAGAATGCAGGTACAGAATCATTACCATAAATCTCACTGCAAACTCAGCAAGCCAGAAGAGACAGCACATTAGAGGGCAAATTTCAAAGAGTGAATAGCAGACAGTGAACGAGACATTTAATCCTTGGATAAGAACAAAATACCTAGAAAAAGATTTGCAGATACTAAGATCAAGCACCACCTGTTCCTTTTAAAAAGGCATTGCTTATAGCAGACAATGAAAAGGACAGCTAAGGAATTAAGACAGAGAAGAAATGAATACCCTGTAGAATCAACAAGTATGATGATCAAGTGTCTGAAGCTCATAAAAATGTAGTAAAATCATGATTCCAATAGATTACTGGCAGAGGTAAATTGGTAAAACTTTCAGAAAACAATTTGAGTAAGTGCAGTCAAAGCATGTCGATCTTACAGCCATTTGATTTAGTAGTCTTGTTTGTAAAAATAAAACTCTACCCAAAGAATAATGCCAACATGAAAAAGTTCAAAATGTTCATTTTAACATTCTTGTGATAGCCACAAACTGGAACCCTAATTATTTTCAAATTGAAGGCTCTTGAGTAGTAACTATTATATCTGTGAACAAACTAAAAAAAAAGTCTTGATGACATAGTGTAAAGAAATAGAATATAAACTAATTTATAAATTCAAATTTTATAGCTATATAATAAATATATTTAAATAAGAAGCTTTAAAATAAAAAATTCAGTTACTTAATTACAAATCCCTTGACATAGGGGGCTTCTCATTAAAAGCCAAAGGTTTTAACAATAGGACAGACCCTGAATCTGTGCTGGCATACATTTTATCCACATGCCAGTGACTCTAAGGAGTTTAAACTAGATGCTTTGCAACCAATCCAGCTGTGCCGACACTCAGATGGTGTTCATCAGAGGATACCTGCACATTACTTTTATCAAAGAAGACAGAATTGATAGACCCTAAACTGGCTAGCATTGGGCTGTTGAAAGAGTCCATAGGGATTCTCTATATGGACCAGAGGAGAATCACTTTGTCATGACAGATCAATGGCTTGTGAAGCAGCTGAAAAGGAGGTTGATGAACATGCGCACCTATACCCCATGGATGCTGGCAGAGAAAGGCCTCCTTCTGACATATTAGACCAACACTGGGATAGGGTACCAGGAGGACTGGTAAGACACTACTGTAGGGGTATAGAGAGAGAATGTTTCCTCAACTGTAAAGTAGGTTTGAGAAACCGGCTTCTACCTGAATAGTATTGTCAAATGAAGGGAGGAAAAGAGAAGTAAGATTTCCATACAGTACACACAGCACCGATTTCTATCAAGTGACTGAACTATTGAACTGTTAATAAAAGCCTATCTATCTGGCAGTTAACTGGTTACCATTGGACATGGGGATTCTCACAGGACCCAACTGGACAAGGCAACATGAGAAAATACTTTTGGGTAAAATATCAACTGGGATTCTCCTTCCTTCTTCCAACAGGAGTCAACAGAAATAAAATAATGTGGGATATAAGAAAGGATTATACAATATACGATTGTTTAATGCTAGGGCTTCAAAGGGCTTGTGTGTATGTGTTTTTTTCTGAAAATTTGAAAAGTATAATGGGCTCTGGAATTTTACATTGCCCATATAACTGAATTACAAACTCAAACCACAATTTATTAACCTAAGGTATTAAGATTGATCCACAGACTTGCCATTCTAAAAGAGAAGTGAATAACTAAACTTCCAATGTGCCCAACCTATTTCTCTTTCCTCACAACACCCATCTTATTTTTTGCCCGAATTTTATTTTATTTTAACAAAGTCCAGTGTAAGTTACACATGTCCATATATTTCACTTTTAGACACTCAGTGTACATATAATTAACTACTGTTAAATACTTATTTATGACACTTTTTAAAATGTGAAACAACATGAAGTAAAACCCACATATCTTAAGTGTACCTCAACTACTATTTTAGTTTATTTCTGTTTCATTATAATCCTTTGGGACTTGAACTGTATATGAAACAGTATATTTTTTTTATTTCACTTTACATAGTGTGATCCTTCACTATTAAAGATGAGAAAAATCAGTTCGCTTACCACTTAATCGTTTATTTTACTTCCTTCATCTCAATACCCTGATTTTTGTTAATTGTATTATTAATTCAATGATTTATTTTTGCTTTTATAAGTATAACTAGGGGCCCAGTGAATGAATCGGTGCACCTTGAAATGAACTGTGGGCCACAAGGCTGCAGTGGGCACAGGGGTGGGTCTCGGCCCATCCTCCATGCCACCACCCAGACCTGCCCACTGAGGCCCCAGGTCCCCTATTTGCCTGGTTCTCTTTATACTTCATCAGCCGTACCTTCTCTAACTACATGGCAAGCTTTCTTTTCTGTACCAACCTTTTAAATGTTGTGTGCTCAAGAAATATGAGCTACTTGAAGAACCAAAGAATTTAGAAGAAACTTTCACTTCCATTGGCTTAAACTTGGGACAGATATTGCCCATTGCCCATTAATGGCTTATCTGATTTCCTTCCTCATGAACCCTCAAGGAACCGGGCATAAAATTCAGGCTAATTCCACAAAATTGCCTTCCATTAAACCTAGTTGGATTGCTCACCTGTAGAGAGCTGCAACCACATTCTCCCAAGAAAACTGCATAAAGTTGTCTACCACAAAGAACTAATTGGGATGTCTGCTAGATGCCTCAGTGCAAGGGCAGTTTTCAAAATAAGATATTTAACTTTCAGTAAAAATTTTTAAAAGAAATATGCATTGCCATGTCACTCAGGCCTGTCTATAACAATGATGAATTTAAGTTATTTACAATCTAATGACATCTGCCACTGTAGTGTCCTTCTTACAGCTTCATGTACAAGCTAGAAAGATTTCAAATCACACTTTATATCAAGGTAGGTACATTATAAAATGCATTGGAGGTCATTGTCATAGATTAAATCAAATAGCTTTTAAGAGCACATGAGAATAGATATCAAGAGGCAACAGAAAAACAGTTTAATAGCAAAGTACATGGAATAGAAACTTGCCCCCACTTCTAACTCATCCAGAAGCCAAACCTATATTTACATAACTTTTGGATATATAAATATATAGATATTTTATAGAAATAGCTTCTTTACAGATAAGTTATGGATATATGCTATCACTGCAAACACAATATGTCAGGAGCAAAAGTTATTTTTCCCCTACCTAGCTCCCAGCACCACCATTTCCACACTTGGCAGTGGATGCCCGTATAATACCAGTCTCTCTCTATTTCTAACCACTGAAAGTATGTGAGTCATCTTTAGCTCTTCATTATGGTCTACAGCCAACCAGTCGTCAAGTGCTTCTACTCATTACTATAAAATTTATCTCAAAGTTGATCTCACCATCACTTCCGTTTGTTTGTTTTGCCTTTTGCTGTATTTATCTCATTTGCCAGTATCTTTTCTTTTGCCCACACCTTAAAAAAGGCTTTCTCTGGGGTTTGGTGGAGTCTTTCTTTGTTCACTATTTATTGTCTCTCTGGGTGATTTCATTTATTCTCCTGGTATTTAATAATCACTGACACTTAACATTTATCAGTACAGCCGGTTATAAATTGTTTGCTATTACCTTTTGGCAGCTCAGGCTCTACAGGAATCAAACTGAACACCTTATCTTCCCCACCGTGGAACCGACTCCCAACCAGTGGCCCAAACTGGACATATCTGGATGTCACCCCTGCCCTTTTCCTTTTCTAACACCTGCATCTAATCAATAATGAAGTTGTGTTCACTCCACAGAATACCTAGCTCAAAAATCCAGCCTCTCACCTACTGTCTGTCATATCTCCTCTCACTCACCATCTCCCTCACTTGGTAGCTGGTTGTTATTATGCTTACTCTGACACCACTAAGCTCTAAAGGGCAGAAAGAGAGGTTGAGAAATCTGGAAATAGTGGGGGGCCATGTACTTAGAAGATACTGCCAAAAGATTTTCAAAGCTGACTTATTCTTCTGTAGGGACTTTCCTGAGTCCTCTGGAGGCATCTGGACTGAGCCCTCTGCCTGACTTTTTCATGATATGGAAGTTGCCTCATCTGTAGCTGTCTCTCCCAACTTCCCCCAAATTCTTACGATTTTACTGGTATTTATCTCTTAAGATCTTACTGCTGAGGTTCCCTCAGCCTGCCACCCTGTCTCTTGAAGAGGTTTTCTTTTTAAATGGCCCTGAGCTGATAAGTCTACCCTGAGTTTAATTTCTGGCATGGGATTTGAGCTATTAGCGGCTGTGATTGCATGCAGTGCCTTTTGCATTTGCAATCAGCCCTGTATCCTGGTGGCAGAGTCTGCTCTAGCTTTCTCAAGGGTAAGTCAGACAAAATTCCCTATTACCCTAACTGTGCAGGACATATCAAGTGAGGACAACCAGAGAGTGGTCCTGCTAAAGCCTCTCTTCTTGTCTTGAAGAGAAGAGACAGAAACTCCTTACATCATAGCACAACATTTCCTATATAAAACTTCATAAACTCTCCTTTAAAAAGCTAATCTTCATCCTCTTTATCCTCTTTAAATGCTAGACATGTGCAAGGGGTTTACAAGGCATGGAGAAGTTCTCCATTATTTCCTCTAAAAGTTTGCATTTGCGCTAACAGATCACTTTGAGATTGTCATCTATTACAGAGTTAAATTTACCTTATTTTCACTGTAGCCTCATGCATATTTTGAAACCCTTCCTGAATCTAACCTGTTTCTATATTTCCCTCTCTCCTCCCTCACATGCAAATATACACACATAAAAGAGGGCTCACTTATCACTTATAAACTTCCAGTTGTTTCCTTAGGATTGGTTAAGATTTGGGGAAGTTCTCTTTCATCTCTTTAATATTCTAAACCCAGTGCTGTAAGTTAGTTTTATGAGACCCATATGGTAAGGTGGGAGGAAGGAAATCATCCACAGAAACAAAGCCAAAGGGTTGAAAGACGATAGACACTGCTGTTGTTTAAAAAAAAAAAAAAAAAAAAAAACTGTTAGAGGAAAACATGCCAGGAAGTGTATTCTGTATATTCAACAGCAAGAAAAGGCACTCCAAAGCCTTCCTCAGGCAACAGAGACAGGTAACTGGAGGCAGCAAGAGGGATAGAGAAACAAAGAAGTTTGAAATCAGTGAACATATTTTTATTTTGACTTTCGCAGTCTCTTCCCTTGGAGCACTGCCACGGCCATCTCTCAGCCACACACCGAGTCAAATTTGCAACAAACAGGCATCCGTTCTCTGTTCTATAGCCCCCAGTAAGGAGGTATTTATGGCGAAAGGAGTGGAAGAGGGTACGTAGCTTGGATTTCTTTCAACAGATTAAAATCAAACCCCTCATTTTTTTCTTTGTTCTGTGTGGCCTGTAGTTGAATAAGCTTCCCAATTCATATTTCCCTAGGAACTACTGAGTGCATTTACCCCAGGGATGGAATTTTTTCTCCACCCAAGACTCCTATTTACCAAAATGAGCCCAGGCAACAGGCAGCAGCTAAACCTTTCCCTCCTACCCTAAGAGGTAGAGAGTGGCAAGTCTACAGACAATGAAGCTACCAAAGATTCTGCGCCCCTTAAATTCCCTTATTTCTGCTTGTTATTACCTGCCATGATACAAATGTCAATCATGAAAATCCCCCAAAGAAAGACCTGGCCCACTAGCCCTCTATGTAAATTCTGTTCTGGTTCAGCTTCTCCAGTTCCGAGCACTGGGTGGAGGATGGCAGGCTTTTAATGTGTGGGGCTCCGGAAGCTGCTGCAGGGTCTCAGCCTCTTACAGACTCAGTGGGATTCTCTGGGGAGTAGCAGTAGACTCTTTTTGCAGGCAAAAGGCATGTTTATTATAATCAAGCATAGGAACCCAGGGAAATCACAGATAGTTAAACTTAAGGATATTTTGAATACCATTCACTCACTCATTCTCTCATTTATATGTTACCTATTAAGTACTTAATTTCCTTCTACTGAAGAAAATAATAGTAATTATGTAATACTAAAAGATTATGAATTAACCGCATTCACACCATTTTATTATTTGAGTCAATAATATGTAAACTTACAGAGCATTGGCAGGTGAATCTAATAGAGGCTAAGTCAATGGAAGCCCAAAGTCAAACAACTAATAAATTAGAATTCAACCTGAACTAATATGACTTAAAATTCCAACTTGTTTCCAACATAATATGGTATGTAGCTCTGTTACATAGGGCAAGAGTCCTACCGTCAAGGATGTCATACTCTAGCCAGAGCAGACAAGAGCTAGAAGACTAGGTACCCAATGACAGCAAGTCAGATTCTCACCAATGCTGTACCTAATTGGGCAGTGAAAATAATAAATAGGCTATAGTAGTATTAGGATGTATCAACTGCAGTATATTATGGTTTAGAAAATTCTTTAAGAAGTGCAACCCCTCTGTAGTATGTTTGCTATACCTACGAGATCTATTCCACGAATCAGTTATCTGAGTTTTAAGCTTTCTTTAAGAAGAAAATTTTGTTTTGTTTCCCTAGAGCAAGTACTTATAACCTCTGGAGCCATGAGAAATAAATTGAGTGCCTCTTTGTATATGTTCTATTACCAAAGACATCAAATTCAGACCTAATGATGAATGTTGACCTTATGTCATGGTAGGAGCCAAATGCCCGTTATTAAGCAGACTGTACAAAAACAGATGGAACCAGAAAATAAGAACATACATGGGTCTAAGAAAAAACTCTGAGGTCCATGAGTTTAAAAAAAAAATGGTACCCCCAACCAGTTTGGCTCAGTGGATAGAGCATATGCCTGCAGACTGAAGGGTCCCAGGTTTGATTCTGGTCAAGGGCACATGCCTGGGTTTCAGGCTCGATCCCTCGTGGGGGGTGTGCAGTAGGCAGCCAATCAATGATTCCCTCTCATCATTGATGTTTCTATCTCTCCCTCTCCCTTCCTCTCTGAAATTAATAAAAAAGAATTGTAATTTTATAAGATCTAGGGATTGAAAAAGAGGTTGTAACTAGGTTTCAGGCAACTAGCTAGATGTAGGAAAGACTTATAGAAGCAAATACAATATTTGGGGAAAAAATTTTTATGTATTTCTCAAATTGGATTGGTGCATACTTTGTACCTCAACTGGTTTAGATCACAGAGTCTTAGCTAGGAGAAAGAGAGAGCCAAGACATGTTCCTAATGAAAAAGGAGAGAAAGAAAGCAGATGTACAGTAGTAAATACTCGCTGTAGCAGTTCTTAGACAAGCAAGAAAAAACACATCCTTGGGGAACCACTAATGTGCTAGGATAAATTATGTGGCAACATTCTGCTGAACTGAAGGCATTTCTGAGAGCAAGCAAGTATTCTGTTCACCAAAAAGTACAGCGAGTCATGTATTTAGAAGTGTTTTCTCTCTTTTCAAAGCCACAGAGTAAGAGCTTTTGTAGCTACTATAGAGCATGTCTAAAAATTATCTTGAATGATATTTCTGATGTGTGCCTTTATACATGATATGCACTCAAAATGTGATAGTAACAGTGTTGGACATATAATAAATGACTGACCAATGACTGGTCTTTAGAATGCTTTGAAAATATGGTGAACTTGCTCAACCAACACTGCCTCCCAGTCTTGACCCATGTTCATATTCTTGTCTAGAATTTTATCCAGTTTCTCCTTTATATACCCAAATCCTACCTGTCTCAAAGAGGTAGGATTTTTTAAAACCCTCTAGTTGGCCTGGTGTGAGTACACAATCTTGATAAAAGAATGGGTAGTTGTTAACAAGATTAATCCTGACCTTTTCCTACTTTACCATGCATCTTTAAGATGGACTCTGCCTATCTTCTTATCTCAGAATCTTCTGATAGACCTCTTTCTAGTCAACCTTAAATTTTGACATATCCAATGCTGGATTTGTTCTCTATTCTCCTGCATTCCAAGTGCCTGTGACCAACACTGCCTTCCAGCTCTTTTTTTTTACAGAGTGAAGAGCTGATCTGGCATGGAGAATATTGGTATACACAACGGAACTGGGCTTTACTCTCAGGCTAAGTCCTAAGAAGCTATTGAGCACTATCAACATTTTAAGACTAAGCTCAATTCTCCTTAATGCTTTGCTCTCATGAATCACACTCAATTCTACCCTGATCTTTATTATCACCTTGAGGGTAGGAGCTATATTTCTGGGCACAAATCATATCTTATACCACTGAACACAAAACTTGAGCAGACAACCACATACAATCAGACTGATACTGTTGCTATTAGTAATTATGTGTTCTTAGAACAGATATTCTACCCAAGCACTATTTTGAACTATTTATGGAATATATGATGTTGTTGATATAGATGAATTTGATTACATACCCACATTTCCAAAGACAACTCTTTCTTTCATGTTTTAAGTAGACTGAGCCACCCTGGCCAGCCTGCCTCAGTGGTTGAGCGTTGACCTATGAACCAGGATGTCACAGTTTGATTCCTGGTCAGGGCATATGCCTGGGTTGCAGGCTCTGTCCCCAGGGTGGGACAGGCAGAAGGCAGCCTATCGATGATTCTCTCTCTTCATTGATGTTCCTGTCTGTCTTTCTCCCACTCCCTTCCTCTCTGAAATCAATAAAAATATATGTTTAAAAAAGACTGAGCCAATCTTTAATGCACCAAATATTCTTCAAATTGCTATGCCTCACTTTTATGTGCCTGACATATAATTTTAACTTAACTTTTTTTTTACCTATCACTAGCAGAAAGAGAAAATCATATAAAATGTATTCATCTGTGCACATTATACCGGCAAAGGGAGGAAGGGCAGCATTATCTGTTCCTGTTCTAGCCACCCAGAACCATCTACAGTCCCCTAAGGACATCCCTCGACATATCCCCACAGCAGCTCTCTGAATCAGCCTCACGCTCAGCGATGTCCCCATCAGCAGGCTCAGCAGTCACCTGCTCCAGGAAGCTGTCCCTAACCTAGTCTGAGCTGGGTGCCCTTTTTCAGTGTTCTCACCTTGGGCTGAACAACCTAATCATGCTGTACTCTTGGTTACTCACTTGTCTCCCACCAGACATCCTGAACATCTGTGTGGTTGGAAAACGGGTGACTTTGAGGGTATGGAGGAGCGAAATCTGGGTTCTGGCACATGACAGACCTAGGTTTGTATCCTGCATCCTCACTGGGAACCCTTAGACAGCCACTATCTGAGTTTCATTTTCCTTATTTGTAAAATGAGCATCATCTTGATCATCTCATAGGATTGTTGATAGTATTGTGATAATGATTGCATGATTGCATATATTAATAATGCTAGGTACATAGGAAATTTTCATTCCCTGAATCAATTTCCACATAGTGGATGTCTTTAACCAAAGAATTTAAATCCACTTGGAAATTCCAAGTAGACTTTATGCTTTTGTCCATGCTATTCTCCTTGGCAAGTCATACAGCTATGCCTATATCTGTGCAAATGTGGCTAGTCCAAACTGAGATGTGCTCCCAGTGTGAAGTACACAATGCATTTTGAAGACCTGGTAAAAACAAAAGAATGTAATAAATCTCAATAATCATTTTATTGTTGATTACATGTAAAGCCTGATAATATTTAGAATATATTGGCTTAAATAAAATATATTATTAACAATATATTTTTAAAATGATCCAGAGCCCAGCTTTTGGGGCCAGACTTCCTGGATTTACATTCCAGCTTCAACATATAACCCCTCTATACCTCACAATATTACATTTCAGTTTCCTCTTCCATAATATGGGATTAAATAGCACACAGCTCAGATGTGAAGTTAAATAAACAAATGCATTCAAAGAGATTAGCATAATAATTACATGTTTCCTATTTTTGTGGTTGCAAGTACTGTAAACAATACTATTATGTATGAGAAATCTTAAATAATCAACAATAGAAATATGTGAATACTTGTACTAGATATAACTAATAATTCAGATTAAAATTTTAATGGTAACTTCTTGTTAGAGAAATCCTTATAATTATAAAAACTTGTGGGAACAATACCCTTTTGTATTAAGAAACACAAAGAACATACTACTACGATATCCTTTAGATGGTTTATGGTTCAGTATTAAAATTGGCTAGGCTAGACATGGGCTACCATGCATTTATACAGAAGTGGTATATTGTCTGACTTTTCTTACATGCAGAAAGTTAATAAAATACAAGCACACTTCTTACAATTCCAAATTTATCTTGACGAAATCATGTATCTCCTTTGTATACTGAGTATATAGTACAGCCATTATACTAGCAATCCATCATTCTGGGTTTCCTGGTTGGGAAATCAGTTTGCCAAGAATAATTTTTCCATCCGGCTGTGATCACTAAAGCCTCAGAAAACAACCTGAGCATAAATCAAAGGTTTACTGAGCCTGATATAAAACAAAATCAGTTCTGGAATGAAAATCATATATTCAAAAAAAGCACATTTTCAAAAATCTTGAAAAATACGATAAGGATCTAAAATAACTTGGAAATAAGAGTATATATAGCTTTCATGATAGAATCCTTCGTATTAGAAATAAACTTAGAGTTATATATTCTTATTATAGTCATATTCATTAAAATAAATATATTTTCAATATATAATTACATATTATATTCAATGGCATCCAGGGATATATGAATAAAAACACAAAAACAGAGGCTCTCTCTTTGAAATATCTATCCATTCATTTCTTCAATTTATTGATTGATTTTTATATTTTTAATCCTCACTCAAGGATTTTTTTATTGAGAGAATAAAAGAGAGAGAGGGAGAGAGAGAGAGAGAGAGAGATCAGTTGCCTCATGTACACAACGAATGGGGATCAAACCCACAGGTTATGTGCCTGACCTGAAATTGAATCTGCAACCTCTTGGTGTGCAGGACAACACTCCAACCAACTAAGCCACCAAGCCAGGATAATGTCTTCAAATTATTGATAATTAATAATAGCAATGACCATAATTGACTTCTCTGCTAAATGCTTTATATATATTATTTCATTTCTCGTTTAAATCAAACCTGTGAGGTAGATAGTATTTCTAACATTTTACAAATGAAAATTGAGCCTGAAAATGTTTAATTCATTCAAGGTCACACAGGAAGTGGGATCAATAGTAACTTGAGCTCCTTTGTGACTCCTAATAAAGTATTTCCACCACAGCAAATGCTGACTGTGACATTTCTACAGTATTTAATATTATAAGTTCAGGCTTTACAACAATATGTATTTGTCAGAATCAACTGACACTTTGTTGTCGCATAAGGTGCTAAGGGATTTGTTCAATAAGATCCATAGCAAGGCTTCTGGCCCAAACCCATCAGGAAACACATTTTTATAGACCCTTCAGTATAGTGATTTCCTCATAGTGTTCTTGGGTTACTACTATTACTATGCTTTGGAACCAGCCTGACCTTTGTCAAAACAGTAGGGTCTTGAGTCCACAGACTGTGCAAATAAGAGTCAGAGTGAAGAGACAAAATGAGTAGAATCTATGAAAACTAGGAGAAGAGAGTGTTGGTATAAAAAAGAAAGAAGAAATAGGAAACTGAGGTTTGCTTTTGTTATTTTTTTGCTTATTCACCAGTCTGTTCCATTGGACCATAAGCTCCTCAAACTCCTGGAAGCTGTTTAAGTCTGAGGATTTGAGTGTTCAAGTACTGAAGTCTGAGACAAAGCTATTTTATCTCAGCTTTAGTTGGAAAAGATGGTTTGGAGGACGATATAAAGTACAATTTTATGCTTAAATCACTTTCTGCCAAATGTCTCCTGGCATTTACACATTCAAGTTTGTACCAGGCAAGAGGTCTTCACTAAAATAGCAGTGCAATTCAAAAATCTCCTTCCTTCATCTTCCGGTGCTCTGCTGAACTGGAGGGTGAGTATCAACAGCACAGGCAGCTGCTTGAGGCTCACATTGTCATTGGCACTGGGGGCCACAGTCTTGCCCAGCTCACTGCTGCCAGTGGAAGTGGTCTTATGGAAATAAGCAGTGTCAGTGGTTGCCCATGCTAAGTGTTGGTATCACTGCATCTATTTTGAATATTCACAGTGTTACAGGAATATGAGTTATCTACCAAAAATGCATTTACTCCTTTTCCCGGGAACAAGCCAAACTATTTTCAATTTGGCTTGTGATGTGACTGAGTTCCAGCCATTGAAACAGATCAGCCCCCAGAAAACCTACCACACATATCCTCAGCTATATCCTTCTTGTTTTGCCTGATTGTGCCATATAATATCTGTTACAATCCTCCAAGAGACCTTAAAAATAACATGCTAACTGGCAGTGATGCCCTCATCCAGAATCCCTGAGTAACTGACTCTGACATGTTCCCCATCTTCCTGCTTTACCTGGGACCTCTCTACACTATCATGGAGAGAAAACATATTTTAATTAAGTCATTGCATATATGGGTGTATTTATTCCTACAGCTTTGTGTTCCCTGGAGGACTAGAGTTCCCTGCAGAATGGGATCAGTGCTATAGAAATATTGTTTAGAGATCATTTTTATCGTTGTATTTTTATCTATGGGTTCCTAGGACCTGTAAGATACAAAAAATTGACTGTTTGATGAAAGGACTGTTCCTGCTTTAAACATCTAATTCTTTATAAATGCCTGCATGATAACATTCAAAATCCTTGGGAAATACTAGACTGTACTGGATCTCATTTTGGTAAACTAAAGCCTGGCTAGGCTCCGAATCCAAAGAAGTAGTAACTCTCTTCCTTTGCTACCAACTATCTCAACCCTTTCCCAATTCATGGAGCCTTTTAGGTCAAATTGCAAGGCCCAACTGGGGCAGCAACCTGGTCCCTTCTTGATGCTGGGCATCAGCAGTGCAAGACCTTGGCTGCTCCAATTGTCATGCCAGTTGATATCCAGATGGTGTTCTACCCCAGTTCAGACTGGGAACAGATACACCAAACACATTCTTGTTTTTGTGTGTGTGTGTGTTTTAATGTTTTTAATTCTTTTAGAGAGAAAGGAAGGGAGAGGGAGAGAGACAGATAGAAACATCAATGATGAGAGAGAATCATTAATTGTCCACCGCCTGCCTGCCCCCTACTGGGGATAGAGCCGGAAACCCAGGCTGTGACCTCCTGGTTCCTAGGTTGATGCTCAACAGCTGAGCCACACTGGCCAGGCCACCAAATCCATTTTTAATAGACTTTTGAGGTGTGTGCACAAACCACCTGGGCAGATTGTTAAATTAACTCACAAGGTCTGGGGTGGGGACTGGGATTCTACTCTTCTAATAACCTCCCACTGGATGCCAATGCTGCAGGGCCATGGACCTCATTTTGAGTAGCCAAAAATTATCTTATTGACCTCCCCTCTTCAGTATCCATCAGGATGTGAAGTTAGCCCCTCAGCTCTGCCTTGGGTCCTCTCAGCCTCCTCTAGCGACTCACTCACAAACAACTGAAGTTCCAGCCTGTCTCATAATAAATTACACTCAAAATTTGACCTTCTCAAATATAGAAACATGAACTTTCTCTGCACACATGCCCATTCAAGGGTCTTAATCCATACTTAGAAGATTCTTGATATTCACTCTAAGCTCTGCTACAGCTAAAAATTAAGTAAAAAAAAAATTCACCTAGTTGCTATTCCTACCATTGGAGGTTATGTTTCCCTCACAGACTGGTACAGCCATCAGTAGCTGGGACTCATCTGTATGGGAGATAAGCAATACTCCTTGCTGAAGCTTTAGTTCTCATTAAATTCTTGAAAAACAAACCAAAATGTCACTAGCAATTAACACGGGTGGAAGGTTGGAATTATATGTAAGAAAACAACCATTTTTCAGTAACTGTTCCATGACTACATCTGGGTACAAACTATTATACCCTCTTAACATTTCTGGAAATAAGCCATTTCAACAGTTACAGAACAGAAATTTGATACTGATTTTATATTATGTTTTAGTTAAAAGAAAAACAAGTTTTTAAGTTAGTTCACTGGAATCGCAATTACCTTAGTCAATGGGAAATTGCAAACCTGTTATTTGTGAAAAGTGAATACTGTGGCAGCATCAGTGCTGAAGGTACTGTGCTCTGAGCGACCTGGCCGGTTGTGTTTTCAGGCTTGTGGAGTTTGGCACTTACCTGCCTTCTAAGGGAGTCAAATCTTAAATTGCTCTATCAATTTATCTGAGTAAATTGATAGAGCATTTTATAAAGTACTTTGGTTTGTAATTCTTGTTCTGTAATTTGAATTATGTTAAAGAATACACCTTTCGATTATAAAAAAGCCCTTTGTCCACCTGCTTGAACACATTTTCCAACTCCAAGGGTGTCTTTAGCAGAAGGTTCTCTTTGCAAGTTATATAAATACCCAAATCAAGTAGAATTGCCCCTTATTACCAGTCCTTTAGCAATGTGATCTCACACCTGGATTGCTCCCCACCTGATGTTTCAATAGGTTCATTATGAGAATCAGTGCTGCAGAAATCCCTCCCCAGTAGCAGCTCCACGTGCCTGAATGAACATCTGGTTGAGCATGCAGCTGGCAATGCCTCAATTCCTAATTGGGTGGCACACCTTCAATCAATTAATGCCATTTCTTCAGAGTTTACGTTGGTATTTTGTTTTTCCCAGGGGCCTACTTTAGCATCCCATAATTAAGGAATGACTCCTTTTCCATTTCTTATCTAAGTTTTGGAAACTTATCCATTGTTTTTGTAACAGAATTGACATGAAGAGCAGCAATTTTCCAAGCAGTAGGTAGGAGACATCAAGGTTTAGGCAGACTGGATGGGAATCGGTGGTAGGAGTTAGGTAGTGTGAAGGTAGGCCTCACTTAATAAAATCACTAAGTCACAAAGAACTGACTCAAACATGCATTCAATTCTTGGCCAATCTTAGTGACAAAAACAACTAAATATGAGGGGGCTTGAATGAGAAAATGACTTTGGGAGATCAGGCTCCCTTTGTGCAAATGTCCTTAAAGATGTTAGAAAGTTTGGTAGGGCCTACAATGGAACTGGCTGATACACACTTAGCCCTGAGAAGTCATGGAGAAGTCTGTTTTCTCTGTACCTGTCTCCCGAATTTCTAACCCAGCATTTTCTCAATTCAAAAGAAAAATAACTCAACTGTTGAAATTGTCAAATGCATCTAAAAGTATATATATTGTAAAAATATGTAATAATTTGACTTTGTAAAATAAAACAAAAACCACTTACATCAAAATGGAAATACTATTTTTATATCTCTGAGTGGTATTACATGGATTACTTAAATTTTCACATCTATTTATCTATGACTATGCACTTTTTTTTTGCACATATCCTTCATGATCTACAGATCAATATTTTCTTTAAAACAAGAAATACTCTTTCCTATATTGGTCACTTTAGAAATCCATTAGAAAAGTACACGAAGTTTTAAAAGTAATATAGTTTTGAATTAAGCTATTTAAAGCACTGTTTTTTTAAGCCATCTTATGACAATAGTTTGAACATGGTATTATGTTAGTAATCATAACAGTAATGTTAATGTTGTACCTATAATCATATGCCAGTGTTAATGTAGTAATAGTAAATTGATAGAGCATTTTATAAAGTACTTTGGTTTGTATTTTCCAAGCTTTCATCAAAACAGTGCTTTGAAGGCAGATGAACTGAGATCATAATAATTATGCTGAATTTATGGGTGAATTACTGAGGATTAGAGAGACTAGTTGTAGAGAACAATTCTTCCCTCAAAGGCAGCCCTCAGGTTGGGCTTGGGTTGGCCCAGACTCACTCTTTAACAATCTGCTGTGAGTCCAGGAGGTCCACTAGTTTCAAAGCCATGTGTGGGGAGGGCGTGGCTGCTGACTGGCTGGGGGAAGTGTCTGCCAGGCAGGGATGAACACCTGAGAAGGAGAAGTGCTCAGGCCTGCTCTCTGCTGCCCAGCACTCCCAGCTGGCTCTTAGGGTAGCAAAAACGTCTACGGTCATTTAACCCAAAGGATCTGGGGAAACACTTTCATGAGCCTAAACTTGCATGGGCTTGGTTATACAATAGAGTGTGGATACCACATAGTCCGTGTTTTATTTTCATTTTTCTACTAAAAATTGTAGGATCTCAGTTTACTAATAATTGATAAGAATGATCCAACTAAACACCCCAAATTCTTGTTCTGTAATTTGAATTATGTTAAAGAATACACCTTTCGATTATAAAAACCAATTTTGAAAAGTAATTATGATCATAGAATTTGAGAGTAGAACAGTGGTTGCCAGGGGATGAGAGGTGAGGGTGGGAGATAAACTTCCAATTATATGACTGATAAGTTGCAGGGACCTAGTAGACAGAATGATGACTCTAGTTAATGGTACTACCTCGTATATTTGAAAGTTGCTAGGTGAGTACATTTAAATGTTCTCACCATACCAACAGCTATAGAATGGTAACTATGGAAGGGAAGGATGTGTTAACTAACCTTTTGTGTGGTGACATTTCCCAATATATATTCTTATCAAATCATAATATCGTACCCTTAAACCTACACAATTTGTCAATTATATCTCAATAAAACTGGGAGGAAAAGCCCAAAAGACATGAATTGAGTGTAGGGCTTGGTGTGTCTTTGGGTCAGTGTACAACATTTCTATGCCACTACCCCCCTCAAAAATCTCCTTATTTCCAGAATTTTCTGCATTTTTAAATTCATCACATTCACAAATACATCCAAATAGCCCCAATATAACAATTGTTTAAGGAAGAGAACCCCAGGGAATCTTCATGACTTGTTTAAAAGCATGTTGACAAGTCCCTGATCCCTACAGTCCACAGCACTGCCCCTTTACCTCCCATACAAGGGACACCTGCTAATGAGGTCGGCCCTAGTGGACACATATGGCTCACAAGAAGACAATATCACAGGTTAATGGCTGGCATCTTATAGAAGCTTCATGCAAAGCACATGTCTATTTCTGTTCTCTTTCTTGACTTGAGCTCCTGTCTTCAGCATAATAACCTATGTTTTTAATTATGAGGGTAGAGGATGGCAAGTAGAATAAACTGAAAAAGAAAAAAAAATCATGAACTGATATGAGTCCCTAGTGATAATATGGGAAAATTTGAGGAAATAAAACATACTCATATACTATGAAAGCTAGAATTTGAAAAGTGTAACCTTGGGACTTTCAAAGGCTTTAATCACCAATCAAAATCCCAGGCCACATTTAGACACACGCATCTATTACGGAAGAAGGGATTCAGTCTCAGCTTCACTGACTGAAGGCTACAAGGCAGCCACCAAGATTTAATGTGGGCAAGAAGCGTGTGAAGGAAAACGGATCCAATCCTAGGTTTACTGTGAGCTTATCAAGAGTCACCCACTGACTGGTGTATTTCACTTAGCATAACATTCTCCAGGTCCATCCATAGTGTCAAAAAGAGTAATATTTTCTTTTATTTATAGCCAAGTAGTATTCCATTGTGTAAATGTACCACAGATCTTTTCTCTACTCATCTCCTGATGGGCACTTGGGCTGCTCTCAAATCTTGTCTTGTAAATAATGCTGCAATGAACATAGGAGTGCAGATATGCTTTCAAATGAGTGTTTTGGGTTTCTTTGGACATATTCCCAGATGTGGAATTGCTGGGTCATGGATACGGAGAACAGACTGACAGCTGTCCAAGGGGAGGGTTTGGGGGCCTGGGTTAGAAGGGTGAGCGGATTAAGCAAAGAAAACCGAAAGACTCACGGACACAGATAGCAGTAGGGTGATTGCCAGAGGAAAAGGGGGGTCAGGTGGGAGGAGGTAGAAGAGGGTAGAGGGTGGATGCATGGTGGTAGAAGGAGACCTGGGGTGGTAAATACACAATACAAAGCACCAATGATGTATTGTAGGATTGTATACCTCAAACCTTTAACATTTTATTAACCAATGTTACCCCCAATAAATTCAATAGTTTAAAAAAGAAGAGTCAGCTACTGTGTCAGGCTGGAGCCACTGCCCTTGTGCTCCACTTGCTAGTTTCAACCCTGGGGTGTTTCCAGCATCCCCCACGCAGCCCTCGGGCAGTGTCTGCAGTGGACTGCTGAGGTAAAAACTGCATTTGCCTCACCCTTGCTAGGCCCTTTACGTGTTTTATTCCACTCATATAGCAGTACAGTCCTCTGGGGTAAGTAGTTTTAATCCTCATTTTATAAATAAGGGCAGGTCAGGCTCCCTAAGTCCAACTAATGTGTCCAAGCTCACCTGGCTCTAAGGTCCAGGGATGAGACTGAAGCACTGGTCTGCTTGTCACTGAAGATTTCATTCCAACCTCAGGAACAGCTGCATGATTTGTGAGGTATAGGAAAGGGCTCCTATTCAGAAATTATCGGGGAAGGCAAAGAGTAACAGCAGGACATTAAAGCTAGAATGAGGCCCTCCTGAGTATGGGGGGCTCTGTGCAGTGCATGAGTTGTGCGCCTGTGAACCCCACATAACTGCATCAGAAGTTCTATATTACAAGCAGAATAATATAAAATCACATGTTTCATTTCATATGGAACATAGAGATTTTAAAAGAGCAAGAAGCATAGTGTCTGAAGTCAACTGCTAAACACTGGCTTACAAGTAGTTCTGAGGATCATGGGGCCAACGACGTAAGATCCAAACAAATCCAGAATTATTGGCTTGCTTGCTTTCTTGCCAATAATCTACCCATCATTTTTAATTTTCAGTAAAGAAGAATGGTGTGTCCTCCTGGGGTGAATTATTAATGGCACTGGGGGGGAAAGCTCACGGCGGATTTAGATTGTTACTGAGTTGGTAGCATTTTTTAATAGAGCGTGTCCTGAAAGAGAATGTTCTCATATCACTTTATAATTGATTGTTTTGTAAAAGTGACAAGCAGAGATATTTTAGGCACTGACTGAGGATGATCAGTGGTGCTTTTCTTCTCAACCCATCTTAGCTATTTAGACTCTCTCCCCTTCCCAGTATTTGTAGAACACGTGCCTTTTAAACAGAAATTCTCAACAAACCCATTGCAACTTTTCTTTCCCCAAACTACCTGAATTCAGGATTTGATATGCAGCTCATATTTTGATTCCTTAATGCCATTTGATTTCCTGAACTATCAGTCGGCTGGGCTAGATATAATGGCCTCTTATCTGTCCTAGGGGAGAAAATGACTTGCCAAGAATGTTCAAATATTTGAATTCCCACCTTGAAAATAAACTTCTGCTTTGATGTTAATTTAAAAGAGGGAGCTTCTTGCCCTAGCCGGTTTGGCTCACTGAATAAAGCGTCAGCCTGCGGACTGAAGGGTCCTGGGTTTGATTCCGGTCAAGGGCATGTACTTTGGTTGTGGGCACTTCCCCAGTAGGGGGTGTGCAGGAGGCAGCTGATCCTTGTTTCTCTCATGGATGTTTCTAACTCTCTATCCCTCTCCCTTCCTCTCTGCAAAAAAATCAATAAAATATATTAAAAAATAAATAAAAGAGGGAGCTTCTTTCTCCTTTGGATTAAATACATTATTAAATGTAAAACCCTTTGAGCATGATGTAAGCTATTTTTGTAAAAAAATTTAAAATAGGAAAAAATCAACTATCTATACATTTGAATGTGTCTATATATGTATAACACACACATAGACATATGTAGATTTTTTCTTCTCATGCGACCCTTTTTAGTTTAATGAAGATATATGTTGTAATTACTTTAAAAAATCCACACTAACTCGGATGAAATAGTTAGAAATCGGGCCAAGTATTTCCCCCAGAACACCTGATTTTAGACTGAACAGATGTCAGAGCTCTGTCTGGCTGGGAAAATGCAGAAGGTGATGCAGGAAGGGAGCTGGATGTTTGACAGAAACGCTCAGCAGCCAGGCCCGAGAGACTGTGAGATTGTCAGTGTGCTGACTGGGCCCCCACATCCTCCTGAAGACAGAAAGCGGCACGCGGCCCCCTGTCCCCTCCCAGAGCTGGGGCAACATGAGCAGAGACAGAGATGCTCCTTTTCTCACCATTTGCTCGTCCATTCACAGCCTCAGTACCTCCACATCCAGAATCCATCTTGCTCACTGCAGCCCAGAGAACTAAGATGGGAAAGGACCAATTTGCTGAGATATGTTAATGTTCAGACAAATCCAAACATTATCTAATGCCTAGATACTGAGTTCCTTGGGATGAGGATATGACAAAAAGGCCTTTAAACAAAGACATCTGATGGGCTTATCAATTTGGAAATGTTGATTTGAAATGATAAATATCCAGAATGTAACAAATAAAAACTGAATTCATGTGCTGGAATAACTGGACATCCATATGCAAACAAATGAACTAGATGCTGACTTTAAACCTTTCACAGAAATCAACATATGTCACAGACCTAATGTAAAACACAAAAATATGAAATTTCTAGAAGCTAAATATAGGAAGAATTCTTGGTGACCAGGAGTTTGACAATGAATTTTTATAGAAAGCATCAAAAGCAAAATCCATGAAAGAAAACATTAATTAGTGTGACTTACCAATTAAATTTAATTCAATTAAATTGTAAGACTGACTCTGTGAAAGTTACTGGTAAGAAAAAGAAGGGCAAGCCACAAACTGGGAGAAAATATTTGCAAAACACATGTCTGTCTGAAAAATAACTTGAACTCAAAAATATACAAAAATTTCTTAAAATTCAACAAAAAGTAAACAATCCAATTAAAAAGTGGGCAAAGATCTAAACAGACATTCACCAAATAAGATATGCAAAGGTTAAATAAGCATATGAAAAAAGGTTCAACACCATATGTCCTTAGGGAATTACAAATTAAAACAAATAATGAGATACCAGTAGAATGAAACTGGCTAAAATCCACCATAGTGAAATCATCAAATTCCTACAAGGATGTAGAGCAACCTGAACTCTCACTCCCTGATGGTGGGAATGCAAAATGGGGCAGCCCTTTTGAAAGAGAATTTGGTAGTTCTTATGAAACTAAACATACTCCTCCCATAGGATCCAGCAATAGTTCCTAACTATTAACCCCAATGAGTCGAAAACTATTCCCACACAGGCACCTGCACATAAATAGCTGCTACAGCTTTATTCATAGCTGTAATAAATTGGAAGTAAGCAAGATGCCATTGAATAGGTGAATTACAAATAATAAATAACGATAAACTGTACTACATCTTTACAATGGGATATTAGTGATAAAAAATGAGCTCTTGCACCATAAAAACGCATGAAGGAATTTTAAGTGCATATCACTAAATGAAAGAAGCAACCTGAAAAGGCAGCACACTATCTTATTCTAACAAGATGAGATTCTAGAAAAGGCAAAACAACAGAGAGAGCAAAAGGGATGAGAGTTAGCCAGGGGCTGGGGAAAGGGGAGGGACGACTAGGTGGAGCACAGGAGATTTTTAGGGCAGCAAAATGATTCCGAAAACATTCCATGTGAGACTGTAATGGTGGGAACATGACATTATGCACTTGTCAAAATGCATGGAACTGCAAACTGTGGACTTCATTTCATAATATTTCCACATTGGCTTTTCCATTTTAACAAATGTTAGCAGAAGAAACTGTGTGGGTGAGGATAAATTATATAGAAACTCTTTATTTTCTACTCAATTTTTCTGTAGACTTAGAACTGTCCTAAAAGTAAAGTCAATTAATTTAAAAATTAAATGTACATATTTAGTGAGCTTAAAAGTAAACATGGTACTTAGACTCCATCCCTGATCTGGGCAACATTTTCAGAGACAGCTGGACCCCGTATTTTGAGGATAGCTATGGAGTAGAGAAACATTTCCTCCAGAATGATGATTCCTTTGACTAACCATATCCACAAAGACAGAGTGAGCAGATGCAGAAATTCAGGAAGATGCTTAAGTTATTAAAATAACTTTGAAGTTAGAAGACCAGGCACCTGAGATTGCCTGTGTAGTGGCCAAAACATCCTGCAAATGGGGTTTTATGCTTAGAGGTCCAGAGCGGGGGTGCTCTTAAAAGAGGCCTTCGGTCCCTGAGGTAAATTCCTGACTTTCCTGGACCAATGACATAGATTATGGGGGAAACCACTGTCACTAAAACACAGGGAGGATGCAAGAATTTAATGCTTAAGGACAGGAACCACACTAAGAATTTCATCTGTTTTTCATAGAGTACACACACACACACACACACACACACACACACACTCATATGCATGCATACACACATACACATGTGCCTTGGCCTAACACACATACACACACACACACACACACACACAAACACACAGACCACACATTCATAGGTATGCATGCACACATACACACGTGTCCTTGCCCACCACTCACACAGACACACACATGTGCTCTTGCATATAGACATGACAAGGATACACATGGGAAAGCCTAGCAGGTTCACAGAGCCTTCATTTGAGAGAATCAAATCTGTCCCCAAAAATTAAAATGGAAAAATTAAAGGGGGTAATGAAGCAAGATCAATTGTCAGTTAGGAAATCTCCAGGACTTAACTGAATTACATTTGATCAAATTAAATTTAACCTCATTGCCATATGCAGTTTTCCTTTGTTGAAGGTAAGTACCTTTATTCATGGAATGAGCATTAAAGTGGGTGTTTTTAAGCCGAAAGGGAAAAAAATGGTCTTGCAGTATACAGTTTTCTTAATTTACAGATTAGTAATTACTCTTCTATTGGCATTGGATGTTTTTTAGGATGATTTTAATTACAAACTCTAATTAACTGCACACCACAATCACCCTTTTTGCCTTTTCATGAAATTACTCCTCATAAAGCAGAGTGAATGGAAACCAAGTTACAATCAACGTAAAACTGCAGATGAAGAAATAAGCATTGCAAATCTCGAAGCAATTCCCAGAATTCAGCTCTTCAAACAATTGTGACCTTTCATATATTTGTAAAGTCACTGAGGCCACATTTAAAGATGATTTCATTATTTCAGTCACTGAATTAAGTAGAATACGTTGAACAAGGATAGATTCACTTTTCTGTGACTAGAAAATGTTCTCGGACTTCCCAGATGTTGGCTCCTTACCTGCAAACAGAAAATGTTCATTGTACCCACCCCATCCGGGTCTTATGTTAAAGGAAGTAATAGACACAGGCAGTTTAGCTCCCTGCTGCTGCAGTAAACAGCACCGATTGGATGCTAGTTACTATCATTAGATGAGTGTAGTGATTAGGCAGCTTGCTTTAAAATCAGATAGACTGGGTTTGTGTCCTCATTCTGTCCGACCTTGGGCTTTTTAAATTCTCAGCACCTCAATTTGCTCATCTGTAGAATGAACACTATCTTTACATCATTATTATTTTGTAAAAATTCAATTGAGTGATATGTGTAAATTTCCCTTTACCTGAAACAGGGTTGGCAAACTACAGACTGCAGGGCAATTCCATTTCGTTGCCTGAATTTAAATAAAGTTTTATTGCAACAGAGCAACACCCATTTGTTTACTTCTGCCAAGTCATGAGAGAGACCATATGACCTACAAACATATTTACTCTCTGGCCTTTCACAGAAAATTTTCGCTGACATTTGGACTAAAATATGGATTATACTCAGAGAAAACATCCTCAAAAGATTTTACACTAACGGACATTTAACATTTGTTTCTAAATTAATAATCTAGTCACTGCACAGCTTATACTTTTCTTATTTGGTTTTGTATACTGGGTATAAGAAATCTTCTTGCATTAATGAATTAAATCTTTAATTCAGGATTACTGCATTACTGCATTACGGCTGGTCAACTTCACTATAATAAATGTTTGTCTGTATGCAAATTCCTTATTAGCCTTTGTGTTTTGGGGGTAGCATTGGTTCTACTGCTATGAGAATATGTGTAAATCTTATTTCAGTTGCCATGGAAATTGAGACTTTCACTAGGGTTTTCTGGGATCAATTTACTATGACTGTTTTTAAGAAGCTTGGCAAAGAGATTTTGTAATAAAACTAACTAATTCAACAAAACCACCAGAGAAAAGTCCAAATAAAAAATATTGGAGGAAAAGAAGCTACAAATATGACAGAAGTTTAGGTCAAAATGAATGCTTTCAAGCGTTGTGTTCTCTTTCCTTTTTCTCTTTTACTATTTTGCTTGTGAACATGGTGTTTAAGATGGTTTATGCTTAAAAGGGAGGAACCCAAAGTCTTCCCTCTTCTAATCTTCTCACACTTAGATAAATAGCAACATCCTGAATATCTATGAAAAGCCCTTACCCCTTTTGGGAGGAAATACTTTCCACTTTTCATTGTTCCCAAAGTTCAAGATCATGGAAATGTTTTTTATTTTGTTGTTGTTTTTTAACTATCACAACTATCACATCAAGCCAAATGGATTATTATCTCATTAATAGGACACGCGATATGATCAAGCTTCTCAGACAAATAATGTCCAAGTATTCATACTGTCTGCAAAGTTACTTTTGCTTTCATAGACTTTATCTAAATTCTGGTGGATGTATTTGTATAACTCTTAGATTAACTTCTAAATTACAATGACTTCTGTGAGATTTTTCTTATTCTTATTACTATAGAAGTTTTTTAATAGAAATTCAGTTTAACTCAACTCAATTTAACTAAAATACATATTGAAGACTTCTACTGTGTCCTGTGCTAGGCCCTGGGAGAGAAAGGTTTCAACATGTTGCCTGTCCTAAGTAAGCCAATAGAGAGTTAGAACAAAAGTCATCCTCACCATTTTGCAACACAGGATGCTATTAAGGTGTAGCCATTGGAGAATGATGTATTGCATTTCAAACCAGAGGATGATTCAAGAAGAATTCACTAAGAATATCGCATTTAATCAGACACTTGAATGATTTTAACCAACAAAGTGGAAACTGGGGGAATACAATAAGAGACATTTGGAAAACCATTAAACCAAGCAGAGTCAGGAAATATGAGAAAATCAGTCTATTGTGACGGAGAGGCCAGAATGAATTTCTATGTGGGTAGCACTGGAGGAAAGGGGTTGAGTGAGTCCATGATAATGGTTTCCATCTCCTGCAAAAATAAGGCATGCGCATGTGCTGAAAACCATTTGTTTATTGATTAATTAACAAGCCCATTATGTTCCAAGGTGCTGGTGATGTAACAAACGGTTTACAAGATAAACATCTCAGGAGATATGCCACTTTCCCAGGGACCTAGGACATTCACCAATCACAATGAAGGAAAGAGGACGTCCGATGGCAGACTGACCAAAAAATTAGTCACATGCCACATCAAGTTTTTCAAAATAACATGGGAAAATGTGATTACGTCATTTTTTGAGAAAAGCACTTGATGGGGTGGAAACATGTGCAGAGATGAAGATCTTCAGTCTGGAGCTCAGAAGAAATATCTGACCTCGAAATACAAATGTGTTCGCTATGTACTCACACTAGAAAGGCAAAAGAGGCCTAGAACTGACTCCTTGGGAGCTAAAGACATTTAAAAGGTAGGGAGAGAAAAAAGATCTGGCAAAGGAGGAGTGTCCATTAAAATGAGGAACATAAAACACTAGAGAACACAGTGTCTTACAGCTGATTCATAGCGTTTTCTCACCCGTTGTATTTTCCCAGACTGGTGGTATGGATTCAGAAACAATAATTTCTCTGGAGAGTACAGTAGAGTTGCGCACTTAACTTAGAATCACGTGGATCTCTCCATACCCCAGGAGTGGAAGACGGCTCTTACAGCAATTTTCAATCCCCCTCAACTTAATAAAAATAACATAGAGAAATAACCCAGAAATTCATTCATCCTTCCACAGACATTTATTAAGCATTGCTTACACATAAGAAATTAATGTAGGCTCTTGGCATATATGGGACTTACATCTAAAGAGAAAGGAAAAGTGAAATGTCCAAACTCATGTACTTTAAAGAGGAGAGAGCATAAAAGAATACCCAATTCTTCTGACTTCAAACTCTCTGTTCTGTCTGTTAACCTACAATTAACCCTTTTGATTTTAGCCCCATAGGAAATGCTAATATGAAGTTTTCTCTAGACCCACAAAGGAACCATCAAAGGAGCCGTGTCATCAGAGCAATTTTTCCTGCATTGGAAGTCTAATCACATCGCTCCTGAAAATGCCACAGTGGCTCCCTGCTTCCTTCAGAAGTAAGTACACAGTACTTCATAAATTGGCACCTGACCGAGTATACACCCTTCAGTTATTGTTTGTTATTCTCCTAAAGACCAATTTAAGAGTTGCTATTCTCCCAAGCCCTCCGAGCCTGCCATAACTCTGAATCTTTATTTTGCCTCTGATTAGAAAGCCTACCCTCCCTTTCTTGTCAACTTACAAATGCATAAGCCCCCATCAAGTTGCACTATACGTGCTGTCTTCTCAGGGAAACCTTCCTGAACTTCTACTCCACTTGTCCCAGCTCCCTATCCCAGGAAGCCTTGCATCCTCCATTCTCAACTCTGTTTCCATTGTGGGTAGTACGAGTTTCCTATGTGAGATAACCATGTGGTACCATAGGTTTGCTGTGAGAGTGTCTTCACTCTAGTCTTTGAGCTCCATTATATAAGGGTGTTTTTCTGTGGGACCTTGTAACCTCTACATCCTCTATGCTTTACATGGTGTAAGACAAATGGTAAGTGATAAAAAGTGCGTGTGCATGTATATGCTTTTGAATCTGAAAATGGATATGTAAAATGATACAAAAGAGCCATCTATTTTAGTGAGAGGTGTAAATGGGGATGAGGTTCAATTAAATATCAAAATATTAAAACGGCCCTAGACGGTTTGGCTCGATGGATAGAGCGTCGGCCTGTGGATTGAAGGGTCCCGGGTTTGATTCCTGTCAAGGGCACATACCCAGGTTGTGGCCTCAATCCCCAGTAGGGGGCATGGAGGAGGCAGCTGATCAATGATTCTTTCTCATCATTGATGTTTCTATCTCTCACTCCCTCTCCCTTCCTCTCTGAAATCAATATATATATAATTTTACAAGTTAAGTGCTGTGGAAAATTTTAGCACAGGTGCCAAAAAAAAAATCTCCTCTGGGAATCTTGGATGAGGAAAAAGTTTCAGGAAAATTATTTAGCTTGATTAACAAATCTATCTTAAATCAACTTTCAAAAAATTAAAACCAGTAGCTGCTCAAAATTGAGCCAAGACTCCATTCAGGATAAAATAATACTAAGTTTTCTGAGAGCCTGGCTTCAAGAGCAAAGTGTCATCTTTGCCCAGAGATCAACCTTGGCTTGCTAACGGAGGAGATGCTGCTGATTTAGGTAGCACACACCATTCTATGGTTCACTCAAGATTCGCAATGTACACCAAGATAAAGAGAAAGACCACATTAAGTATTCACATTTCCTCCCATTGCCAATGTCTGTGCCTGCCTTCTAGCTTCCCTGCTACAACCCGATGCCATATTCTTTAATACATTCATGAATGGCAGCTGCTTGTCTGATGAGATCCTCATTTCCAGCCTCCCACCTGCTTGGGCAAGCTGCACTTTGGCATCAACTTGAATGCCAGATAAGCAGAATTCTTTCTTACATGTGCAATTAAAAGCCACTGGAGTGGAGATAACAGCATCCCATGGTTAGCTGAATAATTCATGGCAAAATGTTCTCTCTTTATTCATAGATACTTACACCCTGACTTGTTAAGCAGCTAACACTCGCACTGAAGTGTTGGTGTTAGCTGAGACATTTCTTAAACAATTCCTCTGATCAGGTGTTTACATTTTTACATGACATTTACTGGGATTTCTCGAAAAAAGGAAAAGAAAAAAGGAATGAAGAAAAAAATAAAGATTCATAAAAAATGGAAAAACCAATTCTGTTTTACTTTAAAATGAGTGCTTTAAATTCCAAGCACAGGAAATACTTTCATGTCTTTAAATTGTTTACTTCTGGCTGTTTATCACTTGGTTCCTTATTCTTAAAAGAGTGATCACAATATTAAAATATTTTATTTGAAGGACAAGGGTGGGAGGAAATAATATGGAATGCAAAGGAGGCATAGATATATACTCTTACTGCAGATAGCATGTAAAAATCACAACAGAAAACAAGTGAGAGCACTTCTGCTTTTTAGGGTCTATGTCTGAGTACACTTTCAAAACCTTGAAGAATAATATAATCCTTTCATTAAAATGGCTGCCTTCAATTTCAGATGAACAATCCTAAAATACTAAGAATTTCCTTGTAGCAGAATTAGCAATTGAATAAGAATGGATTCAGTATAGCAGAACACAGGAAAAAGTGGGGGGAAAAGGTCAATAGTTCAAATAAAAGTAAAGAATTTGTAAAATATTAAATATGTGCAATTATAAAATCCACTTCTATAAAAGGAAGAATTTTAAAAATCTTTAGCTTTAGATTTTTTGGTAAAAATTAAAATTAAAATAGTTTAATATTTAATATCTATTTTTTGCAAAAAAGACAGTAATACAAATAATTTGTGAAAAATATTTAAACAGTGTAAAGATGGTTACAAAATGAAAAAAAAGTTAGTACTTCCTCATATTCCACCCTATTTTCTTCTCCTCAAAAGGCAGTGATTGTCAGTATATTTTTATAATGTATCTTTATTAAAATTGTTTCAAATGTACTTTTGCACAAATATATACATATATACATATATACATATATACATATATACATATATACATATATACATATATATACATATGTGTGTGTATATATATGTATATATATATATATATATATATATACATATATATACACACACACACAAAGAAATCACCAGTTATTCATCACAGGCTTTTCTTATATGGATGATTCTTAGTGATTTCTACATGAACACATACTTTCCCATTTCAGTGGTTTCAACTGTTTGAAATTCTGCATATTGTTCATGACTGAACATATGTGAGTTATCTAACCACATCCCTATTAATGCTTACTTGATGCCAACCTTTTTTTTAATTGAATGCTCAAAGAGTGGTAAATCAGAAATTCCTACAAAAGTACCTTGGCTTGCTTTCGTAGGTAAAGTCATAGCAATATAAAGGCTGGTACAAAGGCATGTGCACTATTATATGCTGACCGATATTGTTAATGTATTCCTCAAAATTCCATATAAATTTGCAGTCTGAATAAAGATGGATATCAACAGTCTAGATAAAACTTTTGTCTCTAACCTGAGTGAGGAGAAATCTCATGTTACTTTTATTTGTGTTTCTTTAATTATGAGCAAGATAAAACATTTTTTCTCTAAGGTTATTTATTATTTGTGTTGCTTTTGTGTTCCACCCCTTTCTAGTTTCTATTGGCCTATTTGTATGTTTTCTACTCATTAGCATAAATTCTTCATAAGTTATGAGAACTGTTTCTTACATCAAATGTTAATTAAAGGAGTTTAGGGAAAGCTTTTCTTTATTGAATTTAAAGCCTGGAAGCTATGGTAAAAGATTAATAGATTTGAGCAAATATATACACATATAAGGCAACGCATATAACAAACTAAGTCAAAGACCAAAACCAAACCACAAATAAAAAATCCAACACCCTGAGCATGCATGCACACACACCCGTACAAACACGTGTGTGTGCGTGTGCATATATATGTGCTCATGGTAATATTGTTAGTAACTAGGCTGTAACTAAATTTCAGAATCTCTTTTTTTTAAATATATTTTATTGATTTTTTTTACAGAGAGGAAGGGAAAGGGATAGAGAGTTAGAAACATTGATGAGAGAGAAACATCAATCAGCTGCCTCCTGCACAGCCCCTACTGGGGATGTGCCTGCAAGCAAGGTATATGCCCTTGACCAGGATTGAACCTGGGACCCTTCAGCCCGCAGGCTGATGCTCTATCCACTGAGCCAAACTGGTTAGGGCAAATTTCAGAATTTTTTTATCCCTAGTTCGATACTCATTTTCATATAGTGGCTGTTTCCTCCATTAATTCAACACTATTTATTGAACTGCTAGGAGTAAGGCACTCATAAAAGGGGCTACATAGATGAATCGGGCATAGATCCCACTTTCAAAGACTTTTATTTTTAATTTTTATTTTTTTATATATTTTATTGAGTTTTTACAGAGAGGAAGGGAGAGAGATAGAGAGTTAGAAACATCGATGAGAGAGAAACATCGATCAGCTGCCTCCTGCACATCTCCCACTGGGGATGGGACCCCAGTACATGCCCTTGACCGGAATCGAACCTGGGACCTTTTAGTCCGCTGGCCGATGCTCTATCCACTGAGCCAAACTGGTTTCGGCTCAAAGACTTTTAAAGATAGAATGGGATATAATCATGTACATAAATAACTGTAATATAATGTTGGTCCAAATAATGTCATAAAAGTTAATAGAATATTCATATGGAAGTTCATTGTGTGAATGGAAATTTAGAACATTTGAACGTGATAAGTAGAGGTGTAAGAAGCTGTTATGGCATGGAAGATTATGTAAAGACAGTAAAGACAAAGATATAGGGCAAGAAGTAATTCAGCTTGGATACAGGAGAAGTAAAGAGATATAGCAGAAGATATTTAAAAAGTAGTTAAAATTTACATGGAGGAATTAGGTGGTATAAGGAAAGTAGAGCAGATCCAAGAAAACAATCTGAACACAGAAATGTTATTAATAACTAGAGTATGCTTTAATAATAATTACATTATTATTAGATGATTGACATGTTTGTGGATATTACCATGGCTCACCAACATGTGCAACCTTTCTCTTCTTTAGGACACAAGAAGATTGCACTTCTCCACCCTTTTGTCGATGGGTACGGTCATGCAACTTCCTCTGGCCAATAAGATGTATGCAAAAGTAAAGGGTGTTACCTACAGGGTTTAGCGTTTGAGAGCTGATGGACAAATCTCGGTGTTCTTGTTCCCAGCCAAATCTATCACAACTAAATCTCTGAGCAGACTTTGTGTGGGTGAGAAATAAGCTTTTATTTTGTTTGCACCTGACAATTTGGGTTGACTTGTTATTTCAGTATTACCTAACCTAGGCTGATTATACACTATATTCAGTGATTTCAATAAGTTAACAAAACTAAAGCTGATGTTCCACTGTGAGGTACGGGTTCGTGCACGGGTGGGGTCTCTCGTCCTGGCTGGTGATCAGGCAATTGATGGGGCCAGCTGGCTGGGGGCAGGGACTGCTGGAGGTTGGCAGGCTGCAGGAGGTTGGCTGTGGAAGCGCACTGACCACCAGGGGGCAGCTCCTGCATTGAGCATCTGCCCCCTGGTGGTCAGTGCACGTCATAGCTACTGGCCAGTCATCCGGTTGTCTAGTAGTAATGGTCACTTATATATATAGATTAAAATACTGAACTGTTTCTGTACTGTTGGTAAATAACCATTGTCCAAACTTAATGCCCTTGGCTGTTAGTCCAGTCTGAGGCATGCTGTCAAAACCCCCCAAGACCTGGCCTTTCAAAGTTATTAAGTGGTAAGATGAGAGCCCAGCTATGGCCTCCACTGGTTCTAATTCATTTGTTTTGTGAGATACCAATTGTAAATTATTTCCATTTCCAGCTACTTTTAAGACTATAAAGTCTTATTATCTCCCATTTAATAGATGGTAAAACTAAGGCTAAAGCTTAAGAATTTGTCTGAGATCTTGGGTTGTCTCACTGAAGAGTCTCAGTGCGTAACTGCAATGGTCTATGGTCTCCAGCTTTCAGCGGGCGATTTAAGCAGCTGCATACGAAGAGGTGCTAGAGGAAGGTTGAATATATGTGTTTTCAGATAGCTACTTTTTCTTTAGAAAGTTCTTTATTTTATTGACTTAATATTTACTACCAGGTGCAATCAAAATGCCACATCCTAAAGAAGACAATGTTCATGTGACTGCTCTTTACCTTACCTTTGCTTGTAAAATCTAAGTTGATCAGAGTGCTTTGGTACATAATATAAATCTTTTCAAGTATTTTAGTTTTCTTTGCTACCTCAATGGGCAATTTATAACTTTATAAACCAAATTCCATTTTTAAGATTTCCTTAAACCATTATTATTATTTTCAGACTCCATAGCCATACATCTTTTTTATTTTACCAGCCTGATAGCCCCTCACTATGCCCCTCACCAGCTTGGTCACTCCATGCAGCCTGCAGCCTGCTTGTTCAGTCGTTTGGTTGTCCCTCACTAAACCCCCTGCCGATCTGGTCGTAGGCAGCCATTTTGTGAGGGTGTAACAATCAATTTGCATATTACCTCTTTATTATATAGGATAAGCCTTCACTTCTTAAGTATTCCAACACTTGCAATACCATACCTAAGCCACCCCTGGGTCCATTATGAATTTTTTTCTTCCCTTCTGAGAAATTATTTTATTTATTAAGTATATTTTGTGTATATCTCTCCCCAAAGAAATAAACTAAACCTAAATGGTTGCACTGTTTTTAATAAAATAATAGCTATATATTGAAAGGTTAACAAACAAACAAAAAAAAATGAAACATAAGTGTCAAAGGAAAACATGTTTGCCATCTTTTCCTGCAATCACAAACCAAGACACTAAAGTAAAAATAATTTAGGAGGTGCTTATCAAGTATTAGGCACAATAAAATGTAGTTTTACATGTATTATCTCATTTGATGAAAGAGAAAACCAAATCACACATCAGGTAAACTGCCTATGTGCTCTAGAGCTACTCAGTAGCAGAACAGGAGGAATTCAGCCCAGGCCTTGCTCTCAAACCCCTGAGTCAGGAGCTAATAACACTGTCACTATAGCTGGAATCAAATAATCTGTAGGATCCAGACCAAGGACTTTCCTAGTGTCCTGGGATCAGGAACAGATGTGTTCCAAGGTCTCCAATTTACTGTGTCTGAGTGTGTCACTATCCATCAAAACCCCAAGATCAAATAGGAAACAAGGAGCCTGCAGGAGTCTGCTCCAGGGCTTACAGCCATCCACATTCTGGGAGTGACCACATGTGGCATGTTTTCTGGGTGGGGAGGTAACATGACTCCTACATAGCTCTAGAAGCTCTACATGCTTTCAGAAAACAGCCTGGACACAGCCATGGACAGCACTGGTTCCACAAAGATCAAGTGTGCTTGGTTTGTCTGTTTGTTTGTTTTTCTTGGTGAGGGGTCGGGGATAGAGGACAAGGCTCTCAGCCACAAGTCATAGGAGCCATAACCTACCCTCCCAGCATGAAAATCATGAGACGTTGCTTGCAACACGGCTCCTATTAGCTGTTAACTAGATTCCCTGGCTGTGCCTGCTGGACCAAGGGCCTGCAGAGTCCTTTGCTGGCTGAGAACAGCCAAGTGAGAACCCACATTAGCCCTCTGTGTACTCAGAGCGCCATGCTCAGGAGACCAAAGGTGTAAGGAAGGAAGAACAGTGATGCCCTGTGGTGCAGTCTGGCGATCTGCCCTGCCTGACATTCGGCCTCACTTCACACTCAGGCCTCCCACACAATTTGTAGCTCCCCATACATTCATATTATTCCAGACGGTATCCACGTTTCCTGATGCTTCCTCTGCCTGGAATGTACTCCACCCCTATTCTATCTGGCCGACTCCCAGGGAAGCATGGCTTTCTGCGGAATGGTCCAGAACCTTGCTCCCAGCACACTGTGCCAGCCATCTGAGCACACAGAGCGGGAGTTGCTCTCCTCTGCATGTCCAGGGTCTCACTACAGTGGGCGCCAAGGAGGTACTCAGTGCTTGAGGAAGGAGTGAAAGGGAGAATGCACACATTGGGAAAGTGACAATTATCTGCATCCTCTGGGTACCACAGAGGATCCCGCTGAGTTCCGAGGACAGTGAGTACTCAGCGAACAGCCTCTCACAGCACGGACACATCCCCTTCTTTTCCTTTAGCAGTAACAGCTCTGGGGTGTCAGGATACGCTCTGAAATACTCCGCACAACAGCTTCCTATTGTGGGAGACAGGTACTCTGGGTGGATCCACTCATAGCAATAGCTAGAGGAGTTCGAAGCTCAGAGTTTCCATTTCTGAATGTTCCTCAGAAATGCAGGCTGACTATCAGATAGAGTTCTGCAGCGGACTTTTCACTTGGGCGAAGGTCAAGCCAGTGTTATGCAGGGAAATCTTGAGGCTCAGAGGTTAATTCTGTTCATTATTTTTCAAAGAGGTTCCCAATTTCAGTGGATTTACCCATTAAAAGACTTTAACCCTCTCCCAGCTGCATATAAAAGAGTATGAACTGGCAACTGGCTAATAGATGGTACAGGGCTAAAGACAATGTCGGGGGGAAAAACCCAGGTCCTGCATCCTGTACTCTTTCTTTTCTCACCAATGCCCTTGGGAAATGATGTATGGAAACAACTGATCAGAGCAGGATTTCTGAAGCAAAGTTTGAATTCAAATAGACTGTAAAATGGAAGTTTTAATCAATTCAGAAGCCCCTTCCAAATATGGAAAATGAATGAACAGACAATATAATTATGCAAAATCACATCACAGCCTCAGCTCAAGCATTCACAAATACATTTTCCCTTCTCCAAATGAACTTCTGATTGAAAACATGAGACATCATCAATCAGTTGTTTATCCAAAGAATGTGAGCCCATGGGAAAGTGATTAGTGAACTTTCATTCGTTAACTGGACTTTTTAGCTGATAGCTACATACTTGATAAAAGAAAATACAAGCAACTGTTTCTTCAAACTGTTTGTTAAAGCTGTACAGAAGCAGAGGCACATTTTAATAGTTAAATATTATTGAACATTTGTGAAAAAAGTTTAAGAATATTGCCATATTTTATGATCTTGATTGTAATGTATCAGCTTAAGATACTCCAATAAATAACACTTCAGTTTTTAAATATTTTTCTAAATACTGAAATTGTCTAAACATTGAAGAAATGATATAGGAAACAGAATTTTAGTACACTCTCAAGAATTAAAAAAAATAAGACTCACACAACAGGCTAACCATCAGAGGTGAAAACAGTGATAACACAGGATAATGATTCATAGATAATGAATAAAATCACATAGGTAATGGTTATTGCTGTGAAAACTTAGGTTAACCAATTCAATCACTTTTTATTATAATTCATGAGGTATATTTCATTTTAATTAAGAATCCTCAATCAGGTCTTGAGCGGAAATAGGCCAACAGTATTCCATTATTATGCACATATTTATTTATCCCATTTTTCCTCCCTTAGTAATGTGGATGGAAATGTAAATGACCAGAAGATGTAAATCATTGGGAAAATGACCCTGGTAAGTTTCAGCTAAGAAGTACAGTTGCCATCTATTCACATTCATTAAAGTTTTAAGAAAAGAGTATGGATGGATTTGGGTGTCATGACAAACCCTCCCTCAGATGCTGCGGGCTTTTTATATAAATGGGAATATACTTCCCTGTGTGCATCTCTGCTTCTAAACAGTCTGATTTCCTTTTCCGGACAGAACAGGATCCTGAGCGCAGTTATCTGGATGCGGAAATGTGCAGTTGTACGTGGCCATGTGAGTAAGACCTGAACCCTCACCTGTGATCGGAACTGAAGTGTATTATTCTGAGACTGAGGGAGTGAGGAAACAGGGCAGCCTCCCCACACAGTTTCCATCATCCTTGACGCTGGAAGTGGAGGCCTTCAAGCCGCCAGAGCCACACGATGGAAGGAACAGATCCCCAAGTCTCACCAGGAGACTGTGTCCTGAGTCAGAGAGAAAGTTTTGCTATGCTAAGCCATGGAACTGGTGGGCATTTGCTATGGCTGCTATGGAGTTGCCCTAACAGAACTACCATGGTTTAGGAGGTGCTCTCTGTAAATTACAGAGGGACCCACTGTGCTGCAGAAAATGTAATGCCAATTCTTTGTCTCTTTATCTCCTTAATTACTATTACATTAATCCTCTTATCAGAAACTCTGAAATTATAGCAATTGGGATGCAGTGTTTATAACAAGCTATGAAACCAGGACAGAGGTCTTTTAACAAATATGCTTAAAAGAAAAGTAAAACAAACACACACATTGAACAGCCCACACCAGCTTGTACAGAACCGCAGCTCTGGCATCCAGCTAATTTCTCTCCAATGTTGAGTCTGTGGGGAAATCTGTGTCTCATTCACAAGACCATGTTCATATATGTCTCTCATATTAGGAAAATAGAGATGATTATGAGGATGGAAACAATGATCATGATGAGGATTAACTACATAGCCATTCATTGGGTATTCACTTACTATGTAATAAACACTTTATACATACTTTATCATTTTTATTATTTTAGATGTCCCATGTGAAAAAAAATAATATCCTCATTTTAAGACATGGAAATGGAGGCTCAAAGTCATAAAGCTAATAAATGTAGAAAGTTTGGTCTAATTCCAAGGCTTGTGCTCTTGGCCATCACTCGAAGTAAAAACAATTGAGAATTTAAATAAACCAGTCTCACCAGGTAACTTTGTGCTTAATATAATTCTGTGCTCTATGTCCAGTGGCTTCATATTAATGTCCCAAAGGCATATCATGGTTTAAAGACCTTTCATGAGCTGACCCTCCTCAGCATTTCTCTAAATACTAGAGGCCTGGTGCATGAAATCTGTGCATGGGGGAGTTCCCCCCAGCCCAGCCTGTACCCTCTCCAATCCAGGACCCCTTGGGGGATGTCCGACTGCAGTTTAGGTCATCCCTCACTAACCCCCCTGCTGGCCTGGTCATAGGCAGCCATATTGTGAGGGTGTGAGGATTAATTTGCATATTACCTCTTTATTATATAGGATAACAGTTAAGATTATTTTACAGGTTTGTCTGTGTGAGAGACAGAGTATGATGGGGTATGGGATGGAACTTTTGTTGGAATTTTGTTGGAATCTAGTATAATCATTGAAATTGCATATTAACAATGTCCTTCCAAAAAAAATAAATCAGTGAAACAATATTGTGAGACAATAAAGAAAGTTTAATTTCTCTATTGGTTGCCTCTGGGACTTTCCTACCTGTTTGTCTCATCCTTAGCCCTGCTTAGTACAAGCCTTAATCACACATCAGAACATGGCTGTCCATGATTTCCAAGTCATAGCTGCCTTTAATTCAGTCTCTTCATAAAAGATGGAATTAAGAGATTTCAATTACACCAATACATTTGAAAGTCAAGAAGAAAAGGATGGCATACTAGAAGTTTAAAAGCATGAAAATTACCAAAGGAAAAGCAGAAAATTTGAATTGACAAGTTACCATAAAAGATGTTGGCAAAATGATTAAAGATTTTACCCTTCCCTCCCCCAAAAGGCACTGGAGCAAAATAGTTTTGTTTTTTTTTCCCCCTAGGGCTAGGTTTCTTTTAAGTGATTGATAATTACAAAGATAATTAAACTTTACAGAAGGATACCTCATTAATTCATTTTATAAAGCAGGAATGAAATTAAAAACCAATCCAAATATAGTACAAAGAAAGAAAATTATAGAACAGGCACACTTATACAATTAGAAATAGATATATGCCAATATAATGCATTAATCTTCAAAGAAATATTACCAAAGAGAAGTCAATGGTGATTTAGTAGATAAATATATTAGAGGCATATAAGACTTATATTTCATTGAAAACTTAAAGGAGAATATTTCAATACATTAAACATCATTTACTCTAATTAATTAAGTAGTCATTTATTACTTTAAAATAAAATTAAAATAGTAATAAAGGAATAAGAAACATCTCATACACACACACAAAAACACCCCATAACTTTTTAAAAGCAAAATACTAAAAGCCATTTCCATTAAAATCTGAATAAGGAGATGTTCAGTATTCAGTATTGCTCTTATTTAAATTAAGAGAAGACATTTTTAATAACTCCAGATAAAGAACAGAAGAAAATTAAAACAATACCTGTCAAAAACCCAGGTAAAACAAGACTTCAAATTAAAGGAATTATTATGAGAGGAACTAGTTAATGACTGAATATGATACAGTTCCAAAAATATGGCTTCTGTCTGCAATAGCAGTAATCAGATATAAGTAAAAATGGGAAACATTTTTTTTCAAAAGTGACAAAACTATAACTTAATAGAAATTCATTCAATAAGAAAATTTGGCATCTATAAGAAGGAAATTATTAAAAGGCATAAAACAAGATCTGTACTTAAATAATGGGATATCTTATTCTTAAATGCAAAGACAAAATTTTAAAAAATGTTAACTGCTTGAAAATTCATTCTTTCTTAATATATAACTCCAAATAGAATACTAACATTTTTGAACTCAATAAATGAGTTAACAGTTCATATGTAAGTTTATATTATAAAACATTATATATTGACACATTTTTATTTGTACTTACTGCTCAAAATGAAGATGAGAAAAAAGATATTAAACATATGTTTTAAAACATGAGTACATAAAGATAAAGGTAATAAGAAGGATGCTGACAATGGACAAATGATGTCAACAAATTTTCAGAAGCTCTCCAAAAATGGAAGACTAACAACTGACTTTCAGACTCAATCTCATGCCACATGCCAAAACATACATATTATAGATGGATTAAATGTTAAATTAAAATACGAAATCTCTCCCTCTCATCTCTCTGCCTCTCTCTCTGCCTCTCTCTCTCTCTCTCTCTCTCTCTCTCTCTATATATATATATATATATATATATATATATATATATATACCTTTATCTATATCTATATATATATATATATATATATATATATATATATATATATACCTTTATATATTTATATATACACACATGTATGTGTGTGTGTGGGGGGGGTGTTTCTTCTTTACAAATGTATTATATTATTTTACATTTAGATTTTTAAGAGAATTCCCATTAATATAAAATAGCTTGAGTAATTTCTGATGTGTAAGAAAATATGATATCTCTTGAAAGGAGTAAGTTATACATTGCTTTATTTGGGCAGAGTCTATCATACAGTTAAGTGACAAAAATAAGATTCATATAAAATGATATGATATTGTAAAAACAATGACTAATCCCACTATGTATGCATGTGAATTTACATAATGACATATAAACATAGAGAAAGCTAGGTGCTGCTCAGATTTCTGCTGCAGGAAACCGAACAGCTATTATCCTTCTGAGTCCAACTCTTGTTGATGCTGAGGCCACACTTTCTGCAGTCTGCTGTCAGCCAATGACCGGGCACAGCATGGTTAATAATGCAGGCCCATTCATGCACGTTCTCAACTCGGTGACTTTGGCGAATTGAGTCCCCGTTGGCGCAGCCAAACTTTCTCAGGCCTACACTGCAGCCTCATACTCTGCTGCCTTTCTCTTCTCCTTCTCAGCAGTTAAAGCCGTCCAAAGGTTCTCACTAACCTCTCCTGCTTTTTCCCTTTTATCTGTCATAGGTCTTTCCCTTAATACATCTTGCTCACATGTAATCCTGTCTTGGCATCTATATCTTGAGGTCCGGAGCTAAATGGAAGGATATGACCCAAGAAATTAACACTGCTTACCATATTTGACTGGGAGGAAGTAGGGAAAAAATAAGCAAATGTAGATGAGAGGAAAAAATGAACCAGAATAAAGATGTCTATAATAAAAACAACATATATAGGTAATATGACCCCAAACATGTTAAATTGTATGTATACACAAAAAGCATGTGTATGCACAGAAAACACATGCAAGTATGTTCAACAAAGTATTGATAATAGTATTCCTAGATTAGTATGATTTCAGTGACTTAAATTTTTGAGATTTTGTAAAACTATATTTTTATTGATTTCAAAGAGGAAGGGAAAGGGAGAGATAGAAACATCAATGATGAGAGGGAATCATTGATTGCCTGCCTCCTGCAAGCCCCCTACTGGGGGTCAAGCCCACAACCAGGGCATGTGCCCTTGGCCAGAATCAAACCTGGGACCCTTCCAGAATCAAACCTGGGACCCTTCAGTCCACAGGCCAACGCTCTATCCACTAAGCCAAACTGGCCAGGGCTTGATACGTTTTTATGTATTAGTCAATATTTTTAGGGGGAACATGCAATATGTAAATAATCAGAAATAACAGAGTCCTTTCCTTTGCATAAATTATATATATATATATATATATATATATATATATATATATATTCAATAGGAAAAGAAAAAGATAGGTCCAAATGTAGTTGCTAAGCTCAGAAGCAGGCCTCTTATATAACACAAACTGATAAAATTAGTCAAATAGTACTGATGAAATTAATGAAAAAAAATGAAACAAATATGTCTTTGTCTCAAAGTTATTCTATACTTCACAGATATACCCATTTGTATTGCATGCACTATGGCCTGTCATGACCCTTGTCTCCGCTCTGTGAGGTCATGGCACGTTACCAGTAACTGGCCTTCAGAAATGGTAACCAACTCTCCCTGGCCTGCCTGGTCTTTCACTGATTCTGAGCACTGAAAATAGCACCACCCAGGAACCTGTGCAGATCCAGACAACCTTGACTTTGCTTACCGCACCTTTCAATGGTATTCAATAGGAGGGGAGGCCAGAGTAATGGGCCGTACAACTAGGATGAGACCATCTGAATTCATCTGCGGGAATGGTGAGCTTTGGTTTGGAATATCAGGATCAGATACTTTTGAGTTCTTTGAAGTTTTCTAGAGTCACAGATAATCTGAGCTGAGAGGCAACTGAGAAATTTTCTTTTTCTTGTCCACTCACTTTACAATAGGGATTAGGAAGGGTGTTGAGTCAGGCGAAGTCTGCACTGGCTTTGCTTTTAGCTCTGCTGGGCCCGCAGCTGCACCTGTTCCAGGACTGACTTAAAGGAAATGGGACTTTGCAAACGGAGGGTGATGACTTCACTCAAATAAAAGTCATTCATTCTCCTGTGTGAGTTTTAGAAAATTATTTTTCTCAAGATATTGTAAGAACCCCATTCCCACTAGCAACAGAGAAATTCCACCAGTGCAATTCTCAAATAATACTAGGATGACATAGGAAAGGGCAGTGTACAAGAAAGTGGAGGAGCCTGTAGAACTAAAAACTTTTAAACTGGGAAAAGGAAAAGTAGCCTTCAAATTGTGATGTGAAGTATTAGTCTGAGACATAGGGAGAATCTAGAAAAGTAAGCAGTAACTCAAGTTCACACCAGAGAATGTTTTAAACAGGAGAAAGTCATCAAATGCATCGATTGAAGCTGAGAGGTTAGAAGATGAAGACAAATGCAGGGCAATTGAATTTAGTGACCTTGACAAGAGCAGTTTCATGCAGTGGTTTAGATGAAATCCCAACTGCAATGTTGGAAGAATGCAGAGAGAAGGCTAGTGGCAGAATATATAAATGCCTTTTTAAAGAAATATTGGTGTAGGAAAAACAACAGACAGAAAAAATGGGTGGAAGCTATAGATATACGAGAAGCAAATTCATATATTCCTTTTTCTTTCTTAAGAACAGGCATTCTAAACTATGTTTATAAATGTTATCAATTACAATGTAAGAGCCACATTAAAATTTCTGCAAAACAGAGGGTGATCATAATTGCTGAATCCTCCAGGAAGCATACAGAAATGTGGCCTAGAATATGAAGGGGCTGCACATTTGTAAGAGACTGGGCATTGAATTAATTTTAATAAAAGGGCAAAGAGAGAATATAGAGCTGAGGAAGTGGATATTCAGGTTTGTTATTGAGAAGATAAGGAGGTTTCTATTCAAAATCTTCCTTTTTAAAAAAAAAATGAAATATAAAACAAGCTTAAGAAAGAAATGAGAGAGCCTAGAATTATAAGTGGGTTTTAGGAGAGAAAAGGCTATATGAATTAGGTTTTTTGTTGAGAGAGAGAGAGTAAAAATTAGCTTATTAAGACTCTTAGGCAGGTTTGACTCTGTCTGTGTTAAGAGATTTTTTTTCCTGCGATGTTCAGCCCTTGGGATGTGGACATATTAAAACTGGACAGTTGGGTTTCACTAGGATGGAAAATACACCACCCCAGAAATAAGCAATTTGTGTTTGAAAAGATACAATTAAGATGGTGGATCATAGAACATAACTGAGATATACAAAAATATAAAAATCAGAAGTAGGTGCTTTTTTTCTAGTGAGAAAGAGTAATAGCAACAGATTGCTGACCTCATCACATCTCCTCTCAAGATGGACTGGCCACATCTCAATATGCCTAGAATTGTAAGGGCCTTCCTTGTGCATTTGTATTGGAAGATAATCCCATCTGGTATTGCTGGGCGCATCTGAGTTCCCCCAGGGGTTCTCAGAGCATTCCTCCGTATGACCATAAGAGCCTTAGAAATAAGGGAACGTGTGGAAAATGCCACAGCCTTCAGAACAGGCCACCTGTGCCCAGGACGACGTGAGCACGGATCCCTTGCCATTTGGTAGTTTGAGATTCTGTCCCAGTTACATTCTCTGAGGTCATTATACCAGTAGATGCTTTGGAGGAGCTGGTTTGATTTTTTAGAGACTGATTTTCATTCCCAAGACAATTCCACTTAAAACACACTCTTTATCTACTTCTTCATTTCAATTCACCTTCATTTGAAAACTTAATTCCACGCTTTAAGAAGTGTAGCATTTGGATGCATTTGTTTGGCATAAGCCCACACCTCTGATGCCCTGTATGAAAATGCACCAACAGTGAGCAGGTGATCTCAGCTCCTGAAGATTTTGAAATGCAGCCTAGGTTGCTATTGGAGGCAATTAAGTCTGTAGATTTGCATTAAATTGAAATATCATAACTGTCTTATGAGCCATTGCTTTTTTTAGAGGCCTAATTAAATCTCATAGATTAACAAACAGAAAATATCTAGGCAGGTGTACAGAAATATCATAAGGTGAGGGGGATGGAACTGTGCCTTCTCTCAATATCAGAGCTGGATGATTGTGAAGATTTTTATTATTGCAAGTAAGTAAAAAGAAAATTTATTTTAGGTCACACCTCACCGCATGCCCACCCTGACTTGCATGAGGAATTCCTAGCGCCAGCTTCCACTCCAGGATGTCCAGTAAGCTTCCACACGGCTTTCACACTCGGCTATCTATGCAGTTCTATGAGAACATGAAAGACTGCATGCTTTTACTTCTCACCTCACCAAAAATACCTTCAAGAATGCTGCTAACACTCCCGATGTAAATAACAGGTAAGTGCAGAATTTAGCATGCAACATTCTCTCCAGCAAACGCTTCTGTTTATGGAGGCAATTTGCAATTCAGGGGCACACAATGGGTACAGATGTACTGTACAGCTAAAGGGGACAGTGGGATGTTTCTGGTCAATGAGAGAAGAGTGAAAAGTAGATACGTATGTGATCTTATAACATATACTCATCTTACTAGAAAACAGTGTGAGTGTTTGGAGGGGAGTCTTACTGATACCGTTGTAGTAATCTGGTTATTATTTAACAGGAAAGGAATAAAGGGAAGATTAGATAATAGAGCCGTGCCATTTACTATACAGCTTGGCCAAAAAGCTGCATTTAACACTCTCCAACTCTGTTCCCTGCTGACCGATGGGGGAAGGGCCTGGACAAAGGCAGTTTAGAGCATGCCCAGTAAAGTCTGAGTGACACAGGAGGGTGCCACCTATCTGTCAGTCACATCTGGGAGTGAGTCAGAGGCCAGGATGGGTTTGGCCACTGCCAACTGAGAAACCTGAATATTTAAACGAAGGAGCCCTGCTCTCTGGCCTGCTTCCCTGCAATCCGGTGACTCCTGCCACAGGGGATGCACTCCCCTGGCCCACGTGGCCCATGGCCATGTGCGGCTCCACATAATGGACGAGTGGACTGTCAGGAGCTTGGATGCTAAACCGGACCCAGCTGTGACACGGAACAAAGTCCTGGACACTGGCCCTCCTTTGGCTCCACTGGAACTCCAGCTGCACCTGTCAGGTCTGGCTTAAGGGCCAGGGGACTGCGGAAGCCAGGGAATGTAACCACCTAGGTAAAGCCTTTTACCACACCTCTTTCTCCCGTGGGCATCTTAGAATGTGCCTCCCTATTTCTTTTCTTTAGTAAAAGGAAGAAAATGATGAAACTTTGTAGAAAGTACAGTAATTAAATGCACCCGAAAGGGAAACGAGGCACTGAGATACCAGGACTGCAGGCGGACACTTACCTGTGCACAGCAGCCTTCATCCGTGTTTAGAAAGATTCCTGACTTCCTGTCTGGATGTGCATCATGCTGAAGCACCGTGCTTGTGGCTAGGCAGACCCTCTTCTTTCCCCTAAAAGGCTGACATAAAAGATCCACCACCGGGGACACCAGGGGCTGTGACATTCAGGCACATGGGGGTGCGCAGCTTCCCTTTCAGATAGTGATCACACCATGGCAGGGACAGCACTGCTTCAGAGGCATCCGGCCCAAGGCGAGAGAGGGGGCTTTGTCCCTTACGGAACACACAGACAACTTGGAACTAGTCACGTACAAGTATATTTGCTAACTCACCTAAACGTTTTGCTACAGGAGACAATGTTTAAAAACCTGAGAAAATCGCCTTGATTCCCATTGCTTTATTGCTTCCCGCCGAGGGAATTTGTGCAAATTACATAAACGTTTCATGCCTCAGCTTTCTCCCCTGTAAAAGGAGACTTTTCAGGACATTTGGGAGCATTATGTTGGAGCTATAAAGTACTCACAGGAGTCATTAACTAATCAACGCTAGTCAGTATGTATTTTTCAATAAGAAATACCAGCCTCAAAGATGGGATGCATTTATCTTCTGCACAGTTCATAAAGGTAATAAGCTAAAACCTGACAATAAGTTTAAGTCCTTGAGGTCACAGTGACATTTTCCAATGGTCATCTTTGCAAGAAGACAGAAAAAAAGTCCCTTATCTAGAAAACTAGTAAATAAAGAGAAGTTATTAAGCTTCCCTCCTGTCTTTTCTATATAGTCTGTACCACTAGGTCCGTGGCTGGCAAACTGCGGCTCGCGAGCCACATGCGGCTCTTTGGCCCCTTGAGTGTGGCTCTTCCTAAGCCTTAGGAGTACCCTAAATTAAGTTAACAACAATGTACCTACCTATATTGTTTAAGTTTTAAAAAATTAGCTCTCAAAAGAAATTTCAATCTTTGTACTGTTGATATTTGGCTCTGTTGACTAATGAGTTTGCCGACCACTGCACTAGGTGACCAAATAGGAGATTAGGGCACGTGATCCTTTATAGAATTAATTCTTATGTAAAGAAATACAGAATCTGAATATCAACATTTTCAACCCTCAACTACTTAATGGACCTAGGCTTTAAGCATCAATAGCTGCAGACATTAAAGATCAAAGCCAGTCTGCATGTGCCTCCTGAAGAAACTCATCTCCAACCACAGTCTTACTAAAGTGGTACAAGCTGAGCGTAATCAGAAGCAATGTGCCAGCTTCCAGACTATGGTACCCTTCAAACGGGCCTGGACAAATCAAGCTTTTATTCAGGCCCATTTATAGCTCTAACATAACGCTCCCAAAGGCCTGAAAAGTCTCCTTTTACAGTTAAGAAAGCTGAACAAATAAAGCTTATCAACTAACTAACTAACTAATAAATAAATAAATAGTGGTGGGTGAAAGGAACTGTGGATTTTAAAAAGATTAAAATATATGTAATAGATAGAGCCAGTAAGACAAGATTAATGTGTAGGGATGCACACATGAATAATACAACTACCAGAGCATCAAGGAAGCAATCATAGACATCCCCGGTCTGTATGGGGAGGGAGAGGAGTGTGCTTGAAATGAGGCAGATGGGGCAGAGCTTTTGGGGTGGCAGGCAGGGTTATTTCTTAGCAGGGTATTTGCCTTGAAACCATTCACTAAGCTACATACTTGTTTCGGGTGGCTTTCTGTATCTGTACTTTTAAAAAATAAAGTACAACATTTTTAATGAAAACAAAAGCAAAAACCTTAGAACAGTTAGCATCATCACCTAGTCCAATGAATAACCAACCAAGGGAAAATCACAAAAAGAAATTTGCTTTCAACAATGTTTCTGTTACCAGTTGGGTAACTTAATCTCACTTCATACTATCACAGAGTTGCCTCCTATTATAAAGACTTTTTTTTCTCCAACAGAGAATGAGACAGTTTAGAAGTTACCTCATACCCACTGAATGTCAGATTTTTTTAAAAAGATGCAAAATGCGTATAACAAATGTTAAAAATAGTACTTAAGAAAGCAGCTTTATTTCCAAGGAGTTTATTTCTATTGCTTAAAATGGCATTTCAAACACTTTCTATTTCTCTCTTTAGGAAGCATTCCAAGGCAACCACATTTATCACTATATACTAACTGCTTCCGAAAACACTGCATTTTAATCTCATGGGTGTCACTGTGTGTGGGCAGTTCAAATTGTGATTTAAGCAATATATAATGCGTTATCTAAGGCAGATATTATAACTTGGATATTTAATGGATTTCTAAAGATAATGGACTTTGGAGTTTTCATAGCAACAAAAAGAAGGTTTCAAAATGTAATATTTGTATTTATTTATTTTCAGCTATGTCCCAGATTTGGGTTGAATCAAGTGACTCATGCTAATTAGCCCCTAGTATGGAAATGCACTTCCTTTATATTTCTACAGCGTCTGACTGAAGTAACTCTGGTTGGGTCCCTGTTTTCTGAAACAGAATGTTAGAATCCTGGAATGGTAGCCTTGCACAGCTTCTTCATAATATGCTGGTCCAATTACTGGCTAATACAGTGGTATTTCCATAGGTATTACATGGGCCTAACAACCCTAACCTTGGGTCTGGCATAATTGCACTTTTATTACATCTGCATTTCAGTTAATTTAAATGACAAGCCAAGGAAGCAAATGTTCTTAGGAATGAGGACCTAAAACACAAATAAAAATTGGAGTAACAGCCCTAACTGGTTTGGCTCAGTGGATAGAGCGTCAGCCTGCAGACTGAAGGGTCCCAGGTTCGATTCTGGTCAAGGGCATATACCTTGGTTGTGGGCACAGCCCCAGTAGGGAGTGTGCAGGAGGCAGCTGAATTGATGTTTCTCTCTCATCAATGTTTCTAACTCTCTATCCCTCTCCCTTTCTCACTCTGTAAAAAATCAATAAAATATATTTTTTAAAAATTGGACTAAGAGAAATTTTAGAGAGGTACATGCAATGGTGATGTAACACCAGGCAAACACTACCTTATAAGCTGTATGCGTTCCATTGCCTTTTGTCGCGTTCATTTCCTTATCAAAGGCACTGGATACAAAGGAAAGAAGCAGACCTAATTGAGGACATGGAAATACCAGAGGCGAATTGAATCTTGGCATCAAGGTCTGGGCAGATGTGGCACAAAACTAACATCACTGGGCCCTTTGGCAGGGCTGACGGAGACTATGACCATTCTGAGGTCTGCTCTGGCTTCAGGTGCTTTCTCATTGGATGGCTCAAACGTTCTGGAAATGAGTATTCACCAGAGGTGGACAATGGGTTAAATTATGCACAAGAATAAACAATTATTAAATTTTTAATAAAGTTGATTTACTCTTTCATTTGTTTCTCCAGCCTTAAAAAAAAAAAAAAGACAGAACATGTTTAGGCTTTTCAATATGCCAAGCACTATGCCAGGTGCCTATATCATAAACTGAATTAGATACAGTCCCCGCCCTAAGATAACCCACAGGACTGGTGGATTTTCGCACAGATTATTTGCATTCTGGTTTGTCTCCCGGGGACTTTCTGTAGTTGAGGGAAACCTTGCTTTGGAGCTCCCAGCAACATAGTCCCTATCTCCTTTTGTTTGCTCCCTATCTGCTCCGCACTGGGCCTCTGCCTCTTCTAGCCTATACTCTCTCGGAACATTTCTCACTGAACTATCCAGAAAAAATAGAAAAGTGGTAGAAACTGCCGAGTGTTATTGGCTTTTCCTATCAACACTGAGGAATTCACTGCATTGGAGAATGACATGTTTTTCCATTACCGTCACTCAGGCAACTCCATTATTAACTCCATTGATGTCATAGATATAGCCGAGCAAAACACTAATAGTCTAACATTGATGAGAAAGTATAGGAGCTTGTGGAATCCCCTTCCAGCCTCTTGGAATAATTTTGCAGAATTAGGGAAGTTGTGTAATTTCTCTAGGGATATGCTCAATTATTCTGCATCAGCTTTGTAACAAATAGTGATAATAGCTATTTTAGAATTTAATATAACAGGAGCCCAGACAGAGGAACCTATGCAAAGGGAATTAAGTGAAATATTCTCTATTTTGAAAATCAATCTGCTGCCCTGGCTGGTATGGCTCCGTTGGTTAGAGCATCAAAGGAGGCAGGTTCAATTCCTAGTCAGAGAACATACCCACGTTGTGCATTTGACCCCTGGTTGGGGTGTGTGCAATGTGTGATTCTCTCTTTCTCCCTCTCCCTTCTGCTTTCTAAAATCAATAAAGTACTTTACATTTCTTTTTAATGCAATATGCCTGTATTTCCTGTACAAGACTCACTGTTCTGTCTGGCTCACAGTCAAGATGGTGGTGTAGGCTAACTCGGCACTAGGAACTTCAAACAAGCACATCAAAATTACAACTAAATGACCATCATTGAGAAACACCTGAAATCTAGCTAAACAGAAGTCCTATAACTGAGGGTATAGATAAGAAGCCACATCAAGATGGGTAGGAAGAGCGGAAAGAGGAAAGCCTACTCCAATGCTCATGAATTGTGGTTTAAAAGCAGGGGGATATCTAGGATACAGAGATCCCCCATGAAGAGCTGGGGGTCCCAACCCAATACCAGGCTCACCAGCCCTGGGTTTCAGTGCCAGGAAGAAAAGTCCCCATAACTTCTTTCTGTGGAAATAAGCAGGGATTGTGGCCTAGGCAGACGGAGGCTGCTGGAGTCCTGGAATTCCTCTTAAAGGATCCCCACACACAGACTTACTTGGACTCACTCCCTCTGAGTTCTAGTGCTGGGCAGCAGCTTAAAAAAAAAACACCAGAGACATTTGGGGAGGAACTGAATTTTCTGGCATCAGACAAGGGTTGAGGGGGCAGCTTTGTGCCAGACAGAAGTGCTGGCAGGGGCCATTGTTCCTTTGTTGATCCCTCCCTCCAACAGTGCTGGCAGGCAGGTGCCATATATAAGTCTTCATCAACCTAACACTGCTTTCCCCACTCTGGTGATTTCCTGAGAACCCACCCTACACACTTGCAGGCCCACTCAAGTCCTTTCCAGTGGCTTTTTCATACAAACAACCTATCTTGGTTCATGCAGCCAACCTTCCTAAAATCTCTCAAACAAGCAGCATTTGGCCTCTGTATACCCTTTACCTCTTACTAAATTGCCCAATGTTGGCACTAGCAGCAGCTGGTCTTGGTTCACAGCTTGGCCTCTCCCAGATACCTGCAAATCCAACACAAATAGCAGCTACCTGTACGTTGCTTTGTAGCTCATGCCGAGTGATTCAGGGCAGGGCATAGGTGGTGGCTGACCTTGACATGAACTTCCCAGGAGGCACCTGGTAGGCAGCTTCAGACTACACTGATGCATCACCCAGCCACCTCCACAACTTACACACTTAAGGGGTGGACCTGCTTGGTACTTGAAGTCTCTGGAGTGAGTTCTGCTCCATGGGTTCAGCCCCTGCATAGCAGATCCTCCATGGTGATTACTGCAAGCCAGTCCTCACAGCAGGTGAGCCTAGGGGTAATTCCCTCCCATTGACATGCCAATAACAACCCAGGCTCTACTACAACAGGAGGGTGCACACAGCCTACACAAGGTAGCTGTTCACCTAAAGCACCCTGCCCATGTGACTGGGGAAGCTATGCCACTGGGCCCTACATGATGTTTACTACATAAGGCCACTCTACAAAGTCCAGGAGGTATATCAGTTCAACCTAAGGCATAGAATCAGACACAGGAAATCAGCCAAAATGAGGAGACAAACAAACATGTCCCAAATGAAAGAACAGAGCAAAATTCTAAGAGAACTAAACAAAATGGAGATAACCAATGTAGTAGATGCAGAGTTAAAAACACTGTTATAAGAAGATGCTCAATTAACTTAAAAGAAGAGCAGAGGAACTTAGTGAGAATTTCAACAAAGAGATAGGAAGCATAACAATGGAGATAGAAAACACAAAAAAGAACCATTCAGATTTGAAGAATGTATTACAGGGAATTAAAAGTAGAGTAGATGAAGGAGGAAGCAGAGGATCAAATAGGACATTTAGGAGAAAAGGAAGTAGAAAACACCCAATCAGAATATCAGAAAGGAAAAAAGAAAAATAAATAAATAAATATGAAGCCACTGCAAGGAGCCTCTCAGAAAAACTTCAAGCATTCCAACATTCCCATCATGGGGATGCCAGAAGGAAAATGAAAGAGAACAAGGAATTATAAACCAATTAAAAAATATAATAATGTAAAACTTCCCTAGAAAAAGAAATAGACATACAATCCAGGAAACACAGAGAGTCCCAAAGAAGATGAATCCAAAGAGGCCTACACCAGGACACATCATAATTGAAATGCAAAAGGTCAAAGACAAAGAGAGAATCTTAAAAGCAGCAGGAGAAAAGCAGTTAGTTACCTACATGGGAATTCCCATAAGACTGTAAGCTGATTTCTCAACATAAACTTTGCAGGTCAGAAGGGAGTGGCAAGAAATATTCAAAGTGATGTAAAGCAAAAATGTATAACAGAAAAAACATTGTTTAGGATGGAAAGACAAATAAAGCTCTTCCCAGACAAAAACAAAAACAAAGCCCTGGCTGGTGTGGCTCAGTTAATTGGGCGTCATCCCATGCACTAAAGAGTGCTGATTTGTTTCCCAGTCAGGGCACATGCCTAGGTTGTGGGCTCAATCCCTGGAAGGGTGTGTGCAGGAGGTAGCTGATTGATGTTCTGCTTTTGCATCTATGTTTATCTCTATATATCCCTCTTCCTTCTTCTAAAAAATCCAATAAAATATTTAAAAATAAACAAAACCAAAAAAAGTAAAGGAGTTCATTACCACCAAACAAGTATTACAAGGAGTGCTAAATGGTCTTCTTTAATCAGAAGAAGAAGAAAAAGAATCATAAAAATCTAAATAATAAAATAATAAAAAATGTGTGTCTATCAATGGTTACTTTAAATACAAATGGATTAAATGCTCCAATCAAAAGACATACAGTGGCTGAATGGACAACAAAATAACTCTTACATATGCTGTCTATAAGAGACTCACTTCAGATTGGAAGATATACAGGTTCCAGCAATTCCACTTGTAAGTATTGATCTGAAGAAACCCAAATACTATTAGTAAATCCAAAAGGAATATACAGTCATTTGCTCATAGCATCATTTATGTATGTAAAAGGCTAATATGCTAAGTGTCCGACCATCAGGGTAGTGATGTCACATAGCAATGCCCGATTTCCTCTCCCTAGTGACTAGCCTCCTTGGAGTTTTTTCAGTCCAGGAACATAACTTGCTTTATAGCCAGGTGGAAACACTTTACACTGTAACCAAATGTCTGTGAAGCATTTTCCCTTGCCTCATCTCATTTGATCCTCACAGAAGTCCTGGAGTAGGTAGATAGGAGACTTGGTGGAATCCTATTTTCTTTTCATTAGCCAGAAAACAGAGATTTAGAAAGTTTAGAAACTTGCCCCAACTGAAAAAAAGTAAGAAATGGTGGACCTTGAAATGACTTCAGGTTTTCTCACTGCGCAGAATATAGTCAAACACTGCTGCAGTTACATATTTTACCCTTTGTTCTCTCTGCATGATCTACAATAATAATCTGCTTCATGTTGATATTTACTGCTGTGTTGCTGACAATTACCTGAAAGAGAAGTTGGGGTGCTTTACTGAGCTGGAGAAAGTTTAGCTAAATCAAAAAGCAGATCTAATTAAGCAAGTTTATTCTATGTCTATAAAAGGCTAAGTTGACTCGTGCATATAAAACTCTCACTGGTGCCATGTGTTGTCGAATATGAATTTGGTTGACACTTCTATTATAGAGAAAGAGTGAACAGCGATATTAAAATATTTCTTCTAATTAATTTCCTTTCAATGTGCATGAATTTTTGTACCAGGTCACTAGTTATTTACTATAGCCAAGATATGTAAGGAACTTGTGTGTATCAATGGATGAATACATAAAGAAGTGCTATATGAGTCAACGGAATATTATGCAACCATAAAAAAGAATGAAATCTTGCCATCTTCAACAACATGGATGGACCTAAAGGGTCTTATACTGAGTGAAATAAGTCAGCCAAAGAAAATTAAATGCCAAATGATTTCATTTATATGTGGAATTAAAAATAAATAAATAAATAAACAAGCAGAACAGAAACAGATTCATAGATACAGAGAACATTTTGAAGGTTGCCAGATGGGAGGGAGTTTGAGAGATGGATGAAAAAGGTGAAGGGATTTAGAAGTACAAATTGGTAATAACAGAATAGTCGTGGGGATACAAAGTACAGCATAGGGAACATAAAAATATTGTAATCTACATATATAAAAGCCTAAGCAACCATTTAACAGTCCGACTGGTAGCTATGATGTGCACTGACCACCAGGGATCAGATGCTAAATGCAGGAGCTGCTGAGCTGCGATGACTTGGCAGCTGTGGTTCTCGGGTGACGCACCCAGAACCAGAGAGGAGGGAGCCCAATTCTGGGGTGCATCACCCGAGAACTGCCCTCTCGCAATCTGGGACCATCAGGGGATGTTGGAGAGCCCGTTTCTGCCTGATCCTCGCAGACCAGCCAGAGGGACCCTATCAGTGCATGAATCCCTGCACCAGGCCTTTAGTAACAATATATGGTGTCAGATGGGTACTAGACTTATCCAGGTGAACACTTTGCAAGTTATATAAATGTCTAATCATGTCATTGTACATCTGAAACTATATAATATACATCAACTGTAATTTAAAAACTTAAAAATATTTTTAAAAAGAACCATACCGGGTTTCACTAGCACATTTCTTATTGCTGATCTGCTCTTAAACTCACATTTTCCCTAGGTCTAATAAAAATAATACTACAAGCACTTGTTATATGCTAAATATTATATATATATATATATATATATATATATATATATATATATATATATATCACTTTAATCTTCAAATAATAAAGAGCTCTTATTAATCCATTTTATAATGGAATTAAGTGGCTTACTCTAGTCATATGACTAGTAAATACTAGAATAAAGATTTGGAGATTTGGACCCAGGACTGTCAGAATCAACCTGGAAAGAAATAACCCTTGTTCAAGCCCTTCTGGCACCAGAATCCTGCCTGCATTAGGCAAGGCTGGGTCCCCTGGCATGTCTGGAAATCTAAAATAATATTTCAATAATATTTCCTTTAGGCCAGTTATGATGTCCAGAATGTGATATACTAATTGTTTGCTCACACAATAGAAAGTGAGAACGTAGTAGATTTTCCTATATTAGAAATTAACACAGTGTGTTCTCATTATCTCAAGAATGCCCTCAAGCCCTAGCTGGTTTGGCTCACTGACTAGAGCAGGGGTGGGCAAACTTTTTGACTCGAGGGCCACAATGGGTTCTTAAACTGGACCGGAGGGCTGGAACAAAAGCATGGATGGAGTGTTTGTGTGAACTAATATAAATTCAAAGTAAACATCATTACATAAAAGGGTATGGTCTTTTTTTTCAATAGTTTTATTCATTTCAAATGGGCCGGATCCGGCCCGCGGGCCGTAGTTTGCCCACGGCTGGACTAGAGTGTAGGCCTGCAGACTGAAGGGTCCCAGGGTCGTTTCCGGTCAAGGGCATATACCTGGGGTGCCAGCTAGATCCCCAGTAGAGCAGAAGGCAGCCGATAGATGATTCTCACTCATCATTGATGTTTCTATCTCTCTCTCCCTTTTCCTTCTTCTCTGAAATTAAATAAGATATATATATATATATATATCTTATTTAATATATATATATATATATCCTATCTAATAAAAGAGAAACATGGTAATAAGCATACGACTGCTACCCTTCCCATTGGCTAATCAGGGTGATATGCAAATTAACTGCCAGCCAAAATGGTGGCCGGCAGCCAGGCAGCTGGAAGCTAATATGAGGCTTGCTTGCTTCAGTGACGGAGGACTCCAACGTTCCCCGCCTGTCTTGCCGGCCTCTGAGCTTGCAGTTTGAAACATTGTAACAAATATGGAAGCTAAAGAAAATCCCAGAAACCTGCTTTCAGCCAGCCAGGATCTCAGAGCTGGAGTTATACATTGTTTCAATTATAGAACCCAAAAAAACCAGATACCTGCTTTCAGCAGCAGAGGCTTCAGAGCTGGAGCCAGAGCTAAAGCTGGCCCAGAATAAAAAAAGAAAAAGAAAAAAAGGAGCAGTCAGGAGCTTCAGTCACCCACCAGCCTGAAAACAGCCCTCAGCCCCTCACCCAGACTGGCCCGGCACCCCAGTGGGGACCCCCCACCCTGAAGGGTGTGTGACCAGCTGCAAACAGCCATCATCCTCTCATCCAGGCTGGCCAGGCACCCCAGTGGGGACCTCCACTCTGATCCAGGACACCCTTCAGGGCAAACCAGCCAGCCCCACCCATGCACCAGGCCTCTATCCTATATAGTAAAAGGCTAATATGCCTCCCAGCACTGGGATCAGCAGAGCTGCGAGGCCTCCCAGCACCAGGATCAGCAGAGCTGAGAGGCCTCCTGGCACCAGGATCAGCATGACAGGGGCAGCGCCCAAACCCCCTGATCACCCTGAGGCTCTGTGTGTGACAGGGGGTGGGGCCACAACCTCCCTATCCACCCTGCTCTGTTTGTGACAGGGGAAGGTGCCCCAACCTCTTGATCAGCCCTGCTTTGTGCCTGATACGGGGGAGCTCCCCAAGCCCCTTATCGCCCTGCGACTCTGTGTGTGACAGGGTGCGGCACCCCAACCCCCTGATCGGCCCTGCTCTGTGTGTGACAGGGTGCGGTGCCCCAACCACCACCCCCCATGGGCCCTGCTCTGTGTGTGACAGGGTAGAGTCATAACCTCCCCATCAGCCCTGCCCTGACTGTGAGAGTGGCAGTGCCCCAACCCCCTGATCGGCCCTGTTCTGTGGGTGATAGAGGGCGATGCCCCAACCCGCTGATCCGCCCTGCTCTGTGTGTGACATGGGGGAGCTCCCCAACGCCCCTGATGGGCCCTGCTCTGTGCGTGACAGGGTATGGAGCCCCAACCCCCCTGATGGGCCCTGCTCTGTGCATGACAGGGGGTGGCGCCGCAACCTCTCCATGGACCCTGCCTTGAGTGTGACACGGGGCGGTGCCCCAACCCCCCAATTGGCCCCACCCTGAGCATGACTGAGGGTGGCATCGAAACGCCCCAATCCACCCTGCTCTGTGCGTGACAGGGGGTGGTGCCCCAGTTCCCCAATCAGCCCTGCTCTGAGCCTGACCAGGGGCTGCACCTAGGGATTGGGCCTGCCCTCTGCCACCCGGGAGCAGGCCTAAGTCAGCAGGGCGTTATCTCCCGAGGGGTCGCAGACTGCGAGAGGGCACAGGCCGGGCTGAGGGACCCCCGCTTCCCCCGTGAGTGCACAAATTTTTTGCACCGGGCCTCTAGTATATATATATATATATACCCTCAATGATGAAAACATATTCAGCAGGTCAATTTCTTTGTTCTCCAGGTTTTAGATTACACTCTCATCCTCTTCCCTGTCCCATGCTGTTCACATCACAGGCCAATTATCCTTGCCATTTAATCAAAGGATGCAGTCTTTGAGTCTGAATCACTAAAAATTCACTCAGAGTGTAACTCCATGAATTCCTGCAGCACTGGCTCCTCTTGCTTCTATTTTTACATACTTAAGCATAGCTAGGAATTCCTAGTGCCCTGTGAAATGGTGACTGTGCCTCCTCATCTATCTCTCCCCAGTGCACTGTACTTGCATTCCCATGTTGGAGATGAGGAAGAAGTGGGGTTGACTCTGGACTTGAATGGGGAAAAGCCAGAAAATGTGTGTGTTGGCTCCTTTGGAAATCTGCATATGTGCGTATGGTGTATGTATATTTCTATACAGGAGATCAAGATCATCCTTATTTGAATATAATTGATATTGGGCCTTTAAAAATGAAAACATTTAAAACAGGTAGAACAATTTCATTTAAAGAAAAAGAAAATCACTGGGAAGATGGAACTATGTATGCAACTATGCATTTTTTTTACACTTCTAAAATATAGATTTAAATTGTCCCAAGTACTAAATCTATGAATGAACAAAGAATAAAGTCCTGATATATTTTTTATTTTCTTTAAAAATATAATTGCATGGGATGTAACCTTCACATTTGCCATTTTCAAGGGATCTTAAAGTGCACAAAACCAGTCAGTAGTACCACAGTTTGCCCAAGGCTTTGCTTAATCTTTTTTATTGTTGTTACAGTGCCAAACCTGTTATTTTTTGTGTTTTTTACTTCTTTCCTTCCTTCGTTCCTTTATTCCTTCCTTCCTTCCTTCTAATACTTGATTGCTATATTTGGGTGTGATTTGAGTAATTTTCCAAGATTGCTAACAAGGATCCATGAAAAATTGCACATATTGGAAGAGTTGCAATTCCATTCTGTGATTTATTCACCTTACATTTACATTGTATTGTCAAGTGCAACATTTGGAAATCACTTAGAGATGATTTAGACAAACATGATGTATGAGTGGAAAAGTTAAGTAGAAATGGATGATTGAGTGGAGGCTGATTTTGTAAGTATTTAGTGCATTAATGAATACTTTCATGTTATAAAGATTTACTTCTATACACATCTTCCTAACGTTAGGCACTTGAATAATAAGATGCTCATGATTAGAGTATAAATTATATTCTGTTTCACCTTTTGCACTCAACATACGTTATCGACATTCTTTCATATCAATATGATCGAGCAAGCATGGACAAATTCACACAGCTTTTTGATGACAGAGCCAGACATAGGCACCCTGATTCTTTGTCCCATTTTTTAAAGTTAATCCACATATACACCAGACTCAATTTAAAAAAGAAATCATCAGGGGATTTATTATGTAAATTTCTTATTCCCCTGAGTTGCAATTTTTAACCAAGAAGTGGTAAACAGAGGAATCTGGTGCAGTTTCAGTTGCATGAGCAATTCTGTGGCTAGAAGGCAATTGCTGGGAAAGACAGTTTGGTCAGAATACGAGCTTTAACACCTGTTCCCTTAAAACAAGATTTCTTTCCTTTCAAAAGGAAGGCTGCAACGTTTCTGATTTTACCTGCAATATGGCCATTCAAAAATCCATTACCAAGGAATGGACTTTAAAAGTTAATATTACATGTTATACTCAAGAAAAACACATTAATTTTGCTGCTAGAAAGATAGCACTACGTAGAGAGTGCATGGAAATGTAAAAAGAATTTTGGTGAAATTACTTCTAAAGGGAGATTTACAACATCATTACACATTGTAGGTATAACAATAATTTAAGAAATTCTAAAGTGCATATATTATTGGAGGTAAATAAGGCATAAAAATTACAGTGAAAAAAATGTTACAATGAAAAATCGAAACCCTTCCCCCAACCCCCCAAAATAAAAGGAGTTCAGCTCCCATAATCCCAGAGAACAGCTCTTAGTTGACTTAATTGCTTTCACTTAAGTGTAGAATGTTAGGTCACAGGAATGTTTAGCTCTTTATTTTTTCCTGTGAGCCCCAGCACTGTGTGCAATGGGATACATTTCAAATGCAAGTTTAGTCTTGGCACGTCCTGAGTAGTTGCTGCTGCATTTCCTAGTCCATTATTTCTGAAATGAAGTCTCCAGCCGCTCTAGGAACCGAGAATCTAAAGGAAATGCTCAACAGGGAACGGGCAGATATATAAGTAATTTGGAAGCCTCTGGTTCTATCATAAAGTTATGCAAACATTGCCTTTTACTTCATGTTATGTACATATTCCTTACTACAAAACATGGTTCATTTAGGGGCTTTAAATCATGTGTTCTTGAGCTCAGCTCTCTGTGGAAAGCAAATTATCTGGTGGTCCCTGCTTCTGGGCACACCATGTGCCTGGGGATCAGCTGTCTGTCCCTTAACTTACAAGGACAATGGCTGGGATGTCAAACATGAGCCAACTGGACCCCCTCCACATCTCTCATCTTCCTGCTGGAATGAGCTGCTCACCTGGCATTCCCATCCTATGGTGAAGGGAGGGGACATGTCAGAGCAAGAGAGTACCAGACTGTGAATAGACTCATCCAAAAGGAAGGATTTTCCCCTTCATCTAATCTGTACCCTAATTACAAAGACAATTCATACCTGAATAAAAAGTGTTGTGTCATGTAGCATTTTTATAGATGTAAAACAATTTTTCACTCATCATCTTATGTATTCTTTAAACCACTGAATGCAACTATGGGCCAGGTGTTATACCCATTTTACAAATAAGGAAACTGGCTCTGAATGGCCTAAATAATTATAAAACAAAACACACACACACACACACACACACACACACACACACACACACACACAAAACACCCTATAGAATCAAGGCAAGAACTTTTTTTTGAATGACCAACTTCTGTCTCTTCCCACAGAAATGTATTATCTCCTTGGGCAATTTCTCAGAAGTCTATTCCTTATTTCTCACATCTTTAGCACAACAAAGAGATTTCAGAGAATCTTTTTCTTCGACTGAAGTTTCACCTGAGCTACAGGAAGACCTCTAGACCACAGAAGCCACTGAATTCTGAGCCAAGGACATGGCAAAAACTGATTAGTCTTGAACAAGTCATCCAATCTCTCAGACCCTCATCTTCCCAATCTGTAGTGTGGATGCAGAACCCTGCCTCGTGGAGACATCATAAGAGTAAATAATGTAAGATGGATGAAAAACCTCATCATAGTCCCTGCAACAAAGAGGCACCTGCATTTTATGCTCTTCAACTCCAGGCAATGCCTTCCATAAGCCCATCAGTTCAACATAACAATAAATCTGAGTCCAAGAACAGCATGTCTAATTGCAACTTTCTTTAAAGGAAGACAGACTGTTGGTTGGATGGATGGAGAGAGAGATGTAAATGAGCTGTACTAGTGTTATGATTTTTTTCTGTTTTCATATTGCAATAATTCCAAACTTGCAAAAAAGTTGCAATAACAGTACAAAAATGCCCTTTTCTGAGTCACTTGAAAATGTGTTGATATGATGTCTAATCATCCCTGAATACTTCATGCATTTTCTTACAAATGATATCAAGATTTAGAAATTAATATTGATGTATTATCATCATTTCATCCTCCAACCCCAATCAAGTTTTACCAGTTATCCCAATAATGAACTTTACAGTAGAAGAATCCAAAACAGGTTCATGCATTACATGTAATTGTCATGTCCTGTGAGTCTCATCAATCTCAAGGAGTTCCTCAGCCTTCCCTTAGCTTTTATGGCCTTGACATGTTGGAAGATTGTCCACCAACTATGTGACAGAATGTCCCTCCAATTGGGTTAGTCTAATCTTTCCTCAAGATTATATTCAGTCTTTGTGCTTCTGGCAAGATTGACAAATTTTTCTTGTTTCATCCTATTAAGTATTGTACAATATTGATTCATTCCATTACTGATGTTGTCAAGTTTGAATAGTTAAGGTCATGTCTGCCAAGCTTAGTTACTTCTTACACCATTTGGTTAATAAATATTTCTGGGGGAGTTACTTAGAAGCCACATAAATATTGTATTCCTCACCAATATTTAATTTTCTCATTTATTAATTTATATCAGTTTGGCTTCAAGATTTTTTTTATTTTTATTCACCAGGTAGCCATCTTCGATGTGGAGGGCAGAACCTCAATAAATGAGCTCTTCATTATCATGCCTCTATTATTCTTTGAGCACTCCTTTTCTTTCTGGCAAAACAAAATATGTCAAGCACGTCTTGTACTTTTCCCTGTCCCAGCCCAGTAATCAGTTCTCTAAAAGGCCTGGTTCCACCTTAGCTGGTTTGGCTCAGTGGAGAGTACATCAGGCGGCGTGGACCAAAGGGTCCCGGGTTCCATTCTAGTCAAGCACTTACCTTGGTTGCAGGCTCCTTCCCAGCCTGGGCCCTGGCTGGGGCTCCTGCAGGAGGCAACCAATCGATGTGTTTCTCTCACATTGATACTTCTCTCTGTCTTTCCCTCTCTCTTCTACTCTCCCTAAAAATCAATGGAAAAATATCCTCAGGTGAGGATTAATAAAAGGCCTAGTTCCTTCCAGTTGGGAATGATATTAGCAATCAAAGACTGGGTATTTAGAAACCAAGTTTTTCTCACTGTTATTAGGGTGCTGATGTTCCTTCCTTCTTGGTGGACAGAGCCAAGCAATTTGTATGCATGTATATTCACATACATGTTGACTTTATATTTATGTCTAAATTTATCTCTACTCACATTCACATCCATTTTTTATTTCCATTATTTCTGTTAGTCTCTCTGTATCAGCTTCCTAGGGTTGCCATAGCAAAATGGCACATATCGAGTGGCTTAAACAGAAATTTATTTGCTCACAGTTCTGAAGGCTGGAAACCCAAGATCAAGTACTAGCATGTTTGGTTTCCTTCGATTCCTGCCTCCTTAGCTTGCCCATTACTTTTCCTCTGCACATGTGCCCTTCATCTTTCCTTATGACTCGAAATTTTTCTTCTTATAAAAACACCAGTCAGATTAGATTAAGGCCCACCCATATTACCCTTTTTAACCTTAATTACATTTAAAGCCCCTATCTCCAAATACATTTGTTCTTTTTAGAGGTTAGGACTTCAACATATGAATTTTGGGGAGGCACGATTTAGTCTATAAGATTACCTACCAATCTAATTTATGAGTTTACACTGATACTATCAATTCCCCCCCGCCCAAAATTTACAAGTCTTATTCTGGTTTTCTCTTTTCCATATTTTGTAAATACTTTCTCCAATAGTAAAACATATGATTCCAATTATAATCAATATATTTACATATGGGATTATATAATCCCTATATAAACAATCTCCCATCTCAAATTGCAGGCAATTTACCCCCTACATGCCACTTTTCTTCCTTAGGTAGAAGTCCTCCTTCCTCCTTACTCCACTCAAGCCCCAGCCCCAACACTCCAGACTGCATGCTATACTGTGCACACACACACACACACACACACACACAACCACCTAATTTGTTTTGACTATCCCCCCAAAATGTCTTTATAACGGTGTATATAATGGTGTTTACCTATAGGATTTTCTGTATCAGTAAAGTCACAGTGTTGTGTTAAAGGATCTTTAGGACAGAAGGGGTAGATCTGGAGCTAGTGCTTTGGGAATTGCACAACCTCGTCATGCAGTTCATGGACACATTCATCATTTCTGTGCGTGTTGCATGCCTGTGGCCATATGTGTCAGCTTTGTCCAAGGATAATAACATCTGCCAACTACTGCTCTACATGGAGACAATGGTCAGTTGACTGCATCATTTGGTAGTTATGGTTTCAACTGACAATGTTTTACATGGTTGTGTATTATACACAAGTCTCCCTTGCAATTGAATAAAGTAAATCCAGTCCTTAGAGATCATGCCCTTCTCAGGGTCCAGGTTTGGGGCCTGAGCAATGAAGACCAGAACACTGGTCTGTTCTGACTCCAAAGTCAATGCCGTGTCAGAGGATGTGGGAAGCCTCTTGGTTTTCTGGCTACTGCCCTCCAATCTTCTGTGTCTGCTGGTCCCTCTTACCTAAAGTATAGCTCCTCTACCTACAGGGTTTGTAGAGCAGTCACATAAATTGTAAACGGAATATTTCACTGACTTTGTTCTCTCAAATATTTCTTTTCTCAGAACCTTACCAGAAAACCAGTTATTGGGTTTTTTTGTTTGTTTGTTTGTTTGTTTTGCTTGGTTTTTCTTCTGTAAAATGTGAAGATCCTTTGTAGAATCTCAAAGCCACTTTATACTTCATAGAGTGTTTGCTTGGCTTGCCTGTCCTTTTGAAGTCTACTGTTGTATATTTAGTAGTTCACAGCCTTAGGTATGGGCATAGAGTGTAATCAATTGAACAATCAAGTCTTCTTTCCAAAACATTGTATTAATAACAGGAAAGTCTCCTCATTAACCAAATAGGGTTAGAAGTTGATAAAATAGTGTAAAGACATTTTAAAAGGAAAAAGCAGACAGAACCCAGGCATTAATTATCCAGTTTTTTGTTATTTTGTTTTGTTTTGTTTTTAGCTAAATCTACAGTTAATGTGTGTAATCAGGATATTATAAAACTGGAAGTGGTATATTTAAGATAGAAACCACAACTAGAACTAGGCAAGCGTTGCAAAGGTGAATAGCACAAGTTCTTATGTCAGGGTGCTCTGAGTACAAACTCTAACTTGGCCACTTTCAGGCTGTGGGGCTGGAAAAAAGGCACTTGACCTGTAATTTCAGTTAAAAACCAGGGGTAACAAACTGAGATTTCACTAGATTGTGGTGAGAATCCAATGAAATAATGGATGCATTTGTCTAGGCCACAGAGACCTCTCAATGACTGCTATCAGTTGCATTATTCAGAGCTCTCTGGAACTCAGTTGGTACTCAATGAATGTTCTTTCTTCTCATAAAGTTTTGGTCACTTTACTGAATAGGGAGTACCGTACATTTTCATATTAACAAACCTGTCAGCACCAAGATAGTCCCTTCCCAAATCGCAGCAGCAACACTGCTGCCTGTTGTTTTCCCAAATAAGTTCATTCACTAGCTATTTATAATGGGGAAGATCTGATTAGAGAGAGTTTCATAATTGTTCAGTCAAAATCCCATGATTTATGGAACAAGGAAATTAGGTCAAGTGGGAAAAGACTTTGTTCAAAGTGATAGAGTGTATGGACACCATTATTTGGAGCAGAAAATGTGTTATCAATATTATTGGAGATACAACTTTTTGTAAACCTAAAAATGTACTTAAAAATTATATTGAAAGAACTGAGAAGTGTTTATTTTTCTACTTCAGGTCTATGCAATATTTTTTTGTAATTTAAAATGTATTTTGCCCAAAAGTAATCCAGGAGCTTCATATTGCACCCTTGGGATTCAAATTATTCTCTATAATTTAGCTTATTTTTTTAAAAAAGATATTTTGATTGATTTCAGAGAAGGTGAGGGACAGAGAGATAGAAACATCAATGATGAGAGAAAGTCATTGATTGGCTGCCTTCTGCATAACCCCTATGGGGGGTCAAGCCTGTAACCCATGCATGTGCCCTGACCAGGAATCGAACTGTGACCTCCTGGTTCATAGTTTGACACTCAACTACAGAGCCACATGGGCCGGGCTTTAACTTATTATTTAATCAAACTCTATTAAAGGGCAAGGCCAGGCTTGATAGTAAGATGGGTGGTCAAGTAATTAAGAAAAGGGGGCCCAATTTAAAATCTAATACAAATAAAGTTGTAAATGCCATCCTCTTCCTTCGAATCCCTACCCTGTCTATGTATATGCTTGGTCATACTTTCTCTTTTGATTTTAGAAGTGTTGATATATATTTTTGGTACTCCAATAACCAAGAAAAAGGACACTTGTCATGGAGAAGCAAGCACTATAAATTTGGAAAAAGACAACTTAGATAAAAGCTTAGGATCCGACCTTGATTGCCAGTTTAATCTTGTGGAAATCTTGGAGCCTCTGGTTATTCATTTGTAAAATGCATTCAATCTTCATCTAAGTGTGTTCAGGCTGCTATAACAAAAATACCATAGAATGGGTGGTTTATAAACAACAGACATTTCTCAAATTCTGGGGCTGGGAAGCTAAGATCAATGTGCTAACAGATCTGGTGTCTGGAGAGAGCCTGCTTCCTGGTTTACTGACTGCTAACCTTCTTCCTATGTCCTCACACATGGTCGAAAGATGGAGAGAACTCCCTGAGGTCTCTTAATATGGCACTGATTTGATTCTTGGGGGATCTTCCCTCAAAAACTAATCCCCTCCCGAGGGCTCCACCCCCTAATACTATCACACTGAGGAGTAGGATTTCAACATAAGAATTTTGAGGAGACACAAAAGTTCAGTTGATAATATCACCTCATTACACTTCAGTGAAAATCTACACTAATAAAAGACAAACATGCAAATTGACCATACCTTCACTACTCCTTAAGCCATGCCCACCAGCCAATCAGAGAGACTATATGCAAATGAATCCAACCAAGATGGCGGCCAGCAGCCACGGAGCTGGAGCAAGCAAGAGGCTTGGTTGCCCCAATGATGGAGGAAGCCAAGCTTCCCACTTGCCACAGCATGCTCTGAGCTCCACTTAAAGCAACAAAGTTTCAATTATAGAAGATAAATAAACCCCAGATACCTGCTTTCAGCTGGCCGTGGAGCTTCTGTCACCAGGGGGCTTGGCCAGCCTGAAAATGGCCCTCAGCCCCTCACCCAGACTGGCCAGGCACCCCAGTAGGGACCCCCACCCTGAAGGGGGTGTGACCAGCTGCAAACAGCCATCAGCCCCTCACCCAGGCTGGCCAGGCACCCCAGCAGGACCCTTACCCTGATCTGGGATACCCTTCAGGGCAAACCAGCCAGCCCCACCCATGCACCAGGCCTCTATCCTATATAATAAAAGGGTAATATGCAAACTGACCCTAACAGCAGAACAACGGGGAATGACTGGTCACTATGACACACACTGACCACCAGGGGGCAGATGCTCAATGCAGGAGCTGCCCCCTGGTGGTCAGTGCACTCCCACAGGGGGAGCTCTGCTCAGCCACAAGCCAGGCTGATGGCTGCCAGTACAGTGGTGGTGGTGGGAGCCTCTCCTGCCTCCTCAGCAGTGCTAAGGATGTCTGACTGCAGCTTAGGCCTTGTCCCCACTGGCCAGTGGACATCCCCCGAGGGCTGCGGGGCTACCAGAGGTATGTCTGACTGCCAGCTTGGGCCTGATACCCCAGGGAGCGGGCCTAAGCCAGCAGGTGGACATCCTCTGAGGGGTCCCAGACTCCAAGAGGGCATAGGCCAGGCTGAGGGAACCCCCCGAGTGCACAAATTTTTGTGCACCGGTCCTCTAGTTAAGTTATAAGCACAATCCAGAAGTGATCTGTAAACTACACATGGCAATTAAAAATAAGGCATCCTTATTATTGAAATCACTATCATTAGCGCCCTATGTAGAATTTGCTCATATATTGCTTAGGACATTAAGATAATGGTATGCTTTGTATACATTTTTATGAAATGGACAGAGTGCATGAGGATATTATAGATAGATAGATAGATAGATAGATAGATAGATAGATAGATAGATGAAGATTGAATGTATTTTACAAATGAATAACCAGAGGCTCCAAGATTTCCACAAGATTAGACTGCCAATCAGGGTAGGATCCTAAGCTTTTATCTACTAGTCAGTTGTCTTTTTCCAAATTTACAGAGCTTGCTTCTCCATGACAAGTGTCTTTTTTTTTTTTTTTGGTGAAGTACCTTTTCTAATTATTTAATAATAAACCTTTAGTGATACTTTTAATTCCTTCATAAATGTTCTAATTAGTGCATTTAATAATTTAATAAAATAAATTTGTAATGAATTATTTAATAATTCTTCCTATAACTAAGAACCCTTACAGCCCAATCAATGTCCTGGCGACCTGGATGCCATCCTCTGACTAATCAGCAAACCTGACCAGACCCTATGAACCCTCCATGAATTCCATCATCTCAGGGGCTCCAGATGACAAAGTTTGCACTCCAGCAACATGGGAAACTGTTCCATCCAAAAGTAGCTGCATGAAATGAAGCACTACTGTTATCTCTCGATCCAAGAAAGAGAAAAACAGCGTTCTTAATCAGATTGGCCAAGTTTTAACCACTTGGAAAATATCAAAGGGGGGAAATTCACCATAACCCTCCACTTACAACTCAATGTCATCTTTTATTGCCCATCTCCCCAAATATGTGTTCTTAAAGAGATATAAAAACAGAAAGAAAAGTGCGCTGTTTGGACAGTAGAGACATTTTGACCCCTGCCTCTCTGTAACAAATGTGTGTCTTATGAGAAAGAGAGCTGTAGTCTGCATTGGCCTTGTCTGATGAAAAGCAATTTCATTCCTGATTTTTTTTCCTGTTCCCTGGCTAGTTCCAGTGAGCCTTCTCCCACTTTCAATTTCTCACACTTCTGGTATTTTTACCAATGACAATTTTCTATCCGGAAGTAGCCAACAAGTCATTTTGCTTGTCCTCTCAAATCCATCAAATCCGCAGGTTTACAAAATCTTTCCGAGTGATACCCCTGCTTTGTGAGAAACACAGCAAAGCTGATCAATTATTAGATTGTGATTGACTGGATAGCAAAATTAGCTCAAAGCAGACCTTGGGACAGACCTTACTGAGTGGCTCAAGTCAGCTGAGCCTGGGATTGACATTTATAAAAGCCAGCATAATACCACTGGTGGGACATCTCAAATCTCAATTCGGGATTTCTAAGACAGTTTGAGTTCAAAATATACTTGCTAATGCAAGAGTGCTACAGCTTCTATGAATGTCATTTTCAAAAATTGATTAAAAACATTTGCAAGCTGAATTCTTGTAAATTACATTTGGATTAAATGCAGAGTGGTAGAGCTTATTATTTAAAGGAAAATGTACTCCCTGTGATGGAAGGGTGTCCTGCCCAGGGTTTGGTGACACCTAGGACCCTGAGCTGCCAAGATGGGCTCCCAACCACTTGTGACCCTGAACAAAAATAAGCAGATTGGAAAATCATTATCTTATTTGTTTTATTAATCCTTTAAAATGTAGGTATACCTCACAGGTATTTCAATGATTAATATTAGAAGAGTTTTGTTCTTCACTTAGAAATTTGGTGATGTTTTTGTGACCAGAAGCATGCAATAGGAGCTTAACTCTTGTTTATAGCAATTAGTCTATGGTAAAATTGGTTTTGTTATATGTGGTTTCGCTTAAAGTCACAGTTTCCAAGGATCCATCACCAATGTTAAGTGAGGACTTACTGTATCAATCTTGCAATACACATAATTCCACCGAAATTATGTTTAAACAGGGGTTTTTATATGGGGACTCAGCTGTATGTAAAAACTCAGCCCCAGATAGTCTCTCGTTGGCACTTGTCATCTCCCATATTCCATTGAGAGTGGGATTCCCTACGAAGTCTTTGGTAGCGTGAGGCGCTCCCTAAGGAAAATATTCTCTGCTAAAACAAGCAATGCTGAATCCAGCCTATTGAAGACTCTGAGAAGTGTTTGCTGGGGGAGGGGAGTAGGGACAAAGAAGAACCAAGAGCTGAACCTGCCCTTTAAACTTTTATTACCAAGCCTTGCCCACACTTATTCGACCACAGAACCATAATGTTTTCTTTCTATAATAAGGGCTATTACTGCATAGAGCTAATGCTTCTAGAAAACGCACTTTGACAACACACTTCCTGACCATGCAGGACACCTAACCTGTAGCATGTGCCCACTCCACGCGATCCTCCAAGCTGTGAGTTGCTGCCGCCCAAGCCTCACTTTCCACTGCCCAGTGTTATACACTATATTCCTTATGTTACTGCCTAACCCAGTTGCTTTTATCCATGATGGTGCCATGTCTGGGAACTACATAGAGCAGTTTACATATCACCTCATCCTGCACATGTTCCCCAACTGGCCCCTCATTTTCCTGGAGCAGTTCATCCTACCATCTGTGCCATACCAACACCCAGCACAGATTTCTTCTGCTGCGCTTACCCACAGTGATACATCTGTGATGGAAATGTATTTGTTATATAGTGTGTGTATATAATTTTCTCCAATAAATTGTTCTTTGATAATAAGGGCCTTATCTCAGATTCCTATCTTTGGTGTAAGGCCTGGGACCTCCTGAACACTCCATGAACATTTTTTAAATTTCATGACTATGAGGAAAGAAGCACTTGAATCCTGTTGATTAAGATTAAAGGTGGAGGCCAACTGGTGTGGCTCAATGGTTAAGCATCAAGCCATGTACCAAGAGGTCACTGGTTCAATTCCCAGTCAGGGAATAAGTCCAAGTTGCAATATCACTGATGTTTATATCTCTCTCCCACTTCCCCCCTCTCTCTAAAACAAATCAATAAAAACATATTTAAAAAAGCATTAAAGGTGGATGAAAATGAAAACAAGTTCTAAAAAGAAAAATCCTACTTTTTGAGTGTGTGCTCCTGTACACACACACCATGCTTTCATTACAATTATAAATAGAATGACCATAGGATTTAATGTGAAAACTGAGGTAGTTTTGAGAGTGAAATGGTATGTCAAAAATCATAAATTTTATATATATGTAATATATTTAATATATTTAATTTGTAATTATTTAATGACTAACCAAGTTATTATATTTGTAGAAACAAAATATTTCTATTCAAAAACGTATGTCCAAGAGTAAAATTCGTTATAAAAACAAAATAACTTTATAGAAACAAAATATCTCCTTTTGTTATATACAAAAGCAAAATAAATAAATATGTTTTTATTATTTGAATAGTTAAAAATAATATTAAATTAATCATTCCTAGTATATATTCATGCAAATTCATCAATTTTCGTTTATATTTCTTCCAATGTCATGTCACTGGTACACTGAAGACTGCATCTTTGAAAAGATGTCATTGTTTTTTAATTTCCTATAAGCATGTATAGATTGCATTTAATGGACAAATGATTTCAAATTGTTAATATTTTTAATTGATTTCTAGACAGACCACCATAATATCTTTAATTGAAAAAATACTTTTATTTAATGTGCAGTTTATCTAGTCTTAAGTATAAAATGTGCATATATTTCAACCCAAATATTTTCATTAGTACGTTTTTTGTAAATACAGTACCTTTCTTTGTAATTATTTTTATAAGACACAATTCAACAAATAAATGTTGTCTATCATACCTTTAAATATATTACTAAATTGAAATACTACAAAATTTAGGCCTTCTCAAAGTCATGTCATTATAATTTACAATATAAATTAGTCCAATTAACAGCAAAACCCTATGAACATTTTTTCCTTCAAAATCAAGATACTCTAAAAAACAAAAGCAAAATTCTAAAATTCAATCCTACCCAACTTTTGCTTTCTTGTTTAACTTGTTCAGTATTTCCCTTGCTTTTGCAAGGATACATGTCAATGTCATTATTTTTGTGAACTCCAAATGATTCTTTTGTGTGTAAGAAAATTCTTAGAAGACATGTTTACCAAAAAAAGTTCTATAGGATTGCTGGATACTTAGACTTAAAAATATTTATTTAAAAGCGCGGCATTTCTAAAAATGACTAATGATTAGCATTGCATCAGGCTAAAATATGTTTGATAATAAGCTCAGCTTTGTCTCTAAAGTTAATTTTATTAAACATTTGTATAAATTTTGACAGCCATAGCTTCTCTTCCTATTGGCAAATTATTGAGTATTATTTGGGCCCACTGTAAATTGTGTGGGTAGAACAGTCCATTTTTGCTTCAGAGATTCCACAATTAAAAAAAAAAAAAGTTGCTTTTACCAAAATTTCTAAGTGCATTACCACTGTGAAAAGAAACAAGTCATTGCTCTTCATTGTTCACTGTTGAGCTTTTATAAACTAAAATTCTAGCAGCTTTCAAATTCTGAGATGCTTTACCTTTGTTGGAAGGGACTTCCAAAAGTTTTAGTTTGATTCCATGAAGTGGATGAAATTCCATTTATTGGTGGTAACTTACTTTCTCTTTAAAGCATTGGACAGGATTGATATAAAACTAGACTCATTCACCTGCTTATAAATTGTCACTGTTAATAAAGCCAAGGCACTTACAACCACTATGGTTTCACATTTTTTACTCGCACAGTTACTGCAATACAAAATGAGTGAAATTAATTTAAAAGAACAATCATGTGACATAAATAGTCAAGCTTCAACACTAACCCTGTGAATGTGTCATTTGCAGCAAAGTCTCCTAAAATACCTAGTTTCTTCTGAAGTGGTTGCTGATATGTGTTTAGCAGATTTGCGTCTCTGGGCTTTTGTGCTGTCAGTGTTACTAAGGCTCCCACAGGGGATACAGACCAATATTATCAAAGTTGATGATAAACACACTAATGTTTATCATCAACTTTCTTAGCAATTGGAAATTCCTTAAACATGAACGTTGGAACAATTGCTGTTATAGAGACTTATTTAAAAAATAAGCATTGCTAAACATTAAACTAAATAAACAGTTATAAATTTATGTGATACAATAAAGGACAAAACCATTGTATCCATAGCATTCATACTATGTTCTATATATTCAACAGTGGGGAATGCTCAGATGCTTCACTTATTTCACAAACACCTCACTAACAATTTCCCGTGCTTCACTCCAACCCCTCTTGTACCTGTGGCTTAGCCTATTCCTGCACCAAGTAGCCTTGGCACATGTCACACTTGGCCAATACACCAAATGTCCAGTGGGAGGAAGTCCACCCAAAACTTCTTCCACAGATACCTGAAGCCAGACTGAACCATAGGCACCTCATCTTGTTAGAATTGCTGTTTAAAATTTTCCACTAAACATAGATGGCGCTTTGTTCTGTCAATTAATTCTGCTATCCCTGGCTTCTGTAAGCACGCTTTGCTCGAATAATAGGGAAGGTAAGCTCAATTATCTGGTCCTGCAAGCCTCTCTGCTGACATAAGGGTCTGGTACGTTCCTGGTTACTCCCATGCCAGGCGTCTTTTAGTTATGTGAATTGTACTGTGCTCGAGGCTACAAGCTTCCTGCAAGATATCTACTAAGCACTCTGCCACCATCCCAGTACATAGGGCTCTTTGAAAAGCCTTCTAAAGGTCTGGAAGCCCCATATTTAGGAGACAAAGAAACTGGGGAAGGGGGTATAAAGGGAAAGCTTCCTCCATCATGTTACTTTGCTCAGACTCTGGAGACAACTCCTCTGAGACCGCTGGCATAATAAAGACTCCAAATTTGGCTTACTGATTAAGGTGTCCTCTGTTCAGCTCCCTGACTTCCAATATAACAAGAGGAGTTAGCTGGTCCCGGTCACACCTGTCCAGGAAGACTGCTTTATCAGAAGCACACTGCATTAGAGCCTTCAAAGAGGGAGGTCCTACATTGCATTTGGAAAGGAGCGTGAAAGCAGAGAGGAATAATATCTGGACATCATTTATTTTTAAGCACATGTTACAATGAAAATTCAGCTCACTGCATATTTTTGGAAGCTGAAAGTCTAAGTGGAAATTACTATTTTTTAAATATATTTTTATTTATTTCAGAGAAGGGAGAGGGAGTGAGAGACAGAAACATCAATGATGAGAGAGAATCATGATCAGCTGCTTTCTGCATGCCCCCCACTGGGGATTGGGCCCACAACCTGGACATGTGCCCACATTGGGAATCAAACTGTGACCTCCTGGTTCATAGGTCCACACTCAACCACTGAGCCATACCTACTGAGCCAAAGTGGAAATTTTTTAAATGTCATCATTATAACTATTTCATTAAAAGTTTAAAAAACAGGAACAGATGCTAAACCAAATGAGATGCCTGGCAGAAAGTTCCTGGGTTATCTGGGATGTGTGGTCCCCAATACAAAGAGGGTACTTTTAAGTAAAAATGTGTTGATGAAGGTGAGAGATAGTTTTTCTATGCATTTTCCTGGAATTGGCAATACTTTCTTCTACACTGCCAAGAAAAATCCATTTTTCTTTTTAAACTAAGTAGCAATTGCATGGCTCAGAAATGTTGGAAAAAATGAAAGTGTATTTTTATTCAGCACTTGGTTTGAAGGACACAGGTAATCAGAAAAACCACTGAAAACCCTTAATAACATACTCATCACCTCCAAGATAGCAGAGAAAGGTGCTGGCTTTTAGCTAGCAACCCTGCTAAATTCATGAGCCCTCTATTTGAAGGTCAGCCTCCTGATAACAGAGAGCATCAAGAATGCAGAAAGGTTGCATGGGTTAGGGATGCCCTCTTCAGCATTCCTGAGTATTGAGTGTAGCTTCTGCTGCGATTCTAGCCATAATGCCAGATCTATTTCACAAATCTCATTTTACTTATGATTCAGTCTAGTTGTTAGAATTTGTGAAATTCCTGTTGTAATCTACCTGATCAAAACTTCCACCCCAAGTTTACCATCTGCACCTGGAAGAATAGGTACCTTCACTCAATGTGGCAGACCTCCAGATAGATCGTCACCCCACTCAAGCTTTCTCCTCTCAAACTTAAAGTTGCAAATATACATGCTGCCTGAATACCCACTCATTTATTTAAGAAGCTGTTATGAGGACTTTTTTTGCACATATCTGTAAGTCAGTTGTTGGTAATAGAGGAAATTTTTTCACCCATGCTCCCCCAGGTTATATATAGCAATACATGGAGACATATGTTGTCACACTAGGAAGATGGAGGGGAACATGGGCATCTAGTTGGTAGAGACCAGAGATGCTGCTTAAACACCTTACAATACAGTATATAGGACAGCCCCACCCCACTCCTACACACATACTACAAAGAATTATCTGGTCCATAAAGTCCATAGTATCTAGATTGAAAAACTGTTATAAGAACACATAAAATTGCTTCTGAAAGGATCATAAAACCTGTCATTTACACAAACTGAAAGAAGGGAGGGAAGGAAACAGTAAATGTTGCTCATTAAGATTAAGTGTAGTGCAGTTTTAAATTTCCTTCCTTGACTTAAACACTGTAGATAATCAAGTAGGGGAAAACACAATGGTTTGCCTGGAAAGTTTACAGAGAAAAATAATGACACCCCCTCCCCCAAGCACTCAAGAGAGTTAAGCAAAATTTGGGGCTCCTTTCTGCTAAAAGCAATGTCTCCCTTTTATATCTATGGGTTCCCAAATTGTTTTTGCAAACCCTCCTATATTTCAAATATAAGTGTTAGGGTTTTTGGTTGGTGATACAGGCTGTGGAAGAATTCACGACTAAAAGAAGAGATACAGAGAGGAAGTTTATTTTTACTTTCTGGGAATGGAAAGGGCTGGTGCATTGTTAATCAATACAAGGGCAAAGAACAAAAGCAGCTCTCCCTTTTAAAGCTTTGGCTGCTGTTGCTAGGTGACAAAGAATGGAGGGAGAATTGGGAGCTGAAATTGAGCAAACATCAGCTGATAGTCAAGACAGGGGCAGATGTCCTAGGAGGTGTCATATAAGTATTTTTCCAAAGCCTGTAAAATATTTTTAGAGTAAAAGTTACAAAGAGTTTGAAAGAGGCCTGTTTAAAGTGGAAGAGAGAAGGGAACTTTCTACTAATTATCCCTGAGTTGTAAAACCAGCAGGGAGGAGGTGTATGCAAGAATGTAGCCTTAAGAGTAACTTGTGTTGTAATTTGAACAGAGGGGCTGTATGAACCAGAGGAGCTAACAATCATGGGGTTTAATTACCAGGTACTTCTTATAAATTGTGAAAGAATGACTTTTTTTAATCATTACAATAAAGAGTGTATAAAGTATAAATATTTACAAGTTGTTCAAGCAAGCATCAGGATAATTATGCATCCAGATTAAGAAATAGAATACTGCTAACATCTCAGGAGCCCATATATGATCCACTGTCTTCACAAACATAGCCTCCATCCTTATTCTTGTGATAGATAACTTCCTTTCTTTTCCTTGTGGTCTTACCAATTATGTATTGATTTCTAAACAATTAAGTATAGTAATGACTCTTTTCGGTCTTTCCATAAATGGAATTACCCAAAAGGTATTATTTTCCATGTTTCTTCATTCACTCAAGGTTTTTCCCTTCAGGTATATATAATCTGCTGCTTATATCATACCATTAGTTTTAACTTCAGTCATCATAGTCTTCATACCTAGAAGCTTTATTTTTGCAAGTGTTTAAAGTCTACTTTGCCACTTTTTATAGTGTTCTGTTTCTGGAATATGTTGTCAATTTACCTTTTATTTTGTTAAAAATAGCAATCATGGCTGCTTTATGATCTTTATCTGATAATCCCCATATCTTTGTAATTCTACTTTCTGTTGTCAGTTCTGCTGATTCTCATGCATAGTACCCCTTTTCTCTGTGTTTCATTATAATTGTATTCTTGATTATATCTGTATGATGTTTCTCATGAGGAGAAGAAGAAGAAGAAGAAGAAGGAGGAGGAGGAGGAGGAGGAGGAGGAGGAGGAGGAGGAGGAGGAGGAGGAGGAGGGGGAGGAGGAGGAGGAGGAGGAGGAGGAGGAGGAGGAGGAAAGAAAGGCAGAAAGGAAGAAAGGGAGAAAGAAAGAAAGAAAGAAAGAAAGAAAGAAAGAAAGAAAGAAAGAAAGAAAGAAAGAAAGAAAAAGAAAACCTTCAGCAATTAGTTGAGGCTCAATGTAAAGTCACAGTACTTTACAGAGGATTTCTGATTGTTTTGAGGCATCTAAGAATCCTGCCAGTCTACTAAAATTTTAAAGTAAATTCCTGCAAGTTTGAAATAGGCATGAAATCTGATTTCTATTAACTTATTCTTAAGGATTAGCCTCTTGATATACCAGTTTTATGTTAGCAGGATTTCCTGTTGCGTTCTACAATTTTTAATGTGTTTTGGAGTTAGACTGGCAGTTATGAAAAAAAAAAAAAGTTCAAACTTGCCTACATGGGTAAATTCTTTCATGGCAAGAGAATCTTCTATGCTTTACTAACTTTTCTAGGTACCCCTCCCTCATCAGTTTTGGAATTATAATTTCTAACTGTTTTAGATTTGTTGTGCTTCTTAGAAGTTTTCAATCCAGCCTTTTAATTTTTTACCAGGAATTATTAAATTTTAAAGTAAAATATCCGACTTTATGTAAATAAAACCCCAATGCTATAAATTTCCATTTGTCAGGATAGAAGAGTAGGTTGGGAAACACTACTTTGTATTAATCATTGGTTCATTCCAAAAGTATTATAATGAGCCTCTTTTACATGAAAGATCTATTGCTATGAATATAGGAGAAGCAGAATAGATCAGGAGAAATGCAATTCAATGAAAATTCTAAGAACCCATTCACTATAGAAACTTGTACAAAATGCTGGGAGCCATAGAAAGAGCTCAAACAGACTGACTTGAGCTCTATTAAGAAGTAAAATGCATCTGTAAAGGCTTATCCAAGAAGACTTCTGGAAAAAGGCACATTTGTAGAAAATGAAGAACTTTAACTAAAAGTTTCTATATTAAAAAGAATATGAATTTTGAAGACTGTTCTTCACTTTAATACCAGCTCTAACATTACTATTTAAATGAATGTGAATATGTTACTGAGACCATGAATATCACTGTAGTCTAGAAATAATAATATGTATTTAATAGAGAGGTGTTTTCCTAGGTTTGGGGGTGGTGGTGGGGATTGGAAGGAAATAGTTAAGAGGTACAGTGTTTATTTCTGGGGTAACAAAAATACTCTAAAATTGATCAGGGTGATGTATGTACAACTCTGTGACTATATGAAAATCTATTGAAATGTACATTTTAAATGGTGAATTAGATGGTATGAAGATTATCCTATATAATAAAAGGATAATATGCAAATAGACCAAATGGCAGAATGACCAGAACGTCTGAGGCCCCTTGCTCTAGCCGGCCTCATACCCTAGCAGGCCCCCCACCCACAATTGGGGGTGGGGCCAGCCAGCAAACCATCCATAGCCCCTTGCCCCAGCTGGCTCCACCCCTGATCAGCTTTTCACCCCAGCCAGCCCTCCCCCGATGTCCACCAGTGCATGAATTTGTGCACTGGGCCTCTAATCTATATCTATATCTATATCTAATCTATATCTATATCTATATCTATATCTATATCTATATCTATATCTATCTATATCTATATCTATATAAAAGCCTAAGTGACTGTCACAACTGAAACAACCAAAAGGATGACTGAACAGGCTGCATGGGGCAACCAGGGCAGCAAGAGGGTTAGTGAGGGATGAACAAACAACTGAACAGAGGGGCTGCATGGGGCAACCAGGCTGGCAGGGGAGTTAGTGAGGGACGACCAAATGACTGAACAGCAGGCTGTGTGGGCCAACTGGGCCTGCAGAAGGAAGTATTTGGGGGTGACCAGGCCATCAGGGATGCCATTTAGGGGTGATCAGGCAGGCGGGCAGGTGAGCAGTTAGGAGCCAGTGGTCCTGGATTGTGAGAGGGATGTCTTACTACCAGTTTAGGCCCGATCCCACAGGGCAGTCGGACATCCTCCGAGCGATCCTAGATTGGAGAGGGTGCAGGCTGGGCTGAGGGGAACCCCCATGCACAAATTTCATGCATCGGGCCTCTAGTGTATTAATAAAACTGTTAAAAATTGAGGACATCCTGTTAGATTTGAATTTCAGATAAATTATAAATTTTTAAAAAATATATTTTTATTGATTTCAGAGAGGAAGTGAGAGATAGAAACATCAATGATGAGAGGGAATCATGATTGGCTGCCTCCTGCATGCCCTACACTGAGGATCAAGACCACAATCCAGGCATGTGCCCTGACTGGAAATTGAACCGTGACCTCCTGGTTCATAGGTCGACACTCAACAACTGAGCCATGCCGGCCAGGCTAAAAAATGAATACTTAACATACTTGTGTAAGTAAAATTTTATGTGGAAACCTTATACTAAACTATTTTTTTCTGTTTATTCCAAATTTAAATTTAATAGAGAAATTAAATCCAACAGATGTGAGGCAGAGTTCAGAACCAAATTTCAGAGAGTCAAGCTGAGCTATGATAATCTGGTTGAGATGAGAGAAATAGGTCTAAAAAAATTATTCTTTCATTCTCCCAAGAAAACTCTGGATAAAAGTAATTCCTTGGATTTTTAATGAGAGAGAGGTAGAAAATCTAGAACCTTCTATTTTCTGGGATAGTAACTCCTGAAATTTTATTGGGTTAAAAAGGGAGCCCAAAGAGGCTGGAGGATATAGACTCATTTGAATTTGAATGATGAATGGCTCTCTAATGAACTTTTCCATGTATTCACCTTGACCAATGCATCCCATGATAGATGTGGATAGAAAACCATTTTACTCTATATATTCAACATTTACTGCATTTCTACTAGATGCAAAGTCCATAATTAGTTTTGAGAGATTTGTAAGTGAATTAGAAAATCCATCTTTTCAAAGATCTTACAGCCTACTCTAAAAGATGCAACCTAACAAATACTTCCAGAGCACAGTGTATCTGCCATTATATTTAGTTTAAACTACTGCTAGTTTAGGCCCTAATTATCTCCCTTCCGGTGTTTCTATTGCCTCCCTACAGTTCTCACTAAAGACGGCCTTTCAGAAGCATAGTTTCAGCTATGTCTTCGCTTTCTCCAAAATTCTCATTGACTACACATGGTCAGGTGGATAAAGTCCTAATGTGTTACCATAGCCAGCTAATCCTTCCCTGGTTTGGTTCCATCCTACCTCTCCAGCCTCAATTCTTCCTTTCTCCCCATGTACCTTAAGCTCCAGCACGCACCGGGCCTTTCCAATGGCAAAACAGTAACAAGATTATTTAAAAGCACATATCCCCTTCGAGCATGGGAATTACATTAAGCAAGACTCTTGTTCTCCAGAGCATGATGATGGATTTGAATACATAAGGGAGGCTGTACAAGGCTAGGTGCGGAGCACAGGAAATGAAGCTGCTATGGAATATTCCCAGTGAAGGGATGGGCCATGAATTTAAAGAAAGGGGCTATTTTAAATAAATGTGGTGTTTGCATCATTACCATGTAAATTCCAGCTCTCACTGCTTCTACCTGATAACATCCACATTGCTAAATTTTCACAACAACCTACTAAGTTCACACGGCTCTTGAGGTTGGAGGGTGGGGAAACTGAGGAAGGGGTGAACTTTCCCATTTGAGTCAATACAATGAGGAACAGAGAAAACAGTCACAGATGGCATGGCCACTCAAATGCAGAGGAAGCACAGTTTGGAACCAGAAAGTGACCTTGACACTCTAAATCCCTCTAAGAACTCTCAGAACACTCCTGGGGGTGGGGAGGGGGGGATACTTCATACAATGAAGGAACATGAGATGGGGAACATGTGGCTATTTTATGAGGTCTCAGGGGCAGAGGGGCCTGATCAAGGAAGCATACCCATTAGGCCATGAGCAGTTTGCAGGGCCTCAAGACAGTACAGACTTGTTCAAAGGATTCCTGTGAAAGTCACGGAGATCACATTGTAGCTGCATATGCCAGGAGTGAACATCTGGGGAAAAGCAATAGGATTACACTGATTCATAGGGGAGCACACATAATATCATTTCCTCTTGACCTCTATTGAGCTGGCTTCATTATCAAATCTCTCGGTGATACGGGAGGCATTAATTTCTGAACTCTTCAGGCTGGTATGTGGAATTTTAGTATCAGGTGTCATCTATTAGACCTCACAATGGGATTTTTTGAACGTGAGCTTGCTGATAAAATCAAGAATCATTTCAACAAACGGGAAATTGCCCATTCAAACCAACCTTCCCTCTACCTCTCTCTCCAGACCTTAATGGCCCTGTCACCAGATGCCCTTGAAGGTAAAACCTTTACCAGTGCTAACGTGTGCTGTGAACATTTCTTCATATGTCATAATAAAACTACAATCCTAATCAGAAAAATTTACTTCCGTGTGCCAGTCTAAACAAAATATGCTTTAGAAGGAAAATGTAACTTTTAATGTTTATTATCATTCCAAACATTTACTAATGCATAATATGTGTGTGTGGGGGGGGGAACCTTTATTTCTAATGGAAATTCTATTTGGTCAGGTTTGACTTACTTATTATCTATTTGATTTACTTATTGGTCACTAGACTAAAAGATCCAGGAGGGCAGGGTTTTACCTGGTCTGCTCACTGATAGGGCCCCAGCACTAGCCATGAAACATGGTCTAAAAATGGAAATTGTCAAGTGAATGGTTGAGCAAAGAATGTTACCATGCAAATTACTCCCTTCACCATTTCCTTTATCACGTGTAAAAAATTTAGAGCAATGAACATGACCACAAAATTAAAAGATATATTTAAAAGCAATATTGACTAATGTTTATTGTTCCCTATGTGCCAAGCATATTTTAGGTACATTATCTCATTTCCTCTACTCCATTCATTTTAAGGCTGATGGAATTTAATAAATGTGTCCTAAGTCATAGGTAATTTGACGAGTTTGAATATAAATGTAGGTCTTTCTTATCCCAGAGCCATACTCTTACTTCCTGTCCAAAGTTCCTCTCCATATGCATATGTGTATGCCTATGTATATGTATATGTACACACATAGAGATCTATCCTATATGTTGGGTCCCTGAGAAATGAAACAGAAGTTGTCAAAACCTCAGTTATAGCACGATGCTATTTTTTCTTTTCATTGCCCAGGAAGGACCTTATATAAAGTCTTGCATAAAAGAGATTATCTGTTACGAACCAAATTTATAGATTTGGTCAATGATATGCTAACAAAGTGAATCCTAGAATAATTGTCTCAAATATGATTACCTAGCCACTACAACACATTTTAAAACTGGAATTATTCTTGCCCCCTCCACACTCCTCCACTCTCCCACATTAATAAGGAATGAAGATGAGTGGTGTTTGAGGACACATAATCAAATCTCACCTACAAAGATTTTTCTTAACATTATGGATGTACACTTGTGCTACCACAAGAGTATATGTTCCTGAGCTAATACCAGCAGGGACCATGGACCAAGTTTTGTTCAGGGATCACTGGACACTTGAGTCAATATCCTGTGGGCAATGTGCAAATTGAACACTTATGTGTTCCAATGCATAGTCACGATTACTTTACTTTAATAACAGAATAAAAGCACCAAGCTTATTTAACACACACTTTTGTCCCCTATTTTTATATTTTCACTCCCAATAATGACTCCAATGAAATATCCAAATGCAAAGAAAGACAGAGTGTGCGGAGAAGCTGTTAGGATCTCATTAGGCCAGATGGTGTCTATAAAAGGAAGAAATTTCCACGGAGACCTAAGAAGAATAACCGGACAAAATCACTCCTGAGTTCTGTTCGGAGAATCTGTCAGATAGAAAGAGTGTGATGATTCTGGGATAAAACCAAAGGCTTTTCTCCCAAATTAATTAGTATGAAAGTCATTTGCATAGGAAGCGTTGTAGATTATCATGAGATTTTCAAAGAAATTTTTAAAATCATTAAAAAATGAAATGACAAAGAGGGAGTGTTGCTTCATGTGTGCTTTATTGGCAACTTTTGTTCTCATTTACGCTTTTGCCTGTCTGTGTGAGTGGGTTTCAGTGTTAAAAGACCTGATTTTTAGCTTTAAGTGAGTCATGTTTGTCATGTTATTTTTCCTTTGAGATAACACTGGCCTCAGGTCACCCTTGCAAAAAGCATTTGAAAATAACTTACTCACTGGCTATTTAAAAAATCCTAAAATGGAGAATAACATTTGGATGGAGCATTGTAATTTCTGAGCCAAAAAAAAGTAAAGAATTATTTTTGTGTAAAGGCAATAAGTTTGATTGATAAAGAAAATGTGAATTGTTGGTTAAAGGAAATCTGTCATTGAAAACCATGAATGATGCATGTTGTTTGTGGGCTTTACATTTTCATTCACCTCATCTACTAAGAAGGTCATTATGTGTTCTTTGCCTTTATGAATAATAACTTTTGAAATGCCTCCAGTGTAGTTTATTATTCTTAGCATATTGGTAGGTTGGGTTTCTCTGCCGTCACTCCATCCAAGCTTGGCCATGAGGCTTCCCTGGGAATCCAGAAGGTGGAAGGGCCATGAGGCTGCCCTGGGATTCCAGAAGGTGGAAGAGCCAGAGATCTGCCCCTTCTGGCCTAAGGACACTGTGGTAAGTCCTGGATAGATGGGGACGAGAGCAAAAGCATATTACAGTTGTTCTGCTCAGGATTTTGTGAGGAGAAAAAAAAAAAACTAGGAAGAGTAAGAGGGTCAAGGACAAGTTCATTGCCTGCTGTCACACGCACACACACACACACACACACACACACACTATTCAAAACATTGAACAACTGCCATCCACCATTCGAAATGGGCACGAGGCTAGAAAGGTGCTGCAGGCCTCCTGTTGGGACAGGCCACACAGGTTCTCAGGCAACTGGCTACTGACCGACCAGCTGGGGAGTTTGCAGGACTGAACTGCTGGAGCGGCATCTGATGCACAGATCAGCTACCGTCCCTGACCTGAGTGCTCTCAGGACCCAGACTCCTAGGGGTGAGAGCGCATATCAATGTTTTCTTTTTTTAAAAAAGATATATTTTATTGATTTTTACAGAGAGGAAGGGAGAGGAATAGAGAGCTAGAAACATCGATGAGAGAGACACGTCCATCAGCTGCCTCCTACACACCCCACACTGGGGATGTGCCCACAACCAAGATACATGCCCTTGACCAGAATCGAACCCAGGACCCTTGAGTCCGCAGGCTGACACTCTATCCACTGAGCCAAACTGGTCAGGGCGCCTATGAATGTTTTCATCCCAGAGTAGGGAAATCCAAGAATTCTGGGGCGAGGGCACACTTTTAAGGCACACTGTCCCTTAAAGTGGAAGATCTAGATGTAAGGGACCCTCTGGGAGGAGGAAGCCTGGCACCCGCCCAGCCACTCTCAGCATGGCATGGCGGCTAGGACTCAGATGTGGTGCTACTAAATGGAGCTAAGGTTTTTAAAACTTTGGTTGCTGCTATTTTATACAGTTCAGGAACTTGGCAGGAGGGGAAATCAAAAGAAACACCAGATAATTTATATGCAAATAAATTTTAACAAATCACTCACTGCACACCTAGCCAGTAATGTGAGCAGATCTGTAGTAACCTTCCTGCACTTGGAAACTTTCCTAATTCTCATCCTTCCTCCCACTGACACATAGTAACTAAAGGAAAACAGTGTGGGGCAGGAGAGAGTCCCAACCCCACCATCTCACACTGCTAGGTGAGTGTTTTTAAAGCATCTGTCCTTATAGTGTTAATCGCCTTAAACATGGAGTTAGAACATAGACTAAAATAACTATAGGGAAGTACTCACTGCTTCAAAAATGGTCACTTGTATAATGTTTCATTGGTATTCATCTATTATGTGTATTGCTGCTATTTGGTTTTATTATTTGTTTTGTTTAGTTGGTATTTGGTTGTTGTATTATTTGTTTTGTTTAGTTTGTTTAATTTCCCCCTTTGAAATGAGACACAGCAGGAAACTTAACCTTATGTACTCTTCAGGAAAATACAAAATAGAGCCACATCAAGACACCACTAAATCTGTAGCAGGTTGGCCAAAACCAAAAGTCTTACACTACTACATATCAATCATTTGTGGCTACAATAATTCAAACAGTGAAGCACTATAATATAGTGTTAATGAAGAAATGCAAACTATTTTGAAGTAAATAATATTGAATGAAAAAGCAAGGTCACAAAGGAATATAATTCCATTCATAACAAAGCCAAAAACCAGGAAAAATTATGTAATTATTCCATGACATAATGACAAAGCTGAAGAGGAAAGAAAAATCTATAAAAAATTGAGGGTGAGGGTGTTGACAGTGTCAGGCAGTGAAGGAGGGGCATATAAGAGTTGCAGCTGACTGGGTCCTTTAAAGTAGACCTTGGGTATTCAATGATTTTATAATTCTCCTTTAAACTATAAATATGGTTCATAGATTTCATAATAAGCTCAAATATAAAAATGAAAGTAAACAATAGTGAACTTCAACCCAGCATGCACAATCTGGTCCCTACCTTATTATTTTAATGTTTATTTCTAAGAATTGCTCCTGGCAAATTGTTTTAGGTATCCACTGAAGAATACAGGCATACTAGACTAAGTCATCTTTTTTCTCTAAACTTGAGAACGAAACAATTGGGAAGATGTTTTAAAGGGGACACACTTGCAGCTAGAAGACAGACCAGTCTGGGGATCTGATGCCCACACTGTGACGGCAGTCAGCAGTGCTGCAGGACATGCTCAATGCTGCTGATAGACCACAATGTCCGCTCCACAAAAAAGAAACGAATATCTGACCTGATAGAGGAGTATTAGTTAAAGCCACGGTGGTAATGATATTGCAATGTATCAACAATCGTCAACCTTTTTCCATCTCATGGCACACATCAACTAATTGCTAAAATACTGAGTCACATATAAAAATATGTTTTGCTGATCAGACAAAAAAAAAAAGGTATAATTTTGATTCATTCACACTGGATGGCTATTCTGTTAGCTATTTTCTCTTTTTTATTCTTTTTTTTTTCAATCTAAGGGAAAAGAGCTCAGTGCCCCTGACTAAATAGTCAGGTATTTCATGTTTTAAAAATTCTTGCAGCACACCGGTTGAAAATTGCTGCAATATATAAATGTATTAAATCAACCATTTGTGCACCTTAAGCTAACAGAATATCATGTGTCAATTTTATGTCAACTAAAATAAAAGAAACACCAAGAGTACAATTCCTGAAGTCGCTCCTTCCTTCAGTTTGAATGTGGCTGCAGTAGCTTGACTATGAAAAGTGGATGGAAATCGTAGTTATTCCTACCTGGGGGCTGAGTTAGACGTGGGAAACTTCAGATGCGCGATGGAACCCGGTAGGGTTTATTCATCATACTCCCACAAGGACAGCCGCCGCCACAAGACGAATTGGTTCTGTCTTACTTCCCACTACACTGCTGTTTTATTAACAAACTAGAGGCCCGATGCACAAACTATGTGCAAGAGTAGGCCTTCCTTTCCCTGGCTGCAGACACCGGCTCCCTCTGGCACCCGGGACCCTGGCTTCCCTCACAGCCCCTGCTTCCTCTGGAAGGTCATCTGGTCTAATTAGCATATCATGCTTTTATTATTATAGATCCCCTGGCTCTTTCCTGCTTCTTACTATGTCCTGTACTTTTGAAGAGAAATAAAGGGGCTCCACCACTCCAGACCACCTCTCTGTTGGACTTGTTCACTAGCCCCTGGCTTCTTCAAGGGGACCCTCATTTCCCAGAAAGTGCCCTGCGGAGATGAGAAGTGAGGAGTCACTCGGGTTGCTATTGATATCATTCATGTAAGGAGTTACACCTTTCTATGGAGCAGATGTGGGCAAGAGTAAGAAAAAGGTCATTGATTTTAGGCCGAAGCCTTCTACTGAGGATGGAGCCCATAGCCCTGGCATGTGCCCTGAATGGGGAATCCAAACCAAGGTCCTCTTGGTTCCTGGGTTGATGCTCAACTACTGAGCCACAGTGGCCTGGCATGTAAAAACTGATTTAACTGAAAATGGTATTATGAGCTGAGACTCGAAGGATGAGTTGAATTTAGTTCACAAGAAAGGAGAAGCAGGGCCAGGGGTGCCTGGTGAGCAGGGCAGGGAGGGCAGTGCAGGGAGAATACACCAGGTCTTCAGGGTAAAGGAGGGAGGAGGCCTGGGGATGGTGCCGCAAGAAGGAAAACAGGTGCACAATAGAGAATGGGCAGGGCAGAGCTCCTGGGGTGAGCAAGGATGTGAGCTGAGCAAGCAGCAAGGGCCTGTCATGCAGGGACCTGGAGCTCATGGTGAGGAGGTCCTTTCTATTGTCCTTATAAATACATGTAATAATCATTCAGAAGGAAATTACGTAGCCCAGCGTGCATTTAGAAATGTTAATCAGTGGCAGAGACTGGAGGACCAGTTAGCCTGATGACTCGGCATCCTTCCTCTTCCCTAGTAGCTCTTCTGGGCCACAAGCCTTACCAACATCAAGGGTAGTACTTAGTTGTTATGCACCACAAGGGTTTGCTGATTGTTTGTGGCCAGCCTTTACTGTAATTTGTTGTGACATCCATTCTGATTGGCTTGTGCCCACGCCTTACCCTTGAAGAATATTTTTACATGGTTTCTCTTCTAGGATAAAAAGGATGGCAAGCTGGGATTACCAAAGGGAGTTTTTCTTATAATGTAACTCACAACAGAAAATACAGACCTGGACACGTTAAGCATCACAATTGTTTCAAAATATTCTAAGAAGCCATTACTCTTCACAGTGGGAAAGGTCTGATTTTGTGGTCATTTATTGCGTATTGGAAGTGTGATAAGGAGGAGGGACAGTGGGTAGATGCTGGCAATAAAGTGTGCTAAGGAGACTTGAAACTCTTTAGGCAGGAGACAAAGCCAAGCGAGTTTGTGAATGAGGATAATGAGTGTGAGTTTCGAAATGTTGAGCTGAGCCACCTGTGGAAAGCTCTGGGAGGGTGAGGAGAAAACCAATGGCCTGGAGCTTATGGGAGAGGAGAGGACAGAGATGTGTCCTTAGACACAGATTTGTTTTCAATGTCATCAGAAAAAAAAGGTACAGAGTTAACTTTGAGTACATAAGATCCCCAGTAACAGTGCATCAATTCAAAAAACCGAGAAAGAATAGAATACTTTTCACTTGAAAGGTGGCCCAGGAGAGACCCGGGGTGAGGTTGCGCAGAAGGACTGGTCCTGAGGAGAGCACCAGGAATGGGCTGTCATTAGGGTGACCTTGTTCTGGGTTGCCTGGAATAGATGTGAGTTATGCTCCAGGGTGCTACCTGGTTCAGAATCCAGCCCAGACAATGTGTCTAATTGGCACAATGAGGTCTGTGGTTGGGGCAGAGGTGAAAGAAGGATTTAAGGAGAGAGTGGTCAAGAGCAGTCAAGGCAGGTCTGTGCACACCTTCCAGCCGACCAGCTGTGAGGAGCCTGTCCCTCTAAGACGTGGCCCTCAAACACCATTCCTGGGGACTCGTTTTCAATGGGTTTTAATTATTATCTTGGATACTGACCGGCTCTTTGCAGTAATTCAGCCTATTTGGATTTTGTCTTTTATTGACTTTTTTCCCAGAGTTTTAATTTTACTACAGCTGCTTTGGGGTAATGAAGTCTTGGTTTCCATCATTATATGTCCTTCAATTTTAAATTGAGATCCCTGATAGTTTTGGTGTCAACAAACTGAAATGAATTTGGCCAGGGGAGAGTTATAAATCCATCATAACTGATGTACATCACTTCCCATAATTAACAGCCATCTGAGATGCTGGTCTTCATGCCATGTATGAAAACAGTGCAACCCATGCTGGGCTTGCCACCCATAACGCTAACATTTTAATCGACTTTATTTGGATGAATAGTACATTCCCGTAGGTTTTAGGGAAATGTTGATTTCTTATGGGAAAACACTCAAACTACTAAATGCACATGAAACCCCATAGGAACCCAATTTAAACCTCAGAACATTTAATTACAAAGCCTCCTGATTAATTAGTTTGCAAAATAACCTTGTTGAGAAGATATTGCATTAGAGAAACACTATTGAAGAGGCAAAGTATTTCTATTTGACAATGTTTTCTTTAGTAAAACTCTTTATCACAATCTGAATTGCCCTTATCAGACCTTATATTTTATTTTTCCTGACAGTAGGTGGGCAGAAACATACAGTAAAAAAAAAATCACTGCTTCTATATGTACCATTCTTCCTTTCATCAGCAAGTTATCTTCTGCAGAGAGGAGACATGAGCATGCATCGGCAACACGTATGGAACACATCAGAAGCTCAGTCCCAAATATTGTGCCTAAGGCCATCACCTGCTCTAGGCTGGCCTGGGTCACTTGGAGGCTCAGAACTGCCCAGGACAGGAATGTAGCTAGAAAAGCCAGTGGCCAGTCTCCTCTGGCTTAGTGGACTGAGATTACCGCACTCATAGAAACAGCCTAGCTGCTTCGCAACCTGGGCCTTCATGGCACTCTGTTCTGACTAGGCATGGGCATCCCAAACCTGTCCTCCCCAGAACTAGAGGCTGCATCTGTCCTGATCTTGTTTGACTAGAAACCTGATACTCTTTCTCCTTCTCAGAATGAGGTTTTGACTTCCAAAACCTTCTGCTCAAGTCCAAGTCCACCTACAGTCTCCTTTTGCCACATCCTCCCCTCCCCTGTTGCGCTGCTCTCCATCAGCCCTGCTCAGATCTTACCACCTCCCTCAGACTCGGTACTCTGCACCGATAACCCCATACAGGACAAGCAATATCTCTACCACCGAATTAGCTAAGCAACTCTAAGAAGGATGGCCCTGCCTTAGACTTGGTCCCCCATCAGCTGTTAGGGCCCAGCAAGGCTTGCAATTATTATACAAGGTTTTATGACAGCACATTATTTGCTTTTATTCTCTTTATACCTTAATAGGCTTGGGACATCATTGTTCTGAACACCACTTCCACCTCACAATTACCTGACACGAGTAGCAGTCATACAGCATGTCTTACCTGTGCCGCTGTGTGCAATTTCACTGATATTCTCACAAAGGGAGCAAAATTGGTTAGGAGACAGCACACCAGAGATGCTAGGGAAAAGCCCTGGGCTCCATCGAAGCTTAAATAGAGCAATGTACTTCACTGGGAGAAGATACTATTCAGCCACGTTAATCACTACATAGAATGTGAACTTCCCCTGGAGTTTCTGTAAGTCACTTGTTTATTCTGGATACGTTTCCTGCTTGTAGAGTAACACACATGAAACTGTTATAGATGACTTCCCGAAATCTGTCCTCCAAATAGGTAAGTTCCACAAAACTGGAGGGGAAGGGGTTTTTCCTGAGTTGATTTGTTTGGGAGACAGACTGATATCTTGGTTGGAAACAGAGAGACAGGAGGCCAGAGGAAAGAAGGATGGGTGGGAGGGAGAGAAAAATTCCAGTGCGATAGAGAAAAGACCTATGCAGTGCCAGTTGTGTTTCTCTGAACATCAGGGGTCACTTCTCTGCAAAACCAGAAATCAGTTGCTGTGTCAGGGAGTCCCTGTGGTTCCAGGCAGAGAAACCTGTGCTGGCAGATCCAAGAAAACCAAACTGGTTGGAAGAAAGCGCTTGGACAGAATGGAAGAACACGCTGGGGTCCCTTGCTTCCAGAAAGAGGAATTAAGGCAGCGCTGGGATGCGGTTGTGAGATTTCTGCACAGTCTCTTAGTGACCCTCTTAGCGGGAAAAATGAATGGATTACAAGGAGAAACTGTTGAGTGCCCTCCCTAAGGTTTGCTCCCCACATCTTGGCCAGAGAAGGTAGCGCGTCCGGACACTCAAGAGTCCCCAGAGATGCGCCAAAGTGAGGAAGGGAAAGAATCCTGGGCACAGCAACATCAGGAGGTGCTCTTTTACAGTTAGGGGCTTGGCACCAGCGCTGCACATGCTTCAGACTGCATTGAGGTCGCCCATAGCATTACCTAATGTATCCTCCCAACAGCCTTACTAAGTAGGCGGTAAAATCCTCAGGCCAGTGCTAAGGAAAAAGGCAGCCAGGGAGATGAACTGACTCAACATCACCTCCTGAGATGACTAGATACTGGCATACCTCTGTCTTTATCTAATATGATGACTTGTCTGCAACTTCCTGTTGCCCAATTTGAGAGGAAAATAGAATCCAATGATTTTTCTATCCCAGTACAGTGATACCAGTTGTCAAAACATCAGGATACTTCCCCAGCAGCAGGCCAACAGCCACAGGCACCCTGGCTCCTCCCTCGGTCCTCAGACCGCCCCCTAATCCAGCAGCTGGCGAGTGACCTGCTGGCAGGTCGGGCAGGGGCCCCCAGGACTCTGCCACTGTATTATGGCTGGTGTGTCCTCTGATTAGAGGCTGTCAGTTTCATATCAAAATACTTTTAATTTCACCTCCATCTCAGGGAGGAATATAGTAGGAACTTTAAAAAATGAGGTCCACTTTAGATTCCAAAATTATCCGTGTGATATTGAAAGTAAAAATAGCTCAGTCGTTACTTCCACTATGGCCTTAAAGAAAAGAACCTAATAAAAGTAAACGACCTGCTGGCCCACAAAGTCTGTGCTTCACTGAACTTGCCACTTTGGTGCCTTTCTGACTGAGCATTCTCCCTAATTTATTAGGAACATTAATCTAGTGGGAATGCGTGTCTACGCCATGGTATAAAAACTGTGCAACGTACGGGGTTCGGGGCGGCGGGGGGAGACATTTACACGTTGCTCATTAGTCAGGCTCCTGAGGGCCTGTAAGAGCCCCTCGCCAAGAAGACCATAAATCACAGGCAAGAGCTTGCCTGGAGGATTCTGGATACTGTACTTTGTTATCTTTCCAAACAGGATGCTGCTCACTTTGTATGCTAGCCCCACTTTTCCATGTTATAATGCATTCATTTAAATGCAGATTTTGTGTTGTTGTTTTTTTCTGCTTAGCATCATCAGTCTATCAGACAAACACCTGTGGGAAAATATAAATTAATGTATCTCTGTCCATTGGTGGGAAGCATCAAGCTTGCCACAATTATCAACTTGCCCTCAGGGTCACCTTCTTGCCTTTCATATATTAAACGTCCTCTTCAGGACAACAGTGGCTGCTCCCAGCATGAGGACCTCATCCACACACCCCGGAGAGGGTGCCGTGCTGGGGACAGTCGCAATTACAGGTGTGCTGATGTCAGCGCGATGCAGCACAGTGCGGCCACTGCCCTGGCTGGCGGGCTGGGGATGGCTCTGCCCAGCACAGGAACATGCAGGCTGGGGCCCAGAGCAGAACTCACCGAGAGGCTCATGGAAAGTCATCTGACTGGCTGTTCATGTCCATGGGGGCACAAAAGGGTGGGGACTAGCCTTCTTGGAGAGTGAACCAAGGAAACCACAGGAAAGAGCTTACACTGGTGTCACAGTAAAGGACTCGGGAAATCAGAAATGCCATTAATGGTTCCGTAAACTGCAAGCAGTATGTAAGGCCATATTTACAGCAAATGGGATGCTAAGGATGACATCATCTCCATGTAACAGATGCGTTCGGAGGTTACATTATACACAGCTGTAAGCTTCCTCAAACTTTGTCCCACCATATTAGTTCAAAGCAAGAAGGTTCTGACCACACCCCAAAGCTTGCCCACATGCAAATGAAGGCACTGGGGGCATCAACAGCATCGCTCTATCTGAATAGAGTACCCAGACTGAGGGTGCACAAACCCTGAAGGCTGAGACCTCACATTTTAAGTCCTGGTTTTGGCACAATATCATTCCTGAGCCCTCAAGACAGGATAACGTCCTCTTATTGGCCAATCCTAGAGTATCCCACAGTCTTCTTCCATACACTCAATACTATTAGAAGTATTTGTCTGGAAATTTCCTTTCTGAGTAAACGGAGGCCCCCAGGACAAACTACTGCTATACGCTTGTTTCCCAAAGTCCCCACATGCAGCCCAGTTCATGGCATTTAATAATTACATATGCATGAGTAGTCAGTGGCCAACTGAGGCCATGGCCGTGGGAAGCTAACATCCTGATACAAATACCTTGACCTAGTGGCTGTTTGATGCACCAGCTGTCAGAGCTCACAGAGCTGACTCCTCACTCTCTTGGCTCTGAATCCAAGCTGTCCTGGGGAACCCCACACTGGTTGTGTGGTGTCCCACCTAGGTCTCCTGCAGAGACAGTGTGGACCAGCTACTGCCCAAACCTGTCTCCTTGGCAGTTTCATTTCTCAACCCCAGATCACACTGACATCTCGGTCATCCACTGCCCCTTCCCGATGTGTGCGATGGTGGTGGAGCTGGTTTCCTGGGGGTGCAGCGTGTCACACGGTCACATGCCTACCGCTGAGAGGTGAGCACTGCCCCCATACTGGCTTCTCTGCCACATGTTGTGTAAGAAGAATTTGGTTCATTCTGAGAAGAAATGGAATGTATCTACACAGTGAGAAGCAAGCATTTATTAGAAATGTTACAGAACTTTTAAAGAAAGAGAGGGTTGATGGTTCTGTGAGAAAATATGATCATCATAGAGGATGGAGAGCGTGGTTCGGCTACAGGCTTCTTTATGAAAATACTCGGAGGTCCTCTGAAGATCAGTTGGATTTATCAACTCCCTCCCAAAAGCATACTCCCTCTAACTGCCAAACTTCCTTCTCTCAGAGAGCCCACTGACTAGACTTTGCTAAGAGCTCTGAGCTGAAGACTGAGCCCACGGGGGGCTATATGACTTGCCCCTTCATTATCCATGTTGGCGATGCCTCTGACATTCATTTCTCCTTCCTCTGCTAAAGTTCCCATCTCTCTTTCTTTATAGAAGGAAAGATTTACACAGTTTACATATTTAAATCACCCCTTCGCTTCTGTTTTACTCAGATATAACTAAGAACATCATTTTCCACATCAATCTGCAAGCAGAGAATATGTGCACATTCTGATTCACTTCCAGCCTTTCTTCTAGGAGAAATGCTTCATTCCAAAGTGAAACTGTTATCTCCACTGAGATAAGCCAGCATCTTCTAATAATTCCAGAATTACCCTTATAATCACTTAGCCACAAATTCTTTACAACATAGCAGGCAGGTCCAAGTGGAAGACGAAGGAAGCAAACCCAGGAGCAGAATTAAGTTTTAGACAGGTTACATATTTAAAATACACGTTTCACAGACGAAGCGTGGAATCATCTGACTTAAGGGTCTGAAAAGAATCCCAGAGGAAAGCAGTTTCTTTGCAGAGTGTTATGTAATAAATGGAGTTTCATGAAGTGTTACACATTGTACGTTAATTCCAAAATTACTTCATTAAATTCCACACTAGTTGTAGGATGGATATTATTGCCACATTGAATAAGTGAGAAAAATGAGGCACAAAGAAATTTGTGGTGTTTCCAAAGTCACACACTTAAAAAGTAGCCGACTGGAGATTTAAAGCAAGGTTTTCTGACTTGTGTTTTTTGACAAAACACAGAAATATAATTATATTATAAAGATTTCATTGAAACAACATAAGGGACACACATTGATTATGAAAATGAATGCCATTTTAGCCGGCCTGTCTTTAATCATGCGCCTAACAGGAAAGGGTATAAGGAGGACAGGCCCTGTCCCACAGTAAAGCCTTTTACTGCCACTGAGGCCCGGCTTCAGCACTGAGCGAACCTGCAAACTGTGCTGCTAAATTGTGTGTTTTTTTTCATGAGTCCAGAATCATCGGCGCAGGTGAAGGTCACTGACCGGGACGAGCCTGCCATCCGACACTCAGTGCCTGAGAAACGGTTCCAGAGCAGGGTGAGCCCATGGCGGAGACTTTAGGTTACGGGGGAAATGGGGAAAGTGACATTGAGGAAAGCCATCCTAGTTACGTCACCTCCGGCCAAGACCTTCGTGACACATGCTTTTCCCCATATCATTCAAATGAGATCCTCCCCTCTGCCTGTCATGTAGGACATTGGATGTCCTCAGATTTCATGTCTCCATTTCTTCATTCAGCCCTCCAGCAACCACTTATTGATATACGTCCCCGGAACTGGTGGGGACGTGATGAACATAGCAAGTGAGCAAAAGAGGCATAATCCCGTCCTCTCGAGCTTACAGTTTGATGGGGAGAGGTAGACAACACACAATAGGTAATTAAATATGCAAGATAAAAGGTAATAGCATGAGTTACGGAATAAAATAAAGCAGGAAATAAGCCTAGGGAATCCCATTTTTGTGGTTGGGGAATTGATTTTTTTTTAATGCCCTCAATGAAGGCCTGATTTAAAAAAAAAAAAAAAAAAGGCAGCATTTGAGCAAGGATCTGAAAGAATAAATAGCCAGGCCTGCTTCTCTCTGGGAAAATAATATTCTAAGCAGAGAAAACTGCCCCATTGAAGATTCTGGGCCAGAGTGTATGGCCTGCTGGAGGAAAGTGGGGAGCCCCGAGGGTGTGAAGCAGGGGAGAAATTGATCTAACTTACATTTTAAAGGGATTACCCTTGTTACTGTGCTAAACATATACTAGGGCAGGACAAACGGAGAAGCAGCAAGGCCCGAGTAGGGGTAAGTGCACAGTCCAGCCAACAGGTGATGACTTTATCCCTGGTCCACTTCTCTCTCCCTGGTAGCTGTGCTTCAGTGGCCCCATCCATCCCATTCATCACACATGACCATTGTCCTAATCACTTCCAGATCTGTCTCCAGCACGGACCCCTCTCATTACCTCCATATACTTTACAACAACAGCCCCTCTATCTGGGTGACTTTAGCTACCCCAAACCACAGCATGTTGAAATCAAACTCAATTTTTCACTTTAATAAGTTCAGAATGCCTTATTTCTTAATGATATTGTACACCTAATTATCTACCTACACATCTACATCTTACTCCTCAACAAATTACCATCTACCATTTCTATACTTTCTTTTTTAAAAAAATATATTTTATTGATTTCTTACAGAGAGGAAGGGAGAGAGATAGAGAGTTAGAAACATCAATGAGAGAGAAACATCGATCAGCTGCCTCCTGCACATCTCCTACTGAGGATGTGCCCGCAACCCAGGCACATGCCCTTGACCGGAATCAAACCTGGGACCTTTCAGTCCACAGGCCAATGCTCTATCCACTGAGCCAAACCCGTTTCAGCCATTTCTATACTTTCAAACCCATAACCATCTTACTGTTTCTGTTGCTGCTGCCTCAGTTCAGAATATCCTCATATTTTTGTAGAGGAACATACAGCATGTCATTAACAACTGTACGTAGGTAATATGGGTCCTGAGGCGCAGGATGTAACTCATGGAGTGAGAGTTTACCTGCAGACTTGTCAGACACCAAAAACCTGTGTTTTCGCACTGTACATAATCTTACAAGTAAAATAATTTTAATTTAGTCCTAAAGGATAGATTTGTTACTCATAAGTGCCCAATAAATGTTTCTAATATATATTATCAATTAAAAAATTATCTTATATAACATCCTTCTTTGTAAAGAAATAGAAATAACAATAATCTTTTCTACTCTCCTATTTCTTGTTTAGAGAATATCAGAGAAAACATTTATATTTAAGAAAATAAGGCTTCTACAGAGAAATCAAATATATTCTTTCTAAAAATCACCTGTAAATGATAAGCCTTAAATAGCAGGGCAAGGTCAAGAACATGTGACAAAATGAAGAAGCAGATTGCTAACTATCATTTTTAGTATCTTGTAGAAAAGAAAGGTTTGTTTGTAATTGCTTTGGTGAGCAGTCGCAGCAGATGAATCTGAAAAATGCAATATCCCTTCTCCAGAAATGTTCATTGTCTCGACTTCCCCTTTGAAATCAGCCAAGCCTCTATTCATCTGTTCGTAAAAATAAAATCAATCTGAGTTAAGAGCAGCGCTGTAGGGAGTGCACAGTGTTGGCTCTTTGCCTCTAGTCGTGTGAAGTTTTCCCAAGAAGACAGGTATTTTTCCAGTTGAATTGAACACTCTTGCTGTGTGGCTGCTGTGCAAGCAACATATGCACATGTCATGTCATGTAATCATCACCAGGACAGCCCCTGCTCCTTCTCAGGGCATCTTTGTTTCTCTCTTAAGAACCATTACCATCTACTGGCCTTTCCATTTCAAGTAGGCTTTCCCCCTGCCAATCACCATGCTCCCATCTCTGCTGGCCAATGGGCTGCTTTCAACATTCATTCTTGTTGATGCCCTAGAGCAGTGGTTCTCAACCTTCCTAATGCTGCGACCCTTTAATACAGTTCCTCATGTTGTGGTGACCCCTAACCATAAAATTATTGTTGTTGCTACTTCATAACTGTAATTTTGCTACTGTTATGAATCATAATGTAAATATCTGATATGCAGGATATATTTTCATTATTACAAATTGAACATAATTAAAGCATAGTGATTAATCACAAAAACAATATGTAATTATATATGTGTTTTCCAGTGGTCTTAGGCAACCCCTGTGAAAGGGTCATTCGACCCCCAAAGGGGTTGCGACCCACAGGTTGAGAACCGCTGCCCTAGAGCCTCACCTGCAGTCCTCAGGGTCCCCACACTGAGCTGTGGTCCCTGACGGAGACTACCACCATGCAAAACTCTTACAGCTTAATGTCATACAGAGTTGTACTGAAAGCTGTTCTTTAAGTTTTTGTTCCCATCTTCTTTTTTTCAAGAACCCACTGAGTGCCTTACGGATATTTGGGCTGAGAACACTTGGAGTGACAGGCAACAAGTACGTAATTCTATAAATTATTCATGTTCATTGAGAACAAAAGCCTAATCTTAAGCCAACCCTATGTGAGTGACTCTTCTCTCCTAGGAACTCTCATGATCATTTTGTCTCAATCATTTGTCCATCCAAGTAAGTCACCTCTAGCTATGAGTCATTGAATCTCAAAAATAAAGGACACTTTTCTTTTTGTAATCCTCAACCGAGGATATTTTTCCATTGATTTTTAGAGAGAGTGGAAGGGATGGGGGGGGGGGAGGAGAGAGAGAGAGAGAGAGAGAGAGAGAGAGAGAGAGAGAGAGAGAATCGATATCAGAGAGACACATAGATTGGTTGCCTCCCACATGCCCCCAGCCCAGGCCAGGGATTGAGCCTGAAACTGAGATATGTGCCCTTGACCAGAATTAAACCTGAGACCCTTCAGTCTGCGGGCTGATGCTCTATCCACTTAGCCAAAGAGGCTAGGGCAAAGGACACTTTTAGAGTCATGGAATCCAGCCACCCACCAATAGTAAACCCCCATTACAGTATCCCTGCCAGCGGTTATTTGGTTTCTGAAGACACATGGCAATGGTAAGAAGCCAGTGTTTCTCTATTTTGAGCTAAGATATTCCTCCTCTGACTTCCACATTCTACTTCTGGCCAGGAATTCACACCAAAGCTGCACTTAATGAAGATGTTTTCTGACTTCTTTCAAATATTGTTAGTGCTGCACAACCAGCATTTTGTCACCAAAAAGGAAAATCAATGCAAAGTGATAAAAAGAACCACTCATTTATTTTACCTTAATAATGGGATTTTTAAAACTCATTCAGTTCAAGCGTATGCACCACACTGAAATGGTCACCATAGTAAAATATTAAATTCTTATAAAAGACTGTTACTTTGACTTTTGTTTGTGGTTTATTTTGCCTTTTAAGGACTAAGAAGAACCCTGGATGCTTTGGCTCAGTGGATGGAGCGTCGGCCTGCTGACTGGGGGGTCCCGGGTTCTATTGCAGTCAAGGGCATGTACCTTGGTTGCGGGCACATCACCACAAAATGATACACAAGATCAGATGGGAAGGATGGGGACTTCTAGCTTGTATTCCATGTTAATTATTTGTTCCATGCAACCCTCAGTACTTTAAATGTAATGTTCATTCAACAGAATTAGGAAAAACGTAGTGGTTTTATTCAGAGTGACCTGCAGTCAGGCCCCATCTGCTAGCTGGTCCCATAACTGAGAGAAAGGGCAAACTAACTAGAGTCTGATGGGGGTAAAAATTCAAAGTTAACTTAGCAGAACCTTTCATAAATTTAGATTTTGAATGTGAAAATCAATGCATCCCCTTTGGTCTGCTATTTGGCTCCATGTACCATGCACTACAAAAACTTAAACACCAAAAGAAACAATACCAAAAATGATTCAAACTATTGCAGTCTTTAATTACACTTTTGGGACTTTATTCTAAGAACATAATCTGAAGCAGAAAAACAGTTTATGCACAAAATATTCATTAAAGTGTAGTTTAATAGGGAAATTAGAATTAGCCTAAATAGCTAATAATTAAGGGTACAGTTAAATAAACTTTATTTGGTGTTTTGTATTGCAACTAACCTGCAAAAGAAAAGGTTATTTACAGTAAGGTTATTGTAGCATGGGATATGTAAAGAGAATACAACAGGATAAAAATATGCGAATGAGTATGCTATCACATAAGTAAACACCTAAAGGGCAATAAAGACTGGAAGAAAATAAACAATCATGCCATTAGAGAGCAATAGTTTCATAATTATTTTTTTTCAAAATGAATATAAATAACTTTTAAATGGAAAGAGGATACCTTGCATAAAGAAAAGCTGACTCCTTCAGAAACAGAATATCATCTCACACCCACAGCGCCGTGCAGATCACAGTGGTGTTATTGCCAGGTTTATGAAATATGAATGCTGACCTTGCCATGCGCTGACATTGAGTGGTGTTTACTGGAGGCCAATTCCTTTTTCTCTCACCTTTAATTCCTTTCCAAATTTGATCACTAACTACCACTCCATTAGCTTCAAATCGTTTGGACGAAGCAGTCTCCTTCGTAGTGTAGCATTTTTTTTTATTTGGTCTTAGAATAATTCTGAATATATTGCAAAAATTTGTATGCAGAATGCTGATGCCAACATTGTGTCCATGAGAGCACCTTGTCACAGAGACCGAATCCGAGTCTGAATTCTAAGCAGCTCTCAACTCCTTATGAGGTTCAATAAATGTAAATGCTAATGAAGGAAAGTAAACTCTTATCAATTGTCCTCTGGAACCTTCAAAATAGTTCTTCATCCTTTCAGCAGGAACTCACCGAGAATGTTTTTATCCTCACATTCTCCAAAGGGAGGTGGCAGGACCTCAGCACTTGGCATCGTCTCCTCTCGGCTGAGACACTGGAACAGACAAGGGTGGCCACAGCTGGCAGAGGTGGCCAAAGTGGGTTTACCAGGAAGCTGATGGGGCCCACTTGCTTGGGCTCCTTCTAAAACCCTTTAGATATTTAGAATTTGTAACTTTGTAAAGGCCCCTCAAGTTTTGTAAAACAAGTGTCCCTCAAAAGTTAGACCAGCCACTGCCCATGGCCAGCTCTTCCAAATTACTCTCAAGTGCACTGGGAGGGGAACACAGATCCCTGTTTCTTCTGACATTGACTTCCACGATGGGAGACAGAGTTGGACAAGTGGAAGGGGGACACGCTGGTGGGAAAAGCAGAAGAGAAATGGAGGGGAAAGGGTTGTGAGATAGGAAAAGGGCAAGTATGACAAATGCTCTTTGCTGGTCCTTAAGAACTGAGACTAAAATCATGCCTTGCTCTGTTCCCAATAGAGAAAACCTAGCCTTTCTGATTTATTGAGACTCCAAGAGGATCAACTGACTGGCCATCAGAGGAATGGCCTTGGGACTATAATTGTTCAAAGCTCAGATTAAGAAAGAGGAGAGATTAGCCTATTTCTGTGTCTGATATACTTATAATATCCAAATTCTTTGTTGCCAAGATGTCAGATGAATACATATTTTGGATGACACACACAAAAAAATACACAATTAATTAAATTGCTATTTCAGAAAATGGTGGGTGGGACCTAGAGTTTGAGCTCAATAGCAATCATCACAGAGACACTGTGTTAACAAGTGTCCTTAACAAGCCCGTTCAACTCTCTTGTTTACAGATGGAATAAAAGGAGCTTAGAGAGGAGGAGTGGCATGCCTGGGGTGGTGATTTAGCAGCAAAGCAAGGAGATCAACACTTTTTTCATATAACACATCTTTTCATATTGGATAATATATATTTTAAAGAAAAACCACAGTTTTCTGATATGTTACAGGAAAATAAAAGTCATTTAATGATAATAACTAATTCCCTCATACACATGTGCACATATACACACATACAGCCATAGTGGAAGAAAACCATAAGTATATTTTACCACATGTCCTATTATTTCAAAATCCCATAATAAAAGTTGTTGAAAGAGAGACTGAATTGGGATTTTCTTACCTATATACTAGTATGATTTTGCTCTCATTTTATTACTTGTGAATTGTGCAGAGGAGAAGTAAAAGCCAGCCGCAGATATAAAACTAATTCTCTTCTCTGTGTAGAAGTCCTAAACTTCAGGTGCTTTCTCATATCCCACATGGCACACATTCACCTGGAAATGCATTTAGAATGTATTCCAAGGACTGCACTTGAACTCAAAGGATGGTGAAGCCATAGTGAGCCAGTGCTCTGGGGTAACACCCAGCTCTCACAGGTGCCTTTTCATGGGGAAGAAGTTGCTCTCTCTGACACAGAATGCACAGCTAATTTTAGTTTTACTTGGGTCCTGGCATTCAATGCACAAAAGAGATCAATTGTGTCTGTGAATTGGCAAGGTAGATCCTGGTTCTTAACCTCTGGAAGATCACTAACCTTTCTGATAAATTGTAATGGGCACTGTCCTCAATCAAATGTCCTTCCACAGACACTCACTCAAGTTTGCATATAATTTTAGCTTCACTGAACTAACTCAAAAGAACAAGATTCACAGTTCATCTGTCCAATGTAAGAAAATGTGACTTTATATATTCACCTTCCCTTCCCGAGCTTCAATCTCCCTATTAGCAAACTCTGTGATGATTGGGCTTGATACTCTCTTAAGACTATTTCTAGCTCCAAGATCTGCTCAGTCTGTATTAGGTTTTTATCCAATATATACTGGATAAATAAATTTGTATAACCACACTGAGCCACTTGGGAAATTCAAGCTTACGGTATCTCAGAGCTTCATACTGACATTAGTAATTAGGTTGGTGGGTTTAAAAAAATCACCACTGAGTGTTACTTAATTTTCATTTAAATTAAAGAAAAACTTATCCTGACAAGACAAGGACTATTTCTGAGATACTTACTTGGTTCTGCATGAGATTGAAACTATTTAGCAGAAAATTAGATTAACGTTTGCCAAGAAATTAAGATAAAATGTGAGGATCACCATGTAAAGCTATTTGTCATCCTAGAAAGAATGGATGATCCATGTCAACCTTCAAACTCAGCTCCATGAGCAATTGGAAATTATCAAGAGTTTTAAGAGCGATGGAAAATGGATTTTGATATGGGTAAATGCCAGTCGATTCAAAGGGTGCAAGGACAACTGACTGTGACAGATAGATTCACTGTTCATGAAGATCAAATTATTGAAATGCAGTGTTCAAAGAATCTTAGAAGGACTAGGCTTTGCTGTCATGATAAGAGACCAATCTCAGGGCAATTAGGATAAACTTGAAGAAAATACTTAGGAATGATTCTGATTCTCCCTGCTACCTCAATAATTTTAAATTCACTTTATTTTCTCCATCAGAGCAAAGATAGCGAATAAGCATCTAAAGACATTAAGGGAAAGAAGAGGCTTCTGAGTTTGCAGAAGCAAAGCTAAAAGCTATTCTTTCATTTATTTACAAGCCTGAAGGTACAAAAGCAAAAGCTGATTTGAGCCATGCCTAGAGTTGATCATTGACCAGCCCCAATAAGTAGCAGTAAAGCTCAACTCTATTGGACTAAATATAGTACCTGGTGATATTAATGCAGCCTGAAATAAATTTGCATAAACCTATGACTAATAGGTAGGAAATGAGACTCTAGTTAGAGTGTTAGATACATTGTTTTTGTGAACAACAGGGAAAAATGATTGCGCCCTTAGAAATTTCATAGAACAGCCCATAGTTTTTGCAAAGTTAAGACATAAAATAAAGGCCTGCTACAAACTTCATTTCATTCAACATGTACTTTCTGAGGCCCTACTATGTTTCAGGCACTGTTGTAGGTACTTAGATACACCAGTGCGAAAAGGACCAAAGAAACGCATCTCTGTCCTTGAGGAGCTGAAACCCTAGTGGAGAAAGTCAGACAGTAAACAGCAATAATCATGTGCTGATACACCCTATGATATATATTGTTTTGTTCTGCTTTGAAATAGGGATAGGACAACAGGTTTAGGAGCCATGACCACTGAGTGAGAGGTGAGGTGGCAGGAAGGTTGTAGTGTTAAATAGACAGCTCAGGGTAGGGATCACTGAGAGTATAACATATGAGCAAAGGCTTAGTTAGCAAAGCCGATATCTGGGACAAGAGTAATCCTACTGGAGGGAACATCTAGAGCCTACAGTTGAAGTGTGATGGTGTGACTAGAATAAAGGAAATGGGGAGAGAAGGAGACAGGAGATCAGAGATGGACCACTGTAGACACTCCACCTTTTCTCTGAGTGAGTTGGTGACTGGACTTCATGCCGAGGAATGGCATGACCGGATTTAGGTTGGTCACTCTGGCTGCATGTTGAAAAACAGTCTATAAATGAACAAAATTTGAAGCAGGAAAGCTTGTTGAATACTCATTTTATATTTTGTCATTAAAAAAATCTAGGCAAGAAATGCTTGTGAAGTATAATAGCAGTAACAATAACGAGAAATGGGCAGATTTGGGCTTGGGGAAGGTAGCTAGTGAAGTAGGTTTTGGAGAGAAAAGCAGAAATTAAATACTGGAAAATTTGAGTTTTGAAATATATATTAGATATCCCAGTGGAAATATAGAGCAGACATTTGGAAATACAAGCCATGTACTGGAAAGGAGGTCTGGGCTGAAGCTGTAATTATGGAAGTTGTCAACTTTTAAGTAGTACTTATAGCCACGAAACTGGAACAGACTGACCAACATCATGAGGGGAGAGAGAGACAAGATCCTCAAGAATTGAGATGCCCTCTTGTTAAGAGATGAAAGAGAAGTGAAAACAAGTGACCAGTGAGGTAGAAGAAAAATCAAGAGAGCATGCGCACTGCTGAGAGGCAAGTGAAGAATGCTGACTCAGCAGGAGAATGCCAGGGCCCTGCTGATAGGTCGCTCAGGACTGAGAAATCACCAAGGGGTTGAGCACTATGGGGTCTTGGGGAAGTTATGAGAAGGGAGTAGAGGAATTGGTTGCCTGAGTGTCTTTTGAAGTTTTGCAGCAAATAGAAGCAATGAAGTAGAAGTTTGGGTGAAGTGATGATTTTCTTTTCTTGAGAATTAATAGCATATTAATATGGAGATAGAAATTATTCAAGTAAAGGAACTTTCAAACCAGATAGACTGTGTGTAACATGTGGTTCTGTCAATTAATAGTTCTATTATCTCAGACAAAGTACTTAACTTCTTCTGTACCTTGATTTCTCTCTCTTTCCAGACATGAGGTTGCAATTGGTTTGCTTGGGAATCTCTAGGGAGACAGCCCTGGGTGGTAGAAATACTCAGAAATAAAAATTCATATTTTACATTTCTTAGTTGGAAGCTATATGAGTTTGGGCAAGAAACTCCTTTTTGGATCTTTGGCATCTTCATCTTGAAATAGAATAACGATATCTGTTCTACTGGAATTTGGTGAGAACTGAATAAACTGTGCAAATGAATTGCCCAGAATAGTATCTGGAACAAAGGCACACAATAAGTGTGATTTTCTTTCCTTGTTTGCTCTGTCTCTCAAAGGAAGATTTAAATTCCCTGAATTGACGCTTTCTGCACAATCAACTTCAATCTTGCTCATTGATGAGTCTGGTCTCCAGTCCATTTGTAATATTACCTTATCTTAAGGCTCGCCTATACTTATTTATCTGGCTTAGATTACTGCTCACTCCTACCAATGACTGTGCTGCCTCAACCTTTGCTCACCCACCCACCATCCAGGTTCTAATCCCTCGAGGTCCAGCCATACAGGCTCTCCCTGTTGAACCTTTTGTCAAAGTGATGCCATCATAGGGAAGGTTATTTTAGAAAACTACCACATAAACATCAAGCAGACTTAAGTCACAGATACTTTAAATGTTCCCTGGTATAGATTTTTAGACCACTTTCTCGGAGAGATTTTCATATCTCTAAGAGCATGTGAAGCACACCATTTGAGAATATGTGGAGAAGTACAGTGACTAAATAGTGTTGTAAAAGTACCAGTTTCTGAGTCAAATAGATCTGAACTCCAATCCAATTTTAATCACATGAGTTGGGTGAACTTGGGCAAGTTAATGGGCTTTTCTTTTTTTTCTTTTTTTAAATATATTTTATTGATTTTTTTTACAGAAAGGAAGGGAGAAGGATAGAGAGTTAGAAACATCGATGAGAGAGAAGCATTGATCAGCTGCCTCCTGCACACCCCCTACTGGGGATGTGCCCACAACCAAGATACATGCCCTTGACCGGAATCGAACCTGGGACCCTTGAGTCCACAGGTCGACTCTCTATCCACTGAGCCAAACCGGTTAGGGCGTTAATGGGCTTTTCTTAAACTCAGTTATCGCCTCTGTAAATGGGGTTTACAATACTTACCTCATGTGATTTGGGTGAGTATAAACTAAGCTAATTCAAACAAAAGCTCTTAGCAGTGCATCTGATATGAATAAATAATAGCAATGTTTATTATTCGTTAGGCCTACCTATTAGGTACTTGGATATTGAAGGGTTTCACACTGAAATCTTTTTAAAAATTCACAATTCAAAACAAGAGTTATGGCACAGAGGATTTAACCCAATCATTTTTCTAAATATTTGAGACCCTAGAGCAGGGGTGGGGAACGTGCGGCCTGTGGTCCATTTAAGGCCCGCAAAATCATTTGGTCTGGCCCTGCCATGGTAACCACAGGCGGGACTTGCAAGTCAATAAATCTAGGAGCTTGTTTCATAGCAACATAAATTTATATTAAGTGAATTATATTCAGCAAATGCTGTTACAAATATCCAAATGGTCCTTGGCAGAGAAAGGTTCCCCACCCCTGCCCTAGAGTATGAAGCTCTTCATGAAAAAATAATAATAAATACAGAATATGAACACAATTATTAGTTGCTGAGGTTTCATGTAATTCTCCATCCAAGTCACAGTGGGCCATGCTGTCCCTGGTGAAGGTTCCACAGCCCTCAGCAATGGATGAACAATCCTACCCTAGGAGGCAGTTTGAAGGCCAGTGCTTCTTACCACCACGAGACTCATCCCTGCTCCCATGAGACAGAAAGAAATCCCTCAGTAGAGATTCCAACTATAGAAACTGAAGTTAGAGACGAACTTTTATAGACACCCTACTTTAATGCAAGCAATTAGTTTTATATTTTATATAAAATTTAAATAAATTTTTAATGAGCATATTTACAGAAACAGTGTAATAAAATAAGGCTTTTTCTGTCTTCCAGATCTAATAAAGGTAATTTTATCTTGTGAATGCTCAACTTTCATTTGGAGTTTCAGGTGCCATATTCTAAGACAGTGATGGCGAACCTTTTGAGCTCATCGTGTCAGCATTTTGAAAAACCCTAACTTAACTCTGGTACCATGTCACATATAGAAATTTTTTGATATTTGCAACCATAGTAAAACAAAGACTTATATTTTTGATATTTATTTATATTTATATATTTAAATGCCATTTAACTAAGAAAAATCAACCAAAAAAATGAGTTCGCATGTCAGAGGTTCGCCACCACTGTTCTAAGACATGTAGCAAGATACATGTCCTCTACAGGTCTCTGTTTCCACATTGAATGTTTCTGTTCACATAAATCCTTATGTGAATACTAGGTGTACCAGTTAATAATGCGGACTTTTTTCAAAAGATGGAGTCACACATAAGTTGATATATATGTGATTTGGTATGTATGCTATTTTGTTGTATTGACAGCAAGCTTCAAAACTTCATATGTCAACTTTGCTGAAGGTGTTAACATCATAAATATTTTTATGCTTAAAAATGTCAAATTTTGTGCCAAAAAAGAGCATTTGCAGGAAGTTTTAATTCATTACTATATTTTGAAGAAAATGTTATCATATACTTCGGGAAGCTTATGGTGAACATGCTCCATCTCAAGATGCCTGTGAGCGCTGCTTTAAACGCTTTAAAAGTGATGGTTTCGATGTGAAAGACAAAGAACATTCAGGTCAACTGAAAAGGTTTGAAGCCCAACAATTCCAAGCATTATTGGATGAAGATGCGTGTCAAACTCAAAAACAACTTGCAGAAAGAGTAAACGTTGCTCAGCAAACAATTTCCCATCATTTACAAGCAATGGGGAAGATTTTAAAAGAAGGAAAATGGGTGCCACATCAACTGAAGGAAAGACAAATGGAAAACCGAAAAGTCATCAGTAAAATGTTGTTTCAACGGCATGAAAGAAAGTCTTTTTTGCATCGAATTGTGACTGGCGATGAAAAGTGGATTTATTTTGAGAATCCCAAATGCACAAAGTCTTGGGTTGATCCAGGTCAACCATCAACATCCATCGACTGCAAGGCCAAATCGCTTCGGAAAGAAGACAATGCTCTGCGTTTGGTGGGAGCAGGAAGGTGTGGTGTATTATGAGCTTTAAAACCAGGTGAAACCGTTAATACTGATTGCTATTGACAACAAATAATCAATTTGAACCACACTTTGATTGTAAAACGACCAGAATGGGCCAGAAGACACGGCAAAGTAATTTTGCTTCATGATAATGCACCATCACACACTTCAAAACCAGTTAAAGACATGTTAAAAGATCTTGCCTGGAAAGTATTAACCCACCCACCGTATTCACCAGACCTTGCTCCTTCAGATTACCATTTGTTCTGATCGATGGCTCACGCATGTTCCAAATGCACAAAGAAGTGGAAAATTGGGTCTCTGAATGGTTTGCCTCAAAACAAGAAAAGTTCTATTGAGACAGTATCCACAAATTACCTGAAAGGTGGGGGGAATGTGTAGCTAGCGATAGGCATTACTTTGAATAAAGCACTTTTGATGTTTCTCTTGAAATTATCGTGTTTACTTTGACTACAAAATCTGCCATTATTAACTGGTACACCTTGTAACTTCTGTGGGAGGATGGTTGTAAAGATTAAAGGAAATTAAAGGTGTCACACATCAGGTGTGCAGAAGGTATTCCAGAGGTAGAAATTCTTCTCCAGTGCGATTTATGGTTTGTCACACTTTGGTAACTCTTATGGGTAACTGCCATGGGCTCTAAATTATCACATGGCCAGATTCCTCCTGGACAAAGCCAAGAAGAGGCTCATCATTATGTCCCTGATTCTCCTCGCATACATTTAAATGAATCCACACAATTTTAATTGAATTCAACTTTTTCACTAAATTTTAAATAGATTGGATGCATGTGCAATACAATAGTTAGGGCTTCAGATAATTCTTAAGAATTATCTATTAAACAAATACTGTAGCCATGTGATAGTTCTTAATTATTGCAAGCCCAAAGAAGCTACAATCAATATATTGACCACAGCACAAAATATACTGAAATGTCATTCTGGGCTCTACAAATCCGACTTAGAAATTCAGTGTGCAGGATTTTTATGAGACACTCAGAGAAATGTGAAAGGAAACGGCATTGCTTTAGCTCTGTATTTTACCTCTTTATCTTTTCTTACAACTAACACATGCAAATAAATCACTAAAGGTAAATACCTTTTCTTTTTGTAATAAACTGTATAATAATTGTGGTCTCAGTCATTTTCAAGTAATCACCCCTGGATATGAAGCCTTAAATAAGGATTTATATAAATAATAAAATTAGCAGTGGCCTCTGGACATACCTAAGCTGGATTCTGGAGTCTGGATGCATTCACCTTATAACTATTTTGAGCACATGTAAGTCTCTGTCCTCAGAGCTGCAAAGCTGATCCAGATGGTGGTACATAGAACACAGGCCGTGGGGTCAGAGGCCTGCTGGTCCATGCCAGCTCCACTCACTAGGAGCTGTGTGACCTGCAGAACATGACTCAGTGTCTCTGACACTCCGCCTATCCTATATAATAAAAGCCTAATATGCAAGTCGAAGGAACAGCAGAATGACCGGTGGAACATTCGGTCACTATGATGTGCACTGACCACCAGGGGGCAGACGCTTAATGCAGGAGCTGCCCCCAGCCCGCAGGCCCCAGGCCAGCCAAGGCAGGTGCCAGCGCGCCCCTCCCCCTGCTGATTGCCCCACAGGTCACCCCACAGATCAGCCCTGATCATCAGCCAGGCCTAGGGACCCTACCCATGCACGATTTCATGCATCAAGCCTCTAGTTTATCCATAAAGAGAAACAGTAATAGTGCCACCCATGTTAATTTTGAAATTGAAATAAATAAGCAAATGATGGAAATCATGTACTAGACTCCTATACACCATCTGACACAGTCACAAATTAATCACTGAAAAATTTCAATCCACAAATCCACTTTCTGAAGTGTTCACCTTAAATGCATTTACATATTTACAGAAGCTGAAAGTTCTAGGCTTTTCTACTGACTAACAAGATGATTAGTAATGGGGGGGGGGGGGGCGGGGAAACCCAGACTATATGAATAAATGGGACAAAAAGACAAACGAACCAGAGTGGACTTTACTGATTCTTTCCAGAACTATTTCCAATAAATCCCTTTCTGCCCATTTACATTTTCCTTAAGATATCTTGCTCTTCATCAGGAGAACTGAGGACAATCGCTACATTTGAAAGAAATGCTAGACGCCCGCTTCTGATTAGATTCCCCTTCAAGAATCCTACTGCTCTGCCTATGTGCTTCCCATACTGGATAGCCTAATATCCCGAATTAGTCAACTTAATATTCCAGAGCAGAAGCTCTCGTGGTACCTGATGCTAAAAGCTATTGACATCCTGTTCCTGAATTATTCAAGTATACATCATTATCAATTTGTATAAGGGTGTTTTATAAATTATAAACAGGCAAGTCATTTAAAGATACATTATTTTTCATATTTATCTGGAAATTAGCTATCTTTGTATTCAGTTAAGGTATTGGAGCCTCCTAGGTCATTTGGGAAGAGCAGGGTTATAATGGGGACACGGGTGTGGATTTGAGTTGTTCCAGGCCCTGCATTGGGGTCCTAAGGGACAAGCACCCCAATAGCATTCAACAGACAGTCTGACTGCTCGCCAGATGCCAGAGGAACTGTGAAGGCTGCTGTCTCCACATTAGCTTGTTTGTGCTGTAGAACAACCTTTCAGCGGTATCTTCCCACTCATAACTATGCAAACTGACATTATTTCCATTTGTTAAGTGATTAAGGCCAGCAGAACATATTCAGAGAAAAGCTGGCAGACCCACAGCCATCACACCTGGTGCCCAAATCCAGGACAGAGCATTGCCACTCTCCCAGGAGAGGTTTCAGGGCTTGCGATCCCACATGTGGAGGCCACTGAAAGGCCTTGGATCCAGCTATCCTGGCCAGCACCGTGCTTCTAGGAGGAACGCAGCTCTCATGACCAGACTCCATACTAAACTCTGCCTTGGCATGAGGACATGTCACAAAGAAACCACTGACAATGAGGCCCTGGTTGCCCCAGCGCAGGGACTGCTGTGACTGGAAGCAAGAAAACTCAGATCCAGGGCCAACCTGGAAACAGCATATGGTACTAACACCAAGGGGACTTATTTGAGATGAAAAAATGCAAGAATTTAAAGATAAAAATGATAAATATGATTAAAACATATAGCTAAAATTTAAAAAATAACAACCGCAGTAATTACAACAAGAGCTAATAGTTATTAAGTGCTGATATGTGCCAGACACTGGGCTAAATTCTTTGGGTTTTGTTTAAACAAAAACATAATTTTGTTTAATCTTCAAATCAACCCAGGGATAGAGCTATTTCAATTCTCATTTTACACAGAGTGAAACTAAGGCTCAGTGAGGTTAACCAATTTGGCCTGGGCACAAAGCCAAAGGGTGGAGGTGCCTGGATTCAGAAACATCTTAAATTGAGTTTGACTTGCAATTTCTTAGCCACTAAGCAACAAAACACTAGTGAGCCATCACTAAATATCCAAACGTTTCCCAAGTTCCAAAGGGTCAGTCCAGGTAGAAATGGACAAGCACATGACCCTGTTTTACATCATGGCGTTGCTTTTTTGTGGACCATAAAGGTATTATAACTAACCAATATGGATGCTCACAGATTCAAATACAATAACAAGAAGCACAGTCCTAGCTGGTTTGGCTCAGTGGATAGAGCATCGGCCTGCAGACTAAAGGGTCCTGTGTTGAATTCCAGTTAAGGACACATGCCCAGGTCTCAGTCCCCAGTGCGTGGGGTGTGGGGGGGGAGGTGTGTGTGCAGGAGGCAGCCAATCAATTATGCTCTCTCATCATTGATGTGTCTATCCCTTTCTTCCTCTCCCTTCCTCTCTGAAATCAATAAAAATGTATTTTAAAAAGAAGCACAAATGCTTTACTGAATGCTAGAGATTAAAAGTTTAAAGTATAATTACATTGCCAGATAGTTTTTACATATGAAAAGCAAATTAAAATCCAATGCATATAGTATTTTCTTTAATTCTCCTAGAAGTACTCACGGGAGTTAAAAGGCAAGATTTGCCTCTGTCTCTAAATCCCTAAGCACTGTTTGTGTCTAAGCACTAACAGGCAAATCATATGCCCTGAACACAATAGCCAAGTCCACCAGGCCATTCAGGTGCTGGGCTAGACAGATTATTTGCCCTAAACTGACCTTGAACTAAAAGGTGCTGCCTAGACTTCACAACCCAAGATGTTATTCTAGGAAGTCTCCCTTAGCAGCAGGGAAGGAAACCCATTACAAAAGGGACTGGGTCTAATTTTTGTAAAAAGCTACAGCTTCATTGTAATTTTCTGGGAAGCCATTTACATTAAAAGCAAAACAAAACAGAGACTCATCTACTTCCCCTGTCGCCTGCTTTATATCACCAGCATCATCCCACCAACACCACTGTCATGTTTATGAATGCCACAGAGCTTCCCACCTGAGGGGCAGAGATGGTCGCTCCATTTCAGGAAGCTCTATAGAGTCTAAGAGGACCAACCAGTGAGCTGCCTTGGGAGCTTGGAGCCAGAGGTTGCTGAGTCCTTTGCAGGTGGGTGAAGGCTGCCTCCATGGGGGGGGGGGGGACCGAATCACCACTGCACTCGCTGCTCTGTCATGACTCCGTAAGCTCACAGTGCGTATTTCATTAGAAGCACATTGTCCTGTTAGCCTGTTTCCACTGTGTTGCCAGTTCTCTGGTAGAGGCTGCCCCTGCCTCAGACCCAGGTTGTGCAAACCCAGGCAGGGGGTACGTATGTTCCTGGAAATCACTCACACCAGCGTATTTCCTTTTCTGTGTCAGGGCCCTTCTGCCCTGCCCTTCCTGAGTAGAAATGGTGATTTTTGGAGTTTATCTGAACTGAAGTTAACTTATTAATTCATTTAAGAAAATCCTTGCATGCCTGAAGCTGTTAGCACCTGTGCTGGCTGTTGAGACCCATGTTTGTTTACACAGGTCTGAAGCCTCCAGGGCTTACATTAGGTGATCCAGACTCTGGGTTTAAGATTCCCTGACACTTATTCCCACATCCTCACTCAGGGAGCCTCATAATGCACCAGTATCTCCCTCTCACTATCCATGTTCTCTCCATGATTGCATCTCAGGAAGATTAACAAAGCCTCATTGCCCAGGCAGACGTGACGAGCCCTGTGCTGTCCACTCTGATTCAGTGTTCACCAGGGGTCAGCTAAAGCACTGATGGCTCAATCGCTGCCCCTCCCCTCAACTCTGGTTCAGTAGGTCTGGGTGGGGTCCAGGGATGCTCCCTGGTGTCCCTGGTGCTGCCTGTCTGAGGGCCACACTCCATGTAACTGACAGAGACCATTGCTCTTCACTCATGTTTCCCCTAGTCCCACTGCTCCAGAGTCAGCAGCTCATGCTTCCAGACCTACAGCTGTTAACACAAAAACATTCAAACCTGTAAAGAATTTTTGTGAGTGTATTTGAGCCAAACTGTTGACAATTGCTGGGGAGCAGAATCTCACCATCTACACTAATAAAAGAGAAAAATGGTAATTGGTGTATGACGCTACCCTTTTCATTGGCTAATCAGGGCTATATGCAAATTAACTGCCAACTAAGATGGCAGTTAACTGTCAACAAAGATATGTAGGCACAATGCAGGGAGGCGAAAGGGAAAGCAGGAAGAAGCCCCCTGCCACTGACAGTGATCAGAAACCCAGGGGGGAGCTAAGAGCTGGGGGGCAGGGCAAAGGCGGCCCTGGGGCCACCTTTGCCCTGTCCCCCAGCCATGATCGGAGAATCAGGCGCCTTTGCCGCCCTGGCCAGTGATAGCAGGAAGTAGGGGTGGAGCCAGCGATGGGAGCTGAGCATGGTCGAAGCTTGCAGTCCCGGGAGCTAGGGGTCCCTTGCCTGGGCCTAAAGCGGAGCCCATGATTCCGGGGCCACTGCAGCTGCGGGTCCCCACTGCCCGGGCCGGACGCCTCAGCCAGACGCGTCCTGCAGGGGCAGGGGCGGAGCCCGCACGATCGCGGCCCCACCCCCCACCCCCCGCTGCCACTGCAGGTCCCCGCTGCCCGGGCCGGACACCTAGGCCAGAGGCGTTAGGCCTGGGCAGGGGCGAAGTGGGAGATCGCGGGGAGCTGGGAGTCCCCTGCCCAGGCCTAATGTCTTGGCCAGAGGCGTTAGGCCTGGGCAGGGGCAGAGCGGGAGATTGCGGCGCTGCTGCTGCTGCGCGTCCCCGCTGCTGGGCCGGACGCCTTGGCCAGAGGCGTTAGGCCTGGGCAGGGGTGGAGCCTGCAACCGCGGGGAGCTGGGGGTCCCCTGCCCAGGCCTAATGCCTCGGCCAGAGGCGTTAGGCCTGGGCAGGGGCAGAGCAGGAGATCGCAGGGAGCTGGGAGTCCCCTGCCCAGGCCAAATGTCTTGGCCAGAGGCGTTAGGCCTGGGCAGGGGCAGAGCAGAGTGGGAGATCGCGGGGAGCTGGGAGTCCCCTGCCCAGGCCTAATGCCTCGGTCAGAGGTGTTGGGCCTGGGCAGGGGCGGAGCCTGCTGGGCGTCCCCTGCCCAGGCCTGACACCTCTGCCAGAGGCCTCAGGCCTGGTCAAGGGGCCGATCCGGTGATTGGTGATTGGAGGGTGATGAGGGTCAACTCCTCTGGCCGAGGCATCAGACCTGGGGGGGTGGGCCCTGGGGGTCCCCTGCCCAGGCCTGATGCCTGGGCCAGAGGCATCAGGCCTGGGTGGGGGGCGGAGCAGGGGATGGGGAGGATATGATGGTCCCCTTGCCCAGGCCTGAAGCCTGGGTCAGAGGTGTCAGGCTTGGGTGGGGGGTAAGTAAGCGATCAGAGGGAGATGGGGGTCCCCTTCCCAGGCATGATTCCTGGGCCAGAGGCCTCAGGCCTGGGCGGGGGTCAGAGCCAGTGATCAGGGGAGATGGGGGTCCCCGTCCAAGCCTGACACCTCTGGCGGAGGCGTCAGGCCTGGGCAAGGGGCCGATCAGGCGATCAGAGGATGATGGGGGTCTATGCCTCTGGCCGAGGCATCAGGCCTGGGCAAGGGGCAGAGCCAGCAATCGGAGGGGTCTGGGGGTCCCATGCCCAGGCCTGACACCTGGGCCAGAGGCGTCAGGCCTGGGCAAGGGGCCAATCCTGCAATTGGAGGGTGATGGGGGTCAACGCCTGAGGGCTCCCAGTATGTGAGAGGGGGCAGGCTGGGCTGAGGGACACTCCCCCCGCCCCCCACACCCAGTGCACGAATTTCGTGCACCGGGCCCCTAGTCCTATATAATAAAAGGCTAATATGCAAATTGTCCAATCACGACTTAGACATACGCCAACCACCAGGGGGTGGCACAGAACATGGTGGGCGTTGGAGATGCAGCGCTGGCAGTGGGCAGCAGTGGAGGCGCTGCCGACCCCAATGGGCCTCGATGGGCCCCAATAAGAGTGGGATCACAGTGGGATGGTGGAGCAGGTGAGCAAACAGTGCAAGGCAAAGGCAGGTGTGAGCAGGGTCCCTGACCACCCCACTCGTTACCCCACAGATCGGCCCTGATCCCTGGCCAGGCCTAGGGACCCTACCCATACATGAATTTTTTGCACTGCGCCTCTAGTATTGGGATGATGCTCCAGAGAATGGCAGTTTTTCACCTTGTTTTATACATTATAACCAAAGGAAACATAAGTGGGTTACATGAAGTCCATTGGTGATAGATTAGGGAGGTGGAAGAAAGCAAAGTGGGGGTGGGGGTGGTGGGGGGACCTCTGGGATTGGATAAGAAGTAAAGTGATAGACACATACTTCTTTTACCCAGTTGGGTGCAGGATACTTAACATCAACAATTAACATGATAACAATAACAACGACGGAATTTGTGGTCTCTGTCCTGGTGACCAGGGCATTTGGTTTTGTCCTGAGGTGTCCAAAAAAAAAGAAAGTTACAAGTTACCCAGACATATCACAGGCATATTATCTTAGATGCAAAAAGACAATAGGCTCAGTTAAGGTAAAGACTGACATTTGTCAGGACATTTGCCTAGGACATTACTACCCACTATAAACTGCTTTTAGTTAAAGTTTTAATTTCAGACCTTCCTCTGTTGTTACTTTAGGTCTTTGAATTTGCAAAACTGCCATGCAGGCCTTCCCTGAGCGAGTCAGGTTAGCCTGAGGCCTTTTTTTTCAATCCACACACAACAAAATTCTCCTCATTTCAGTTAAATGTTAAGAGATAGCAAAAATGGGAGCATCATTTTCTTCCCATTCCAGAATACGGCTGAACCTATGCCAGCACACAGGAAATTCAGAGCTACTGTAGCATTGGTCTCGGTATTAGATTATTCAGGAGTAAAAACCTTGGCCCAGGATGGCAAGGTCGGGCTCATTATTGCTGCCTTCCTACTAAGCAAGATCAATGCTAATAAAGGCTGATGACAATTAAAAACAGTGATTTAAGAAATATCAGTGGAAAGCCCAAAGATTTCACCAAAATCTATTAGAACTGACAAATGAATTCAATCAGGTAGCAAGATACAAAATTAATGTGCACAAATCTGTTACATTTTTATACATCAATAACTAATAATCTAAAAAAATTATGGTAAATAGTTAATCCCATTTACCATCACATCAATCTTACCTAATAATAGACAAACATGTAAATTGACCATCCCTCTGCTACACTCACCAGCCAATCAGGAGAATATGCAAATTAACCCAACAAATATGGCAGTTAATTTGCATATGTAGGCGTGAAGTGGCGGAGCAAAGACTGAAGGCTCCAGCCAGAGCTGTGAAGACTAAAGGCCCTGGCCAGAGCCTCAAAGACTGAAGGCTCTACCTGGAGCGAAGGCCTGGGCCCCAGGTGCCGGAGGAAAACCGGTGCTGGCAGCCAGGGGAAGGGAAGGCCTATTGCATGAATGAATCTCTTTGTGCAACGGGCCTCTAGTCTAATAATAAGAAAAAAACTAAGCATAAATTTAACTAAGGAGGTAAAATACCTACACTCTGAAAATGATAAGATATTGCAGAAGATACAACAAATAACGGGAAGCATATATTGTGCTCATGTATAGGAGATGTTACAATGCCCATACTGCCCAAAGCAATTTATAGATTAAATGTAATCCCTATAAAAATATCAATGGCATCTTTCACAGAACTAGAAGAAATGATCCTAAAATTTATATGGAATCACAAAACAAACAAACCAAACAAACAAACAAACAAACAAAACCCCAAAAAACAAAACAACCAAATAGCCAAAGCAATCTTGTAAAAAAAGAACAAAGTTGGAGGTATCACGCTATCTATTATCAAACTATACTAATACAAAGTTATAGTAATCAAAACAGCCTGGTACTGGCATAAAAACAGAAACATAAATCAATGGAAGAGAACATAAAGCCCAGAAATAAACCCATGCTTATATGGTCACTTAATCTATTACAAAGGAAGCAGGAATATGCAATGGGCTAAAGATAGTCTTTTCAGTAAATGGTGTTAGAAAACTGGATGGATACATGCAAAAACAATGAAATTAGGCACTTTCTTATACCATATACAATAAACTTAAAATAGATTAAAGATTTAAATGTAAGACCCAAACCCATAAAACAGCTAGGAAAAATAGGCAGAGCCCTAACTGGTTTGGCTCAGTGGATAGAGCGTCGGCCTGCAGACTGAAGGGTCCCAGGTTGGATTCCAGTCAAGGGCATGTAGCTTGGTTGTGGGCACATCCCCAGTAGGAGGTGTGCAGAAGGCGGCTAATCGATGTTTCTCTCTCATCGATGTTTAACTCTCTAACCCTCTCCCTTCCTCTCTGTAAAAATAATAATAATCATCATCATCATCAACAAAATATATTAAAAAAATAGGCAGAAAACTCTGTAATATTGATCTTAGTAACATTTTCTTTTAATATGTCTCCTTCGGCAAGTGAAACAAAATAAAAATTAAAAATAAACAAATGGAAGTACATCACACTAAACATTTTTTCTCAGTGAAGAAAAGCATCAACAAAATGAAAAGACAACCTACTAAATGGGAGAGGATATTCGCCAATGGTACATATCCAAAATACACAAAGGACTCATTCAACATAACCCCAAAATAATCCAAACAATCCAATTAAAAAATGAGCAGAGAACCTGAGTAGATATTTCTCCAAAGAAGATATACAAATGGCCAGCGGACATATGAAAAGGTGCTCAATGTCACCAAACATCAGAGAAATCCAAACAAAAACCACAAAGAGATACCACCTCCCACCTGTCAGAATGGCTACTATCAGTAAATCAACAAACAAGTGTCGGCGAGGATGCGGAGAAGAGGAAACCCTGGTGCACTGTTGGTAGGATTGCAAGTTGGTGCAGTCATCATGGGAAACCGTATGGAGGTTCCTCCAAAAATGAAAAAAACAGAACCATCACATGACACAGCAATCCCACTTTTAGATATTTATCTGAGGAAAGCCAAAACACTAAAGCTGATGCACTTCTATGTGCACTGCAGCATTATTTTTTAAAAATATATTTTAGTGATTTTTTTACAGAGAGGAAGGGAGAGGGATAGAGAGTTAGAAACATCAATCAGCTGCCTCCCGCACACTCCCCACTGGGGATGTGCCTGCAACCAAGGTACATGCCCTTGACTGGAATTGAACCCGGGACCTCTGATTCCACAGGCTGACGCTCTATCCACCGAGCCAAACCTATTAGGCCATACTGCAGCATTATTTACAATAGCCAAGATATGGAAGCTACATAAGTGTTCATGGATAAATGACAAATAGATAAAGAAGTGATTAGATATAGATGTAGATATAGATATAGATATAGATATATGAATATTACTTGACCATCTAAAAAAAGAATGAGATTTTACCATTTGTGACAACCTGGGGGGTATTATGCTAAGTGAGTGAAATAGTGAAATGTTAGTCAGTGAAAGACAAAAACCATATGATCTCACTTATATGCAGAATCTAAAAAACAAAATAGACAAATAAAACAGAACCAAACACACCGATGTAGAGAATGTGGATGAAAGGGGACACATGCTGACCTGACAGGCTCAGGGAAGGCTTACATAGAGGTCTTGCAAACTCAGAGACCTAGAGTAACCACAAAGGATGGTCTGAAATTAAACTTTAACTAAAGCAGTGATGGTGGGCAGTTACATCCTAGGCCGGTATCTTCACTGACAAGGTCAACCTTTACCTTCACTGAGCCTGTCTGTCTTTCTGCATCTGTGATAACACACCCTTGAAATGTCTGGGTAACTTGTAACTTCCCTTTTTCTGGAGCCCCTGGGGCACAACCAAATGTGCCTGGGCACCAGGACAGATACCACAAATTCCTTCATTGTTATCATGTTAATTGTTTCTGCACCCTGTTCCCAGGGGTTTCCCTGCTTTGCTTTCTCCTGCCTCACTAATCTATCACCAATGGATTCCATGTAACCCACCTATGCCCCCTCCTTTGATTGCAATGTATAAAAATAGATGAGAATCCACCATTCTCTGGAGCACTAGCCCAATCCCTTGAGGTTCTGCTTCCCGGCAATTGTCAACTGTTTGGCTCAAATAAACACAAAATTCTTTACAGGTTGAATGCTTTTTTTTTTTTTATGTTAACAAGAACAAACTGATAGTTGGCAGATGGGTGGGAGACTGGAGACTGGGTGAAAAGGTGAAGGGGTTACAAATGACCAATTGGCAGTTGCAGAATAGTCATGGGGATGTAAAGTACAACTTCAGAAATATAGTCAATAATATTGTAACAACTATGTATGTTGTCAGGTGGGTGCCAGACTTACCGGGGGATCACTGTAAATTATATGAATGTCTAGCCACTATGCCATGCACTTAAAACTAATGTAATATTGGATGTCAACTATAGTTGAAAAATAAAAAAAATAAAAACATTTAAATATTTATATTTGCTCCATCCTTCTGCAGAATTCTGTGTGTGGATTCTTTATCGACAGGGTACTTTCAATTCTTTGCATATAATCTACAAATATTTCTTATTTTTATGTTTTTTATTTTAAAAATGGTAAGGAAACCACTGCACTGAAAAGATGTCCCAATTTTATTTATTCATCTTTTGTTGTGATCTTGAGCTCTTCTCCTGGGAGTCATCACATCAAAAGCTTCGGGGACAAAAGAATAGAAAAACAAGAGCAAATGTACTGCCAAGAGTGGGAATTGTAATGAGCATCTCAATAAACAGAACACAGCAGCCAATTAGGGGTGACACCAGTATTAATTAGCTCCTGATAGAGGGAAAATCAATATTAAATTACTAATCTTTTCACAGTGCTCACATTCATCTGTGGTAATTATTTTTATTTCCATGTTGGAGGGGGTAATAATAACTTTGGCATTATAGGTGAAAATGGAAGCAGAGATTAGCACACAATATTTCTGGGAGTGAATGTTTTCAATCATTTAAACCTATTGTTCATTTAAGCAAATAGCACTTAGTTCACACAGAGAACGTTTTAAATCTGAGATGCGTTTTGTTCTTCACACCATCCCAGGGAGGCCACATTACATACTGGTAAAAAGTGCAGTTCAATGATTTGCTAAAAGACACAGTGACAGTGAGGAGAAGAAACATCCAGAAGTAAAATATTTAGGAATAAAATTGGTAGAACTGAATGTGAGAGGTGAAAAGGACTGAAATATTCTACTGTAAAGCCAAGACGGGAGATTGCCTTAGGAAAAATGTAATTGATAGATGTAAACACAGAAGAAATAGCTTGTAGCTGTTTTCGGAGGCAGGAAAGAACATACACTGCATGAAATCCTTATAATAATAATAAACATATTAAAAGTTAACATTTATTGACAACTCACTATGTGTGTAACACAGTGATCTTGCTTTATGCCGACATATCCAGAAAGGATTGAGGTTCACAAAGACCTAGCGATGATTGCTTAGCAGTAGGCGAGCTGGAGGAACACAGCCAAGCCTAGTCCTTCTGACCACAGAGTCCAGCTTCATAGGTGCCAAATTCCATGACTTCCCCAGTAAGGTAACGTGTAAGTAACCAATGTATAGAATTGGTTAAAGCGAGATAAGCGGGGAGGAGGGAGAGTGTTCAGGGAAATCAGGAAAGCACCTCAATCAACAGAGAAAGGAGTGAGGAGGACTCTAAGCTTCCACTCACTGGGGTCCTGGCAACAGGAGGCGAGAGCTGACATTAGGTAGAAAGAGAAGGCCAGACACCAAAACGTAGCCATATCGTGTTCCTGTCAACCACCACCTGTCTCCTGAATAATGCAGCCAGCTAGGAAGCAGGCCAGCTGCTCTGCGCAAACTGGCGTGGCCACTGCGTGGACCAGAGGGCAGGCCTGCCAAGCTTTGCTTATGAGCAGCGGGGCTGTCATGGCAGGTTGCTCAGAACACAGCGCTGAGGCCCACTCTGCAACAGCGCGTCTAACCAGCCCTGCAGCTTCGGGCTGGTCCTTAAGTGTGCAGCTTGGCAGCTTCACTGTGGTGGCTCACAGGGAGGGGCTCAAGGGAGGCTGCAGAGCATCTCAGCTCTGGTCGCCCGAGGATGTGTATGCCTTCTCTCACCCAGCTTACCCGATTCACCTCCCAACCCTGGTTTCAATGAAAAGACTTCCCCAATTTCTCACATTGGCTGTTACTTCACAACTTTCCATATTACTGGATCGTATTTTATTTTATTTTTTAAGTATATTTTTTATTGATTTCAGAGAGGAAGGGAGAGGGAGAGATAGAAACATCAATGATGAAAGAGAATCATTGATCGGCTGCCTCCTGCACACCCCACACTGGAACCACGCCCACAACCTGGGCAGGTGCCCTTGACCAGAATCGAAGCTGGGACTCTTCAGTCCACAGGCTCACACTCTAGTCACTGAGCCAAACCTGCTAGGGCTGAATCTTTTTTTAAATCCTCACTCAAGGATATGTTCATTATTTATTTTTTAAAATATTTCTATTGACATCTGAGAGGAAGGGGGCGGCCTCCTGCATGTCCCCCACTAGGATTCTGGCCTGCAACCTAGGCAAATACCCTGACTGGGAATCAAACCTGGACCTCCTGGTTCATAGGTCATTAAGCCACACCAGCCGGGCAAGGACATGCTTTTTAAAATTGATTTTAAAGAGAGAGGAATGGGGAGAGAGAAAAACATTGATGTGAGAGTTGCCTCCAATACACTCCCTGACCAGGGATGAACCCCCAAACTAAGTATGTGCCCTGGCCTGGAACTGAACCCGCAACCTTTTGGTGTAAGGGATGATGCTCCAACCACTGACCCACCCAGCCAGGGCTGGATTTTTCTTTACCTGTGAAGAAGTCTGCCTGCTAATGAGGCAACTCTGCCACACACACATAGGCACACGCAGCAGCAAGCTCCACAGCCCTTGTAATGAAGCTCTGTCAATTACACTGATATAACTTCACATCTATTACTTATGCTCTCCAAGTCTCTATTATCGTGTATGAAAATGAAGGTCACACTAGTTGTTTCATGGTATTGTTAAAAGAAATAAATAATAAAGTTTTATAAAGTGCCTGGCAGAGAAATAAAGGCTCAGCAATACTACCCCATTTTCTTCCCTGCTATCCCTGATTAATGTCTGAGTGCCATACAATACGCCCACAAATACTGCTTCTTATCAGCCTAGTACCGCGCTCCTGAATACTTGTCCAAGAAATGGGCATTAAGCAGAGCTGTTTTTCTAAATACAATGCTGTATTTCCACCCTAGAGTGCTACTTTACAACCTTCAGCAAACAACTTTCAGCAACATAGGCTAACATTTATAAATAAATTCATTAAACCTAAGATTATTTTAAAGTGTTCTAGATAAAATGTTGTCTATTTCTATCCAGTTTAAGAAAATATGAGTAGAATTAATATGCAAAAAGAATGTGATTAATTAAACATAGCAAACATTTTGACCCTTGTTTTTTTAATCCAAGCAAGATAAAACAAACATGTTAATATGGGAGTCACAGTCTCAAAAGTTAAAACTAAAGACCTGAAACTATGAGATCACATAGGAAGGGACTGTGGAGAGCATGACATTTGGTAGGTAAAGGAAGTCAGAAATTCTGCATTTTAGAAGTTTACAGTACAAAAGCCACAACCTTCATAATCAATAATGGCTGAAGAAACTGTCATTGATTTTGGCAATTAAGGCCACTGAAGGCTGTAGGAAGAGCAATTTCAATGGATTGAGAGGGTTCAAGCTGGACTTTAAACAGTTACATTTGAGAGAGAAATAGTAGGACACTACCTGGTAGTAATTTTGAAGTTTAACAATAGGAGGAATGGGAGGCACAAGATGGTAACTAAGAATATCAGCAGGCTCTCAAAGAGATTATCACAGTAGGGGAGAAACATATTTACACATTTTTAGATTTACCCTTGATTTAAAACAAGGGAAATAGTCCAGCGAAGCAAGAGAAAAATAAGATAAACACTTCAATGGTAAGATATACAATAAGTAGGAGGGATCAAAGGCGCTGATGGCAGTTTAAGCTCATAAGCCTGCTAGACAAATCTTCCAAAATAGCAGATTTTCTTATTGCATTATTGTTCACAAGTATTCACAACCTCTACCTAAACAGCCTGCACTTTGCACCCTGCACCTAGTCCGAGGCAATCACTAAGCCACTATTTGTCTCTATATATGTGCCTCTTCCATGAGAGGAATGTTTAGTTCTATTGGTACTAGGACTGACCATGTGGGTCACTTTGGCCAATTACACATGAACATCTGTGAAATATACTATATGTGAGTAGAAGCTTTCAGAGCTAATAGGTTGACTCAATCTTTCCTTCCCGGTGGCACAAGAATCAGCATGTCCCGCAAGAGCAGCTGCTTCAAGAGTGAGAAGCGTGTGGACCAGAGCTAAGCAGAGCTGAGTAGAGCAGACAAGGAGAAAACATCTGAATAGATGCCAACATGCAGTATAAACAAAAAAACAAAAAAATTATGTCACAGTGATTTAAAGAGTTATTTATTACCAAAGAAAAAGGGGCAATATGCAAATACAAAGACAGATATTTAGAGAAATAAAGTGATCCTCCCCCTGTTGTCCTTCCCCCACTGACACAAATAGTGTTTCCCATTTTCCATAGGCATAGAAAGAAATGCCTTTTTTAAAAAATAGCTTTACTAAAATAATCTATGTATATAAAACCCTAATACACAAATAGACTGAATGGCAGAACAACCGAACAACTGGTTGCTATGATGCGCTGACCACCGGGAGCGTGCATGGAACATGGTGGGTGTTGGCAGCAGGTGGTGGAGCGCAGAACATGGCAGGATGGTGGAGCAGATGAGTGGGGGCTCCAGACCCAAGCGGGGCACCAGTTGCCGTCATCGGGGTGAGCCTCTGGTGGTTACTGAAAATTCTTTGCTCCCGCGCCCCATGGTCCCACCAGGTGCTTGCACTCACTGCTGACACTGGCCCCACTCGCACCCACCGTTGGCGCCCAGTGCCAGTCCCATTTGCTTGGCGCCATCAGAGGGTGCAAGTGGTGGTTGCCAGCCCTGATTGCCCCTTAGGGCTTCTCCACCTCCCCTGCTCCTGAGGGGCGATCAGGTCAGCAGCTGCTGCTCACACCTGCTGAAGGTGCCAGCCCTGCTCACACCCGCTGCTGACGCCAGCTCCAATCGCTCCATGCCATCAGCACGTGGGAGTGGTGGTGGCGGGAGTGGGGCTGCCTGCAGAGAGGGGGCCAGGAGCTGTAGCGGGAGGATGGGCCGAGACCTGCCCTTGTGCCCACCGCAGTGTCGAGGCCCACAGTTCCTTTCAAGGTGCACAAATTCTTGCACTGTGCCCCTAGTTACCATCATAAAATTCACCTGTTGAAAGTATATAATTCAATGGTTTTTAGTTTATTTACAGAGTGGTGCAACATCACAATTACCCAGTTTTAAAATATTTTTATCATCACCCCCACCCCCCCAAAAGAAAGCTTATACTCATAAACAGCCACTTTGTAGCCTGCACCTAGTCTTCGGCAATCACTAAGCCACTATCTGTCTCTATATATTTGCCTATTCTTGACAAATGGAATCATACAATCTGTGGTCTTTCGTGTCTTGCTTCTTTTACTTATCATCATAGAAGAACCTCATAAACATTAGGCATTCCTTTTTAGGGCAGAACAGAAATACCTTTCTTTGAATGGAGAGCCTTTTCTACTATTTTTCAATCATATATCCAAATGTTTATCACTTAAGCCAGATAAAAACCCTAGGCCAGAGGTATTATTATTATTCCTGTATTTTAGACAAAGAAATTGAGGCTTGGTGATTTAATTCAATTCCCGAAGTCGCACAGCTCTCAAGGGCCGGCATCTGTATTGAAAATCAAGTCAGTTCAACTCCAGCGTCCACGCCTTTTCCACTCCATCACATTACCTCCTTTCATTCCAAAGCACAATTGCTCTAAAAATGCCAGTTATCTAAGGAGATTAAATTGGATAGTACATACCCTTCCACTTTATGCCATGAGACATTCTACATTGTCTTGCACCAAAAAGAAAACACAAGAAAAGCGCGTTGTGTTTTCAAAATAGGCAAAGTAATTTAAAAAGCAGATAAAAAGCTGAAAGCAATAACAAAAAGAGCCTGGTTGAATATTGAAATGTAATCCACTGCGCCCAATCAATTATTTCCATCACAAAGGAATACTGAAAAAAGATTGGAAGGTTCTTGCCTATAGTTTTTAACCATTTCCCAGTTTACACTGGTATGTAGGACACAACAGGATACGTCTAAAGGGCCTGAAACTAATTTTAGGAGCCACAAGCCAGCACTCAATCTCAAATAGCTGGGCAGCTCCAGGATTGCTGAGGCCTGCTACCTCACCCAGTGAACAGAGGCCGATGCGCCCTATTAAAGAGCTTAGTGTCCTCAGAGCTTCCAAAGTATTTAGGATTCATGCCATTACTTTCAGATTACGAATGCTTCTTAAAAATGAAAATTTCAAATCCCAAAGGTGATTTGATTGGGGATTTTTGCAATTACTTCTATCTAATTCAGAAGGGTTCCTTTTCTTACTCATCCCATCTCTGAGTTCTTGGCCTCAATGTAGTTACAGATGCCCCAGAGGCATTTTAGCCTCTACCCAAGACTTTGGCCCTTTGAGCTTATTAGCTGCTAAATTCAATTGATTCAACTTTCTCAAAGCTTTTCCAATCATCCCACACACTCCCACCCTCTTATCTTAGTTCAGGCCTGTTCCTGTCTTTTCCCTAATAGATCTCCCCACTGTCACCAATTTGTATCACTATTTGTGTTGCCAAATTGTCTTCCCAGTACAACTGCTAGTCTCTCTCATTTCTTGCCTCTTAAAACATTCAAGTTTCCATAACGCCTTATAAACAACACAATCTGAAGTTCATTTCTTTATCACGTGATTTTAAATACTCCATGCTCTGTCTTATACTCAGCTAATTCCAGGTAGCGTAAGTGGTCAAGGGCAGGGACTTGAGTTTTGGAGGATTCAAATACTTGCTCTGACACATGCAGGCATGTCACCCATGAAGAAAGGGAAAATAATTCAATCCAACTAATGAAGCTCTATGCTCAGATACGTTAATCCCTCAGTGCCTATGTTATTATTATATTACCATTATGCAGCTCAATAACACTGTTTCTTAATGCTCTGATCATGTTCTTTTTTTCTGGAACTCACTTTACCCTATATCTGTTCTTGAGGCTCTACTTTGACACATCTACCCTTAATTCTTTATATGGATCTGGAACTCCCATGCCTCAGGCCACAACCATATTCATGGTCTCCCTCCTACACTTTTGGTGCATTCTGGGGATCCTTGCCATCATGTCCCATGGGTCTCCATATGAAAGTCCTGCACATGGCCCCTATTTTTTTTTAATTCTGCAGATCTTTTTGAACATCACTTTCTTCAGCACTGACCCACCAGGCTCTCTTATGTGGTTTTATACTCTGATTTTGATATCAACTCAGGCCCAGGAACACCACAGTATTTAATATCCATCCTTTCTATCAGAGGACAACTAGGCAAACCAATTTACCATTCCTCAGGCTCATCTCAAGTGAATTTCTTCTGTAAAGCTTATTTTTACTCTTTTTTTTTAATTTACTTTTTTTGTGGTAAGATATACATAAAATTTACTGTGTTAACTATTTTTAAATGTACAGTTCAGTAGCATTATTATCCAACAACATTGCTATCCAACCATCACTATCATCTATTTCTAGAACTTTCTGATCTTGTGAAATGAATTTGCTGTAATAAAACAAAGCTCTCCTACACAATTTCCCTCCTCACCTAGCTCCTGCAACAGTCCACTTTCTGTCTCTGTCAATATTCTGGGCACCTAATATAACTAGAATCATGCAATAGTTATCCTTTTGTGACTGGTGCATTTCACTTAGCATAGTGTCCTTAAGATTCACCCATGCTGTAATAAGTGTTAGAATTTCCTTCAGTTTTAAGACTGAATAATAGTCTATTGTATCTATATAGTATATTTCATTCATCCATTCATCTGTTTTTTTTTTTGTTTGTTTCTTGTTTTTTAATATATTTTATTGATTTTTTTACAGAGAGGAAGGGAGAGGGATAGAGAGTTAGAAACATCCGTGAGAGAGAAATATGGATCAGCTGCCTCCTGCACACCCCCTACTAGGGATGTACCTGCAACCAAAGTACATGCCCTTGACTGGAATCAAACCTGGGACTCTTCAGTCCACAGGCTGATGCTCTAGCCACTGAGCCAAACTGGTCAGGGCCATTCATCTGTTTTATGTGACTCTTGAATTGCTTCAACGTTTTGTTACTATAAATAATGCTGCTGTATTATATGGGTATAGAAATATCTCTTGGAGTCCCAGCTTTCAATTCTTTAGGGAAAATACCAAAAAGTATAATTGCTGGTCATATGATAATTCTATCTTTAATTTTTTGAGGAACTGCCATTCTATTTTCTATAGGAGCTGCACCATTTTACATTCTCACCAGTAGAGCATAAGGGTTTCAATTTCTCTACCTCCTGCCAACACTTTGTACTTTATGATTTTGTTTTGTTTATACTGGTAAAAGTAGCTATTCTACTAGGTGCAAGATGTTATCTCATTGTGATTTTGTTTTGTATTTCCCCAACCACTGCTAATGCTGAACATCTTTCCATGCACTTATTGGTCATTCATTGATCTTTGCATAAATATCATTGTAAGTCCTTGGCATATTTTTATAATCAGGTTGTTTCATTTATTTATTACTAGAGGCCCATTACACGAATTTGTGCACGGGTGGGATCCCTCAGCCTGGCCTGTGATCGAGGTCTATCAGGTTGGCCGGCCAGCCAGGGGGATGGGCCACCAGAGGTTGGTTGTGGGAGTGCACTGACCACCAGGGGGCAGCTCCAACATTGAGCGTCTGCCCCCTGGTGGTCAGTGTGTGTCATAGTGACTGGTCGACCGGTCATTCCAGTCATTCAGTCATAACGGTTGCTTAGGCTTTTATATATAGAGTAGAGGCTGAGTGCACACAAATTCGTGCACTTAGAGGGGTGATCCCTCAGTGTGGTCTGAGCCCTCTCACAGTCTGGGACCCCTTGGGGGATGTCCAATTGTCAGCTCAGGCCTACTCCCCCGGAGACTGGGCCTGAGCTGGCAGTCAGACATCCCTCTGGCAACCAGGCTTGTGGTGGAGTGGAGCTCCCCCGTGGGAGCACACTGACTGCCAGGGGCCAGCTCCTGTGTTGAGCATCTGCCCCCTGGCAGTCAGTGCATGTCACAGTGACCGGTTGTTCCAAACCATTTTGCCGTTAGGGTCAATTTGCATATTACCCTTTTATTATATAGGATTATATAGGATTGTTGAATTGTACAGTAGGAATTCTTTAAGTATTCTGGATATTGACCACCTAAAAGATATATGATTTACAAATGTTTTCTCCAATTGCATGGGTTGAATTTTCACTCTGTCACTAGTATACTTTGATGCATAAATTTTTAATTTTTAATTTCTTTTGATGTACAAAGATTCAAATTTATAATTTTATGTAGTCAAAATTATCTATTTTTTTCTTTTGTGGTCTGTGGTTCTGATATCATATTCAAGAAATCATTGTCAAATATGATGTCATAAAGCTTTTCCCTTACTTTCTCTGCTGAGAGTTTTGTAGTTTTACCTCCTGCATTTAGGTCTTTGATTCATTTTGGGTTAATATTTTATGGGATGATGTTAGTGTTTAACTTCATTGTTTTATATGTGAATATCCAGCTTTCCCAGTACCATTTGTGACTGTTCAGTTCTCATTGATACATTTGTCAAAATTCATTTTACTATCTATGTGAGAATTTATTGCTGGCCTCTCTGTTTTATTTACTAGTGAAGCCATCTGTTCTTGGGCTTGTCTTTGTTGGGAAAAATTTGATTACTCATTCAATCTCCTTAATAGTTTTCTGTCTATTCAAAATTTTTTTCACTATTCATTTTTGGAGGGTTGGGTCTCTAAAAATGTTTCCATTATATCTAGTTTATCTAATTTGTTGATGTATAATTATTCATAGTGCTTTCTTTATTCCTTTGTATTTATATAAATAAATAGTAATATCCCTTGTCAATTTTTAAATTCAGTTATTTGAGTCTTATTACTCTCTTTCTTTTTCCCTTAGTAAATCTAGATAACAGATTTTCTACTTTTGTTGATTTTTTTAAAAGACTGACTCTATGTCTTATTGATTTTTTTCTATTCTCCATTTGGCTTTTATTTTATCTAATCTTTATTATCTCTTTCCTTCTGCTAGCTTTGGGTAAATATTTCCTTAAGGTATAAAGTCAGGTTGTTAATTTGATATCTCAATTGATAAGGTTTTTTGTTTTTGTTTTCTTTCAACAATTTAAATACAGCACGCCACTGCCTTTGGTTCTGCAATGTTTCTCCTGAAAAATTTGCTGGTAATCTTCCATAGGCTCCTTGCACATGTCAAGTTGCTTTTTTCTTGCTGCTTTCAAGTTTGCCTTTGATTTTTGAGGGTTTGGTTGTACTGTATCTCAGTTTGGGTCTCTTTGGATTTATCCCACTTGAAATAAATTGAACTTCTTGCACTTGTATATTCATTTCTCTACTCAAATTTGGGATGTTTCAACAATTATTTCTTCTCTCTTTGATCTTTCTGGATCTTCCATAATGCATACATTAATCTTCTTCTGGTGTCCTATAAGTCTCATATTCTGTTCACTTCATTCTTTAATTAATTAATTTATTTTTTGCTCCTCAGACTTAAAAACTTAAAATGACTTGTTTTCAAGTTTGCTTATTCTCTCTTCTACCCATTCAAGTCTTTTGTTGAACCACTCTTGTGATTTTATTTTTCAATTCAGTTATTGTATTCTCACCTCCATAATTTCTATTTGGTCTTTTTTATAACTTTTGTTTTCTGGTTGATAGTCCCAAATTGTTAACATACCGTTTCCTTATTTCTTTTAGATCTTTGTGCACACTTTCCTTTAACTATTTGAGCATATTTTAGAGCTGTTTTAAAGTCTTTGTGTAGTAATTCCAATGTTTTTATTTAGAGACTGTTTCTGGAGATTCTTTTGTTCCTTTTAATGCATCATGGATTCCTGTTTCTTTATATGCCATGCAATATTTTATTGAAAATTGGCATTTGAAAAAATAGCTATCTTTCCCAATCTTTTCAGACTAGCTCTATAAAGGGGAAGACATTAACTCATCAGCCTCCTGTGAGAATTCAATATCTTCTCTGGACTTTTCTGGATATACACATCCCCTATGCCTGTGAATGTGCTTTTATGCTATTCCCCACTTGTATACAACTATTTTTACATGCCATACTTTCTCTAAGAGTCTCACTTCTGTTTCTTCTGGGGGCCTTGCCTGTCTATAATATTCTTCAATCAGTAATCTCTTGTCTCAGGAATCTGCACATCTGTAGCTCTCTTGCAATTTTAACATGCCTGCTGCTTCCCATGGCTTCCTTAGTCCAGTGGTCGGCAAACTGCGGCTCACGAGCCACATGTGGCTCTTTGGACCCTTGAATGTGGCTCTTTCACAAAATGCCACGTGCGGGCACGCACGTATAGTGCGATTGAAACTTCGTGGCCCATGTGCAGAAGTCAGTTTTTGGAAAGGAGATAGACGAAACAAGTATACAAGACAAGTGTGGATGGGAGAGTTGGAAGGGGTCAACCTCAGCGAATGTACCTCAATCAGATTGAGGATGTTTTTAGCAAAGGCCAGCTTAGGAGTACCCTAATTAAGTTAATAACAATGTACCTACCTATATAGTTTAAGTTTAAAAAATTTGGCTCTCAAAAGAAATTTCAATCATTGTACTGTTGATATTTGGCTCTGTTGACTAATGAGTTTGCCGAGCACTGGCTTGGCCTAAGATCCAAGGTATTTTGGCCGTCTGAACTCTGATTTATGTTAGGCATTCCACAGATAGGTAAAATGTTGCAAATTCAGCCTTTTCTACTCTCTCTGGTTCATTAATGAAAATAGGGAGTGAACCATAATTTCCTTCAAACTGGGTTGCACCATAATGGGAAGGGGAGAGCTAAAATGCTACCAAATTTCTTAATGTTTGAATGTGGCCTTTTCTTGACTGGATGCTGACTTGGTTGCTGTAGATGTTTGACTCATTTCCAGAGTTCCTATACAGTTATTTTATTCAATGTCTAGGTGTTATTTTTAACTCCAAGGAATCTTGCTGAAGTGACTTTATTTCTTGACTCTTATTACTACTAAAATTATGTGGTTTTGGTTTTTTTACTCCTAACACATTTGATGTATCTTCTCATGATTCTGGCTAGGTTTTGTTTTATAATTAGTTTATCTTTGACTTTCCTTATCACACGTGTCACCCTTTAAACTGCTCAAGGACACAGAAAAGTTCCTTTCTTTATACAACACGTAGCTCAGCCTGGTTCTGAATGGCATTTGACTTCAGCTAGATAAACTGAACACTGTAGTAAAGCAAAACTATGTGTGTGTGTGCATCACATCATCTAGTCTCATGAGAATCATTACCATTTTTTTCCTGTACAGTCATAGCATTGCCTTAGAAATGTGTCTACAGTTGGGTGGGTTCATAGAAAATCCACACTGATGTTGTTGAAATCGGTAGTTGCTATTTTGTTCCTGGTAGATTATATGTGAAAATGCAGCAGGGACTGTGCATCCCTCAGTAGGAAAATGAGCACTCCTTCACTATAATGCCTGCACCACACCCCTTCCCTCAGTGAAAAGCGTGTATTTGCTCACAGAAGACACATTTCTCTTATTATTGATTTGGCTCATTCAAGTTATTACAAAAGCAGCAGTGGCATTTTCAAGAAAAAAACAAACTAAAAAAAACAACAAAAAAATCACTAAGTATATGAGTCTCTCAAAGTAGAATTTAAAGCAAAAGACTGCAGGATGCTAATTAATCCCTATTATTTAGGATAATGTGAAGAGAAGAAAGAAAATGAAAAACACTCTTGGCTCATTAAACACACAGGATTTTTTCTGAAGAAAAGAGCTTACCTGTCTCCCTCAAGAGTGTGTTGTCCTCCTAAATCAATTGGTCAAATAGAATGCACATTGTTTGCACAGGATACCCAATGGGGAATTACTATAGATGAGCTATTTGATAGCCCATTAGAAAATATTGTATTAAGTAGCCTCTATTACAAGACAATATTTTTAAGATATATATTTTTTTTATTTCAGAGAGGAAGGAAGAGAGAGAGATGAAAACATCAATGATGAGAAAGAATCATTGATCGGTTGCCTCCTGCACACCGCCTACTAAAGATCCTTGGTCATGTGCCTTGACTGAGAATGGAACTGTGACATCCAGCTTCATAGGTCAACACTCAACCAGTGAGCCACACTGGCCAGGCATAAGATGATATTTTAAGGATGAAGAGTTATTAAACATTAGGACAAATTCTCTAAATCGATCTATTTCTCTCAGAAAACACAATACCTACACTGATAATTGTCACATATATTTTGGATCTGTGTTTTGCATAAATACATCATCGGATTGATGTATTTAAGAGTATCTCACCCTAACTGGTTTGGCTCAGTGGGTAGAGCGTCAGCCTGCGGACTGAAGGGTCCCTGGTTCGATTCCAGTCAAGCACAAGTGCCTGGGTTGTGGGCTTAATCCCCATTAGGGGACATGCAGGAGGCAGCCAATCAATGACTCTCTCTCATCATTGATGTTTCTATCTCTCTCTCCCTCTCCCTTCCTCTCTGAAATCAATAAAGATCCATATATTTTTTAAAAAAGAGTATCTCCTGTTGTATATCAATCTTGTTATGTATACATCTATATGTGGCAGGCACATACCCATAATAAACATATTTTGAATAAAACGTTTTTAGAGGACCAAGTTTTAGAGAAAAATCAATTAATTGAAAAATCAATTATCTATTTGATTTTTCCAAATACTTAGCATTTTAAAAACATTTTTTATTGATCTTCAGAGAGAGATGAAGAGAGAGGGATAGAGAGACAGAAACATCAATGAGAGAGAAACATCATTGATTGGCTGCCTCCTGCACTCCCCCTACTGGGGATCAAGCCCACAACCAGGACATGTTCCCTGACCAGGAATTGAACCAGTTACCTCTTGGTTCATGGGTTGATGCTCAATCTCTGAGCCAAACCAGCCGGGCAGCAATTCTCTTTTCTAGGTGGCAAAAACATACTAAGAAATTCTCCAAGGTTAATTTGAAGATTTAAAGGATTATGGTTATATGGAAGTGAGTGACTGTATATGCACTAGTAAATATATATTTTTAAATTTAAAATGTAATTTTATCTTTATCTTTGCCATCCACAATGATTTAGTAATTTGCCCTACTTGGCACATACATAACCCTTTCCATAACAGATGCTCAGTAGTTATTTGCTGAATGAGTCAATTATAATTTGGCTCCAAACTCTAAGAAACATACAAAGCTTAATTATTTATAAAATCCTTTCAGTTTTAATTTTCCCTGAAGTTATTTTAGTAAATTTTCTCTGGGGAAGATTAAACCTATGAGAGAGAGAGAGAGAGAGAGAGAGAGAGAGAGAGAGAGAGAGAGATCTTGTAGAGAAGATGTCATTTGAAATGGGCAAGAGAAATAACATTCATAAATGGCCACATAATGTATCATGCTCTCTCAAAAGTTCAAGTGTAGTGGTTGCCAGCAGGTATTCAGGTACCATAGAAAACCTTTAGTGGGGCTGAGCAGAAGTGGCCAAAAAGAATAAGGTCAGAGTTCTGGTCTACGAAGGAGCCTGGAGTTCCTGGAAGCTCTTGAGCACACAGGCTTAGGGGCCATGACAGAACAGAGACAGCTGCAGAACCAGGGCACTGGGAAACTGGAAATTATGTGGGCAGCAGTCCTAGAAATGGGGCAGGACCTGCTATCCAAACAGAGGCCCCTGTTGGGCTGAGTACGACAGCATAACCGTGGAGGGAAGAAGGGTTGCAGAAGCTGAGGTGGAGCAATAGTGGCCAAGGGGCTGAGGCTGACCATGACGGAGCCCACTGAGCCCTGTGACACCTGGCTCGAGGTTATGAGCTTTCTTGTAAAGTGCTATTTGGTGATCATAGGCCTCTAATAAACTCTGTCCTGAGGATGCAAACCCTCTACTGAACTCTATTATTTCTGTCTGTAATGACTGTTCTCATTCACTGAGTACATTTTGTTTTCCACATTCTCTCTCATCTCCTTCTAACACATTCTTATGAGAGGAAATGGAAGCCTCGAGATGTTTAGCCACTTGCCCGAAGTTATCCAGGCCATGAGTGAGGAAGCTAGAACTCTCATTCTGTTCTACCTGCTTCCAAGGTTTCAATGATTTCCCCCAAGCTACCTCTCATCGGAAGATATTTTTTTACTGAAAAATTAATAATCAATTAACCCTAATAATCATTTAAAGAGGAATTTTTAGAAGGGGGCTCAGAAACCCATGCAATTTCTTTTTTTAAAAAAAATTCTTTATTGTTTAAATTATTACATATGTCTCCTTTTTCCCCATTGACAACGCCCACCCCCCACCCCCCTAGTGTCTGTGTCCATTGGTTATGCTTATATGCATGCATACAAGTCCTTTGGTTGATCTCTTACCCCCCCCCCCACTCCCACCCTCACCTGCCTTCCCTCTGAAGATTGACAGACTGTTCAATGCTTCTGTCTCTGGGTCTATTTTTGCAGTTTCACTTATACTGTACCTTGGCATGGCATGATATTTACTAGTAAGGTCTGCAACTCAGGTTATAAAGAAGCCAGGGAGAGTGTTCTTGCCTAATGGCAGGATACACACAGGCCCCAGGGACCCTCTTCAACAATCTGAAAGGGCAGAACTAGAGCCCACTTTTGTCCAGCTGACTAGATGGGATGGATGAAAGTACTGAGCTTGCTATTGCACTGACTTTCTTAGCATGCACATCCATAGATAAAGGAAAAAGTGACCACTCCTGGCTCTGCTTTGATCATAACCAAGGAGTAATCAGGAGGAAATAATAATAATAATAACACACAGCCTTTTTTACCTTCTAACCTGAACTGCAATACCCAGTAGGTAAACCTATGAACTACTGTTCATTCAGGCACACATGAGCACATGTCCGCGTGTCTGAGCTGGCCATGCTGCTCACCCATTCAGAAAGCCTCAACAAGGCCTGGTGTTCAGAAGAGGCAGCCAGGATTCAGACCACACCATTCACCCTCACAACCAGCCCATGACATGCCTTGCACACTTGCTGTTATTCTAACCGCTGTGCCCTAGAAATGATCACACCTTGAAGTCTGTCTCTTATCAGTTTGGTTGCCCAGATTCCTCATTGGGAGAGTCCTACCTTCTCCCCCCAAAAGGCTGTCTTTGCCTCTTGAAATGCTACAATCTTTCAAGGTTTGTTTTAAATGCTTCGGACCCTGTGCATCCTTCTTTGACATGCTCTGTGGACAATGGCTTCTTACAGCAATGACCATGAGCTCTTTGTGTGCAGTGACGGCTCTCTCCCTTGTACTTATCTCAGTGCATGGCCCACACAGATGCTCAATAAATGTGCAGCAGAAAGAGAAGGGCAAAATGGAAGAAAAACAAAACCTGGAAGGGAGGGAGTGAGGAAGAAGAGTACATGTCCCTTCCACCTAAGTTTTGAAAAGCAAAACTAGGAAGCCTCAGCAGGGCAGTGGATGACTGCAGTTGCCCTACACACTTAAGGACAGATGTGAGAGTCCTGGATGTGATCGTTTATCCCACAAAGAAGCTGAAGTCTGGTTGACCTGGAGTTTGTCTTCCTGAGCTTTAAAAAAGCCTTGTCCAGTTATAGCAAAAAGTCAGGAGTCTTGCTAGTTTTTCTCCCACCAAGGCACAGTCATTCATTGTAATGCATAGATATTCTCACTCAGTCTTCCATCTATCTATCTATCTATCTATCTATCTATCTATCTATCTATCTATTATCTATCTATCATCTATCTATCTATTATCTATCTATTATCTATCTATCTATCTATCTATCTATCTATCCATCTATCTATCTATCTACTATCTATCTATCATCTATCTATCTATCTATCTATCTATCTATCTATCTATCTATCTAAGTAAATACCTATCCCTCACCCTTCCCCATGCCCTTGTAGTTCCATCAGAATGATGGTAATCAGAAGAGCTTCTTCTCTTAGCCATGCTGAAGAGTCACTCAGATGCAACAGACCTAAAACTCAGCTATTATTCATCAAGGCATGCCCCAGTCCCTGCAGTGCCTATGGTCATTCTACTCCTGGCTATAATTCAGCACATTCCTCACAGAATTCTCTGCCTAGGAGAAATCTGTCAGGACTTTTTGTATCACTTGTCTACTGGACAATGCCAACAGATCCATGGAAATGCCCTCCTCAATGCTGAGATTTAAAAAAAGGGGAGAGGAAATGGTAACTGTTTTTAAAAGTAAAACAGATTTAGGTCATATTGAAGGTCTCTAAAATGTAACCTCCTCCATGATCAGCCCCTCAGCTGTGCTCTCTCTGGAAGTCCAATGTTTACATATAAATTTAAGAGAATTATTTTATATCACAGCTCACAGTTTTAAACTTGCTGCCACCCTTCCCTACAAGGGAGGGACCCTGCCACTCTAACCTCTCCCTCTTAGCAACCAATGAGATGTGGTGGAATCACACAACATGGGTGGTTCAAATCCCAGTTGCGATGCAACCACTGATCCTGATGCCAAGTCACTTGAACATGATTTAGCTTAATTTTCATGTAGACACAAAGGGGACACATCTGAAGATGACATATGATGGCCTTAGTGACCCAGTGGAAACTGGAGCCACATATAGTAGGTGCTAGGAAAATGGTTTCCTCCATTTACCTGAAAAGTTATGTGGTGACAGAGCAGTTATACAGAAGGTATGACATTCAAGACACATCAGAGAAGAAGCTTGTGGAGGAAGCACAGTGCTTTCCTGTTTCTAGGGCTCCTTCATGTGTCCACCCAGCTAATCCTATTTCCGGGGGAGCACACAAAAACGTGACAAAGTGTTTTTTTTAGAATAAGTTTTTGAAGGCTCAGCAAAGTCAATATGTGGACTTGCCAGTGTGCAGCTCTCTGCAGACTCCTCCCCATCTGGGCTCCCTCTGCCTCCCAGTGTGTGGCTAATTGTCCTTAATTGGGGTGTGAGAGCCCAGAATCCTAGAGCCCAGCATCACACTGCTCCCCCTCCCCTGCCTCCACTTCCTCAGTGTGTGTGCTGCTCAGATAAAGGGCTCCTGAGTCCTGTACCTAAACCGATGCACCAGCACGTTGCTCAAGCTTCCACTCATTTCAGGACTGAGGCCACACTATGCTCCTCCCTGGGCCTACCTGAGGAGCTCGAGTCTGTTAGATGCTGAGCCTCTTTCCAGGAGCTGCCTGCTCCTTACTGGTATCTCCTTGTTTCCAGAGCCCAGTATGGAATCCATGGGCCTCTAGTCTGGGACCCACTCTACCACCTTCCTACTGGGCTACCATTCAGCACCTTTCTACAGGCAGCATTCTGCTTGTTTGCCCGTCTTCTTCCAGCTTCCAGGCCTCCACTGCTTACCTGTTTCCTCTGAGAAGAAGTCTATTTTTTTTGGCCTTGGCTTGGCTAATCCAGCAATTGTGTTTCCTTTGAGCTCTGTCTAGCTAGTCACAATCAGATGAGTCTGCTTTCAAGGTGGATGTTGAGGTTGATTCCATCCCAACAGACCCTATCAGGGAGCCAAAGAAAGGGGCCAGGACACTGATTCAGGGATCCTATCTCCCTACCCAAAGTACCTCTCTGATACATAGTCTTTTCAGGGAAGAAGAGCTAGGGGCTCTTTCTCTGGCATCCGTTATCCTGAGGAGTGATGGTTGAGCTGGGAAGGTATTATTCCAAAGGTAGTCAGAGTTGCATTGCTGTCCCAAAAAGGAGAGACAGAGGCTGGCGAAAAGGAGAGGAAGTCAGAGAATGAGAGGGATTCGTTCACGCATCAAACAGGGAATCCAGGGGCAGGTGACTGGCAGTGAAAGCAAAACTAGAGGATGTCAAGGGAATAGGGTGGGCCAATGACCTCAGGCAGGCTGTGACCTCAGTCTCAGTGGGGATGTGTGGGCTGGGCAAACATTGTATATAGATGAGGTACATCTTGATGGACAGGATCAGCCCTTAAAGAAGCTCCCCTGCCTGGATACATTCCAAAGCAACACCTTCTCTGAGCACTTACTGCATGCATGGTGGTGTCTATCACATACCCTACCTTGTCTATTCTGTATCACTCCTCCTAGATGTAGAAATGATTGTGCACCTTTTAAAGCTATTTAAAAGGGCTCAGCAATATTAATATGACAGCCCTACCACCACAACTGGTGGAAAGCAGAGGTTAAATTTAATACAATGCATTAAAACTCTGAACTGGTCCTCTAGCCCCTCAGCTCCCAGGCCCTGAGCCCGGGCCTCAGGCTTGTCGATTCTAATTCCATTCCCAGCACCATGGATTTCTGCTGGAGAAACAGCCCAGGGGACTGCTTTCCAGCCCTGGTGGGCACCCAGGTGCATGGTGGGCCTTCAACTGTCAGTAGGACAGAGACAGGGCACTCACAGCTGGAAGGCCTTGAAGTTGCCTGTGAGGGCAGATAAAGGAATCCTGTACTAATCAACTCTATGGAGGAAGCCCTTGGGGTCCAGGGAGCCCTCTCTTCTCCTGAGAAATTAGGCCACTTGTATCTCCCCCCTTGGACATTTTTTAATCACCTGGTAACTGACTTGAGACATCCCAGAGGGAAAACTCTTAACTGGACACCAAATTAATCAACCTGAAATCTCCCCTTAATGGCCTTTATTGTTCGCCTTGCAGCCCCACTGGGGTGTGCCACTGGGGAGCACTCTTCCTAACCTGAGTTTTTCAAAATGTGCCTAGGGCAATGGATCACAAAGGACATTCCCAACCACTGTGCCCAGCCCCCATCAACAGGGGCAGCCTTGTGGGGCTGTGAGTGGGAGTCAGGAGCTTAGATCCGTGCCTGGCTCCCTCCTCTAGTGCCAGGTACAGGTGGAAAAGAGGACCTGACACCTACCCCTGTAAGTTAGGGACAATGCCCCCCCTTTGTAAGCGGTTGCTGTTTGAGGGCCATAAACTGCAAACTCCAGCGCACTGAACGCGAGGTAGTATTGTTAGTCTATTCTGAGCCCCACTTTCTGACAATTAATTGACTGATGCGCTCCTATTTGCCTGAGTTCCCGTCTCATTGTGCATTGAAGCTGATCTCATCATTTGCCAGGATTTCCCATGTTAGCCGGGAGATGCAAGCCTCGGGAGCACTTGTTAAAGGCAGAGAGGCTGCCCAGAGGGTGGGCTTCTGGCCCGTGCTGTGTTCTCAGTGGGGCTCGTGCCTCCAGCGGACCACCCTGGGGGCCAGGCTCTCCCCACTGCGACGGGAAGGGCTCCTTTCAGTTCCTTGTGACAAAAGTATCCAATTGCACGTGCATATGGGTCCCTTCTCTTTTAATTGGTAGTTTGGATTCCGTGGCACAAGCAGCCTTCCCTCCACCGAGGCAATTAGCGTCTGCAAATGCGCTGGTGCTTCTGTGATTATCACTTGGCATCACACACTGAAGAGGGGAAGGAAGCAGAGCCCGGCCATATGACTTGGAGGTGAATGTCAGCCTCTGAGAAAAATTCCTGAACCTAATTCTTCACATGTATTTGCTTCTGCTTGGATCTGGTTTGGGAGAAAGCATCTAAATCAATCAATGTGTCTAGAATCCAATGTTTAAAAAGTAAACCAACCCTTAATGGCAGCAGCACCTTCTCAGCCTTAAGTTTCTTTATTAAATGGGACTAATAACCCTTTCCCAACTAATCCACAAAACTCAGATAAGGGAGAATAAAGATTGACATTTAAGTCATATAATTATTTTAAGCACTAGAGTCTAAGTCACACCACAGAAATAAGATAGCACAGATACTTTACTGGATAAAATATTTCTCACTAGCAGAACACAGAATTAATTTGCAAAATCACATCACCCAGCATCTGCCCCTCTCAAGGCAATCCTTTTCAAGATTCACTCAGTGATATTGATTCGGGATTTTTTTTTTCCATTGAGCAGGGTATAAGGGTGATTTTTTTCCTGGGTTCTTATCCAGATGGATTTGGAGAATGAACAAATGGTGGTAGGTGAGAAGCACAGAAACTTTATTGCAAGCAGGAGAAACTTTATTGCAAGCAGGTACTACCTCTTAAACTCCTAATTTACGCTTTCTAATTCTAATTCTAAGACTCTGTCTCTCCTGGGCAAGGAGAGACAGCGGGGTCCCCAAAAGAGGATGGCCATGCTCTCTCTGTCTTGAGGCATTACAAAGGCTATAGTTCTTTGCCTCTTCATGACCCTTTCTATTTGGACTCTTCCCCAACTTAGGACCTGATGCTTTCCTCATTGGTCACTCTTTTAAGGCCAAAGCCCACACGGTGCCTGCCCCCCTCTTTCTTTCCCTTATTTTGCAACATTTCTCTATCCTCTGTGAAAGTATGTTTCCTTTTTCCTGATATTTGGTGTCTTTTATTTGCCTTTGACCTATCCATCTTATCAGTAGCTCTTCCCCCGCCCCCGCCCCCCCCCCCCCCCCCCACACACACACACCTTTCTTCTTTCTTGGCTGGTAATGCTTTATTACCACTATGGCTCTCCCAGCTGCTCAGGCCAGAGATACCTCTGTCCTTGGTTTATGGCCGCTTTAATTATTCAGGCCAAGATGCCTGTATCCTCTCTGGACCCCCACCCTTTCTGTCTTAGGCTAGCTAGTTAACCCTTTTCAATATGACAGCATCAATTGTCTTCTACTATCTAATTTGGTTTGCCAAATGAATAAATCCACTTTGTGTGGGAGCAGCTGACTTAGCTGGCACCCCCATGAGCGCTGATTCCGGCGGATGAGAGGTTTTCCCTCCTGGTTCTGCCATGTGACAGCTATTCCGCCTTGGAATGTTCTGAAAATCAAGTAAATTCTCAAGCACACAGTAGGCCCTAATTTAACGCTCCTTGTCTGTCTAAATCCTCACAGCATTGCTGAATGAATATTGATGTGATCAAGAAGGAGCCCGTATGTGCATCTTTGCTTCTAAGTCCAGTCCTTCCTCTACCGCAATGGTTCTCAACCTTGGCTGCACATTAGAGTCACCTGGGAATCTTTTTAAAATCCTGATTTCTGGGCCTTATCCTCCGGAAATTCTGTTTCTTTCATATATATATATACATATATATATATATATATATATATATATATATATATATATATTATTGATTTTTTACAGAGAGGAAGGGAGAGGGATAGAGAGTTTGAAACATTGATGAGAGAGAAACATCAATCAGCTGTCTCTTGCACACCCCCTCCCGGGGTTGTGCCCGCAACCAAGGTACATGCCCTTGACCGGAATCGAACCTGGGACCCTTCAGTCCGCAGGCCGACGCTCCATCCACTGAGCCAAACCGGCTAGGGCAATTCTGTTTCTTTGTTACTGATGTTGTGGCCCCAACCCATAACAAAGAAACAGAATTTTTGGAGGGCAAGGCCCAGAAATCAGGATTTTAAAAAGATTCCCAGGTGATTCTAATGTGCAGCCAACGCTGAGAACCACTGCTCTACCGCTTGGTAGCCCTCACAGATGAGCTGTGGGAATGCGGCTTCTCCATGGCAGCAGTGGCCTTGGTGTTTATAGGGAGGGGAACAGTTTGGATGCCGTTCTTGACAAATACTTCAGCCACAATTAATGTTGCTACGGTGGTTAGGACAAAGGACAAGTGATCAAAGAAGACTAATTATGATGAGTTACGATCCCTCTCCAAGTTTGTGCCTGATACTTCAGCTGCCATGTGAATAGATGGCAAGGCTGTGGAAATAACTGCCTGCCATCTGTCTGAAAATTCAAAGCTGGAGCAAACACTGCTCAGAGGACGAGCCAGTTAATGCCTAATTAAAACCTTAAAAGTAGTGCTTACTAGTCAATTTCTGTGTATGCCCAATGCTCAGGAGGCCAAGCATGTCTGGGGAGCTGGCATCCATCATTTCCATGATAACTTCCTAGTAGTTAAGCAGATAACGAAGAGATTAAAGAGTGCAGTGGTCCTAGGTTCAAGACCAGCCTTATCTCTTCCTACCCGCCCCCCCCACTCCATTCTGGCCATTCAAGCAATTTCCCTGAGCTGTGTTTCCCACATCAATTAAATGGAAAACAAAACAAAAGGAAAACCAACGATAGCACTGAGCCTATCCACCTTACAAGGTCAATTTCAGATTTGCGTAGTGATAGTTCCCCTTCTGTGTGCTCAAAATTAGATTTATTATCTTTCTCCCCAAAGCTGCTCAAACCGAATTTCTGGATCACTGGAGAATGGAAAACACGCTAACACCAAGCGATTGACCTGGGAAGGTAGGAAAGACAACAGTAATCACTGTGATTTATTGAGCAATTATCATGGGCCAGGAACATTGCCCAGCCCAGAAGGCAATAAAATATAATTGTTATGAGAGTGAGCTTTGGATTCAAACAGTACTGGATTCCAGTCCTAGTTTTATTACCAACTAGCTGTGCAACTTTAGATATTTGTAGCACCTCTGTGATGAATAAGGATATGACCCATGAATAGCACTTAGTTACAACCCTACAGTAGACCTCCCATGCAGTTAGCACTTTAAAAACATCATCAAATTCAACTCTTAAAACTATTTGAGTTTATAACTCTCTATCTGTTAATAAACAAGAAACAAAGAATCAAACAGATAACTTGCTGAGATTCTTGCCAAGTTTAAACTAAGTTTCTCTGATCCCAAAAGCCCCATGCTTTTGGCCCTTGCATTAACTTTCCTACATTTATTCCCAAAGTACAAACACCAGGTGCCATATGGAATTAGTGTTATTTGAAATAACTTTATGCAATTGCTTAATTCAGCATATCATGGAGACATGAAAGAAGTTCCAAGAAAAAGGGCAATTCGGAAAGTAACGGCACCCTGCTTATCAGATGGCCTGGCTCCTCAGCCCCATTTTTGTTCTCTACTCTAGGGGGTAAGATAAATGCATCTACTTCACACTGTAACAGTGATGGCGAACCTTTTGAGCTCGGCGTGTCAGCATTTTGAAAAACCCTAACTTAACTGTGGTGTCGTGTCACATATAGAAAATTTTTGATATTTGCAACCATAGTAAAACAAAGACTTATATTTTTGATATTTATTTTATATATTTAAATGTCATTTAACAAAGAAAAATCAACCAAAAAAATAAGTTCGTGTGTCACCTCTGACACACGTGTCATAGGTTCGCCATCACTGCACTATAACCATTAATAATAATAATTACTATTATTATAATGTTAAAGTATTTTAGGTCTGTGGAGAATCACATTTCATTTACACAATTCCATCTAATGATAACAATAATCTGTGAGGTAGTTTCATTTTTAACATAAAAATCTGAGGCTCAGAGAGGCTCTCTAATATCACCCAGCATGGTAGAGATGGCTGTCTATCCCGGAGTCATATCCCTCTTTCGCAGTATAGGCTGTTTGCTTGGACTTCTCCTAAGCCAGCGACTACGTTGCTCAGAAACCTTTGCATCTCATAGGGTCACAAGACTGACTTTTGGACAATAGATTGTGGGTAGAAAAGATAGGCATCCTCTCCAAACCTGGCCCATAAAGTCACCTGTGTTTTCTCCTCCTCATTTGCCCATGGACGTTTGTACTCAGGGAGACGCGAAAGCTACGTGATGCGGGGATACAGCCAATGATAGAAGGACTATAGTTTTTGAGTCAAGACACTGCCATGACTAATACATGTACTAATTATTGTCATGACTAATACATGTACTAATTATTAGGGCTTTAGAATTCCAATTATGACAGAAAACCACACACACACACACACACACACACGAGAACAGCTGACAGTGACCATGAGCACTTTTGATTCAGATTCATGAACAATGTGTCACCTCTGTCTCTCAGTGGGTGAATAAGGTGGTTGTTTGAATTTCCTAATCCAAGGTGAAAAAAAACGATTCTCACACAGATATTATACCATGGCACAAACAAATTGAAATTTCAACTCGCAAAGCAAAATACAAGCTACAGATAACAGAACCCATAAGGGATCAATTTAACTGAGGAAAATGAAATAAATTGTGTTCCAAATATTACAAGTCAAAGCCTATAGATGTTCACTTAGAGTCCACTGAGTTGTGCAAACGAGCGTGTGGTATTCACAGCACACAGCCAGCTGATTCAGCAGATGCGGTGAATATATAATCCATCATGTTCTGGATGGACAGCCTGACTTCATAGCTGTAAACAGAATTATGTCTTAACAGCCTGAGGCAAACGCCGCAAACAATGAAACACACCATTACCAGTTTACAGAACAAGGCTGTGAATACTAATAATTGCTTCCATCATGGCTGGGTCATAAATAGGATTATCAGACATCAGCAAGGATAACAGCTCTGGTTTTGCAAAATATCTTAGCTCTGAGGATGCTCACAGGTCCTGGTGGGCAAAACACTAGCGGAGGCTGCGCTGGGTATTCAGTAGAGGGGGTGCGGGCCCTGCTCGCCCAACGGACATTGCACAGGGCTCACATTTTTTGTTCAGTTACCAAACACATAGGACTCCCTTGAAGTTATTTTTCTTTTTCTTTTTCCTGGATGTAATTCCTCAAAGACCATCACGCAGGTCAGTCTAAGCAGTCATCATTCTGCAAGGCAATGTATAATTCAAGTAGCCGTTGCCTCTGGAGGAGACTTTCAAAGTGTTTGATGCATATATCGCTGAAGCACAATATAGCTCAGAAATCCAAATGAGAAATCATGTATGCAGAATCTTGAAATAAAATTGACAAGCTGGGACACACAGAAGAAAGCTGATAAACATCACCTGTTAAGATTATTCAGTCGTTCATATTGATTTTATTTACATTTGCTGCAATTCCTCTGAGAAACTAAACCAGCTTCTTGTTGAGACAAATGCCAGCTTGACTCCTTTTTTTGTTGAAATGGGAAACAAACTAACACCCCAGCGTCTCATGCCATCACTCTTGGGTTTTGCTAAATTGTTTGCATTTATCAGGTAAATATTCTAATGCTCATATTTGCCTGCATGAATTCATCTTATTTTCACATTCACAGGTGATTCTTTATTGCTTTCAGTATTTTACAGCCAAATAAAATATGCTGGGGCCCTTCTAGGACAAAGTCTTTACTAATTCAACCAAGACAGATGATATAATCGTTAGGAACTTGGACTCTGGAGCAAGGCCGCGTTGGTTCAAGTCCAAGCTCCAAACCTTGCTATTTGTCATCTGGGAGTTATCCGAATGCTCTGAATCTCAGTTTCTCATCTATGAAATGGGGTTGATGATTTCATCTTCCTATAGGGTTGTCCTGAGAATTGTGTGAGTTAAACTGTTTAAAGCATTTAGAATGTGGTGTAGAACTGCTTGCTTTTATATTGATATTAATTTTGTTCCAAGGAGAAAGGGATCATCAGGGGCTGTGGAGTTAATATGATTGATAAATTTCAAAAATAAAAAAAAAAAATGCTTTCGCACCGATGTGAAGAGATTGTTGAGTTGGTCACTGGGAGAGCACAGGTAAGCAGGGTGACCGCCACTGAGGGAGAGCGGCCGTGGCAAGCAGAGCCCTCGGCTGTGGCAGGGCACCTGGTGAGGACGCCGTTAGGCTGTCATTACACCGTGATCTCTGTGGGGTTGAATAAGATTCACACACGCCCTTCCCCCAAAAAAGTCAATGTAGAGAAATGACTTTATGTTGACCAAATTAAATCCACACTAATTATTTAATCAATTAATGCATTTAAAGTGCATTTTAAAAATCTACCTGAGCAGACGATGGGAAGATGTAACCCTAGAGCGGGATTGGGTGTAACGAGTCAAGGTTCTGAGACTTGGTCAGAAGAGACTTGATGAAAGCTCGCAAGTCTCCTCCAGAGAAGGGTTTGAGCAGGTTTCTTCAGACGACCACACCCGGAGCTAATTCAGGGGTGAGAGGTTGTAGGTTAATATGTCATGAACGGGATTCCCACCAGAGAGAAGCGGGGTAGCAGCTGCCACGGCCGCCCTGCGGAGGCTTTAGTGGATTAGTTGTCTAGAACAGCCATTTCCATCCTTTTTCGACACGTGGCACACATAACTAATTACAGTGGGGCCTTGACTTACGAAGTTTAATTTGTTCCGTGACCGAGCTCGTAACTCAAATTACTCGTATGTCAAATCTTAAAGTGAACGAGGGAGACACGTGATGCTGGGCTGATGTTGTGGCGTTCACTGTGACGTTCGCTGCGCCAACTAGTGGTGGGGTATCTGAAGCTGGCTCGTAACCCGAATTTTAGCTCGCAACTCAAAGCAAAAAATCGGCCGAGAGACGGCTCGTATCTTGAAAAACTCGTCAGTCGGGACACTCGTAGGTCAAGGCCCCACTGTACTAAAATTCTGCAGCACACCCCAAAATATATGTTTTGCCAATCTGACAAAAAAAATAGGTATAATCTTGATTCATTCACACTGGATGGCTAGTGTTGTGTTGGCTGTTGTCATTTTTTTATTTTATTTAACAATCTAAGGGTAATGAAGTCAGTGCCCCTGGCTAAAGAGCCAGGTATTGCGTGTTTTAAAAATTCTTGCAGCACAACTGCTGGAAATTGCTGGTCTAGAAGATTGGCCAAAATGCCATCTGAGGTTGGTTCTGTGTTGGAGAGGCTCTGACTTACCAGGTCATCTTGATACCGGTTCTATTCCCACTCCGCCTGTGACTAAGGAAAGCCCTGGCCAGATACAGACCAGCAGTCCCCAAAGCGAGATTCATGGAGGTAATTCAACAAGTAGGTTTCCTTAGTGTGGGACTTCCAAGGATTTGTAATGTGGGAGTATCTTTTAAATGTACTATGTGTGCTCTAAAAACAAACAAACAAAACCCACAGGGAAGCCTCTTTCACAGAGCTGCTTTCTTTCCGAAGTCATCTTTAGCAGACCCTCCTGGGACCAGAGCTCAGCTCTGCTCCACTGGCCTATGGCAGCACGCCCCAGGCAGGCCTCTGCTGTCTTCCCACCAGAACGGGAATTTTTACAACCCTGACTTATTTATTATTTTTATCTCCACCCTTTACAGTCTTCGATACAGAGAGGGTGCTCAAACGATGTCTGTGAATAAGCGAATGGATGGAGTGAGTGTAGCAGGTTTTACCCTGTAAGAATCTGCGTGGGGAATGAGAGCCCAGGACCAGACCCACGCCTGATGGGTCCCTTTGGGAGGAGGCCCTGATGTGCTGACCATGTGACTCCTTGGGACTGGGTCCCTTGGGGCCACTCTAGTCCATCTCAGCCGAGATGAAATCAAGAAGGCACAAAGGCATTCGCAGACTGACTCATCATTGACTTCAAATTATTCCCTCTTCCTTATCGATTGCATTCGCTAATTTCTTTCTATTCTTCCTCATTCTCCACAGCAGTCTAAGAAGCCAGACCAGCCCCAAGCCAGAGAAAATGCAAAGACGATCTTATCTTGGAAATTGAGCTTTCTCTTTCACTCATGCAGGCGCTCTCTCCTTCACTCATTCACATGCCTGCGGAACCAGAACCGGAAGGTTCGCTGTGTGCTGGGCCCAGTGCAGCGGTGCAAGAATCAAAACCTGGCCTTACTCCTCAAGATCTCACTGGCTCTTTTTGCTCTGTCACCTCACTTACTGTCCTTGCAAAATGTCCACTAGGGAAGCTCTCCTCATTTCTTGGACCCCCGTTCAACTCCAATCTCCCCAAAGCAAGCGTCTTCTACTTCCAGGGGCTACAGGCCCTCAGCTCAGGACAACGTCCAGGAGTGCTGTTCCCAGCAGCTCCACGGGGTCCCCGTGGAGCTCCATCTCCCACGCTGCCCAACCTTGCAAAGGGTCTGTGCTTGGGAACGGTAAGGAGAGTACGGGCTGCAACCTTCCAGGGTCTGGCTCTCTTGCTATTTTCCCTGTTGCTTCAGGGCCAGAAGTAACACAGGCCGAATGACAGAGTATGGGTTGTATTACTCTTGAGAAATGTCGGAGCTAAGGCTTGGCAGCTGACTTTCAGGGAAGATGCAAGAGTTTAAAAGAGTTTTTGGTTCCTTTGATGGTACAATTTGGAAGGATATATCTATGAATCCATCAAATCAGTAATAGAGTGCAATACAAGTTGAACAAAATTTTTTCTTAAAGAAGTTATCATTGAAATACTGTATGATATCACTTATATGTGGAATCTAAACTTGCCAAACTCATGAAAATAGAGTAGGACAGTGGTTACCAGGGGCTGGGGTGGGGGGCACAAGTGAAGGAATAGGAGAGATTTTGTTTAAGGGTACAAACTGGTAGATAAGTTATATAATGCACAGTAGAGAAATTATAGTCAATATTATAAACATCAAACTTGCTAAAGGACTGGATCTTAATTATTCCAAGCACAAAAAATGATAATTATGCAATATGATAGAGGTGTTAGCCAGTATTACAATGGCAATCATATTGCAATATATGTGTGTGGAATTGACATGTTGTACACCTTAAGCTGACACAATGTTAATGCCAGTTATATCTCAATTAAAATAATTGAAGTCATTAGTAACAGGACCCAGAAGGAAATCACTTTCATGATGGAGGTGAAATCATTCTACCCAAAGGTAACTGCAAAGAGTGCCATCTAAAGGAGAGAAGCAGAATTGTCGGTGTAATGAACACAGATTTTAATTTCCTTTATGCTAATTTTCTTTAAAAATTAAATTTATCACAACCATAACAGTATGTAAGCACCTAAAGCTGTGAGCCCCTCAAAGGCAGGGCCCATGTCTAACTGTTTTCTTCATCTTCAGTCTTCGTTCACAGAAAACACTCTGAAAATGTACCTGAAGAACTGAATATGTGGAATTTTAAAAAGTATTTTTTAAACACACATATCATATAACACAGTTCAAACAGGGCTTCTTTCTTTCTTTTTTTTAATCCTCACCTGAGGATATTTTTTCCATTGCTTTTTAGAGAGAAAGGGAGGGAGGGAGGGAGGGAGGGAGGGAGGGAGGGTGGGGGAGAGAGAGAAATATCAATGTGAGAAAGACACATTGACTGGTTGCCTCCCACACATGCCCCAACCGGGGCCAGGGAGTGAATCCGCAACCCAGATATATGCCCTTGACCATGAATTGAGCCCAGGACCCTTAGGTGCATGGTCTAACCACTGATCCACTGGTCAAGGTCAAACAGGGCTTCAATTTCCCAGTGCTTCTTCCTAGTTCAGCAGCAGCTTTTTCAGGGGCCACAAAAAGGAAGGGGTTACCATAGGCAAGTAATTCTTGGAAAATACTGAATACTACATTCCTCTCCAGAAAATTCACAACATACAATATACATTTCACTTGTCAAGTTTCAAAACTGTTTCTATATGACATGGCGTGGATACCTACCCCCAAACACTGACTGCAACCCCTCTGCAGTTCTACATTTCTAGGAATGCATATTTCTTAAGAAAATTTGTCAGGAAAACTAGGCTATCTTTGGATGCTTCCTCTATTTGGGATAAAAGAAATGCTATTATCAATGTCATCCATCATTTATCCCTCAAATAAACTATATTTTATCATCAATCAACACTTAAAATAGATGAAAGAATTGTATTTACTAAAAGGCTAAGTCTTGTCCTAGCGGGTTTGGCTCAGTGGATAAAGTCACAGGATAAAGCCTGTGGACTGAAGGGTCCCAAGTTTGATTCTGGTCAAGGGCAGGGATCTCGGTTGTAGGCTCCTCCCTGGCCTGGGCCCTGGCTGGGGCACCTGCAGGAAGCAACCAATTGATGTGTTTCTTTCACATTGATATTTCTGTTTTTCCCTCTCTCTAAAAATCAATGGAAAGAAATCCTTGGGTGAGGATTAAAAAAAAAAAAAAAAAAAAAAAAGCTAAGACTTGCACCAAAGGGGCTGTATAGTACTGAGTGTGACAGGAAGACAAGTCATTCACAGTTTGTGTAGCAGAAGGCCTTGGGGTTTTCTGATAGTCACTGAGCAAGTCTGACCACTAGAGCACCTCATTTGGAAGGACCTTAAGCTTCCCTGACACATAGAGTTCGAAGACATACTCCAAGTTCAATCACATTTCTGTCACTTTCAGCCCACCATTATATAGAGAGCAATATAACTCTGCTTGTTGTCACATATAATACGAAGATGAGGCAAATGTCTTACTATCATAAGTGTGTGTGTGTGTGTGTGTGTGCGTGTGTTGTGTGTGTGTCTGGGGGTGAGAGGAGTGCGTAGAAAAATTAAATATATATAAAAGCTGAAGACCTAACTGACTTAAAAAACTAACATTCAAAAGTGCTAGTGAAACATTTGGAATCTACTTATGTATCAATTAATTTTTCCACTCATCCATTCTATAGATAGTGATTAAATATCCACATTGTGCCAAATCCATGGTTGCTGCCCTCAGGGAAAGAAGTTCAGGATCCTGTCAATGAGAAAGATGCCAAAGCAGATAATTGGAGTTCATTTTGGTAAATGTTAAGGTAGAATTATTAATAAAGAGCATTTGGAGCACAGGCGAGATAGTGACTTTATGAGCCTGGAATGTGGAAGAAGTTTTCTCAGAGGTGCTGACATTAAACTGGGTCATGAACAAATGAGGAGATGTAGCCAGGGGGCAAATGCTGTGTCCCAGGGAAAAAGACAGGGTTGAAAAGGCTTGGTACCAGAACTGACAGCGTAGTCTCAGGAATGCTGATCATTTGAGCCAATATTTTACTCCTACTTTAAGTAGGAGTCTGAGTGTTGATGGGTAAAAATGCATATTATATGTAGGTAGGTTAAGGCCAAAGAGTGAAGGAGCTTGAATATAAAGCTAAGAAAGGACTTAGCCATTTAAGTGAGGAGACTTTCTAATCAATTCACCCTGGTAGCCATGTGGAGAATGAACTGACTGGGGAGACTCAAATCACTGAAATAGATGCTAAGAGACATTCAGACAGGATCTGACTGGACTAAAACAGAGTGGACGGGGAGAAGAACCTAGCTCTCAGGTGCACATTTAAGGGGTACACTCATCAAGTCTTGGTGTTTGAGTTACATAGCAGAAGGGTAGGAGAGAGGAATCCAAAATGTTTCCCACATTTTTATCTGGAGAAATGCTTGGATGCCTCAAGCCAGAGGACAGGGCAGAAGAAACATTTAAATGAGAAAAGCACTTCTACTTCAGACACATTGAGATCCCTAAGAAGGCATGCCCATCACACCCCTCTCTGGGTGGATCTAGGGTAGAAATGTCAAACTAACATCCCGCTGTCAAGTCAAGCTCAAAGCTATGTCTTATTTGTCTAGCACAGGATAAAACTATAAAAGTAAACTAGATCATTCTGAATGTCTTCAAGTGAGGTACACATATACACACTATTGCTATTTTTCACTGCCTCCTTCAAATACTAGAATTTACATCTTTAAGGGCACTTGAGATGCCCTCCCCGCCCCCCCTCCCCCCCCCCCCCCCCCGTGAGTAACCCTTTGTGTATCTAGAAGGCATACATGCAGTTCAAATGGGAGTGGATTCTGTTACTCTAAGACTTTGGAGGTGAAAAAGAAAAACCAAAATGACCTTTTGACAGTCCCAAAGGTGTTGTACATTAGAGTAAGAGAGATACTATTAATTACCTTTCAACTGCCTCAAAGGCATGGCTTTTAAAACTATATTGAACCCTTTATTCTCCTTAAATATTTGATCAGCCTACATAGAATTTACATGTTACATGCATTCAATCACACCTTATGCAAATCCATCTTTATTGGTTTTGCATTAAGTACTTTTACAAAGAATCCAATAATAGCAACAGTCAACAATTTGACCTGTAACACTCTTAATTCTAAACCTTTAGAAGCAAAAATGGTGTGAAAGCAAAGTCAATCTTCCAATAAAGGTTTTATTCTCGGTAAACCTTTTCTGCTTCCATGTTCCAAAAGGCCCTGGACTTGGGATTTTCACACCGGTCTTTCCTTCTGACGTGGGAAAATTTTCTGTAGCTCTTTACTCAGCTGGTGCCTTCTCATTGGTTCCTTTTATCAGGAAGGCCAGCTTAGTACACCCTATGCACAACCCAAATCTTATCAGTATTTTCTATCAATATACCTTCTGATATTTTCTATCAGTATTTCTTCTTTGCAGCACTGGTTACAAGTGAATATTATGTAGTAGTTGTTTATTTGTCAATTGCTTCATCTCCCCGACTGTTTTATTCATTTATTCCTCTGAGCTTCTTGTTTCTTCAGCCTCACAGAATAGCCTTTTTGAGAAAATGAACATATTAATTTAGAGGGGTTGGCAAAAGAGTGATGTTCTTTTACTTCTTTCATTTATGTCCTAGAATGCTTTCATTTACAAAAGGGTAGTTGGATGTTTCTTTCCTTCTGCTTACTAGTTTGCAAGATAATGACGGATGTGTTCCCTATTAACTTCCAAAAATGACCAATTCATTATTTACATTTCTCCATAATGAAACCATCACAGATGGAGTGTAGAATTATAACATCATAGTGATCTCCCAAAGGCTGATGATGACTGGCTCAGGTCAAGAGCAGTGAGGCAGAACTCAGACATTGCCTCTTCCTTGAAGCCTCCTCAGTTGTTTGTTAGAATTAAATAATCTGCCCCAGGTGCTCCCTTAGCTTTTGGCACATATTTCTATTGATCATTGATTTGGAATAATATGGAGTGGTGGCCAACAGCATAAGTTATGGTAGAATAGAAAACTGAGTTTAACACTAGGTTTGTCACTTATAAACTATAGGTTTTTGGCTAAGCGACTAAAGTCCCTAGTCTTGGTTATCCTATCTAAAAAAAATGGGCATTGAAGGATTAATAAAATAATTGGTATAAATCTCTCATCAAAGTGCATGACGTTGTATGTTCTCAACAATAAATGTTAATTAACATGATTATAACTGTTCATATGTCTAGCATTCCAAGAGATTATGAACTCTTTAAAGGTGATAGACATTACAGTTTTTCTTTTTTCTTTTTCTTTTTTTTTTACCTAGAACAATACAAGTGCCCGATAAATATTTATTATATGAATGACAACCCAATTTATCCAGGCTGGTGGTTTCATCATTAACTATTCATCACTTGTCATAGTTAAATGTCAGGTGGAATATAATGGTGAAGGGAAAACCCAAGAGCACCCACCGGATCATAACATCACAGAAGTGGTCCCAGCACACCATTTCCAATCTAGAAATGGGAGCTCAAAGAAGTGAGTCATTTGTAACGCACAGCAACCTCAGAAAAACTGGTATGCAAACTACATTCTCCAACGAGGACAAAGAATAATATTTGCCAAGCATTCTTGAGTACCATCTGCAAATATCCTCAAAGTTCAGTAAGAGGGCCTCCCTGGAGTGTGTGGTCAGTCAGTCCTGATGTTGGTTGTTCATGATTCTGACAAAATGGTGAAGGATTTCCTTTCTCTGAGAACTACCGAAGTAATTTAATTCCTTTCCTCATTTCCATCTGTTATAAATTCACCACATTTGGTTTCCCCCATCTAGAATTCAATGCTACCTCTCCTTATATTTGTTTATTTATTTTTGTTTTTACTAACACCATTAGATTTTCATTCTTAAAAGAAACAGGCTATATATATTTATATTTTAAATAATCAGTGAGCTTCAAAATGATTAATTTTATGCTGTTTCCCTCTAGATTTACTAAAATACAATTGACAAAAATTATATACATTTACTGTATGAAATTGATTTAAAATTCTCATTTGAGGATGTTTTTATTGACTTTTAAAGACAGAGGAAGGGACAGGGGGAGAGAGAGAGAAACATCAAAATGAGAGAGAAACATCCATCAGTTGCCTTCCATATGCACCTGGAAGAGGAATCCAACCCAAAACCTGAGTATGTTCCCTGACTGGGGATAGAACCCATAACCCTCCAGTGCACAGGACAAGGCTCCAATCAACTGAGCCATGTTGGCCAGGGCTACATTTGATATTTTGATATACATATACCTGGTGAAATGATGACCAAAATCAAGCTAATTAACATACTAATCACCTCATATAGTTGTCATTTTTTGGGTGCTAAGAACACTTAAGATTTACCCTCAATGAATTTCAATGTTAACTACAGTCACACTCCTGCACACTAGGTCTCCAGAACTCATTTGTCTTTCATAACTGAAATCTGTACCCCTTGACTATCATGTCCCCATTTATCCCACCCCAACCCCTGGCAACTGCCTTCTACTCTGCTTCTGTGAGTTTGATTGTTTCATATTCCATATATTAATAGCATTGATATATTAATTTGTATATATTTGTCTTTCTATGTCTTATTCATTTCACTTAGCATAATGTCCTCCACTTTTATCCCTGTTGTCACAAAAATGTCAGGATTTTCTTGTTTATAAGGCTGAATAATATAGCATATGTGGATAAAAATTCTAAAACATTTTATTTATCCATACATCTATTGACCAATACTTAGGTGTTTCTATATTTTGGCTAATGTGAATAATACTGCAATAAATATGAGAGTGTGGAAAGCTATTAAAGATTCTGTTTGAAATTCTTTTGAAAGTGGGATTGCTGGATCATATGGTAGTTAAAGTTTTACGTTTTTGAGGAAACTCCATACTGTTTTCCATCACGGCTGTGTCAGTTTTCATTTCCACTAATAGTATACAGGTTTCCCTTATTTTCACATACTAGCCAACATTTTTTTTAAATAATATATTCTAACATGTGTGAGGTGATAACTCAATGCAACTTTGATTTCCATTTCCCTGATGATTAGTAATGCTGAATATCTCTTTATGTAACTAGTAGGGGCCCAAAGCACAAATTCATTCACCTTGAAAGGAACTGTGGGCCACGAGGCTGGGGTGGGCACAGGGGCGAGTCTCAGCCCATCCTCCACATCCCCACCTGGCCCCTCCCAAAATGACCCCAGGCTACCTCTCTGCCTGCAGCCCCACTCTCGCTGCCCCGCTCCCTCGCACTGATAGTGCCGGCCCAACTTGCACCCGCTGATGGCGCAGAGCAATTGGGGCTGGCGCCTGCAGCGGGTGCGAAAAGCAGCTGCTGGCCCCAATTGCCCCTCAGGAGCAGGGGGAGGTGGAGAAGCCCTGAGGGGTGATCAGGGCCAGCAGCAGCCACTTGCACCTGCTAATGGTGCCCAGCAATCAGGGCCGGTACTGGGCACAGGTAGTGAGTGTGAGTGGGGCCGGCGCCGGCAACAGATGCAAGCATGGGGCAGGACCACAGCACACGGGGGCAAATAATTTTCAGTAAACACCAGAGGCTCACCCTGATGACAATGACCTGTGCCCTACCTTGGTCTGGCACCCCCACTCACCTGCTCCACCATTCTGCTGTGGGCAAAGCCTCCCATGTTCTTCACGCACCCCCTGGTGGTCAGTGCAGGTCATACCAACTGGTCGTTTGGTTGTTCTGCCATTCAGTCTATTTGCATATTAGGGTTTTATATAGAGAGATTGGCCATTAGTACATCCTTTTTTGTGAGTATCTATTCTTTGCCAATTTTTAATCGTTTTTTGTTTGCTTGCTATTGAGTCTTATGAGTTAGGTTTGGGATATTTATTCCTTATCAGATATATGGGTTTAGTTTCTCCCATTACATAGGTTGCCTTTTCACTCTGCTCATTGTTTCCTTTGAGATGTAGAAGCTCTCTAGTGTGTGTGTGTGTGTGTGTGTGTGTGTGTGGTTTTTGTTTGTTTGTTTGTTTTTTTGCTTCCTGTACTTCTTGTGTCATATGCAAAAAACATTCATTGCTGACACGATCATCTAGATGTTTCCTTTGTCTCTAGTAGTTTTACAGTTTCAGGTCTTATATTTGTCTGTCACCCATGTTTTAGTTTATTTTTATGTATGGTTTCAGATAAAAGTCCAATTTTATTCTTTTGCATGTGGATAACCAGTTTTCCCACCACCATTTATTGAAGAGGTTACCCTTTCTTATGATGTGCTCTTGGTGCCCTTGTTAAAAATCTATTGACTTTATTTATTTTTGTAATATAGTAGTAGTTTTTTATTATTAAAAGGTTTATAATTTCACTGAACATGCAAGAAATATAAAGGAAAATGATAACTTTTTTATAATTTTAAAAAATGTATCATTATTGTTGAAAGTACTATAGATGACCCTGGCCCACCCCATAGATCCCCTTCACTCCTCAGTCCCCCCAACCAAGGCCTTCACCGCACTATTGTCTGTGTGCATGAGTTCTGCATATGCACATATAAGTTCTTTGGTTAATCTCTTCTCATACCCCGCTCCTTGACTTTAAGTGAGGGGATCTATCTCTGGACTCTGTATTTTGTTCCATAGATCTGCATGTTTGCTTTTATGCCAGTTCCCTTCTGTTTCCATCACTATAGTTTTTTAATATTCTCTGAAATCATGAAGAGTAATAGCTCCATTTTGTTCTTGCTCTATTGTTTTGGTTATTAGGGTCTTCTGTGGTTCCATATGAATTTTAAGGCTGCTCTTTTCTATTTCTATAAAAACTGACACTGGTATTAGCATAGGAATTGCTTTGATTATGTAGGTCATTTGGTGGTAACATGGATATTTAAACAATATTTATTCTTCCAATCACCTCTTCTTGATGAAGATTTGCCCAGATCCACCTCCAAATCCCATGGTATTAAACACCTATTTCATCATGGTGCAGACCTGCTCATTTCCCTGCAAAACCATGAGATTCAGTGAGCTATCCCCTTATAGAAATTACTGACATTATGGAACTTCTTATATCTGTGAAAATGGAGTTTCACAGAGTTTAAGTGATGATCCAGTTGACAAGTCGTAAGTAGCACGACCTATATTCGGTACCAAATCCAATATTGCTTCTGCTGCTGTCCAGCTCACTAAACAAATCATGCTTCTTCAATTACAGGTACTGAGACAAAAATCTGTTACCAACACCATTTTTTTTGAAACCCTTTCCATGCATATTAGTGGTTTATTGTTTCCATCTGAATACCAGATATGCAAATGGATTTGGACTTCAATGTGATAAACTTTGTATAATATATTATTTTGGTTTTGAAAGTTATCATCCATTTATCTCCTTTTGTCCAGCCAAATATTCTCTGTGTGGTTCTTATTTCTTAGTCTCCAGGAAAATAACCAGTGTCCAGATTAAAATATCACTTCTGAGAGACTACAAAATTGCTCCAGGATTTAAACCAAGCAGAGGAATAAAGATTAACTGCTAATCTGCTGGGCCTAAGGAAATTCACAAATTCCTAAATCCAAAGGGATGTAATTGGCATTTATATCACCTGAAGTCACATCCCTTTCTGGGCAGAGGTCCAGAATGCGTGCATGTGCTATATTTAAGCTGAGTCAGCAACTAATTTACTGCAGTCAGCAATGACCACAGTAACAATAAAAATGCCATTTAATCACTCTTGAAATTTAAAATACATTTGAAACAGAGGCTTACTAATTAGGTTGAGTCAATATGGAAAAGAAAAGTGCTTATTGTAAGCTAAAATATGATATTTTGTGTTGTTTAGCACATTAATTTTATAACTGCAGATGCAATAATTACAATCATTTGCCAAGGGATCTATACTTTTGCAGCCACTTGGATTACAAGTTATTCCCTAGCATTGTTTGAAAGCTGATTCAAGCATTCAGGAAAAAAAATGTAGCGAGGTTCCACAAAGTTATTTCTAATCAAGATTACAGATAAAGATATTGGTCACACAAAATTGCCTCTGAATCTCAATTGTTTTAATGAACATGCCTCACTCCAAACCTATGAGACATATGAGCATTAATCTGAACCAAAGACAAATTTAATAAGAAAGTTGAAGGACATAAAACTCTTTTTAAACTATAAAATGCACTGAAATCTATATTTAAAAAGAGCAAATGAGAACATTCCATGCTCCTAGAAGAGCTAACATGTCATAAATAACTTCTCCATATTAATATAAAATATTTTAAGCAAAATATCAATTTAAAAAGAAATTCATGACTTCAGCATGTATAAGGACAAAGAATTACCTGAGAGAAGGCAACACTATTTTAAGAAAGAAGCAAAATGAGCCTTGGCCGTGTGGTTCAGTTAGTTGGGCATCGTCCCCAGTATGGAAAGGTTGCTGGTTGGATTCTGGTCGGGCACATGCCCAGGGTGAGGACTCGATCCCCAGTAGGGGGCGTGTAGGAGGCGGCCAATGGATATTGCTCTCTCACATAGATCTTTTTCTCTCTCCCCCCTTCCTCTCTATCTCAAAATCAAATTGAAAAAGAATCTTAAAGAAAAAAAGAAAGAAGCAAAATGAGGGACACCATTTCTTTCTGGATTTTATAACATTAGGCAGTTACTGCACTCTAAATAATTTGTTGCCATAGGAATTTAAAAATCAGCCTGAAGAAACAAATAGAAATTTCAAAATAAGTGCGAATGCACAATTAATGTTGATATACTGTATGAAAAAGTAATGCTTTGATTCAGTGGAAAAATATTTCATATATGGTGTTAGTAAAATTGCCTAGGTATCCTAAAGAAAATAAATCTAGAACCCCAAGACAAAGCAAAGACAAGAATAATTTCTAAGTATATTATATCATTGTGCTTATAAATAAAATATCAAATATGAGAAGCAAATGTATGAGATTTTTTACATAAACCTAGAGTAGGTGACAGAGTTTAAATCAGGATTGAAATTTGAGAAGCCATAAGGGACAGGCGGTAGGAACACTGACTATGTAATATTTTTGGCATTCCTAAGATGATAAGAGTAAAGAAGCAAATCAACCATGAGTAAAGTGTAAGATATGAACAAATAAGCAAGATGAAGGGTGAAGCAGAAATGTAAATTGTCATAAAGAGATGAATAAGGAAATTTTCCATCTTACTTTTAGAAAGAAAATAATGTTACTTAAAGTAGATATTTTTTTCAGCATCGTATTTGTAGAAATGCATAAAACTGTAAGATTCAGGGACTTTTCAGAGTATGAATTGTAACACATTATAAATTATTATAAAATAGATATCTGGTCACAAGAAAAATGACAGATCAGTCAATGGTATTATGAGAATGATTAAAATAATGAGTTTGAATAGCAGATACATATATGCAAATGTCTTTATATTTCTAGAGGGATGTCCATGATTTATTGTTATATAAAAAATCAAGTTGTAGAATGATATGCATTGTCCATTATTTTTTTAAAACTCATTGCATTTGTGCACATTTTGAGCAAGAAGATAAATACCAAGAACCAATATACTATCATGGTTATCTTACAGAGGAAGGTATATTACTAGTATTTTAAAAATGTTTTGATTTAACTATAATGTTTGTGAGTAGGCCACAAATTCTTCAACTTTCATAAGTATATCTTCATTGCTGCTATCCAGGTGATAAAGTCCTAGAAGCACTTCCAGAATGGTGGAGTAAGAACATCTGAAAATCCACTCTTCTCCCCAAACTGTGAGAAAACTGGCAAATAATATTCAAAATTGACTTTTTCATAACCTTGGAAATTAACTAAAGGCTCGCAAAAATGTTAGGAAATGTTTTTCAAGAGAGATGAACATATGTTGGTAAGAACAGTGATTTTGTGGTGTTTAAACTCACCCTTATCATTTTCCCAGGCCTCAGCTCCATGTTAGCTTTGAAAATAAGCAGCCTTTGAACTATGGTAACTATGAATGCATCACCTAGCTGAGCTCAGAGGGGGCCACAGGAGTCTGAGGCTCTCCAAAAGGCTCCATCCCTTCTAGAACTGTCACTATGTGGCTATTTGGCAGTGGGAGTTTGAAACTTGACATTAAAGTGATACTAATCCAAAGTAGATTGTTTTACATTAAGATGTTAATTGTAATCCCCAGAACAACTGCTAAAAATAACTAAACATGTACTAATATTGGTCAAAAGGGATTCTAAGACAGAATTTATTACTCAAAGGGAGAATGGAATGAATAAAAATAAATCTTCCATCAGTAAGGAATAAATGACAATTACAAATATAGGTGCATTTAACAAAAGAGACCTAGGATGCATGAAGCAAAAATGGCAGAACTGAAAGTTAAACAAGAGTTAGAGACTTGCATGGAACAACTAAATAGAAAGAAATATAAGGAAATACAGGGTGTCCCCCCAAAATATATATACATCCTTTACAGCTGACAGTTCAATTGATGTTTCTTTTCAGATTTAATCCATTGGAATTAATAATTATTCAAAGTGTGTATGCATTTTGGGGGACACCCTTTTTAAGACCTGAATACCACAACCTGCCACTAGATCTAATAAACTTCTATAGACTCCATCCAACAGAGGCCAATATTCTTTCAAAAACATCGATCATCTGCAGGTGGTAGAACAAGCATTTGGCAAAAATACAGCATCCTTTTCTGGTAAAAACTCTCAGCAAACTCAGAATAGAAGAAAAGTTACACATTGTGATGACGGGCTCTATGGAACACCCACAACATCATGTTTAATGACAAACAATGGAATGCTTTTCCTTTAAGATCAGAATTAAGCAGACAGGATGTCTGCCTTTGCCCCTTCTATTCAACTTTGTAGTGTAGGTTCTAACCAGAGCAACTGGGCAAGAAAATAAAAAAATAGGCACTTAGCTTGGAAATTTAAAAAAAGCAAATCTGTCTTGTATATGCCGTTGTATATTGAAAACCTTAAGGACTCCATAAAAACCTATCAGAACTAATAAAAGAGTTCATTCAGCAAAGTTGCAGGATTCAAGGCCAATATACAAAGATCAGTTGTATTCTACATATTAGCAAAGAAAGTTCTTAATTAAAATTAAGAAAATAATTTCATTGAAAACTCCTGTTTTCTGTTCCAACAAGTAAAGAGCTTGGTTGTTGTTATTCCAGTCCTGTTCTCACAACAAGAAAAAAGCTGAACAAACTGGCTATTAACAACTGTTCTTAGACACGTCAGAGAATACAAGTCACAGAGCCAACTGCCATCATAAAAACTGGAGACAGTTGAATACAGAGAACCGCAGCCTCCTAGGAGCAGGAAAAGTCACTGATGTAGCCAGTGCTGGTATGAACAATTAAAGGGAAACTGACTATTGCTGGAGGTGGAGCTTGAACTAGCACGAGAGATAAAAACTCCTGATGGCCCTGCCTTGCGGGAGACCTCACACTTTCATGAGTTTTACCTTCAGGAGCCCCAACACATTCTCTGGATAATAATGGGAGAAAAAAATTCCCTGTGTTACGTTTTGAAATACACTGAGAGTGCTCTATGCCTAACAAAGGCTGTCTTCAAGAAACATTATCAGAGTTCAACCAAGCTAAATTTTACTAAAGCCTAACAAAACTTTGGAAAGGAAATGCCAACTTCAACCAATTCTAGCCTTTCAGTCTCATCTAAGAGGGAGGAAAGCTAAAAAAAAGTAATTGTGACATTCACAGCCCAGGGTCATAGAATCACAAAAATATCCTATATAATAAAAGACTGATATGCAAATCAACTGAACAATGGAACAGCTGGTCGCTATTTGCACACTGACCACCAGGGGGCAAATGCTCAATGCAGGAGCTGCCCCCTGGTGATCAGTGCGCTCCCATAAGGGGAGCGCAACGCAGCCAGAAGCTGGGCTCACGGCTTGCGAGCTCAGCGGCAGTGGTGGGAGCCTCTCCCGCCTCCACAGCAGCACTAAGGAGCAGCGAGCTGAGCAGTAACAAGCAGCAAGCAGGTGGGTGGTAAGGAGTGAGGGGTCCCAGATATCCCCTGATGGGTCCTGGACTGCAAGAGTGTACAGGCCGTCCTGAGGGACCCTCCCCCCACCCCCAGTGCACGAATTTCATGCACTGGGCCTCTAGTTGGTTATATGATGCTTCACCATTCCTGATACCTCATCACTATATCAAGATTCCTAAATTAGAGGAATTTAGTATTAAAATGATTTTAAAACTCAGGTCATATTTTAGAAGGATCCTCTCTAGGGAAACCCAAAAACAACATGGGAGACCAAAAAAATGGCACTAGAGGAAATTTTGGCTTCAAACATCACAGACACAGCAAACAGTAAATACAGCCTAACTCTAGCCAGATGAACATAAAAGCTTACACTGAAGACCAATTTCCGCAGTTCTTATCTACTACACCATGGCTGGCTATAAAAAAGAAAATAATGAAAAGACATGTTTAAAGGGGAAAAAAATACAGTCTGAAGAGACAAACCTACATATGGCAGAGAATTTGGAATTACCAGACCAAGAATTTAAATGGCCTATGATTAATATGCTAAGAGCGCTAATGGAAAAATAAATGGCCAACATGTAAGAACAGATGTGTGATGTAAGCAGAGAGATGGAAATTATAAAAAAAAATCCACTAAAATAGCATTAAAAATAAAATGAATTAGAAATAAATTCAGCAAAGTAAGAACAAGTCTTCCACTTTGCAACAAAACATTGTAGATAAAAACAAACAAACAAAAAAAAACCATTGTAGATAGAAAATAAAACCTAAGACCTAAGTAAATGGAATGATTTTCCATGTTCATAAAATAGAAGCATTAATACTATTATGATGACAATAGTCCCCAGTTGATGTACAGATTCAGTGTGATCCCTATCAAAATACCAGCTGGAATTTTTGCAAAAATGACAAGTTGATCCTAAAATTCATACGGAAATGCAATGAATCAAGAATCCCCCAAACAATTTTGGAATAAAAAAGAACAAAGTTGAAGAATTCACAATTTCTGATTTCAAAACATATTAGAAGGCTGCAGTAATCAAGGCAATCAGCAAGACTTACCGCACTGGATTATGGGAAGACATGTACACCATGGAATAGAACTGAAAGTCTGAACATACATTCTCCTAGTGTGGTCAATTGATTTTCCACAAGGGTGCCAAGACAATTCAATGTAGGAAAGAACTAGCCTTAAACAAATGGTGCTTTGAAAAGGGGAAAACTATATATCCATATGCTAAATAATTAAATAAGGAACCAAACCTCACTCCCTATGAAAAGCTAATTCAAAATGGATCATAGACCCAAATGTAATAGCTAAAGCAATAAAAGTCTTAAAATAAAACCTAGAAATAAATCTTCCTGACTTTGGGTTTGGCAATGCTTCACTAGAAATAATAACAAAAGGTCAGCAACAAAAGAACTACATACGGGGGTGGGCAAAGTAGATTGCAAGTATAACTAAACACCAAAAAAAGTAATTATCAGAGAAATGGAAATTAAAATTACAATGAGGTGTCACCACACATATGTCAGAATGGCTATCATCAATAAATTAACAAACAATTAATGTTGGTGAAGATGCGAAGAAAAGGGAACTCCCATGCACTGTTAGTGGGAATGCAGTTTGGTGCAGCCACTGTGGGAAACAGTCTGGAGTTTCCTCAAAAAACTAAAAAAGGAACTGCCTTATGACCCAGTGATTCCACTTCTGGAAATATATCTGAGGAAACACTGATTCAAAAGAATATATGCACCCTATGTTCATTGCGGCATTATTTACAACTAGAGACCTGGTGCATGGGATTCATGCACTGGTGTGGGGCATGGCCTGTGGGGATTGGCCCACTGTGGGAATGCACTGACCACCAGGGGGCAGCTCCAGCAATAAGCATCTGCTCCCTGGTGGTCAATATGCATCATAGCGACTGGTCGACCTGGTGTCCTGGTTGTTCTGCCATTTGGTTGCTGGGTTTTTATTATATAGGATGAGAGGCCCGGTGCACAAAAATTTGTGCACTTGGGGGGGTGGGGAAGAGGGGGTCCCTCAGCCTGGCCTGTGCCATCTCGCAGTCTGGGACTCCTCAGGGGATGACCACCTGCTGGCTTAGGCCCGCTCCCCGGGGGATTGGCCTAAGTTTGCAGTCAGACATCCCTCTGGCAGCCCGGCAGCTCTCAGGGGATGTCCACTTGCCAGTGGGGAGCAGGCCTAAACTGCAGTTGGACATCCTTAGCACTGCTGAGGAGGCAGGAGAGGCTCCCACCACCACCGCTGTACTGGCAGCCATCAGCCTGGCTTGTGGCTGAGCAGAGCTCCTCCCATGTGAGAGCAACCTGACCACCAGAGGACAGCTCCTGAATTGAGCGTCATCCCCTGGTGGTCAGTGTGTGTCATAGTGACCAGTCATTCCCAGTCTTTCTGCTGTTAGGGTCAGTTTTCATATTACCCAGTTACTATATAGGATAGAGGCCTGGTGCACGGGTGGGGACCGGCTGGTTTCCCTGAAGGGTGTCCCGGATCAGGGTGGGGGTCCGGCTTGGGTGCCTGGCCAGCCTGGGTGAGGGGCTGATGGCTGTTTGGAGCTGGTCACACCCCCTTCAGGGTGGGGGTCCCGCTTGGGTGCCTGGCCAGCCTGGATGAGGGGATGATGGCTGTTTGCAGCTGGTCACACCCCCTTCAGGGTGGGGGTCCCCACTGGGGTGCCTGGCCAGTCTGGGTGAGGGGCTGAGGGCTGTTTTCAGGCTAGCAGGTGACTGAAGCTTCCAACCTCTCCTTTTTTTCTTTTTTTTTAATTCTGGGATTTATTTACCTTCTATGGCTGTCACTGGAGCTGAGAGCTGGCTTTAGCTCTGAGGCTTGGCTCCAGCTCTGAGAACTCAGCTGCTGAAAGCAGGTATCTGGGTTTGTTTGGGTTCTATAATTGTAACACTGTTGCGGTCCTGCTTGCTCCAGCTCTGACAGCTGAAAGCAGATTTCTGGAGTTTGTTTAGCTTCTATAATTGCAACATTGTTTCTTAGAGTGCAAGCTCAGAGGCCGGCAGCGGCAGGCAGGGAACGTTGACTTCTTCCATTACTGGAGCAAGCAAGCCTCCTGTTCTCTTCAGCTGCCTGGCTGCCGGCCGCCATCTTGGTTGGCAGTTAATTTGCATATCTTGCTGATTAGCTACTGGGAAGGGTAGTGAGGTTACGGTTAATTACCATGTTTCTCTATTATTAGATAGGATAGCAAAGACCTAGAAACAGCCCAAGAGCTCATCAGTAGATGAGTGGATATAAAAGCTGTGGTATATTTACACAATGGACTACTACTTGGCCATAAAAAAGAAGGAAATCTTACCTTTTGTGACAGCATGGGTAGACCTGGAGAGTATTATTCTAAGTAAAATAAGCCAGTCAGAGAAACACAAATACCGCATGATTTCACTTTTATGTGGCATCTAATGAACGAAATAAACAAACAAACAAAATAGAAATTGACTCATGGAGACAGCAGACACAGCTGTTTGAGGGGAGGGAGGTTGGAGGGCTGGGTTAAAAAGCTGAAGGGATTAAGCAAAAAACAAAACAAAACAAAATTCATAGACACAGACAATAGTATGGTGATTACTAGATGGATAAGGGGTGGGGGAGGTAGAAGAGGGTAAAGGAGAGATTAATGGTGATGTAAGGAGACTTGGCTTGGGGTGGTGAACACACAATACATACAGATGATGTATTCTGGAATTGTAAACCTAAAACCTATATAATTGTATTAACCAATGTCACCCCAATAAATCATAAAAATTAAACAATAAATATAAGAGAAAAACAATATTAAATAAACCAACTTCTCATTCTAGAAATTAATTCATAGCCTACGATCTATTTTACTAGAACACAATTCTATTGATGTGCACAAATTCTTCACCTAGAATTAAAAAAAAAAATAATTCACTCATCAAAAATACCTGTTATATGTCTGACACTAAATGTAGCCCAAATACATGGGCTAAGGCACAGAAAGAAAACTGTACTTAAGGGAAGAAAATTGTATTTACATATTTACATTGAAGGTGTCTCGTCAAATGGCTGAAACCCATGTATAATTTATATGATTCATATGTTCAGCTAGCTAGGGCAGGACACATAGGTATGCAGCGCACGTGCCATTCTTAGGGAACGCAGGCTGCAAATCTGCCATTCTTAATTGACGATTTCTACCCAAGCATAGAAAATAATTTGCCACATAGCAAAGCTGAGTTAATCATCCAGTTCTTCCAAAAATTAAAACAAATTGGTATCTATACTATTTCCAGAATTCTAACATCCTCTGGGGATTACCACTGGCACGGCTAAATTCCAAATTGAAAACAATAACTCAGAAAAACAAGGCCGTATGTTACCAGCAGCTTGGCAAACAGCGCTTGGGTCACTGCTTGCAGTTTCCCTGGCTCTGAGGCAGTGTGCAGCATGGTTGATAATAATCAATACTAAATATTTGGGACATGAAAGATGATCATTTTGCTGTCATTCATGGAGTCCATTTGCAAAGTGTGGAGAGCAGAAACTAGGACAATAATGTTGTCCAGGAAAAATTACCCGAGGCTTCCCCAGTCAGAGAGGTTTGGGAATCACCACACATTGGACCCCAACCTTGCAAGGTCATAGGGCATGTGGGTACATTTTTAAGTTTTCAAAATTTACTCTGGGAGGGATCCCATTTACATTTGCTTAACCCAGTTTTTATCATCAACACTTCTCTTTTCTTCTATCTTTTCCTGTCTCCTATTCTAAAACACACAGACAAATATCTTTGAACTACAGGCCTGGTGCATGGATTCATGCACTGATGGGGTCCCTCGGCCTGGCCTGCACCCTCTTACAATCCAGAACCCTTGGGGAAAGGCCGGATTACCAGTTTCGGCCCGATCCCCGCAGGCCAGGCTGAGAGACCCCACCGGTGCACAAATCCATGCACCGGGCCTCTAATATGCACATAAGATTTTTGGTTAATCTCTTCCCTCCCTGCTCCCTACCCTCTTCTCTCTGAGATTCATCAGTCTATTCCAGTGATTGGCAAACTCTTAGTCAACAGAGCCAAATATCAACAGTACAATGATTGAAATTTCTTCTGAGAGCCAAATTTTTTAAACTTAAACTATATAGGTAGGTACATTGTTATTAACTTAACTAGGGTACTCCTAAGGCTTAGGAAGAGCCACACTTAAGGGGCCAAAGAGCCGCATGTGGCTCGTGAGCCGCAGTTTGCCGACCATGGGTCTATTCCATGTTTCCATGCCTGTGCATTGAGCATCTTCCCCCTGGTGGTCAGTGTGTGTCATAGCTACAGCCAAACAAATGGTCAAAGTGTTGCTTAGGCTTTTATAAATATAGATATCCTGTTATGTATCAGGATAAGCAAAAATAAATGTTTACTGATTAAATGAACACCATTTCCACAATGCTTGAGCAAGTGCACTGAAACCAGTTAGAGGGTGAGACCATGCTGAAGGTCTTCTGTAGCACTGCCATTTAGCCAAAGAATCAGGAATAACCTGTAATAGTTATATGCCCCAAGTAAATGTGACTGAAATTCCTTCAGGGGTGCAGACTAGCAATGCAGCTTCTGCTTCATGGAATGGCTTCATGTTTTCCCTGGGCAAGTGTGAAGTTAAACTGACGGGAACTGAAGCGATATGTCAGAGGAATTTGGGTTCCAGGAGAGAGTCACGTGCTCTAGTCTGGGACATTTAAGGATGCTCCAAAGGGAAGAGTAGGGCTTGCTCGAAAAACCTAGCTAGTTCTGCAAAGCATTACTCATGGGTACTTGGAGATGGGTGTAGAGCAGGCAAGAGGACACAGAACTAGGGTGCAGCACTGCCCTTAATACCATCATAACTCTGGCCGTGAAAAGAAATAAAAACAATGGGCATGATAAAACCTCACTGAGTAGAGCGGAATAAGCACCGTAGAAACATTGGGAACTTCACTTTCAACAGGTGGACAGCATCCCTGGATTTAGTCCTATACCTTCCTGGGCTGATCAGACCTCTTATACAAAAATCGTTTAACTGAGTGCAAAGATTTTAATAATTTTCCATTTAGGCAGTCCCATAAGCCTCCAGATTTCATGCAAAGATTACATCATTATCGCCAAGTAGCCTTCTCTTGTCCCTTAGATGTTACGCTTAACAGGATAAATGTTAATTTATCCTGACATAGCATCTGAACTGATTTTGCCTTTCCTTAAATTGTTTCCACATTTTTCATGTGTGCTACGCAATAATCAAAAGCACCATTTAATTTGAAAACAAAGTGTGATGTTACACTAGGTTTCAGAGCTGAGGGAAATGACAACAGGATAGGAGTTGCAGGTGTTATTATTTACTTACTAGATGCCTCGTGCATAAAATTCGTGCATTTGGGGGGGGGGGTCCCTCAGACCGACCTGTGCCCTCTCGCAGTCTAGGAGCCCAAGGGGAGCAGGCCTAAGCCATCAGTCTGACATCCTTAGTGCTGCCGCGGAGGTGGGAGAGGCTCCCACCACCGCCGCTGTGCTTGCCAGCCGTGAGCCCGGCTTCTGGCTGAGTGGCACTCCCCTTATGAAAGCACACTGTCCACCAAGGGGCAGCTTCTGCATTGAGCGTCTGCCCCCTGGTGGTCAGTGCACGTCACAGTGACTGGTCTTTCCGCTGTTTGGTTAATTTGCATGTTAGCCTTTTATTATATAGGATTTTATTCCCATGTGATAGATCTCTTGCAAGATTGTACAGGGATAACTTGGGTTTTTTATATTCTGTAGGATTCACTATTTTGTTGTACAGTTTTGTGTTATAATATATACAAACACTATTACAACAGGATACAAAATGCCAACATCACAAAGAATTCCCTCATGCCCCCTTCCCCCGTGATAACCCCACCCTCCTACCATTGCCCACCCCTGGAAGTCTTTGATGTGACCTTGCATTTTTAATGTCATATATGAAATCATAAAGTGTCTAACCTGGCTACAGTCACCTAGAACAATGGCTCTGGAGACTCATCCATGTTGTCGATATCAATAGTTTTGCCTTTTTATTGCTGAATAGCATCCCATCGTATGCATACACTGTGGTCTGTGCAGCCATTCACACACTGAAGGCCATTGGGGTTGTTCCCATTTTGGGGAAACTGTGCTGCTGTAAACATTGCTGTGTGGGTGTAGATAGAAACATAACTTTTCTTTAGAGAAACTTCCTAAAAGTACGATTGTGAGGTCATATGGAAATTGCATGTTTAAGTTGGTGATCAACTGCCAAACTGTCCCAGAGTGGCTGTACCATTCTGCATTCTGTGGATTTGGAGAAACAGGCAAGGCTATAGTGTTGGGCAGAAAATTACTTCCGTAGGTAGTTTACAGAAAATGGGATGTTTCCTTTCTACAGCAAAAGAGGAGAAGGCCTATACTGCATTCATTCAGCTCTGTGTATTTTATACCCAGTTCACTTGCTTCATTTAATCCTTGAATAAATACAGTATAAAATAAAAATTGATGAACACTAAAAAGCAGTTATGTGTTGCATAACTACAGTTGGGTGTGAAATCATTGCATCCCTAATAATGACTCTGTTCTGCTCAGAACAGCTGGTATAACTGGAAGTTTTCAATTGCGTAACAGACTCAGCAGCACGAGTAACTGGGAATCATTCCCTCCCATTACTCGGACACAGTGGCAAAGAGGACCAAGTCAGCATGGAAAACAAATCCCCGGAATAAGTCAGAAACCAAGGCTGGACCGAAAGTCAGCTATAGCCAGACAGTGCCATCGCTAAGCCCTCCACCCAGCTGTTCAGGGGAGAGGTGGAAAGGTGAGGCAGGTTTGCAAGTCACTTGCTTGGAATAGAAGAAAAAATATGGAAAGAAACTGAATTCTCAGTGACTTCTGTTGAGTTGCTGTATCAATTGTTACCAGAGAACAATATAGTCCAATAGTTCCTCTAAGTATGTTAGTCTGTTTCAACTGAGTTTCTGTCACTTGACATACAAACTAACCTGGTATAGTTTTATTACATCTCTTTTAACAAACCTAAGATAATACAAAATATAGTGGAGAAAAAACACTGGGTACGAACATGTAAAAAGCTGGAGATAAAATACCTGTATGGTCAAACTTTATGACTGCTTTCTTCTGTTTATCAAAATCTTTATTTCCATATTTTATTTATTAAAAATTTCTTTCATTGAAGAGACAGGTCTATAAAAATATATAATTTCAAAAATACATCTATTTCCACAAAAGGATTATACTTCTTTAAGAACATGTAAATTCACAATACAGAATTGTAGTATTGTAGTATTCACTACATAAGTTAATCATAACATTGCATGCTGATGCCTTTATGTGCAGAAGAAAAAATTAACACCAAATTATTTAACAAAAAATATTAACATTAGTAATTTGTATAAGTATATAAAAATTATTTAGCTTTTGTGAGCCTCAGTGTGTTAAAAAATACTAGTGTGCTTTGTTGCTCTCAGTTCCTGTTTTCAGCATTTGATCAAAGGAAATGGATTGTTCCGAACCGGACCAGAGTCCATATCCTATATAATAAAGAGCTAATATGCTAATTAGACCATTACAGCAGAACAACCGTCCAGACGACCTTCCAGACGAAGATGGGGCTGTGAGGTCTGAGCCCTTGCACAAATTTCTCGTGTATCGGGCCTCTAATTTGAAAATAAAGGTAGATGTTTCTGAAATGTTTAAACTCTACTTCAGTTATCTAAAGCTATTCTCTTTGACTTCTTGGTGGTCCAGTTTGCCTTAAAATTGGGGGGGGGGGAGATCAAAATATATTGATCTTCTTCTAGAATTATGATGGGAAAATCAATGGATTTCCATTTTGACAAAATAGATTAGTTCATTACATCCAAGGTGGTCCAACAATGGAATATAGTCTACTTAAGACATAATACTTGCATGTCCTTGCAAGCATCAGTGACAGCAGCAGTTTATCCCTGTGGTATCAAGTTTAGTGTGTTGGCTGCCTAATTATATCCGTAAAATGCACAATTTATTGCTTTGGCTTTTCAGAGACCATTGATTACAAAAATTCTTTTTCATCTGAAGAGGGAACTCAGTAAATCTCTGAGGAAAGCTTGTGAGGCTTAAATATATGATTGTATTAAAAAAAGTCTCTCCAGTTGAGCTTTCTTCAAAAAACATCATAAATTAAAGGCAATTAGGGGACAAGCATAAAGCATTTTGGCAAGATTATAACTTCTTCCACCAACAACATTAACCTGCACACCACAAATGCCCCAGTGAATGCTACAAACCTGGTTTCCTGCAGCCTCCTTTCACTTGCATAAATTAATAACTTTTTGTTTTTCTGTCCACTCTATCTTTGGAAAATGAAGTCAGCTTTTCCATATCAATGCAATGCTCTCCAAATATCTATCATGGGGGTGATTTGATCTTACTGGTTCACATGTGGCAGCTAATTAACTTTAAAAAGACCTCCCCCCTCAAAAAAAAAAAACCAAAAAAAACCACAAAAAAACTTACCCTTATCTGTAACCTGAATAGGCCCCACCTGGAGGGAAGGTGAATTACTTTTTTCTTTAAGCCCATATTTTAGACACATGTTACTGCAGGAGCTGGCAGCTATTTTCCTCAAAGAGCTCCTTCCATAAAGGGGTAACATGGCATATTTGGCCCTGAAATGTTTCAGTCACTAAAATGACAAATTCTGATAGCAATTTAAAACCTTCTTTCCAATTCAACGCCTTCACTTCAAGGTGTTCTGGTTAAATTGAAATTTCCTCTTACAAAATAATGCCTTCTAAGTCTTCTGGCCTCAACTACCATCATAACTCATCCAGACTTCTACACTGAGCTGCCTGCCTGGTCTACCAGCACCCCTCCAGCCTCTCCCCAAGGGGCTTTCAGCTCCACGGCCAGACTGGAGTTGGATTGTGTTATTTATTTCCAGTTTCCACCATTTATTTTCTATAAACATCATGGAACATACTTTACCCATTGTTGCTTCAGTTTCCTCTTCTGTAAAATTGGGATTCTCTGAGGGCAGAGGGGAAGGGGAGAGAATAACCAAATAATTTATATGCATATATGCATAACCTGTGGACACAGACAATAGAGTGGTGAAGACCTGGGGGGCTGGTGTGGGGTGGAGGGGGTCAATGGGGAAAAAAGAGGACATCTGTAATACTCTCAACAATAAAGATAAATTAAAAAAAAAACTATCATTTTCTCTCATAGAGATTTTCACATTGCAGCTGCACAGGGCTTATCACTGACTTATTTCACTATGTGCCTTCTTTGCATATTTTTCCCTGGAATGTATCTCCATATATTTCGCCTGTAATACTGTTTTCCTCTTCCTCTGCTGCTACTCAATCCTTGGCTCTCAGTCAAGCCTCGCTTTCTTAGTGCGTCTCTCTCTGGCTGAACCAGGTCTGCCTCTGGGAACTGCAGCTTTATATGCTCCCTTTACCTGTATTTTCAGAGTTAAAAACGTTGCTATTTTAATTTTGGAGCAATCTGTAAACAGATAATTATAATTTAATTAAGTGTATAAAATATTTATGGTTGCATTTTATGGAGCTGAGGGGAAATAATGAATTACTCTGGAGACTAAACCAGGGGAAAATTGAACTGGTCTTAAAAGATGAGTTAGAATCTGCCTCAAAAAGGCAAAAGTAGGACTAGAAGCCATTGATGATCAAAGTGTTGGGCACAATTACAACGATGCTATCACATTTAATTATCTTGAGAACCCTTCAAGTGCTATTTTATCTGCTTTAGGCATGACAAATCTGAGGATTGAAGTAATGTGCATGAGATCTAGCCGACTAAAGATGGGGTGGGAGAGAAATGTACATCTGACTTTCCTGCATCATCTTTGCACTGAAGGCATCATTCTGTATGTGATGGCCTAAGGGAGTGAAAGAACCAGATTCACTCGATAGCATTAAGGATCAGGGGTGAGGAAGGCTATAACGTGTATTGATAAGTGAGGATGAGAAGACAGATCAAGATTAAAGCATAAAGAGCTTTATATGTTTCCCAAGGAAAGCAAAGAATCTCGTCAACTCAAGCAAAGGGTAGGTGTCATATCATTTGAACCTAACAGGGGCTAAACTCACTTTCTCTGGGCACCCAGATGGCCCTCACCTCTCTTTTCTACTTTCCACTCTCTGTCCAACCTTCCCATACTTACACTTGAACTGACACAGCTGCCACCCTCACAGGTTGGCACCCTCTACAAACTGACTGCAATTTCTTGGTCTCAAGTTGGAACTATTGAAAGAGGGAATCTGTTTCGTGGTGCTATCCATCCTTGTTGCTCTTTGCTATGCTAGAGTCTCGTGGGATAGATAGGCATTAAAGGCGAGAGCTAAGTTTCCTATGTAGGAGAGCTGAGCTTGATCAGGCATTCCAAAATAGGTCAAACAAGCATCCCATACTAGAGAACTTGAACTCTGTCCTGAAATCTGTTTTATAGTCCCTTAAATACTACTGAACATTGATTTATAATAAATTTATGCAAATAAACCACTTTCAACAGCCAATATAGTATATACTACAATGGAAGATGTGCTCTGATTAAATATTGACTGTCTCTAGCTTATTTGCAAGAAACCATCTAACACAGGAATTAGAGTCAGGATGTTCATGATCTTTGAATAGAACACATTTGTCGGTGTGTTGACAATTGTCTGAATAAACAACTGTGTCCACCAAAATGAAAACTGAGAATATTTTCAGACAACAGATAAGCCCACAAATTCCCAGAATATGTCTACAACACATACACTTCAGTTTGCAAAAAAATACCTCACTTTTGTTTGGTTATCAAGGGGGGGGGGGAATGGTCATGATTAGCTGTTCTTTCTTGTTCTAACAATTTTACAGTTCACAGCAAGCCTTGCGATATGAACTTTGTCACAGAGGCAAAACCAGTATTCTGTTGACAGGAAAGACTCAACTTTATAGAGATATCACTTTCTTTAAAGCAAATTCAGATGTGCTTGAGTAATTAAGGTAAAATAATAGGGTGGCCTCCCTACAATCATTCTTATATTAAACTCTGTACATCAAAATCAAAATTATTTTTATGCCTGGTGGGCAGTTTCCCATGAACAATTTTCTAAATTGCCTAATAATTTTATGTAGCATAATTACAAGACTCATGCTTGTATATTTTTTCTTTTTCTTTGCCTCCAACTGAATACAAATTAAGGGTAATCACTAGGAAGCCTTTATGGTAGATGCTTACAATGTAATGGTGCCACAGAGCTGTGCAAAACGAACTTAACAGGAAAGCCCTTGAAATACTTCCCTTAATGATAGGGCAAACAAATCCCCAGACTAAGTGGCTTTCTGAATAAAAATGGGGAAATATATAAAGAAACTGGCTAACAAAATAGATCCAGAGGCATAGACACATGGAACAGACAGGAATCTCAGAGGGAAGGGGGTAGATGGTTGAGGAGATTTGCCAAAGAATTATATATATATATATATATATATATATATATATATATATATATATATATATCGTGGACAGACAATAGTGCGGTAGGTAGGCCTGGGGTGAGTGTGAGGGTATAGAGGGGACCAATGGGGGGGGGGCACATATGTGTTACTTTCAACAATAAAGATTTACAAATGTTGGGAAATATGTGAAGCCAGATTTCTCATGAATCACATTTGTAAAACTGTGCTGAATGTTAGGATCTACCCATATACACAATTGAGCATTTGTAAACCCAGACTCCCTATGAGGGTTTCCCACTGTGATGGTAAATTTTAATGTCAATTTGACTAGGTTACAGTGCCCAGTTATTAGGTCAAATACTAGCCTGAATGTTGCCGGGGAGCTCTTTCATAGATGTGTTTTATATGTATGATCAGTTGACTTAAATAAAGAGATCATCCTTGATAACAAGGGTGGACCTCACTCCAGTCATGTGAAGGTCTGCAGAGCAAAACCTGAGGTTTCGCAAAAAGAAATTTTGCCTCAAGAGCTAATGAAAAAAATAAATTAGTGAACAAGAGATCCAGAGATCCAGAGATATGGAAGCATGGAACAGAAGGCCTGGAGTGGGGTGGAGGGGGTCAATGGGGGGGAAGAGGGGTCATCTCTAATACTTTCAACAATAAAGATACTTTTTTTTTAAAGCACAAAAACTATAGCACAGAAATCCTTCATGAGTTTTTAGCTTGCCCTATGGATTTTGGATTTGCCAGCCAATACTTTAAATTCTCTCTCTCTCTCTCTCTCTCTCTCTCTCTCTCTCTCTCTCTCTCTCTCTCCCTTTCTCTCTCTCTCTCTCTCTACACACACACACACACACACACACACACACACACACACACACACATACTGGTGGCTCTGTTTCCCTGGGAAACTGTTACTAACACATCCTATGCCCACCTTCCCTATGATTTTGGCCACATCTATCTATTAATAACATAATATCTTTCCTTAAATTGAATTTAAAGCAATTCTCTATTTTTATTGGCCCACTCTTAAGGAACATAGCCTTAAAGTCACACATTCGCTATGCTCTTGTTTTCCCTACACCACATTAACACACAACTAGTGACATTTTAAAGTGGTCATCCACATAAAAACAGAGCCACGCCATGGTTCCTGTGCCACCTGGGGATGGGGACCTGACTCACTTCTCTTCTTGGCTTACTTTTGATTAATATAATCAACTTTTCCTGTTTAATCAAACTCCCATTTGCATTTCACTTCTGCATATTATTTCTCCTTGTGACACCTCTATCTCCTTTTTTTATTGTCTCATCAGAATTTAGGCTTTTACTTGAAAAGGCCCCAAATAAAATCTAAGATACTAAATTTCTGATGAGCCAAGGACCTACATTGAATCCCTCTATTCACATTAATAAAACACCTGGCCAAACGATTAGAACCCAAAGACACAAAGAGAAATAGCTCTTTTCTTGCCCTAAAACCTCTTGCAACTTGGTAAAGAATTCATTCCCAAACAGGTATTTACTTAGAAATGCTCAAGTGGCAGGGAGCTCATGGCACATGCCAGTTTCCTGATCAGATTCTACAGATTCTGGAGCAGCCTTCTAGGAGAAGGACAGCCAGAGATTAGAGAAAATAAATACCAGTTAGTCTGGCCCTGGCAGTTGTTAATCCCTCACTTGATGTTTGAGTTCAACCGAGGCTCAGAGACCTGCCCAAGGTCACTCAGCTGGAGGCATTCCAGTCGGACTAATGACACATTTTATCACAGCTTCTTCAGTCTCCTTCCTCCCCAGAAGAGCTTATCTTAAATTAGGATAGAAGAACAAAGCAGACTTCCTTTGACAAAAATCATATCTTCCTTCTATCCATCTTTCTCCTTCCAACTTTCCTTCTTTCTTTTCTGTTCTCCATTCTCCTCCCTCCATTCCTCTCTCTCTCTCCCTTTCTTTCCCCATTGTAACTATTGAATACTGTACATTGATTTGATCACTGGCCCGACTCGTGAGCACGGTGGATGGAGCTCACCTTTAGGGTTAATTCCTTCTTCCTGTCTTTTCAGTGAAATCAAGCTTTGTGAGCAACACTGAGTATGGAATGTACACATCCTCTAATTTTTTATTTTTTTAGTTAATCCTCACCCAAGGATATTTTTCCATTGATTTTTAGAGAGAGTGGAAGAGAGAGGGAAAGACAGAGAGAAACATCAATATGAGAGAAACACATCGATTGGTTGCCTCCTGCACCAGCCCCAACTAGGGCCCAGGCTGGAGAGGAGCCTGCAACTGAGGTGTGTGCCCTTGACTGGAACTGAGCCTGGGACCCTTCAGTCCACAGGCCAACGCTCTATCCACTGAGCCAAACCCGCTAGGGCTATCATTCTTTATTGTATTCTAAACTTAGATGATAAAGACCATTTCCTAATGGCTATGTTAGTAACCAAGGCCACGAGACTATACAGATACAGTCTACAACATGAACAAACCTTGTGACGTGATGATTGATATGTGCAAGGAGCCAAACAGAAAATGCTACATATTATATGAGCCATTTTATAAAGAATGTTCAGAATTGACAAATCCACAGAGACAGAAAGTAAAACAGTGGTTACTAGGGGCTGGGAGGAGAGGGAAATGGGGAGTGACTGCTAATGGAAATGGCTTTTTTGTGGTGTGTGTGTGTGTGTGTGTGTGTGTGTGTGAAGTTTATCATGGAATTAGTAGATAGTACAGTCTTGTGGATTTAATAAAAGCACTGAATTGTATACATTAAAAGGGTAGGTTTTATGGTACATGAATTACATTTCAACATAATAAAAAAGAGTTCACAGCTAAATTTCTGAGACTTAGAAATACTGATTCATCAATTCTAAAGTAATATTTTCATATGTATTAGCATCCTGGTACCAGTTTCACAATAGCTGTGATCAGCTTCTCTCTTAGTACTGCCCAAAATAATACTGTGTCATAAAATTAAATGAATCTTAGAGCCAATGAATGTGGTTCACTTCCCACGACACACAAAGAAACTATTGAAAATCTGTATTCCAAAGAACCTTTACTGGAAATAAATTAATCGTTGCCCTTTTCCATCAAAATAGTTCAACTGAATCTGCACAGTAAACAAGCAGCTTTCGTTTTGCAGAGATGAAGACTGTTGCGTATTTTTAAATGGCCCTCCTTCTCCTTAGGAGCCCCCTTCCTATCGCCACTCCTTGGGTCTGGTTAGGCCGGGCTGCTTTCAACAGCAGCGGGAGAGGCCGTGGTACTGGGCGAACTCCTGGTCTGGTCAGAGAAGGCCATGTGGCTTCCCCTGGGTTCTCCTGGGGTGCGGCTCAGGGGGGAGCCAGATGCCATGTCACAAGTCCCAGGAGCTGAAAGGGCCGCCCATAGGGGTTTTGATTGGCAGCACCGGCTGAGCTGGCACCTGACAGCTAGCATCCGCAGGTCAGCTGAGCAAGCTGTGTTGGATGTGCAGCCCAGAGAAGCCCTCAGAGAGCCAGGGCAGGGACCACGTCTGAGTGCAAGTAGGAGAGGAAGCCCAGGAAAGACCTGACCACTTGGGCCCTCCCCAAGTTCATGAGTCACAGAATCATGGGCAACATGACACACCTGTTTCCCACACTCAGCTTTAGAGAAATTCATTCTGTAGCAACAGTTAGGAGAACAAGGGTCCAGTGAAGAAGGCCATCTTTCTTTGATAATGACTCATCCGGACAACTGAGCAGCTCACACAGACTGAGGACATGTTTTGAGTACACATGCCTCACGAAGGGGCGTTGACTGTAGTGTTCTCACCCGCTCAGACCTGGTTGGTTTCTACCCAGCTCAGCCCTGGTGGATCCAGGCTCTGGTTCCTTCCTGCTCTCTCTTCAATCACAGCTTGATCTAATGGATTCCTAATGGAGTGCTAATTTATTATTTATAAAATGTTTGAAATTATAAATCCAACCATTTCCTAAACCACCATTCGTTTTTTTTTCAACTGCAGTATGTGTATATGCCGCTATTAAATGCACTGCAAATCTGCCATGTGCTGGATATATGGTTAATGACGTGTGATTTGCTGCAAATAAAAAGGATTTATCTAATTTGGAAATACTTTACTTTGGATTTTTACTGCAGTAATTAGTAGGCAGTCTTATTACCATATATTTTTCTTTCTGAAAAACCTTCCCTAGATTTTTGGACTGAATTCTCACTATAGGTAAAAATGCCTGAATTTCTTTTCTTAATATTCAAGGCCCTCATTATGTGGTGCCACCCTAGTTTTCCCATCTCCCAATCATTTCCCTCCAGGTACACTACTTATCCGTCTAAGTAAAAATGTGGCACATGGTCTCATATATAGTCATTTATTCCTATTTCCAAATTCCGAAGGTCCATGTGTGGAACAGTCTCCTCATCGTATCTGCATGACTGAGGCTTCATCAGCTTACAGATGTTCTGGTTTGTAAAATTATCCATCAATTCTCAGCTAAAAATGTTATGTTCCTTCTTGGAAGTATGGTTAGTGTTTTAATGCATATGGCTTCTTCTCTCTTGCATTGTTACTATTATAATATTGTACATAAATATCTGTCCCTGGCACAGATGTTTAGTGAATGTCACTAAACAAAATCACAGAAGACTAAATTAATGAATAAGGTATAAAGAAATAAAATGCTGAATTTAGTTTTATCTACCTTCTTCCTCAAGAATAATCCATGCATTCCTAAATTTTTCATTGAGAAATGCATTATATGCCTTCACCGGTTCAGCTCAGTGGATAGAGTGTCTGCCTGCGGACTGAAGGGTCCTGGATTTGATTCTGGTCAAGGGCATGTATCTTGGTTGCCGGCTCGATCCCCAGTAGGGGGTGTGCAGAAGGCAGCTGATGGATGTTTCTCTCTCATCCATGTTTCTAATTCTCTATCCCTCTCCCTTCCTCTCTGTAAAAATCAATAAAATGTATTTTTTTTAAAAGAAATGCATTATAACTTTGTAATATGTAACCTTGTCATTGTAATGACTTTGTAAATTTATCTGTGATTTTGTGAAAAGACACTCTGATATTAAATTGGTCCATTTCATGAACTAGTTAAAATATCTTATCTGCTAATAGCACATAGATTATTCACTTTAAGAACAATGAATTATAACCATGAACTCCTTAAGAAGAGTTCAGTCATAAGCAAACCCATTGGAGTTTTTGAACACAAGTATATTATTTCTCTAGCCTTTAACATTAGCATTTTAGGAAAAAAACCTCATTGTCTCAGAGCAATGGTTCTCATCCATTCCTATCTTATTTTTTTCATCCATTATCAGACCAAAGAATCAAGATTCTTCCACCATTGGAAGCATCATTCTGAGAAGGGTGATCAAGGTTTTACAAACTCTCCTTTATATCATTCATTCCCCATGGTGCACTTACTCTAAGGAGACAATTCTTGTTCAAGACAATTTAGGAATAAGAAAGGGTAAATCTTTAAATAGGACATATAGTTCATACTTTTGAGATTCCAATTTTAACTGTTCTCATCTAGTTCCACTTTATGTCTAAATAAGGAATCCCAACCACTATTTAAGCTGCTTCCCCAAAGCTACTTTTTGTCATAATCCTCTAAAACTGAAGTACAATCCAAAGGAAAAGAGATGGGGGTCTTTAAAGGAGGCTATTGGGAAGAGCAAAGCAAGGAAAGAGAGAAGAGCTAGAGATTTCCTGGATGGAAAACTAATAACCATAATGACAAGCAGATTCCAATTTGAGTTCTAGAAATAAAAGATCCTTTAAAATTAATTACGTCCTGGAGGAAAGTCATAGAACATATTTTAATTTAGTCTTTGGCTAGATGAAAACAGTACCAATCTCAATTAAAATAGGCCAAATTGCTAAGTTGAAAAATTTCTAAGCTCACATTATTGGTGACAGTGCTTATATCCTCAAAATATTAACAAGAAAAACATCTTTGGAAGTCAGAATGGATTATTCCATCCCTCCTCTTATCAAGTGCTTAAGGTAGGGCAAGTCATTTTTTCTTTCTAAGCCTCACTTTCTGTGTCTCTAAATGGGGCAATTGGTAGTAGCTGCTTTGCCCATCACCCAGCCCCATGGTTGTCCAACTGCAGCTTGCGAGCCACATGCGGCTCTTTGGCTCCTTGAGTGTGGCTCTTCGACAAAATACCACAAAATACCACGTGCGGGCACGCACGTACAGTGCGATTGAAACTTCGTGGCCTATGTGCAGAAGTTGGTATTTTGTGGAAGAGCCACACTCAAGGGGCCAAAGAGCCGCATGTGGCTCGTGAGCCGCAGTCTGCCAACCACTGAGGGGTGACTGCAAGACTCCAAGCACTAATGCATCAAGAGAAAGTCTGTCACTCTCACTTTGATGAGCATTAACTCTGAGCCCTTGAGGTGGAATTCACAAGACACAATTAACAGGGAAGTTGTTTTGCCATGAACTTGGAATTAGACCCTGACAATGTCACTTAACTTTCTGGGCCAGTCTCTTTCCACCTCACTGGCTGAAGGTAGCTATGTGCTGTAGAGATGTGATGTTGCCATTACATTGTTTTCCTCTTTGTTGTGCTCTGATTAATTTGTCAGAGAACATAGATATTCCCCATAGACAACCCAAAGGTTTCAGTCCTCCTCTGCTGTATCTTGAGCCTCCTAATACTTTGGGTATAGGATCTAATAATAAAATGACAAGGTAGAAAATAAGGTTGGTTTAGCATGAACTCCATCCAGCCCCCTTAATTTCTCCCTGATGAGAGGTCTCCTTAGCAATGTGGTAGGTTAGCCAAAATGACTCATGCCATTTGAGGCACCATCTCGCTTTCTCCTAGCTTCGTGCCTTTTGATAATACTGATCGTGGTATTATCAGAAACACAACAATTCAAATTATTTTTAATGTACCATATTCCAGAGCCAATAGTTGGACAGAATTAAAACAAACAAACAACAACAACCACAACAAAAACAACTGAGCTCAAGCAAAACTATCCACATCAGGGATAACAACATTCTTGAACCAAGTTTAGTAAATTAATCTACAGGGTTCAATTACTTGCAAACACCTTTAATAATTCTTCTAAACAAGGCTGAGATCAAAGTTAGGAAAGGTGTTTCCACACACAAACACACACACACACACACACACACACACACGTCTCTCTCATACCTTTAAAACAATGTATTCTCTCCTCCTGTGTTCTGGCCACCAGGCCATCCTTTAGGTTCTCATATGAGCCAAAGCCCTCCCAGCCCAGGGCCTTGGCACAAGCTGCTGTCCCTGGCATGCTCGCCCCCCTGCTAGCCACACAGCCTTCAAGTTTCTTTGCATCCTTCAGTTTCACCTTCGGTATCATCAGTGACTGGCCAAGAGAAACCTCTTTTGACCATTTCTTTGAGGTCTTGCTCAATTTGCTAAGCACCCTTTTGTCTTCAACCACGATACCATCACAGTTTCCTTTGGAGAACTTCATCGTCATCTGGTTCTAAGTTTCATTAGGATACAGATTATGTCTCTGTCAGTTACCTCCCTTGATCTAGCCCTGAACTCCTTGCAGTAGAGGCTTAAGCAGTATTTACTGGATGGATGAGAGAAAGACTTGATTCACTGGTGTACAGAAAATCTTTTAGGCACCCTCCCAGTGCCGGAGCCTGTACTCTGTGCTGACAGTGATGGAAAAATGAGGAGCCTATTAGAGTCTCAAAGAACTCACAGTTAATGATATGGTTAATGATACTGAATGCAAAAATGGCTGCCCTTTCCTCCTAAAATCATGCTTGTTATAACACATTAACTCATACCCTAAAATTTAACTTCAATAGACTTCACTTATAGCAAAAGGCATTCTAACCTTCAAAATTACTAATTCCCTAGTAAATACTCCGAAAGAATGGTCTCTGAAACATCTTCCCATAGCTTAAGAAAGGTTTTATGTAAGAAAATTCATCTCTGATTAATATTTATCCATCTATCTCTCCAACTATCCAACAAACAGGGATTAAGACAGAGGAAACAGTCCTGGCTGGTTTGGATCAGTCATTAGAGTGTTGGCCCGTGTACCAAAGGGTCACAGGTTTGATTCTGGTCAAGGGCACATACCTTGGTTGCAGGCTCGATACCCAGCTCCAGTCAGGGAGAGAACTGGAGGCAACCAATTGATGTGTTGTATTAATTAGTTGACATTGTGAGTAGCTCAATTTACTGCAAGGAATGTGTCAAAATAGAATGTAGTTGAACAGTCAATCAGTCATGTAGAAACATCACATCTCTAATATCAATATTTCTCTTTCTCTTTCCCTCTTCCCCCACCCCTCCATTCTCTCTTAAAAAAATTCGATGGAAAAAAATGTCCTCAGGTTAGGATTGAAAAAAAAAAAAAGATAGCAGACACAGGGGAAAGACAGTATAGATCTAATATGTAGCTTCTGTATTTACTTAGTTGTATGACTTTGGCAAGACTTGTGCCTCCAATGCCCTCGCCATAAAATCAGACAATAATACACGTGTGTTATTGGGTGAAATTTAGTTAGGACCTGATTGGCTAACATTTAAATCCTAAAAAGGATGTTGAGGTTGAGACTGGTGCTTATCATTTTCTTTTCACAGATGGGAAAGCTAAGACCTTGAGAGCTGGCATGGTATGTCCAAAGCCGCACTGCTGATGCTGCTGATAATAAATAAAAGTGAGACTAGAACGCAGGTCTTGCAAACAACAGTCCACAGCTCTCTCTGCCACCGCCTGCATTTCTATAGAACCATGTGCTTCCTCTATTCTAAAGCACACATTAACCAAACCAGAGCTTTATAAAGAATTCTGCACCCTCTCAAGTGCCCTAAGTCCTAGAAACATCCCCAAGGGCAAGAGCCCCATGAAAACTTAGAGACTGTGATTGTTTCAAATTTCCTTTTTTTATATTAAAGCTCATGTTTTAAATCATGTGCACTAAAATAGATGTCACTGGGAGAAAATGTTTAAATTTTAAGATTCAAAGTGATTTTGAAATATGTATGCCCTTTACTAGCTGAGGGGGAAGAGTGACATATAATCTATAAATTATAATAGAATCTTGTTAATTCTAATGAGTATCTGGAAGGGCCCTTTCAAAATAATAAATCTTGCAAACAATTAAATAACATAAAATGTCGGCTGAAGGGCAGTTTTGCCGAATGGAGGAGGTGTGTGCTTTGGGCTGCTGCTGACAGCCCGGAGCCCACTCCAAAAATGATGGTGAGAGCGTTTACAGGGCTCAATTGATGGGATGCTCAAACAAATCGAGTTTTCACTGGGAAAATAGGCCAATAGCTCATTATTAAGTCAATGGCTTTATGAAGTCCCGTGGAAACTGCTATGAAAATAATTACCCAACATGAATGCCTCCTCATGTTTTCACGTGTTTCAGGTGAGAGGGTTTGTCGGGCTTTTTCTGCGGTTGCAGTACTTATTCTTCCCTTCAAGCTGGGAAAATTCTTCCTGTTAAAGACTACACAGATTTCTTTACATCACAACAATAGAAATGGACAACACTCACTCGGAGCCAGTCATCTTTTAAAAAGATAGTGACAAATGAAACTATTGAGATATATTTCAATTTTCATTTCTATTAAAATTAAAAGTAAACAGGAGAGCCAGGAATTCAGAGGAAACAGCCTGGGACCAACACCAGTAAACACAGTGATCCATCTTGGGTGTAATGACTTAGTCTGTCATTACCAGTGCGCACACCTTCACACACACACAAATGCACACAGATTTGAACTTTATCCTGAATGTCAGAATAATGACTACGTTTATTGATTTCTTCGAAATTGTAGGGAGAAGGAGGCTCTGTACATAAACCTCAGGTTAATGACGCCGAGGGAAGTTTTACACTGCAGAGTTCACTGGCAGTGCCTGGAATGTTCAGAGGAGACATAAGTGAATGGAAAAGCTTTTCATTTAGTAAGTAGCACGGAGTGCGAAGATCCTGCGATCTGGCCTGGCTATGAGCAGCAAGCTGGGCCAGTTCTGCCTCGGTGCCTGTCTGAGCAACGACCGACCATAACAAAATGGACAAACAAAGAAGCACCATCTATTCAGTTAGAAAAGGAGAAATGCTCCCCTCCCCGCCCAAAGATGACTGTCTTAGAATAGCTTAATAAGCTCAACACTGTGTGAATTTTATTTTCTTCTTGGTCTTGAATTCCAGAAAATCCATGGCTAAATACTATAGTTAATCGAAGTAACTTATGGGGAATAATAACCACCAGTATTCTTTATTCCTATGACTATTAATGTATGTCCTTTTTTTTGGAAATATGTACTAATACCCAATAATAACTTACAAGGTAGATTTATAAGCAAAGTATCTGTAATCAGAAGACTACAAATACTTTCTTTAAAACTGCCAACATTATCATGACATAGTAATGAGATTTTATCACAGAAACCTAATTTTATCAAGTCAATTTCTGACAATCCTTCATATCAGCCTTTCAAGATGAGTTGTTAAGTTGTTGCATGTGAACTTTGCTTCAAATCATGAAAAAACAATAAATAAATAGAACCTCATCCCAGGAACTTCCCAAAATATGCTCTCTCACCCATAGTTTGTTTTCCATGGCATCCAATATCTACTCTCTTTGGTACATTCAGGGGGAAAAAAGATTATCCTGCTGCTCAGTGCATTTTATTTTTATTATTATTTATTTAAGTGCATGTACTTATTTAATTCAGTGTATTTAATGTTTTATACTTCAAATGTATTTCAACTATATGTGCTTTGATTTGTTAAAGACCATGAGTCTTATTTTACTAAAAAGGAAGCCATGTATCCCAGATAGTGAGATGAATAAATAGTGCTGAGAATAAAAGGCAGCGATGTCAAAATTAACTACCACGTGTCACAATCTCAGACATCGTGGCAGGATCCGTAGGCGTATTCCCGTGGCAGGCTCGCATTGCGTCCCTTAGACAAACTGTACCGAATCAGTTACCCTGCTGCTTCTGAGTCTAGGGGGAGGAAAGTGCAGTGGGAGGGGCTCCTTTGTCAAGTGAGAACATCAGCTCAGGCCAATGCTGATGTCTCCCGCCTGGTTTCCAGGTGTCCTGCAGGTCCCAGAGTCCAGAGTGATCGTCACCAGGACTTACTGGGGTCTCCTCTAGACTCTCCGGCTTCTGTTTTATTTACTCATGGTCCACTCTCCCTTGTTCGGCCCTAAAAATGCATCTTTCATGGGCCTTTTGGAAGATGACCATTTCCGCTGCCTCTCTTCTAAAGCACATGTGAAGTGGTTGGTTTAATTACTTTCTATTCCTAAATTCAATTCTTTAAAAAGTGCTTGTTAATTTCTCACTGAATTCAATTTACCTAAAAAAGAAGGCAGAATTATTAGCAGATCCCAACTCGGCCAACGTTGATTTGGGCTCACTTGTTCGTAATAGCTTAGCCCCTTCACAACTCCTTTTAGAAGTCGGGAAGGAGGCCACGTTGACTCAATAAAAGCTACTGAAAACAGGCCCTGGATTTTCACGGGCCTTCTCTAGAATTTAATCATGTCTCCCCATTCCAAATCTGTTCTGTTCCTGAGGTCTCCCGTGCCACCACCGTCTCCTCCCCTCCACCCCTGCCCTGATTCATACTGTGTTTCTCCCCCATCGCCCAGCTCTGGCTACTGATCCCCAGGTCAGATCTTGGCTTTTCCACTTCCCTTGGTCCTGAGGCCTGAGGCCCTGAGAGGCAGTCCAAGCTCTGCTTCTGCTTTCCCAGAACCCTGACGTTGCACAGACACCTGCCATCAAGGGGAACTGCAGGGAGAACTCTAGCCTAGTGACAGACAGGTCGGAGCAGGCCCTTCTCCCTAATAGAGGCTCAAGTGCTCAAAACCAGCCTGCCCCTTGGGAGAGGACAATGGCAGGTCCTACAGAAGCTTCAGCAGGAGGCTTCCTTGGCCTCTCTCGAGAGGCAGCTGGCATTTGCCTTTGCTCTCTGGGATGAGATGGCTCTCATTAACTGTCTGAAAGGCAGTGTGGAGGTGGCATCAGCTACGCTGCCTTTGTGAGGAGGGTGTTGTCTATCTTAAAGAGAAAAATACTGGCTTAGCCTCCCTACCACACATTTCCTGGGAGAGTATAGTGTTTTTCCTTTTGCATGACAAAGTGTCCTTGAAAAAATAAAGTAGCAGGTTCATGTTTGACAGGCACTTGAACACTGTGGTATTTAGCAGCTGGCCAGTGGCTTTGGCTTGACTGCAAACAACACATGTTGAAAGAGACCAACTAGGACAGTGGTTCTCAATCTGTGGGTCGCGACCCCTTTGGCGGTCAAACGACCCTTTCACAGGGGTCGCCTAAGACCATCCTGCATATCAGATATTTACATTACAATTCATAACAGTAGCAACATGACAGTTATGAAGTAGCAACGAAAATAATTGTATGGTTGGGTCACAACATGAGGAACTGTATTTAAAGGGCCAGAAGGTTGAGAACCACTGAACTAGGAGAAGCAGAAACTGTCCTAGTGAATACGGACAGGGCAGGGCAGATCCAGGCTGTTTCTTCCTAACTGGCTTGCTGTCTTCAATTTTGCTCCACAAAGAAAGGCGTTGGGACCATGTGCTCACTATGAAATGCACATAATAGTTTTCTTCAAAGGAAGAGGGTTTTTTAAATGAATACTTTTTAAAATCTAAATGCTGATTCAACATCAAGAATCAACATTCTTTTATCCACATAATTTGGAGCATCTTTTTTCCCCAGTGAGCATTCCTACCCTTGCATGAGACATGTAAAGCCAGATGAAACAGCATTCAAACATTCAGGCAACAAAGATAATAGCTGTGGGAGTCTGGACTTTGGCCAGGAGAGAGCAGACGCCCTGAAGGAAGTAAGGAGGCAGAAGGAGACCATCGCCTCTCAAGGCGAACAACCAAGAGCGACACCTGGTGAAGCAAGTGGGGCAGAGGGATGAGCGACACCGCGGGAAGGGACAGACATGAGAGGCAACTCTCCTCTGCCTTCAGGGACGCAGAGAGATAAGAATGGGAAACGTTTCAGGATCTGCAATTTGGCAAGCAAGGCCCATAGCCTTTTGCGGGGTTAACAGTAAATCCCAGTGACTATAGCCAGCATCTAAGTATGCAACCTGGGCAACATCCCTGCTACACTTATAGAAACAAAGAAGCCTTCGATACCCCTGGGTTAAGCACATGCACTACGGTCAGTCCTCAGGGTGCATGGCTCCAACATGCATGCTTCTCAGTTACCATGGTTTAGTTAAATAGCACCAGTCACCATCAACAGAGTTCAAATCTCAGGCACCCCAATACACAGTGGGGCAGAAGGAGGTTTACAGTTGTTCTTATGGAAAATAATACAATCCTATATAACGAAAGCCTAATATGCTAAGTGTCCAGTCGTCCATTCAACCAATCAAAGTGTATTATGCTAAGGCCGCTCAACCGCTCGCTATGATGTGCACTGACCACCAGGGGGAAGACGCTCCGACTGGTAGGTTAGCTTGCTGCTGGGGTCCAGCCGATTGGGACTGAGCGTGATGGGCTGGACATGCCCTGGATCCCTCCCGCGATCCCTTCCTGGCTGGCCAACCTCCCACATCCCTCCCTGGTCCTGATTGTGCACCAGTGGAGTCCCTTGGCCTGGCCTGCACCCTCTCACAATCTAGGCTGAGGGAACTGCGCCCCCCCCCCCAAGTGCATGAATTTTGTGCACTGGGCCTCTAGTAATGAATAAATAATAATACAAGAATAACCTCTGTTTCCTGTACTCACAACTATAAACCTACTTTTGCCCCACCCTGTATATTGACTGTGAGTAACTGCATAAGCTACAAATTTCCCTGGTAGCTCTTTAGTCCAGAAAGACAACGTGAGTAACATACATATACCGATCAATGACAAATCAAGTCACCTCTATCAAAGTCAGTCAGTGGTGGGTTCCGCTGCACATGTCAGGTCATGTGACAGCAAAGTGTGTAGCTGTGTTGCCTCCTTGTTTCTCATGATAAATCCATATGGTATGTTTTTTAATGGAAAATCAAAAAAAGGGAACTGCCCAATAAAGATGAATGTGCAACAAAGAAAATAAAGCTGGAAGCGCAATTCAAATTTAAAGTCAATAAAGTTTTAGAAGCAGCAGCTGTCCATGGGGACACTGACACTTCTGCCATCTGAGAGACTGTATGACGGAGCAGGAGGAACTTGCAAAAGACAGAGTTATGACATACATATGGAAAGTGGTTGTGATGAAAACATTCCAGAGGCGAGATTAGCTAAAAACTTCACATTAAGATATCCCTTGGGCCCTGGCCAGTGTGGATCACTTGGGTGGGCACTGTCTCATACACCACAAGGTTGTCAGTTCGATTCCTGGTCAGGGCAAGGTGCTCAATGCCAAGGTTTCAGGTTCCATCCCCAGGGGTGTGCAGGAGGCAGCCAATAGATCTTTCGTGCTCACATCCATGTTTCTCTCTTTTTAAAAAAATTATCATTATTGTTTAAAGTATTACAGATGTCCCCTTCACCTGTTCTGTTCTGAGGCCTTCCCCAAACCATTGTCTGTCTATGGGTATATATGCATTTAAGTTCATTGGTTAATCTCTTCCTAATCCCCACCCTTCCCTCTGAAATACATCAGTCTGTTCCACGCTTCAATGTCTCTGGATCATTTTGTTCATCAATTTATTTTGTTCATTAGATTCCACACATCAGTGAGATCATGTGATACTTGTGTTTCGCTGATTGACTTATTTCACGTAGCATAATATTCTCCAGGTCCCTAAATGCTATCTCAAGGGGTAAGAGATCTTTATTTTTTTTTTTTATAGCTTCATGGTATTCCATTATGTACATACCCCATACTTTTTTAAATCAATTCGTCTATGTTTTCTTACTGTTCCTAATAAAATACTGCTGGGAGAGTCATTATATAAAAATACAACTTTGGCTGGGTTTGCTGCCCACTTCCGGTTCAGAAACTGTTGCTTTTCCTTGGCTGTGTGCATACAGTTGTGCTGGACAAACCATAACATGAAGGAGAGGAGGTGCGGGAGGAGGAGCCCACTCCATGAACTGCTCCCCTTCCCAGACTGTGGAAGTCTCACCCTGGACAGGAATCAGGCCCACAGAGAGTGTACATCCTGCTTTGCTCCTCCCGTGTGGTCCATTGTCTGCCCACATGCATGCAGGAGGGGGCCTCGCTTTGTGTGATCACAGCCTGCTGTGGAGGCGGGTGGGCGTCTGCTCCTCACAGGCCTTTGTCAATATGCTCCCACATCTGCTCCTTGGAGGACTGTGAGCAAGCCAAGCAGGGTGTGACATGACAGGGGAAGAGAAGCGCCCTCACTCTCAGCCCAAGAGGAAATGCTCTGTTGGGGCTTCCGGTTGGCTCATTGTGTTTGCAGGGGTGACATCAGCCAGCACGTTGCAAAAACAGCAGTGTCATGGAAGAGGACCTGAGCTCAAAGAAGCAACTAGAGACAAGGTGGCTTAACACCAATGCGCAGTTCACCCGCTGTACAGGATGTGAGTGTGCGTGTGGGGTGCAGTTTAGAAAGAGGATAAAGGAGGGAAAGGCAGTGACTCGCAATCTGTTGGCAGGGACCTGGCAGGCAGCATTATTAATTTCAGAATTTGTGGGATCTGAGGTCACCACGAAGAATCTCTAACCCCAAAAAACACCCTCTGCAAACAAGAAAGATAAAACAATTCCAAATGCAAACTATCATGGAGTTGGCAGGTACAGGGAGCAAAACTTACATTGTAGCCCAACCCTGAGGTCAATTTATTGATTAACTTCATTCCTTCAGTAAGCACTTGGGAGAACTGACCAGGCACCTACATCTACATCAGGAGCAGAGGGCTAGTCTCCACGCATCTGCATCTCCTCTCAGTCCTGTCCTTAGCTGTGGACAGAGTCGCGCATGTGATTTGCTCATGGTCCTAATCCTACAGTTATTCTGCTTCTCCCATCCACATAGCTTACACATTCTTAAGGCATTGGATTAAACAAAGGTTCAGCCACAGTCCCCACATGACAGATGCCTTCTTTCCTTACAGATTTTTCCAACTTTATTGAGATACAATTGACAAGTAACGTTATGTAAATTTAAGGTGTACGTTATGATCATTTGATACATGTATATATTGTGAAACATCACCACATTTTTCCCCACTTGGCATGCAATTTCCCTTCTTTTGCAGTGTTTCCAGAACCCTGTCAATCAATCAATGTCAATCAGTCATGTGGAAACAGCCTGAATGCCAACCGCATCTCACAGTCTGATTCTCTTCTGCAGGACTCCTTTCTGGACCCCATGCTAATTAGACAACATAGCTTCCTCCTGGGTCTTGGGAAGTGTGATGGCAAAGGCACCTGGTTTCCCAGGCTCAGCATAACCCAGGCAGGGCTCCTGCCTCACAGCTATTTCATTGTCTTTTGCTTAGATGTCTTTAGGGAGATCCTACTTCGGCCAGCCACACGCACGCCCTTGCTACTGATAGCTATGCTGATGCTCGCAGTATTGACACTGTGAATCACCAGAGGAGTCCAGTGGGGCTCCAGGGAGCGAGTCTGGTTCTGCAGATGAACTCCACTTAAGAAGCGAGTGTATTCACCTACATTCTATTTTGACACATTCCTTGCAGTAAATTGAGCTACTCACAATGTCAACTAATTCATGCAGACATTCCTCAACTAACAACTGTCTTCACATTGCAGATTAAATAAATGATCACAACGGTCACTAAAACCATATAAAGCCAGAAAAGAAGAAATATGACCTCAGCCCAAGTAAGATGTGATCTGCACAGACACCGCAGTCTGCAGAGAGCACCCTTCCAGTTTGGGGGCTCTTCGGCACAGCTGTCCCTTTTCCTGGTTAGATCAATATCACACTGATACATGTTCCGCCAGCCACACCTTAATGCTGCCTTCTCCCCGGGCTCAGTAATATAAAGTGATTTAGTGCTTTCAGCTCAAAAGATATTGCAATGAACACTGTGATTTATAAAACAAATGGGCTATTGTCCTAAATAAGTTTGAAATTATATAGACCTGAGGAAATCGAGTTAACTAAAGTTTTAATGCTCTTTGCCTATTTCCTGCTTAGAATTTACACAGACACATGAGCAATTCAACTCAGAAACTGCAACATAAATTTTTAACTGGAATCCTCCATGCATAATTTCCTTAACGGAGTGTACCTTTGGCATTTATTAGTATACAAAGCCAACTTCCCACACAGCCTTCTTCTACCCAGGCAATGTTTATATATTTACTGGACCCATTAATCATTGTATTCTTAACACTTGATCTATCAGAAAAATATGCTAATTTTAAAGGACAGCATATCCTATATTGTATGCTAGCGGCATTTCGGAATATTATTTCGCGCTTTATCACAGAAGCATGGTAGGAAATGGAAATGACAGGAGCAGTAGAAGCCAGCGGAATTTAGGCGATACATTGAAAAGCTGCCATCTCCCATTCTCAGTTCAGATTGGTGAAGACAGCGGAGTGTGATAACAGTAGATGGGATATTTTCATTTAATCTTTAAATATATTGGCTTAGAAATGTGAGTAGAATTCACATGGGGCAATTCTAATGCTTTTCCTAGATTCATTTTTTTGCATGAGCCTGAAAAAACTCAACTTTGGCAGCACTATTGATGAGAATCGTTACAACAGAGAAGGAGACGGAAGGCAAACGGAATGAGAATTTAGTTACAACCTGAAGATTTTATGGTTGTTTTCAATACTGTAGGCACCCAGAAACAGTATGCATGAGGTTAGGTTATTTTCAGCTGCTCTAGTAAACTAGAAATATAGTGACTTCAATAAATAAATAAATAAATAAATAAATAAATAAATAAATAAAAGTTTATTTCTTTCATACATAACAATCCTTGGATAGATCATCGAGGTGGATGAATAGACCCAATTTTGTTTCAAATGTTCTTCCTCTGGGGTGTTGTTCTCATATGCATGACTGAAAGGTGGGTCATGGTCACTTCTGGGCTCTGATGTGTAGGAAGGGGAAAGACAAAAAAATTCCAAGGTGAGGGGCCTTCCTTTTATGTGGAAGATGCCCCAAAACTATGCATATTACTCCCACTGGCTCCAACTTGTCATATAGCCTGAGCAAACTACAACACAGGGTATAAAGTATGATTTACAGCTTTAAATTTTGCCTGTTAATTATTTTTTTTTAAATCCTCACCTGATGATATGTTCCTATTGATTTTTAGAGAGAGGAAGAGGGAGAGAGAAATAGAGAGAGAGAGAAAATATCAGTGTGAGAGAGGAACATCGATCAGTTGTCTCCCATGTGCTCATGGACTAGGGATTGGACCCACAGCCTAGGTATGAACCCTGTCTGGGACTCGAACCCGCAATATTTTTGGTGTATGGTCTGACGCTCCAACCAGCTAAGCCACCTTGCTGAGGCAGTCTGTTGATTCTTTACTAACACTGGAAAGGTATTTCTAGGCTGATTTTTTATTTTCAAATGCTGTTCTAGGTCCCATGTAACCCTTTCGCCCATTTTTGTGTTCTTTTCTGGTGTGGGTTCTCATTCATTGTAGGATGCTGTAAGTAGCAAGACATTTCTTCTCAGACAGAGAAGACTCTAAAGCCCCAAGAAACTAGCTCATACCCAATCAGGTAGCATGCAGAGTGTTTTGAAGTAGCATTTGATAAACAGATGTGTTGAGTCACTGAGTCAACTACAAGTCGCAATGTTATCATACGCTCATGCTTGGATTTCAATACGGCAAAATGTTTACGGAGGGAGAATATGTGTCACCATGAACAAAACTTACAAAAATGACCTTGTTTAGTAATTACACAGACACACACAGAGCATTCAAAACCTATTTTCCCGAAAATGGATTTCTTATCCAGAAGCCAGGGGTCCTTCCCACCTATCTCATCTCTACCCTCGTCCCAATCCATTCTCCTCAGAAGTGAATCCCGTAGCCATGTGAGAGAGGTCCCCACTGAGCAGGAGGCTCACTTACTGATGCTTCCTTCTGCCCCTAGAACTCTGCGCCCTTGACTCTACTCTCTGTTTTGACAACCACAACCTAAATGCAAAATTAGGCCCTTTGCCAGTCCTTCCCAGTAGAGAAATGGACAAACTTATCTTCATTTCTTAAAGAGCTGCCTTTCCTTTTCCTTGACTCTGGCTACTAGCTGAATTCTAGGTCCTGAGAAATCACTTTTGCAAAAGGTGGCTCAGATCCCTTGTCCAAATTATATATTTTGAGAGTAAAAAGCACTCACTAATTATGTAGCTGTAAAGGTGTAAACTGAGATTGTCTTGAGTGAATCGGATGTATAGTTCCCCCCTTATAAAGAACTTTCCCTAAAATAACTTGTGAGAAATATAATTCTACATCAGAATTAATTTAAATTGCCACTCTGAGAGCACTCTATTACCAAAAAACTTACGTTGGGTAATTGTGTTCAATTATAATGAAAAAGCCATAAAATCTGAATCCACCTCAAATAAAATATGATCTTTCTCTAAGTCAGTTCACCCAACCAGTGCGACAGGGAAACGTAATTTAAGGAACCAGAGGCGGGTCTCCTACATGGGCTTTTGAGAGGGGGTCAATGAGAGCCAGGAGCCTAGCACTATTAATGGGGAAGGAATGTGAACTAAGGTACAAAGTACCACTGTGGATAGACATTTTCACGAATATTCTAGTTTTCCTTTTCACCCAATAACAACACAGTAAATTAGGTAACACATACAATGTCTGTTTTATAGCAAAGAAATAAAACCTCAGTGTGGGTAAGTGATTTGCTCCAGTGTTTGGCTGAGTGGAGATTCAAATCCAGGTCTATGAGATTGGACAGAGACAGGCCAAAGGGCAATAAATGGCCCAGATAGCCTGCCTGGTGTATTTGACAGCTGTGCCGTTGACAACTAAGATTTGTTACATTTTAAAGTCAGTGATTTAAGCAAAAAAAAAGTTCTAAAAGCTTTTCCTCTGTGATCAAGACAAGGTTCAACGTGGTATTGAAAGTCCTAGCCACAGCAGTCTGACAAAAAAGAAAGAAGAAAAGGCATCCAAATTTGAAAAGAAGTAAAAATCATTATTTGCAAATGACATGATATTATATATAGAAAACCATAAAGACTCCACCAAAAACTATTCTAACTTATCAATGAATTCACAACATTGCAGGATAGAGAGTCAATATACAGAAATCTGTTGCATTTCTATATACTAAAATGAATGATCAAAAGGAGAAATTAAGGCCGAAACCGGTTTGGCTCAGTAGATAGAACGTCAGCCTGCGGACTGAAAGGTCCCAGGTTCGATTCCGGTCAAGGGCATGTACCTGGGTTGCGGGCACATCCCCAGCAGGAGATGTGCAGCAGGCAGCTGATCGATGTTTCTCTCTCATCGATGTTTCTAACTCTCTAACTCTCTCCCTTCCTCTCTGTAAAAAATCAATAAAAATATATATTTTTTTAAAAAAGGAGAAATTAAGAAAAAAAACCCATTCATAATTGTGTCAAAAAGCATAAAATACTAAGGAATAAATTTAATTAAAGAGGTAAAAGACCTATACTCTGAGCACTATAAAACACTGAAGAAAAAAGCTGAAGAAGACACAAATAAATGAAAGGATATACCATGCTATGGATTGGAAGTTTAAATATTGTTAATATGTCCTTACTACCTAAAGCAATATACAGATTCAATGCAATCCCTATTAAATACCAATGGCATTTTTCTCAGAACTAGCATGACAAATCTTAAAATTTATATAGAACCATAAAAGACCCCCATTAGCCAAAAAAAACCTCAAGAAAAAACAAAGTTGAATGTATCACACTCCCTGATTTCAAACTATACTACAAAGCTACAATAATCAAGATAGTATAATAATGGCATAAAAACAGAGATATAGATCAATGGAATTAAATAGAGAGCCAAGAAATAAATCTTCACTTATGTGGTCAATCTATGACAAAATAGGCAAAGATACACAATGGGGTAAAGACAGTCTCTTCAATAAGTGGTGTTAGGAAAACTGGATTAACACATAGGAAAAATGAAACTGGGCCCCTTTCTTACACCATGTACAAAAATAAACTATAAATGGATTACAGACCTAAATTTAAGACTGAAACCACAAAACTCCTGGCAGAAAATAATAGGCAGTAAACACTTTGACATTGCTCTTAGCAATATCTTTTTGAATATGACTCCTTAGAAAAGGGCAATAAAAAAAAAAACTAAACAAATGGGACTTTATGTAACTAAAAAGTTTGTGCACAACTAAGGAAACCATTAACGAAATTAAAAGACAAACTACTGAATGAGAGAAGATATTCTCAACTGATTAATCTGGTAAGGAATTAATATCCAAAATATATGGAACTCAGACAACACCAAAATAAAACAACAACAAAAAGCAATCCAATTTAAAAATAGGCCAAGAACCTGAATAGATATTTCTTCAAAGAGGACACAGGATGGCCAGTAGACATGTGAAAAGATGTTCAGCAACATTAATCATCATAGAAATGCAAATTAAAACCACAAGGAGATAGCACCTCACAGCTGTCAGAATGGCTATCATCAATAAATCAACAAACAGCAAGTGTTGGTGAGGATATAGAGAAAGGGGAACCCTCATAGGCTGTTGGTGGGATTGCAAATTGGTGCAGTCATTATGGAAAACAGTACAGAGATTCCTCAAACAATTAAAAACAGAACTGCCATACATCCAGTTCCACTTCTGGATATTTATCAAAAATAAACAAACAAAAACAAAACAAAACACTGATTAAAAAAAATGTATGTTCATTAAAGATTTATTAGTAAGCCAAGATATGGAATCAACCTAGATGCCCATCAATAGATGTGGTATATGTGTACAAAGGAATATTATTCAGCAATAAAAATGAATTAAATCTTGCCACTTGTGACAACGTGGATGGCATTATGCTAAGCAAAAGTGAGAAAAAGACAAATACTTTATGATTTCACTTATATGTGAAACATAAAAACAAAACAAATGAATAAATAAAACAAAACAGAAACAGACCCACAAGTATAGAGAACAGACTGATGGTTGCCAATGGGAGAGGGTAGGATGATGGGAATAAAATAAAAATAAGAAAAAGACATTTTAAAAGAGAGGTATTATGTGAGCACTTGTTATGTGCTAGACACTGAACTGCATGTTAGGGACCCAGAGGGCACACAAAAATTGCCATTCTAAAAATGGTCTCATATTGGTAAGATCAGGTATTAACCTAGAACCTAAAAGCTTTTCTGAACCCATTTTAAGTATAAAAACTACCCCTATATAAATCTATTTAGTGGGCATTATCTATAATTTGAGTTTCAATAGCCACCTGCATTTTATTACGTCAGATCAGTTTGCATTTTCATCAGCTACCTTAATTTGTTTGCTTCCATATAAAAAGCACATATCAGTGCTCATATGGATGGGGGCTTTAGTGGTCACAAAGTTCATGAGGGCCATTTCTGTGTCCATGGCTTTTGCATACCCTGAATTAACTTTCCCATCCTGATTGAATTTGTAGGAAGAGCCTATTCATATGCAAATGTGAGGGTTCATCTATGAAAAAACAATTAAATGTCCATTGTTCCCAAGTTAATATCTTTCAAAGTAGTCAATCTTTCCTTTTTTGTTAGGGTACATTCATTGCCTTGCACATGACCTTCCAAAAAACCAAGGATGCTGGTGAGGACAACAGCTGGAAGGCAGGGGATTTCACACCTGTCCATGTACCAGTTTGTGACAATGTCAGACAATCAGTCTGCCAGTGCCATTCATCACGAGTAAGTGGAAATAGAATGTCCATCAAAGTGATGCCATTGAACAAACCTGGTTATTATTTAACAGGAAAGAGGAAAGGGGAAGACTAGATATAGGCATGCCATCTACTCAGCTTTACCAAAAAGCTGCATTTAACACTCTCCAAGTCTGTTCCCCAAGGATCAATGGGGGAAGGGACTGGAAAAGGACAATTTAGATACAAGCCCAATGAGGTCTGATGATGTGGGAAGGTGCCCACCTGTCTGCCAGTCATTCCAGGGAACAAAACAGTGGCCAGAATGGGTGTGGCCACTGCAAGCAAGTGAAACCTGACAAAAGAAGTTCCCCTTCTCTTCCCTCTCTGATGAGCCAATTCCTGTCTCTCCTGTGGCAGGAGATGCCTCCCCTGAACCCACAAGGTGCACAGCCATGTTGGACTCCACACGTGCACTTAGCCTTTAATCAGCTTGGAACAGAACATGCAACATGGAAGGGGAGCTCTGGACCCTGGCTCTGTTTCTGACTCTCATGAACTCCCTGCTGCCCCACTTTAAAGGCTGGTGTAAGGGGCAGGGGACTTTGCAACCCAAGAGATGTATCTTCACACAAATCAAGCCTCCTTCCACACCCCATCCTCCCGTGGGGCCTTCTGAAAATCTTTCAGCAGCGCCCCAAGAACCTCCACCTCACTCCCAAGAGCAAAAGGGGAGTTTAATTCTCAGGTAACAAAAGCCACTGCCTGTCATTTTTCTTTACAATACAATTTTAAGACAATGAGGCAATTGGAATTAAGACAGAATCTCAGAGGGAAAGCAGGGGAGGGTGGGTGGAAGGGAAGAGATCAACCACAGAACTTGTATGCATATATGCATAACCCATAGGCACAGACAATAGGGTGGTGAAGGCCTGAGGTGGGGGCGGGGGAGGCCTAGAAGGGGCCAATGGGGGAGAAAGGCGACATATGCAATACTCTCAACAATAAATATTTTTTAAACAGAACAAGAATTTTAAAAAAAGAGAATATTATGGTTGTGTGTTTTAGGAGAAAATACTAAATTCTTTAAAACAAGTAAGTCAATACTAGTTTAAAAGTAAAAACACTTGGTTTTCATTTTCAAGGACTAAACAAAAAACAAGGCTAAAATTGGTAAAGTAACTGGGGGAAATGAAATATGTTATGGTTTATTAGAAATAAATGAGCAAGCTTGAAGTAACTCCTGTGTTTAGAACAACAGCTTCAAAGAAGCAATTTTATAAACACATTTCTGGAGAGGTACTTTTTTAATGTGACATTGAAAAGTGTGGATCTTCCAGAATATAAAGGAAAATAGGGACAATATCTTCAAAATGAGTCAATAACACTTTTTGTGACCTTTGAAATTTAACATTTTATAAGAATTTTATATAAAATGGTAAAGGTTAAAGAAGAGGAAAAAAATAGAAAATGCTTCTTTGAAGAGTCTTGGCTATACTTTATTTTAAACCAAAATTGAGACTTTATGATGACATAATGAGACATAGGTGAAATATTTCATTTTCAAGCTCAATTCACCCTCATTTATAATGTTAGACAATTAACAATTTAATATCCAAATAGACTTATGCCATTTTGTTGTGACTGTTTGCATTCCTTATTTCTTTGCATGAGAAAGACCATTAATAAGGAGACATATTAAAAATAATGGTGCATATTAGCCAAATGCAAAAGGAGCTTTTCTATGCCTGAGGATTTAGATAACTGAAGTTTTGCTGCATACAAACAGTTATTAATGAAAACCTTTTCTTCTTCATCTAAATATTCATGACCTTTTAAAAAGGCCATATTTTCTACAACAGAAAGGGCAGATTAATGGAGGATAAAAGTAAACAAATGTGCTTAAAGCATGTAACAACTTATATCTGATGTAAAAGACTCATGGGAAATTTTCAATTGTGTGATTTTTTCCCCCTCCAGCTTAATCACAATTTGGTAGTGTTACTCAATATATATCCAAAATTTGGATTAAGCAGTTTTAACATAAAGCTCTTCTGGTTGCAAAGATGAATGGATGTTTATAGTAAGACAATTTGAGATGCAGAAAAGCTGTTTAATAAACATTATATTGGGCTTTCTTTTCTTTTTTTTTCTTCCCTCCCTTTTTCTCTCCTTCTATTTTTCTTTATTTTTGGTTAAACTATAGCTCTTACCTCTTTACAATTTATATTACTGCAATTAATTTTATAGACACCCCCTCATTAAGCATTTTTAAACAAAATTTGTATCCTACTTTTGTATGGAAAGTAATATATATTCAAACTTTATAGCAACAGCTCAAATTATTAGTGAAGTATTAAAATTTACTTGCCTATAAAACATTGTTCCTTGTTTTTTGTGTGGCTCTCTCCATTTTAATTATACTTAACCTGATTGAGGCTCAGTGATAAGGGGAAGCTGGGAGCAAGGTGTTAAAAAGGTGCCTGATTCATACAGTTTCTCTGACATTGCCTATCAGTTAATGCTATTCTATACCCTTTACATGCAAACAGTATGTTTCTTGTTCCAGAATTTATTTTTCTGTATCTCTTCCTCAAAATAATTTTGCAGATATTGTTGTTAGCCTATATTGTTTGAGGAGAAAAATAGATATAGTAAGCACATAGAAAAAATCTAAACAGATACATTTATTAAAATAAAACTAACCCCACTAAGAGCTATGCATTAAAAAACATGGATGGAATTTTTTACATGGTGAAAAACCAGACCATTCAAATGTGAATAAAATTAAATAAGCCTATCAATATTAATAGACTGGAATTAAGATATTAAGTAAATTAATCATGACAACAGTGATAAAATTATATTCAAAATTCATTATGTCAAAAAGGTTTTTTTTCAAATGGATAGCAGATTAATGTTTATCTACACCATAAAATAACTTTTCAAATACAAAAGAAGACAAATTTATTATAAACACATCTAATTTATAAAAATAAAGGATATGAGCAACATCATTAACAAGAGTTATTAAATAGAAATATTTTGAAATTTGCATTTTGAGTTAATGCATTGTCTTTTTTTTCAGTTTAGTTTTCCTTTTTTATTTCCGTAAAACTTATTTTCCCTTTTAGAAACAAGTTCACCAGGAAACCAGCTCCCCTCCCACCACACCGGACAGGCTGCAGCCATCTTTTTAGAAAAGGTGCTGATTTTCCCTCACATCCCCAAACAGGAACTCCTCAGAGGGCTGGAGTCTCTCCCTGTCTGGTGGGAAGCCCTGATGGCGGTAAAGGCCCCTCTGCCACAATGGAGGTTTCTGACTGTGGGACACAGTCTGGTTTTTATTTTCTTCTTGTCTTCTAATTAAAAAATACATTCCTGGGTGACAGGCACAGTGCAGGAGGTAAGCTATGCATTGTTTTTTTAATGAAACATTTAGACTAAAAGATTAGTTATTTGGTCATGATAAAAATCTTATTCATTCCAAAGTCACCATAGTCAGCTGTGTAGATGTATAAATGTGAACCCAATCTCAGATTACAGTGACATAAATTTTTGACATATAATTATAAAAAACATTCTCCTCTTTTACACTTATAATCCCTTGGCAAATTAGCAATTGGCCAAAGAGAAAATCAAGAAACACAGTAACTTCTTATTTAAAACAAACAAGCAAAAAACCCACATCAACAACAAACACTATTACCTACAGCTCACAAAAATAATAATGTCGTGAAGTATTTATTATTAAAAAGAAAAAAAGATTTTTAACCTAATTTAACCAAATATTACACACAAAATTAAGAGAGTGCTATAAAAAACATATGTTAAAAGGTAAATTCTGAGAATATATTTAGTAGCCTGGTAAATACATTCAATTGGGAAAAATATTTATAAAAGAAATAAACAAATGTCATTTGTATAATAAAATTATGAGCTAAATGGACAATATCCTGAGTTATGAAAAATCAGAGATGACTGCCTAAGTTGTCAAAAGTCTATTCTATTGAAAGGGGTCCTGATACATCCATTCATTGGTAAATTCATTTAGAATGTAAAGCAATCTTAATATGCTGTTATACAAATTGCTCTGAAATGTAGGAAATAAATGGAGCCTTTTAAAGTTATTCTGTGAAATAAATGTAAAATTAATATCTAATGTAAAAGAGCTTTAATACAAAATTAATCAGACCAATTTCATTAATGAATATTAAATTAAAATCTTAAGTACATTATTAGTGGTTAGAATTAAACAATAGGATTAGGTTTATCCTACGAATATAAGGATACTTCTATGCAGGAAAGACTATTAGTCTAATAACCATATGAATAGCTTAATGAGGATAAAGCTTCCCATTAGATGTATTTTGATAAAAAGGTCTATGCAGCAATTTTATCCATAGCAAATACATGAACAATTGAAAATGTTAGACAAACTCTTTAGAGTCTGACACAAAATCATGACACCTTTAATACGCTTTATCTTATTTAATATTGGTTTGGACTGCAGAAATTCCTGTCTAGTAAGGACGAGGAATGAGGTCAGTCTCTCTGATTCCCAGAGTTATACCTAAAATACAAACAAACAAAACACTCTCACTCAAAAGCCCAAAGTAGAGAAGCCAGGAGAGAATGCTCCACTGCCACTATCTGAAAACCCAGCACCAGCTTGGTCTCCAGCTGCATGTGGAGTCTGCTGTCCACTACCCACCCCCTCCTCCCTGGGAGTTCGCCTTTGGAGCTCTTGGAGCCCATCCCTGCTGTGAATCTCAGTAAGATCACTCTGCTCTTCCCAGACAAGTTCCCTTCACATTGAACTTGGACTTGGGTTGGTATAATATGGATTCTTGATTTTCTCTCCTAAAAAATATTATACTGTTTCATTCTTCTCTACAATTTTACACCCCAAGGGGACTGGGGAAGGGGCAGGCTAGTGAACACACACACACACACACACACACACACACACACCCCATTTACCCTTATCCTACGGAACTGTGGGTGCATCTTCAAAATCAAGAGGGTCTGCTGAAATAAAATAATAAAATAATGTTTGCTACAAGGCAACTTATTATGTCTGCCTATATAGAGAATGAACTGGCAGCTCCTATGAATGGATCTGTATAATAAATGCATAAGGCCTACTGAATCAGAATCTGGATTTTAAAAAGATTTCTTTGGGTGAGTACTTGGACATGGCAGCCTGAAAGCACGCACTGGTGAGGAACAGTTTGCTTTGTGCCCCTTCTCTGTAACAGCCATGCCCTCCTCAATTTAGCATTTCATTTTCGTACTTCAAAAGACAGGACAGCTATGTTTTCTTCTGCAAAAGGTTGCTCTTTCTGAAATCCTCCTGATTTTCACTGAGAGAAATGCAGTCAAACGGTATTTTCTGACACAGGTGAAAATGCAATAGATCGCTGTGCTCTGGCTGATTTTAAAACTGGAAGTGACCTGCAGAATTAGCTGCAATCATGCTTGTTCACAAGGAAGAAATTAAGGCCCACAGAAGCTGAGGTCACAAATGTCACATGGCTAGGAAGCAGCAAAGCCTAGATTTACAACATCGTTTTTGAGAAATCAGAGGTGTCCTTTTGAAAATTTAGTCTTCCATTGTAAAATGTACTTAGCATTTTGTCATCTTTACACACAATGAATTTCTTAGTTAGGAAATTATATATACAACTTTCAAAATTATGTAGACACATGAGCCTCAGATGAGTTATCTTGGATGAACAAAATTCCTGGGGTGATGTGATTATTGGCAACCTTTAACATTTCTCTGGATGTTGTGGAGAACGTGTTCCCCTGACATAAAAGTTCTGCTTCTTGGGAAGAATACTAAATGTCCTGCCTAAACCTATGGATTGAAGATGTGGAATATAACGTCCTCCCTGATATAACAGAACACCGGTGAGACATTTGGCTCATAACACTGTTGTGGATGAGATGGGCATTGCACCAGAGGACAAAGTCATGTTGCAGGTACCAGGGATTCTTCGCTGGCAGATTCATGAGCTAATGAGACAACTAGTAGAGAAAAATAAGGGTTTTTCAGAAGCTTCACAAACCTATTCTCAAGCGTGGGCAGAAAATCTTGCTCAGACATAATTACGGACCTGCTTATGGGTAGATGAGATTCCCTAGAGGCAGAATTATGGGGACGGGGGCCCATTGTGTGCTGAGAGCTGATTCAGTTCCTCACTGCTCCAAGTGAGGGCCGTGGCCCAGCAGCACCGGCACCATTGGGACGTTGTCAGAAATACAGAATCCCAGGCCCCAGCCAGACCTACGGAGCATGAATCCACAGTTGAACAAAATCTCCAAGGGACTTCCCCTCATTCGCATTTAAGAGTCACTAGTCTCATTCACAGGTTCCCAATCTTGGGAGCCATCCTAAGACCAGATCAGAGGATTTGGAGGAGGACCCTGGGAATTTATATTTTTAACCATGGCCCTCAGTAATTCTTATAATAAAGTTTGAAAAGGTTGAAAGATGAAGAAAGAGCTTGATAGACAAACATAACTGAGACCGGTGCTCAGTCCTGCCACCTACTGGCTGGATGTTCTTTTATTTTTACATATTGTATTGATTTTTTAGAGAGGAAGGGAGAGGGATAGAGAGTTAGAAACATCAATGAGAGAGAAGCATTGATCAGCCGCCTCCTGCACACCCCCACCGGGGTTGTGCCCGCAACCAAGTCACATGCCCTTGACCGGAATCGAACCCAGGACCCTTGAGTCCACAGGCCGATGTTCTATCCAGTGAGCCAAACCAGCTAGGGCAAGCTGGATGTTCTTGAATCAGCTACCTTCCCTCTTACAGCTTCTTTCTGGACATCAAATGGGGACAGTGCATTTCTTCACAGATTGGATATGAGGACTAGCTAGGCAGCCACGAAACAGTATAATGAGTCGAAATGTCTGCCTTGCATTTAGTAGGTGTGAAATAGAAGATGGTGATTGGCATTTGTGTTGCCTCCTACTTAGCATCTCAAATTTTGCCCTCTGAAAAATGGGGTGGTAGGTATTGTCTAGGGTTCTTTTCACTTATAAAATGTATCTTTGCTGAGTAGCAAAGAAGCAAAGAACTAGAGCAAAGAAGAACTCACAGCCTGGCAGACAAGTCAGGTAGGTGAATGGGAATATACAATAGAACAAGCTTTACACACAAATGAATCATTTCATACCTCCGCATAATGTTGTCGCTAGCCTGTTGGAAGAGATCAAAGCTGCTATTTCATATCATTAAAGTAATTATGATATCATTCATATATGCTAACCCAGCGAGAAGGGAAGAGCTTTCCAGAACCCTGAAATAAAACCTTGTCACAGCGTAAGGCCTCCTCGTGGCTTCAATTGTGCCTCAAAATTAGCTCAGGAGAACACCCCACACCAGCAAAACTATGAGCTTATCTGAGGTAGCTGCTTTGTCAGCGCATCCTTTCTGCTAGTTCTTTCCAACCTGAAGTTCCCTGGCTCTCAACTGCCCTACTATTAGCCTCTGTTTTATAATTGCTGGAGAATGGTCCCTCCAGCCCTGGAGCCCCCCACAGCCACCCCTCCCTCCTGAGGCGCAGAGCTGAGAGCTCCTAATTGAATTTCTGCCCTTCAGGAGCACAGGGTCATTGGGATCAGTGTGCTGCCAAAGGACGCCAGGGAGGCCAGCGAGGCATGCTGGCCTCCTGCCATCATGTCGGTGTCTGCACCCCCACCGTGGAGCACCCCTCGGCCTGAAGCCCGGGGTCTGTTTATTTAATGTGCTCTTCGGTTGAAAGCGCTCCTTTCCCTGATGTCAGCTCGAACTTACTGCGTGTCTGGGGTGTTTAAATGAGAAAGCAGTGGAAGGAACTGAAAAGCCAGCTTGTTTTAGGAACTCGTACAACCTTCCTTTCTCGGGCTGCTTCTGTACGTGTGTGTCACTTTATAAGCCAACACGCCAAAATGCTACTTGAGCCATTGAGGGTAAGCCCTCAATATTTAACTTACTTTCATCTGAGCCTCATGGCAGCTCTGCTAGAGAAAGAAAGATGTTTTAGTTGGGAATGCGTAGGACATTTTGCTTGAACATGCCAATAAGTATCGCTAATGTAGCTCCCGTGCATTCTCCCTGAATAATTTAACAATGGCTGATGGTCAAGATATCCTTCAAGGGATGTTTAAATTTTTAGAAAGATTTTAGCACTGGAAAATCATTTCTTATACCTAAGATGTTAATAACTTACTTTTAGATTATAGCTATTAACTGATTTTTCATGTATTTCACGTGTGTATGTAAAATCATAGATTAATCTGGGTAAAGAAAAAGAACCTTGATTTCATATGTTAATCGATGCGACACTTATTAGGTTTGAAAAACCACACTCTTATCTGCTCTTCCCACTCACCATTAAAATTCAGAGTTGGAGGGAATGGAATAAAAAATGTCATTGTGTCCCAATATTTCTGCAAACCATTGGGACAGAAGAGAGGCAATAATTCAGAGAATAAGTGACCAGTGGCATAAAGAATTTATAACATGAAACTGATTATTTTTAATTGCATCTAAAATAATTCTGAAATTTCCTTTCTGGAGTATGAAGGGAATGTTCTTTGATAGCAGCTTAACTCTCCATGCCTTTGTTGAAAAAGGGAGTGCAAGCTTCAAAATGAGAAATGAGGAGGCTTATCTTCCAAATGCAAATTTATTTTTATTTGAAATTAAAATGGTTTATTAAAAATAATCTGATGCATCTAACCCTCCCACCCCCCAGGACAGTAGAAAACATGAATACCAACATGCATAAGATTATGCCACTGAGAGATTATTTTAAGCAATTAAAAAGCAAGTTTCTTCCTCTCACAAGCTCTCACTGGCTTTAGGACCTTGGGATTTTGGAATCCTCTATGCAGATATGAGCTATGTACATATAGATCATATAGATTGGATGATACAAATCACATAACTTGCCACATTAAATTGAACTAGAAAATGCTCATCTCCAACCCCCTCTTATGAGTTTTTTTAGAACATTTAGCACTATATTCCTACCATCTCTCACTGGACCTGGAACATTGAAAATGCTTAATAAACGGTGGCATAATGATGGAAACAATGTACACGATTGACATTTGTTCTTAATGTAGGCAGGATAGGGCTAAACATACATTCTATACTGCTAACATATGACATGTGTAAACACATTCTATATCATTCACAGGAGACATGAGTGATATAGAATGTGTTAGGCACCAAACCATGTTTAATGCTTTCATTTATTTCCTGTTTCTTTTAAACATTTTATTCTTAATTTCTCATTTGAAAAAAGTGCCAAGGCAGTTCTACATGTAAATACACTTAATGAAGACATTCCCTCTAAGTTCACCAGTTTAAGAAGGACCCCTACCATCCCCAGGATGGTTCTGGTGGCCAGTGATTGTCAGGGTTTGTCCAACACGGAACAACCCTGTCTTGCTAGATCATGTTGCTTTCCCCATGCTCCCAACAGCAAATTTCCTAAAGAAAGGAACCATCTTTCCTTGTTTACCATTGAACTTCCATGCCCTGATGATGCCGGATATTTAAGAAGTATACCATATAGATGTGTGTGTGTGCACATGTGTGTACATAGGACTAATTTTTCTTATCCTGATATTCATAAAACCATCAAAATAACTGTTATCATTTAAAAAATACAGAATTGTAGAGATGTACTCCAAAATAAAATTCAGAAAGTCTGTCTTCAGTTTCTTTCTACAAGACAAGGAGGGATTGATACTCTTGTCACATTCTTGTGAAACTTATATTAAGAAGTTAATATAAATAAGATATATGTGTATATCTTCAACGTTTTATTTTCAAGCAGTTGGAATTTCAGGATTCCTGGATCACTGGGATTTTAGCAGAGAGAGATTGGTTGTTGGAGAAGCCAAGTACGTAGATCTTAGAGTAAGCCTGCAGAGTCTGAGTCCAGGCTCCACTGCTGTGTACCCTGAGCAGTGCCCTTGGCCTCATCATTTACATCAAGCATGTCAAACTTGCGGCCTGCAACGAATATTTTTGCCGCCCAGCCAATATAACGGTATGCAAGAAATGTTTTAATAAAAATTTCATGACTTAACTTTTACAATGTCCTGTTATACATAATTATGAATAACGAACTACAACATTCGCTAATGACTGATCACTATAATCGTGTTGCATTCACTGCCCTTATGCACCTTACGCACAGGCGCACCATTTCTCTCCACTAATACTAGCAGCGAATATTTTAGCAGCCCATTGCCCTGTGGTTAGCCTTGTACTGATTTGCTTGGTATGCACAACAGGAAATATTTCCCTTTCAGAGAACAAGAAAAATAGGTTTATTTGCATTATGCTTATTAATTTGTACAGTTATTCAGTGTCTGGTAAGTTAATGTTCAAGAAAAAAATATTAATTTTTATTAAAATGTCCCATTATTTTATGTTAACGATTACTCATTTATTTCAGCCCTTTGTATTCACGATGTCTCTCTCATAGTAAACCTACTATAAAAATTGAAGCCTTTGTATTTTTGCAGCCCACATGAACGTAAACCTTGTTTATTTGGCCCGGGTTAGCCTTTGAGTTTGACATGCTTGATTTATACCGTACACCTCCCTCCCAGGGGCCCCGTGGGGCCCCACACATAGGAGCAGAATGTGGGCAGCCTAGGCTTATTGCTTCAGCTGGGTTTGCCAATGCCTTCCACTCGGGAGGGGCCTTTATCTGAGGTACACAAAGACAGTGTGCTTTGCTCCTTACATCGATTTTAAATTTTTCTTTAAAATGCTCAGACCAGGAGAGAACCAAGATGGCAGCATAGGTTAACACCTGAGTTTGCTGCTTTGAACAACTACTTCAAAAGTGAAACCAAAAAACGGAAGGGACATCACCCAGAACCACAGGAACGCTGGCTGAGTGGAAGTCCTACAACTAGGAGGAAAGAGAAACGCATACGGACACTCAGAGGAGGCGCAGTGCTGAAGTCAAATTCTGAGGTGCGGAGTGCGCGGAGCGGGCTGGCGGCGGAGGGCGCGGTTGGCGTTTTCAATCGGGAGGGAGTCACAGACTCTGAGCTCCAGATCCGGGCGAGTCTTTAGGGACCCAGACTCAAACGGGAGAAGCGGGACTGTCTGGCTTCGGTCAGAGCGAGTGCAGCTTTCTCTCTGAGCTTTGCAGCGGGTGCTGGGACTCAGAGAGGCAGAGCCCCTGGGGACAGGACTGAAAGCCGCCATAACTGCTCTCTCCGGCCCACCCTGTTGATCCTGTGCGACCCACCCCGCCCAAGCCCTGCACAGAGGCATTTGCCGGATAGCCTCAGGCAAAGGCTAGATTAGCACCTCCCTAGAGGACAGAAGTTCTCTCACTGCTGACACAGCTGATTCTCATAGCCACTTGGCCTGGAGGTCAAACCCTCCCTGGAATTAGCTACAACAAACAAGATTTAACTATAAGACTGCGAACAAAGACCACTAGGGGGTGCACCAAGAAAGCATAACAAAATGCGGAGACAAAGAAACAGGACAAAATTGTCAATGGAAGATATAGAGTTCAGAACCACACTTTTAAGGTCTCTCAAGAACTGTTTAGAAGCCGCCGATAAACTTAATGAGATCTACAAGAAAACTAATGAGACCCTCGATCTTATATTGGGGAACCACCTAGAAATTAAGCATACACGGACTGAAATAATGAATATTATACAGACTCCCGACAGCAGACCAGAGGAGCGCAAGAATCAAGTCAATGATTTGAAATGCGAGGAACAAAAAACACCCAACCAGAAAAGCAAAATGAAAAAAGAATCCAAAAATGCGAGGATAGTGTAAGGAGCCTCTGGGACAGCTTCAAGTGTACCAACATCAGAATTATAGGGGTGCCAAAAGATGAGAGAGAGCAAGATATTGAAAACCTATTTGAAGAAATAATGACAGAAAACTTCCCCCACCTGGTGAAAGAAATGGACTTACAGGACTTACAGGTCCAAGAAGCGCGGAGAACCCCAAACAAAAGGAATCCAAAGAGGACCACACCAAGACACATCATAATTAAAATGCCAAGAGCAAAAGATAAAGAGAGAATCTTAAAAACAGCAAGAGAAAGAAACTCAGTTACCTACAAGGGAATACCCATACAACTGTCAGCTGATTTCTCAACAGAAACTTTGCAGGCCAGAAGGGAGTGGCAAGAAATATTCAAAGTGATGAATACCAAGAACCTACAACCAAGATTACTTTATCCAGCAAAGCTATCGTTCAGAATTGAAGGTCAGATAAAGAGCTTCACAGATAAGGAAAAGCTAAAGGAGTTCATCACCACCAAACCAGGATTATATGAAATGCTGAAAGGTATCCTTTAAGAAGAGGAAGAGGAAGAAAAAGGTAAAGATACAAATTATGAACAACAAATATGCATCTATCAACAAGTGAATCTAAGAATCAAGTGAATAAATAATCTAATGAACAGAATGAACTGTTGATTATAATAGAATCAGGGACATAGAAAGGGAATGGACTGACTATTCTTGGGGGGGGAAGGGGTGTGGGAGATGCGGGAAGAGACTGGACAAAAATCGTGCACCTATGGATGAGGACAGTGGGTGGGGAGTGAGGGCGGAGGGTGGGGCGGGAACTGGGAGGAGGGGAGTTATGGGGGGGGGGGGAAAGAGGAACAAATGTAATAATCTGAACAATAAAGATTTAATTAAAAAAAATAAAAATAAAAATAAATAAATAAAATGCTCAGACCAAAGTGAAATGGAAAGAAATGCCATCTTTAGGAAGGTGGAAATGCTGCCCAGTGATCTAAAACTTAGGCTAGAACAAGAGTCCTCTCCTTAGTAAAGGGCAGACTGCACAGGGGTATTGCAAATTCCCTAGTTGCCTCAGGAGATTGGGCAGAACACCCAGCCATCTCTGTCCTGTTCCAGAAGGTTTCCCTGGAATCTTAGCCCGAGAAGCCTGCACAGCAAGGCTGAGGTACCACGGGTAATGCGGCTCACATCTAGCCATACAGATAGAGCATCTCTAGCTAACAGCATATTTATGGAGATGCTCTTCATTTTCAACCAAACCTGGTTAGGCCATCATGTCCACTTAAACGTCTGCCTCCCGGGCATATCCACATAAACCTCTGCCTGTGCTGTGGCCCCTGGGCTGCTCCAGCCTTTAGGGACTGTGTGCACAGGCGGGAAGTGGTGCTGGGAAGCATATACAAGGGCTACTGTAGAGGATACACCGAAGGGTCCTCAGCCAGAATAGCCTGAACTCTACGAGGGAATGAGAGGTTGTTGTTTTTTTTATTTTGCATGTTCCTCTCTTCAGGATTGTCAACAAGAATCCCCTTAACAAAAGGTGGTGTCTGGTTCCTTCTTTTCTCCTAAATTTACTGCCTGAATAACTACAATGACCCTTGATTCTGAAAAGTGTTCTTGCCCATGACTGGGCATTCTTATGTTGTAAAATAATTTCTCTGCGTCAGTTTTCTCTAACTCCCGCAGCGGGTCTAAGCTGAACCCTGTGTGCTGGGGCACTGGAGTGCCCATCTAGAAGCCCTGGCACAAATCAACTGACCTGTGAACAGCTGTGCAGATAAAACAGCAACATACACACCAGACACGTGCTGTACCCCACATACTCCCCAAGATTCACTACCTGCTCATATCAGACAGGTAAACCTTATTACATCAATCCTCACATGGACCCTCAAGTAATATAATTTCTCCATTTTAAACAGACAGGAAACAGAGTCACAGAGACATTGATGAAGTAGGAAATGAAAAACATTTTTTCTCTTAAAGCTATAGTCAACAAGAAGAAAATCTTGGAAAATCAAGACTTGGCTGCAGAATTGAAGGAATAACAGAAAATTGCTAATTTGTCAGAGTATCAAAATTAGCAGTAAGAAGGCTAAACCCTCAGAAAATACATAGGACTCCCTCAGCAGGCCCTGTCTTCCCCTTTTAAGCCACAGACTCCCCTTAATTAAGCAGGCAGACATTATACTGTTTCTCCCAGGGACTCCAGCAAACATTCTCTGGCTTGGTTTCCATGTGAGTGGGAGGGAGGAAGAGGGAGGGTCTATCATATACATAATGCCAGCCATGCATTTGGAGTTTTCTATATGCTGCTGTTTTCAATTCTTGCACTAACCTTTTAAGGCTGATTTTTTTTTTTTTAAATCCTCACCCGAGAATATTTTTTCCATTGATTTTTTAAGAGAGTGGAAGGGTGGGAGGAAGAGGAAGAGAGAGAAACATCCATGTGAGAGAGACACATCCATCAGTTGCCTCATGTAACTGGTGCCAGGGATCGAACCCGCAACTCAAGTTTGTGCCCTTGACCGGGAATGGAACCCGAGACACTTCAGTAGGCAGGCCAATGCTCTAACCACTGAGAACATCGGCCAGGGCAATTTTTTTTAAAAAATGAACTAAAGTTTCTGGTTAAATGACTTACTAAAAAATTCACACAGCCAGTAGAAAGCTGAGCAAAGCTGTTAACTCAGATCTCTCCATCCTGAATGCCCATGTTTGCCTCATGTACCTCTTACCCTGTCCCATAAGGGAGCTATTTAGAAAAGAAAATTTATGTCAATTCTTTTTTTTTCTTCAATTTTTGATAGAACAAAATCATAATAACCACCTCAAAAAATACCATTTCATGCTTCAACTAGAGCTGCCAAACAAGTTAGAAACACATAAAAATAAGGTAAAAGTCATTGGCAATTAACTAAAAGATGTTATTATTCCTTATAATAATGTGCTTTTCTGGTATTTTGCATGGTATTTCAGTAACCCTTTAAAAACACCAGTTCTGGCTTTGGATGGGTGGCTCACTTGGTTGAGCATTGTCCCATACACCAAAAGGTTGGGGGTTAGATCCCTGGTCAGGATGTATATGGAAGGTCAGTATTTCTTTCTCACATCAAACTCTCTGTCTTTCTGTCTCTTTCCCTTCCTCCCTCTCTCAAAACAAACAAACAAAAAAATCAATGAAAAATACCTTCCGGTGAAGATAAAAAATAAACAAAACCCCAACTCCAGTTCAATCAAACAAATTACACTAGAAGAAGCAAACCAGTGCCGAAGTGCCATCAAGTTGCAAAATTAAGTACATTGTGTTGTTGTTCTTTGTTTGCTTTTGAAGCTAATGAGACAATTTTGACAAACTTCATCCATGGAAAAGAACGAGACGAATGGTTATAACTTGGCTCATTTCTTCTTGTCAAATGCAATCAGCAGACCGCCCGTTATGAACGTGGCTATTGCGAATTATTCAAATTACATCTGGGCTCTGGCAAATATTCTCAGGAACATTCATCTGATGAAGCTGAAAATCCATCTAAGATTCCTCCCCTGTGACTCAATCCCATTCTGCGGAGCCTCTGCCTGGGTTTACAGATGGCTCAGCCTCCGTCCTGCCCTGTCAATGGAGTTCGGGGAAATGTGCCAAAACTCCATTTCCATTCTGACTTGCTTCAACCACACAGTCATTAGCTGCTCTCGGAGCACTTAGGAGAACATTTGATAAAGAGGACCCTCGCTGGGTGGGAGAGCTAAGGGATTTCCAAAGTGACAGCCCAAAGCACTGAGAGGGATGGCCTGCAATTTCAGCCACTAAATCACAGGGGTATGGTCGCCTCGCACACAGCCGCCTCTCTTACAAATGGAAGCTTTGATTTGAAAGCTCACTCGGGCAGAGCACAACACAGCAAGGCCAGCGACTCCTTGGGGGGCTCTGTCATCTTTCAGTGGCTCCCCCCACTCATGGTTCCTCCCAGCATTGCCCCAGATGGCTGCCCAGGCCCTCGGTCCCTTTATGGAGGCATCGACTCAGGCAAAGGTCGCCAGTGGACAGCTTTCCTCTTTCTCTAGCAGTTCCATATTTCACCTGATTCAAGCATCTTCAAGTGAATTGCTTGATTGATTTCCAAAATGATCACTACAGGTCAAATTCAGCTCAAATGCTCTCCTTTCCAAAGCTTTGAAAATCCATTTGTGCAGCAAGGATGGTAAAACATTTAATGAACTTCAATTCAGACGAGACACATCCTTTTCACTTAAATTTGGCCTTGAAGCACGTTGGCCCACACAAATGCCTAGCAATCTTTTCTGTTACAATGGCTACCTCTTTGACTCTAGTGAAATATATTACAGGTAGCACCGTTTCCCAATTTCTTAAAACAGCATAAATAAATATGTTAGAGAGCACCCTGCTTTGATTCAGAATATTTTGATTCGAGGAGTTTCTAGGGAATTGCTTTCTTTCTTTATCCAGCTTCATTTATGAAGGATGTATCTTCCTATTTTTATATTTCAAAACAAGTGAATTTAGTATTGAAAAAAATATTATAAAACGTATGAACATATAAAGAGTACAAATGGATAATTAAAAGAAGAGACAGACACACTCGAATATACTAGGCAGCGTTATATCTGAAAGGGCTTAATGGAAAGTTCTCCTAGCTTAAAAAAAGTGAATTATAATGACCTCAATTTAACAGAGAAAGGGACACTATCTATCTTTCTTAATGGATAGGTGAGAAGCAGGGGCCAACCTTCTTAACCAGGAATTACATAAATGAAATATATGTGCCAGGTAGAGATCTTACAAAATTCATAAAGATCAAAGAAGAATATAGCTGTGAATCCTAATAGCATTTTCATTTACCTATTTTTCATAATTTGGTCAATTATTATGTGTTCAACTTTGCAATTTAATAACCTGATTTGCATCCATAATGTGAAATAATAAACATTTCCATGTCCTTAAAACAGTTTAAATTGTCCAAACATCTAAATTCAGGATTTTCTTTTTCTATTACAAATAAACCTGTGTTGAACATCCTTACAAATAAATCTATATATGAGTCTTCCAGGCGAAATTCTTAGAAATGCCATAAAGATTTTGAAACATTATCTGCAGAGGGTATTTAACAATATGCACTTCTTCACATAGTGACTATGTTTCTACTGAACTCTCACCAGAGTATTTGCTTTTTCAAATAATTCAGTGTATGCTAGCCAAACAAAAGGATTAATTTGCATGTCTTTGTGAGGCTGAGTATTTTTCATGTTTATTGGTTATTTGTATTCCTTTTTAAGGGAAGAGTATGTTGTTCTCTTTGTCCATTTTCCTGTTGTTGAGGATAAAACCTAGTGTCACTCTTATTCATCTACGTGACTTTTCAAAATAATTACCTGCCATATTTGTTGTACAGTTTACTGACCATGTATCTGTCTTTTAATTTCATTTCTGATTTACAATATTCATGTCAAAACAACGTGTCAAGGTTGTGACAATGCTGTTCATTTATAGTTCAAGAAGCCCTTACAATTGCTGGCATAAATAAATATGCAATTTGTTACCGTTTCCATTAAGACTTTTTTATTTATTAATTATATAAACTTATGAATTCATTAAGAACAACTTTTGGTACAGAGAAAGAAGTAAAAATCCTATTTTGATCGGCTGCAACTGATAGTCGACCAAATTTGCCCCATGATCACTGTCTCAGTTTTCCTCCGATTTATGAATGTCCCCTTATTCTATATGAAGTTTCACTATATGCCATGTTCTCTTTTTATTAATCAGTCAGCCAACGGTCTATGAGTTCATAGTATATTTTAAATTCAGCGAGATCAAGTTTGCTTATTTACTTATTATTCTTTAAAATCCCTCTGTCCAGTGTTTTAGAATCTTTGCATTCCTCTGAAATGTTCATTGGTTTGCTCTATAATTTCTAATTATTCATACTATAAATGGATTTTGAAAATATCTGAAAGTATACTAACGAGAGAAAATAACAAATAGAAACACATGAAACCTCCCTTATCCAAGGCTGGCACTGTTAACATTTTTGTGCGTTTCTTTCAAAATCTCTATCAGGGATGACCCTGCTAGTTTTGCTACGATTCTTCCTTGGCTGGTAAACAGAAAAGTGTTAAAGTATGATCAAAATTATTATGTAGAAAAAATGTTTGATTCAGTTTATCGTAGAACTGTGATTTATTCTTAAAATACTAGAAAACATAATCAATTTCTCTCAGATGTGAATGTCTAATCTTTTGAGACATGGAAAAAGTAAACAAGTTAATGAGCTAGATTCACTCACACCCTTTTACATTGTTGCTCTGATATATTACATCATGTTTAATTTCACTGGAAACATAATCCAGTTAGTAATGTATCAAAAAGATATCCCAGTAGCATGCCAGTCATGCGGAACACTTTCTCTGGTTTTCTTTATTTCCTAACGATGAAGAATTTCACTTGCTCCCAGCACATTACAAAATATAGTGCCATTTAATTCCTAAGTTCATTTCTGTATGTATTTATTCAACAGTATCTTGGTGATAGGAAGTGCTCAATAAACATTTGTCAAATGGAGAAGAAAGAATGAAACACGCCACTTAAATAGAGTGCTGTGCAAAATGGCACATTATTAATGACTACATTGGAAGTCCTAGAAGTGGCTGATGTAGGAGGAAATGTAAGTCTTTATTCAACAGCAAAGTCTGGGAGATGAATAGCGGGCACATGCGATGTGTGATTTATTCATATGCACAAGTAGGAGATTTATAGGTCGCTATTAAGCTACTCGAGTTCCGACTCAGTTTTAGGCTGGTCTTTTGTCATGATTAGCTATGTTGTGACTATGTTAAACAACAGGTCGAATGTGATGAAATATGCAAAATGACTGAACAGATTTTACATGGACATTGTTCCAGCTAAGCCGTGGCTGTATCTCTAGCTTGCGTTTAAACAGTTAGACTCATGCACATCTACAAAAGCAAAAGCTCTCTTATCTGGACCTGAGGTCCACTGTCAGAGAGTGGGCTGGGCTTCCCAATTCATCCGTATGTTGAAGTCATAAACCCCAAACTTAGACTGTGACCATATCTGGAGAAAGGGTTTTTACAGAGGTAAAGTTAAAATAGGGAGTGGACCCAGATCCAGTATGACCGGTATCCTTATAAGAAGAGCAAATCTGGATGCAGACATGCACAGACTGAAGACAAAGAGAGGACACAGGGAACGGTCAGCCTCCTATAAGCCAAAAAGAGAGCGGGAAGGGCGCCCCTCTTCCACGGCCTCAGAAGGAATCACCACCAGCACCCTGACCTCAGGCTTCTGACTTCTGGACTGTGAGAAAATAGATCCTGGCTATTAAGCCACCCGATCTGTGGTGCTTTGTTACAACAGCCTAGCAAATTATGTCCATGAACTAGTAGACAATATAATGAGGAAGAATGTTGAGAGAGAATAAGACATCTTTCAACCTCTCATCTTCAGAAAAAAATGAGTCATACCAGCCAGCATACTATCCTCGGGGACAAACACCATCAGAAAAGTCACTGTTCCAGGTGAGACCTCTGACTTACCCACCCCATCACTAACCCATTAGGAATTGAAACTCAACTGATTTCACTGCCCACTTCCACACCGTGCTCCCTGGGATTGGCCAAAGTAGCTGTAACATGTGCTTGCGTATCTGTAAGAGTGTGCAAGCTTGCCATGCTTTCAAAGGGTAGCTCATTCTTGGCTTTGCCCCTGAGGTCTCCAAGTCACCTGTGAGCCTCCTGTGTCCGTGCCGACCTAACAAATATAACAAGAGGAGAGGAATGCAAGGAGGAGCCATTCCCAACCCCTTCACCCCCAACCCAGGGTCACAGAGAACAGGAAAAGGATATACATTTTATGAACAGGGTACATGTAATGGCACTGCCCAAGGCACAGGAAAGCCTCCATGGCGAGGTGAGAAGGTCACAGTTGTTAACCTGACATGCGATGCGCAGTAGCGTTTACAGAGACCTGCCACTATCACCTCTCAGCTCTTCCAAACCTGGGACCGGCCCACTGTGGCAGCTCATCGCCCTGGAGCGAGGCTGGCCCAGGGCGCCAGGCAAGTGTCACTGACACGTTCTAAGTTCGCAACTCTACCATGCATTTCTCTGTGTCATCTTAATAATAGTCAAGTTTTATAATAGCAACAGAGAGAGCAAAGTCATAATTGTCCATGCTTCATGACTCAGAATAATTAATTTAATAACTGTGTCATGTGAGAAGAGTAAAGAAAGAGGAGAGGGGTGTGGATATATATGATCATTGAAGCATAAACAGCTGCAAGGAAAACAAATTGCAGGGAGAGGGCTGGAAGTAAAGCTCTCGGGGAAATATTTTCAGATGCTAATTTGATTCTTCTACGGAGCCTTAAAGCAGCAGGGTCCGCAGGTGCACTGTTTATCTCCACATGTTTTTATTTTTAGCAGTTACATAACCTCATGTCTCTAAAAACCAATTAAACACCTTCCTGATCTCTACTGAGAGTTTTCCCTAAGTAGTTCTCTACCCAGGCCGCAACAGAAGGGCGACTCCATTTACAAGCGCCTGCTGGAGGGCGTTTCATCCTCAGAGGTGTCGGAAATGTACCGAATGAATAAACGGGGCAGAAGCAAAGGAAGACGCCGTTTGCCTGGACTGGACACAGGGACAGTCTCTGGGGTGTGGCGCACAGCAGACATTGAGACGCCAGGTCTCAGATGAGCAGTTCTCTCTGTCGTGCCACACTCTATAGCAGTGGTTCTCAACCTGTGGGTCGCGACCCCTTTGGTGGTCGAAGGACCCTTTCACAGGGGTCGCCTAAGACCATCCTGCATATCAGATATTTACATGACGATTCATAACAGTAGCAACATGACAGTTATGAAGTAGCAACGAAAATAATTTTATGGTTGGGTCACAACGTAAGGAACTGTATCTAAAGGGCCAGAAGGTTGAGAACCACTGGTCTAAAGGTTTCCAAGAAGGGATTCCTTCAAGTGGGAACACATGTGCCTAAGACCCACACCAAAAACACAGGCTGCTAAAGGGAGTGAACCATTATTCCCATCAGGTTGGTAGTCCTTAAAGCAAATCGACCTTTACTTAATCAGGTAAAACTCAAATCTTGTCTACTTTCATTCAGTTTTATCTTCCTCAGATACAAAAGATACCAGCCTTCTCCCTTCTCCCTTCTCCCATGAAGACTCTTGATTCCACCATTCGAACAGCTGGACTGGAGGCATCTCCTTGTATATTCAAGGGGCTGCACCTCCCCTCCCCCGCCAGGCCTCTCTGAGGGCCTGACTCGGGCCAGGGGCCGCAATGGCTTACCGACAGTGTTTGTGGGATCCGGTCAGGGTTTCGATCACGAAGCACTCGCCGTCGTTGAGACAGTAGGCCAGGTCCTTGTCTCGGCAGGGCTTGAAGTGCTCGGACCGCTCGGTGGCATATGTGGTGGTGTCTGTAAGGGAAGCACACAGATCGGTGCGTTCAGTGGTGCGTTCTGACACCCCCGGCTCCTGTCACTGCCCTGAATCTCCGCATGGAGGCCCTCTCCTGGCATGACTATGGGAACGCTAGACGGACCGGATGAAACCTCCCCTGTAATGAAAAAAATGCAATCGGATGTGACCTCCTCCAAGTTCATACAGTGAAACCTAATCCCCAAGGTTATGGTATTAGGAAGCGAGGGCCTTTGGCGGAGAGTAGGTCATGACTAACCCAAGACCCGCTCTGCCCACTGGGTCATGTGAAGACACAGTGAGAAGATGGCCTTCTGTGAACCAGGAAGACCTCACTGGACACTGAATCTGCAGGCACCTTGACCTCGGACTTCCCAGCCTCCAGGACTATGAGAAATAAGTTTCTGCTGTTCCTTATAAGTAACCCAGTCTTTGGTACTGTTATAGCAGCCTGGACAAACTGCATTGGATTGTCTTATTTCTCCATGAGGTTTTAACCACTGGGATCACTGGAGACAAGCCTTATCTGAGGATGCATTCGCTGTGAAAACCGAACGACCCTTCAAACTCCTCCAATCTGCTCTCATTAATTTCAGTTTTAACAAACACATTGTGTGCGGGACTGAAACAATGTCCCCGTCCATTTAGTGTTGCCAAATGTCATCAAACATCTGATCAGTGTCTATTGTGACTGTTTGTGGAAACCATTGTCAGTGTCTGTGAGGTTTTTGGATTGTTTATTTTTGTTTTTCAGTTATAGCTGTAATTGGCTAATAGCCAAGCCAATTATCCCTTCACTTTATCCTTTTGTTATGCAATTAAAATGCAAATGTTCCAAATTCTGAAACAGAATCTTTAATGTGAAATTTTTTTCTGGTGATTATTTAACAGAACCAAATTATTGCCATTTTTTAAGCATTATCTTAAACATGTATTTTAAAATCATAATTACTTACGTTTTTTTCAACTAAGCAACACATCTACATCTACTTCCTAAACACAAAACTAGCCATAAGTATGTGCTGTCTGCTAGACACAGACTCTATTATCACGTGTAGACATTCTAGTTTCACGTTTTCAGCAACAAGTGTATTAGCACTAATCTCACATTCGGAAAAATATATTCTAAAAGTCAAAGATGAAAAATGATTCGGCTTTTGAGCTCTTTTAATTTCCTTTTCACAGGCCTACATTAACACTAATATTCACCAGCATAGGCAATTGTACCTGCTTACTACCTGGAGGTTGCAATGAGCCGTTCCTGGCCATCATCCACACTGAGGGGGCAGTGATCTTCCTAAAAGGAGATTCACTCCTGTCCTTCAACATCTAAAACTCCTCTGGGAGCCCCATTCCCATAGGAATAACTCAAAATCCCATAGTGGGGCAAAGAAAGACATAGGCCATGTGGAATTTTGCCTGTGTAATCTCATCTTCTTGCACCCTAAAATACACCCCCTAATTTCTGTTATTTCGTTTCCCCAAATACCAGGAACTATCACACTGCTCCAATCTAGACCATCTTTAGCTTTGCTGGAAGACACCGAGAAATCGTTCAGAGTGCGCGTTATTTTCCCCTTGCATCCCCCTAGCACTTTTTATCGCTGGCATCACTGTGCTTAATGCTACAAGCAACCATTTGTTCACGTTTGTTCCTTTAGTCTGTGAGTTCCTTAAGGCCAGACTGAGCCTGAGCCTTAATCAGAACTGGTGCTCAGTAAAAACGTTTTCAGTAAATGTGATCACTCTAACATCACCAACAGTTTAAATGCCAGGATGAAAGATATGATAGTTACAATCATATGAACATTAATGCGCATCCTACAACAAAATGTTAGATATAACTTCACATTAATGTTATCATTTTAGTATACTCATTTTAACATTGATGAATATTGAAAAATAAATATTATCTTCAGATTCAGACAGATGCTCACTCATATACTACTCATATTCCATGAGCATTGAAGAACCCACTTCTAATATCCTTTCTTGGTGATACAATGGGGACTTATTTTTTCCATTTCAAAATACCTGCCCATTAATACTTTGTCACAAAATAAAGGCTCTGTAAAACAGACATATCTTCTGTTTTCCAAGATAAATCTACAGGATGATTTGTTATTTAAGACAGTATGTGATAAATAGTTTCACAGGCTCAATCTCTCTTCCCATGGGAAATACTTAAAATTCAAGAGCTCCAAGCAAAAGATTCAGTAGGGAACACCACACAGTTGACTGCTACTGTGACTGCTGAAGTATAGTAACTCATGATCAAGTTAATTAAGTTTTCCTTTAATTTCTATTATCCATTTATTGATATCCACTGATCATTTCTCTAAGAACAGCTCTTCATTAACATGACCTACAGCATAAAAAGTGAGATCCTTCTTTCATAATCAGTGGTTTTAACAAGCTACAGGCTCCAAGAGCAATACGATGGCAAAGCAATTACAATCAATTAGTTTCATCTGACGACTACTGTCTCCAGTGGTTACCTCCCCATTCTACCAACTGCTTTCCCCTTCATGTCATCCTCTATCAGAGGTTCAGAGACCCAGGTAAATGCCTCTGCAAACACCCACGTTGGGAGAGAATAGAGATTGTCAGGCTTAACATACTCAGGTTTCCTATTTCCACTGCTCACAGAACCTCAAAATTAAATTAAAATGCACCTGCTTATCCTTCACAATAACTTGACTGAATTAAAAGAAAATTACATTAGTTGAGTAACTGAATATAATAAAAAGTAATGGGATGCTGGGCTTAATCTTTCTATTCTATATAATTAAAGGCTAATATGCAAATATGAACTGCGGAATGACCGGTTGCTATGACACGCACTGACCACCAGGGGGCAGACGCTCAACACAGGAGCTGCCCCCTGGTGGTCCGTGCACTCTCACAGGGGAGCACCGCTTAGTCAGAAGCTGGGCTCACCACTGGCAAGTGCAGCTGTGATGGCAGGAGCTTCTCCCGCCTCTGCTGCAGAACTAAGGATGTCTGACTGCCGGCTTAGGCCCGCACTCTGGGGAGAGCGGGCCTAAGCCGGCAGTCAGACCTCCCACAAGGGCTCCTGGACTGTGAGAGGGCGCAGGCCGGTCTGAGGGACCCCCCGAGTGCACCAATTTTATGCACTGGACTCTAGTAGGTAAACAAACTGCAATTATCAATATATTTGAAATCTTTGAATTCACCTGAGCATTTGACCATATAGTACCCGTATAGCACTACTCACCTAAAATTACAGACATTGGGCAAGGTAAAGAAAACTCACCAGGATGGAGGGGAAGAGAAAAAAAATACATGTATAGAGATTTTCTAAAAGAGAGGCCTGAAAGATAAAGGAATGTTAGGCTTAAAATGAACAAAGATGGTGCTAAGGAAGGCTCTTCCAAGCACATGACCGAAGGTCCAGGTCTCAGGTCAAGGAAGTCCATTGCTGGCAAGGGGGATAGGGCTTGCACTTGGGGCCGCAGGGGTTAAGCAATTATCCAGACCACTCGTCTGGCACTAGTTATCTCTAGAGTTAAATGTGTTTTCTTATATTTTTATGGGCTTCAGTCTCTACCCCTAGGGAGGTCAGGGAGAGTGCCTTGCTTTTAAGTTTTGTATTTTTTCCACATCATGTAGCCTACAAAGTAAGCAATCAGTACAGTAATTAAACGCACAGTGGGAGGTGGTGGTGCTTACTGCATTAAAGGCGAAATGGGAAGAAAATGTAAGGCTGGAAGACAGAAATCCCTGCAGATTTTGCAATGAAAGTTAATTTATTAATGAATTAAAACAATGACTGGTTTTCCCCTTAAGTACCGAGTGGAACCTGAAGATTGCGGATGGAGGATTTCTATGTTGCCGGCACAATGCCACACACAACGGGGAGCACAGATTTTGTTGTGGGAACAAGAGTGCCAAATGGGCTATTACAAATAATAACTGCAGCAGATAATCAAAGAAAGGGGGAATGTCATTTGGGCTACAGTTATCTTGGAGGGCTTCCCAAAGGGCTGGCCTTCGGGCGAGGTCTTAAAGGGGAATGATGTCATTGGCCCAGGAAAAGGCATGGCACCTACTGATCTGAAGAGGGGGCACACCTAAGCAAGGAGAATGATGAGGCCCGCGTAGACCCTAACACACTCTTCACCTTCCTGGCTTGAAAATGTCAGTTGCATCAAGCAGTTCTTTCCTTCCCCCACTGAGTTCATAACATGACAATTCTCCAAGAAAAGTTAAGAATCTGGTGGTGCATCTAAAAGCTTTCAGGATTCGGAAAATGCTTTTACAGGCCAGAAGCCATTTCAATAAGGTCATTGGCTCCAGCAGTGGGTGTGCGGAAGCCCTGGTGGGAATCAACCTGCTGCTCTACATTACAATCCCCCGGAATCTGCCACTCCGTGCCCCCCAGGAGGGAGCACTGGCATGGGACTGAGCTAGGAAATACTGAAGGGCCGAGGAAAGCTGCAAGGAAAGGGAAACAAACCATTTCTCAGCTGGCAAGAGGCAAAGATAGCTCTGTCCCGTGGCCCAGCCGAGATCAGATGGCTGTTCACTTTGCTGGCGTGGGAGAAATGGGGAGTGCTGGGCGAGGAATTTCAAGTTCAATTGAGTCTCAGGCCTGCTGTGAGGACTGAAGGTTCCTTGTGTGTCCCAGAGCTACCATTTCTCACCGCCCACGTAAACAGGACTCTTGTTAAATTTGCATGACCTACCTGCCACCTCCCCCTTTGAAATGTTGCTTTTAGAAACTCCTCTCTGGCTTAAGCAAACGCTCCCAGGACAGAGCTTGCTCAGCGGAATCGCATTTATTTGGGAACGGCGGAGCTTATTAATGCTGAGTATTTCCCCTTCTACCTGCATGTGCACGCACATGCCCATACAAACTGCATCCAGCTCCAATAGGTGTAATAGCACCTGCTGTCACTGAAGCCGTTGGCACGGGGTGGGCTCTATGCTCTGTGCTTCACACACACCGTCCTGCTCCCCACATCGCTGTACTGAATGGCTTCAGTCTATGTCACTCTCTCTAAATCCACTGGATATTTAAACATTTCCCATCTCCTTGGACTCTCAGAAGAATCTGACATTCAGCTGCTGCCTTCATGGCGAAAGCTTTCACTGGCTCCAATGGTGTCACATAGCCTTGACGTTCCCCTTGCTTTTTGGTTTCTGTAACCTCGGTCTCATCTAATTTGTATGTAAAAGCTGACTAACTTAAGAACAGGTCTTCAAATAACTCCTGGTCTACTCTCAGCACAGTGCTAAGCTTTTCCTTTAGCTGTGTCTGGCCTTAACACAACAGTATGAGTTTTTACTGTTATTTATGCTTTTATGCATATTTTACAAATGGAGAAATCAAGTCTCACAGCTTTACATCACTGGCACAAGATCACATGACTCTGACCTTGCAGCTTGCTCTACTGTACTATCCTTTAGGGGCCACGTTTTTATTTCTATTTGTATGATTTTTTTTGTTTGTTTGGGTTGGTTTTCAGGTTTACTTATTCCCTGACTGAGGACTACTCTGGGTGTGGTCCTCAGGCCAGCAGCAGAGCATTGTCTGGGGGTGTATTAGAAGCATAACCGTGAGCCCCACCACAAACCTACAGCACCAGACCCAGGCAGGGAGGTCAGAAGTCCCCAGGTAGTTCTGCAAGGTAAACTCTGAGAACTGGCTGTCTGGGTGGTCCTGCCTGTTATCTCCTACGCACCTTACGCCTCCAGATAAAAGGTTTCTCTAAACACCAGTCTGCCTACCTCTCCTTTCCTCCTGGTTATCCCGAAGGGACCTAGAAATTAACTCGTAGGAAACTGAACTTCAGGATTCTTTCTTGGCTAACGTTACATCATTGATCCCTTAGTGCATATAGGGAACCCCCTTCACCTCACCTCCGTGTGCAATCACCAACTACTGGTGATTCTACTTCCTGAATAGGTCTTGAACCTGCCACACACTCACAGCAACCTGCAGATTTCACCCATGGCACATATTAGGATCCAGCGAAACATTCTGGGAAATTCTCTGAGTTCCCACTAGGTAATTCTGCTCTTTACAAATTCCTTCAGATTGCCCTGCCAAGTATAGGCTCTTCTCAGGGGCACTTTGCCCATTTAGGCCAAGGCCCCATGCCCTTCATTTTTCTATTTGTCTTTCATTCTAATGAGCAGAGACAATTTGACTGCTACTCAGAGACTTGAACCACAGATGACATTTAGGCCTGGGAAGTCCAGGCTTTGAGCTTATTTCTCAAAGTGTAACAGAAATGAGTCTTGCTCCAGGGGAAAGCCTCAAATTCTCTACTGAAAATTATAACCTTCATTATTTTCATCTGTTTGTCCCATGGACCATAGGCTTCTGGAAGATAGGAACATAATTTTCAGTTGCTTGTTGCTGCTGCTGCTGCTGCTGTGTGTGTGTGTGTGTGTGTGTGTGTGTGTGTGTGTGTGTGGTGTTGCTAGTGCTTACTCGGCTGCCCAATATAGAGGATGAATATTTGCTGTATACCAAGTGTTTGTGTCTTCCCCCAAATTCCTATGTTAAATCCTAACGCCCAATGAGGGGGTATTAGGAGGTAGGGCCTGTGGGGTGATTAGAACATAAGGGTGAAGCTGGCATGTAGGATTACTGCTCTTAGAAGAGACCCCGAGGGTTCCCTCACCCCTTCCACCACTGAGGGCACAGCAGGAAGATAGCCATCTATGAGGTGGGCTCTCACTAGACTCTAAGTCTGTTGAAGTTTTGATCTTGAACTTCCAGCTTCCAGACCTGTAGAAACGTATTTATTTTCTGTTGCTTATAAGCCACCCAGTCTATGGTATTGTGTTATAGCAGCCAGCACGGCCCAAGAACATATCCTCACACCAGTCGTGTTGGGTTGTGAGTTGAGTACCCCTAGGCTGAGGAGCCCTTAGGAAAGCAGGGCACACTATGGTGAATGCACAACTTAAAAATTCAGGACGCAAGAGGCCTGCAGGAGGAATTGTCGTGGACACAGGAGCAGCTACCGCTTACACTGGTCAGAAGAGGAGGATGCTTAGACATTTTTAAATGATTACCTCTAGTTCCAAACAAAACCGCAGAGGAGCTGGGTGGGACATTACGTGTGCTCCTTTAGGAACGTCACCGTCTGGCTGCCAGCAGGATCATTTCCCATTTTCCAGATGTCTCCTCACTTGCATGAGCAGCACCAGGTACCCAGAAAGTCTGATACCTTCCACCAAGGAGGGAACATGGCCCTCTGTAGTGACAGGCCGGTACTGAATTCCCAAAGGAAGGAGAGAGCAGGGGGTGTGTCGTGTGCCCTTTCCGGTTTCTCCATCACAGAGCCCGCAGCTCACAGTTTCCAGGTCTGTACCTCTTTTCCAGGTCAGGTCCATGGGGTGTTCATGAGATGCCTTTCAGGCCTGAATTACACAGCTCTCCTTCCCACACACCCCTAAGCAACTTCCTCGTGGGATGTGATTTCTCATGCAATAATGTCTTTCACCACCGGATGGCTAACCATGGTGGGGACAGGGTTTCATTCTGTGACATCTTTATTTCCCAGATGCACGTTACGTGACACAGAGTGGGTGAACACCCCTGGCGCATGCAGCAACAGCCTCCACCTGGTCTTCCTGAGCCCCCCTGAGAGCCTTCCGCTCAGTCAGCAGGTGACGCAGCCACCTTGAGGGCACACCTGAGCTCTCTTCCTGCTGTGCCTGGCCCTCCCCGGGCCCTCACTATGCAAGATTAGCAAACACTGCCCGTGTTCAGCTATTCCCCACCCGACTTCCTCACGCTAATCCCGAGTGACAGCCTGAGCACAGGCTGAGCACAAAGCTCCCTTCCCGTCCGCAGCTGCCCCTCCGTTGCTGTGCTCCACAACTCCAGAACCATCAGGCCCCCTCCAGGCTGGGACTTTACACACCATTGACCTTTCTTTCCATGGCCGGTGTGTCTCCGCATGGCAAAACATTTCTAATTGCTTCACGCCTAGTTCAAAGGTGAGCTCCCACGGAAGCCTTCCCCACATCCTGAGGTTGGCAGGAGCTGCCAGGATTTGGTGTCCGGTAACACTTCCTTCCTGCCTTTCATACTGTACTAATCACTCTGAATTCCAATTTAACGCTGTCTGTCTGCTCCCCACACTTCCCAGGCTAGATGATGGATTCCTGGGGACCCGGCAAGGCCCTCTCTATGTCCCCATAATTAACCTCAGGACGTAGCATATAGTATATGCTTCACCTATGCTTTCTGAGTATTATACTGGCTGTCACAGTGGTAGTTATACCAACATCACAGGCACACATATACCCTCCACATGGCAAGGTAACACCACCTGGCAGCTCCATCTCAGTAATGTTTCTGGAGAGAAATGAAACCTATATATGCTAATATGACTGTCCTTGAAGCTGACTGCTAGTAATCAGCATTATTTTTTATGTCCGTGAATACAATAAAAATGGTTTAATGTTTTTTGATACACATTTATGTTTATTTACTCAAGAAATGTCTCCCAGACTCAAATTTCTTGCCTGTCAAGTATGTGCAGAGTTGATATTCCAAATATCAACTGGTCTGGAAATGACAGGACCAATCAGAATGAACCTGGCCATAGCTTAAAGGGGTCCTGGAGACCACGGGGCGCCCAGGTGTTAACTCTGTGGTCTTTGGATTAATCCTGAGGATGATGGGGAAGCCTGGTGCAGGGCACCCTGGGTGTGTGGAGAAACTTCACGGAGGGGTTTTGAGCAGTGGTTACTCGCCAACTAGAATCAGTGCAATATTTTAACAGTGAATGTAATTGATGAAGCATGCTACTGCATGTCAGACTTTCTCGTGGTCTCAATTTGTCTCAGCTGCTTTAGTTGCAGCAATTCAAACCAGAAAAATCTTAGGATAATAGAAACCCTAGAAGTTAACATTTGAAAATGATGTTTGAAATAAAGCCATTAATCAGATATAAATATCTTCATTTTTCAGAAGAGAAATAGAAGCACAGAGTGATCATTCAGTATTCTTGTATCTCACAGCTGGTAAATAGAAAGCCAGGGGTAAAAACCAGAGAAGCAAAACTCCATAACAGACATTCTTCATCCTCCCTCGCTCTACAGTTCTATCTGCACTGAGCCGGGATGTGTTTAAGGTGTTTGTATTCGAGCCTCTACCCGCCACACTCTATTAGTCATTCTATCATTGTGAGTAAATGTGAGAGTAATTAGGATGTGATCATTTTTCATCGTCTCACACATCCACCCAAGACCCATTTTTCTGGGCACAGCCTGAAACACTTTACAAACAGTAAAGTACATATAGTTTTTGACACTGAGAATTTCTATTACTGTATCTTTCAAATGTCCTTGTCATGCTATTACAGCTTTGAAATAATGTCTAAACATTGACAAATTCTAAAATCTCTTCATAAAAAGGTACATCACTCACATTAGCGAGGTAAAATCCTACTCCCCCCCATAATATCCTTAGTTCCTATCTGAATCCTCTATTTTCATGCTCAGGAATCCAAGAACCTTCTTCTCCATATGGGGCATGAAGGAGGCACAGGCATTGCAGCCACATGGGCCTTGGTTTGAACCCTTGCTAATAGCATTTGCTAATGAGGGCAAGGGTCATGGTAGAAGTAGAAAAAATGTTCCAGGAGAGTTCAGAGAGAGGGCAGCGTTGTCAGCAGGGGTTTGATGGCTCAGGTGCATTTCTTTGTAAGAAGAACTGGAGAGGGTTGAGGTAGAAACTAGATGTGTCTTAATGCCGTCTTCCCATAGGAAACATGTTTTTACTTCTGTTGTAGAATTACGTAGGATTCTTTGAGAGACTGAGATTAACCACCATTCTACTCTCTGTTTAGGCTTTTTTTAGATTCCACATGTGACATCATAGAGTATGTGTCTTTCTCTGTCTGACTTAGTTCACGTAGCATAATGCCCTCAAAAACTATGCCTACCCTTGGCCCATCCCTTGGAATCTTGTCTATAAATCTGGGTATGAAAAAAAAAAAGAAGTTAGCAAGTTTCCAAAAAAAACTGCCAGAGAGATCTTAGGGAGTAACTCCAGCTGGCTGCAAACATGATGAAAATCATAGTAAAGTGCTGTAGAAGACTAACAGATAGTCGTTCCAGTACATGGACCATGTGGTCAAGCTATCTTGTATCTCCAGCTCCTACTCTAGCTAGCTGAGTGCGAGACACACAGGAGAAAATAAAGAAATGCTAGATCAGGTGGAAGATTCTTAGAAAGCATGGCAATGAGAAGTTCCCACAGGAGGAGAGGGCATCTGCACGCAACCAAAGCATCTGGGCCACGAAATCATGAAGGGACATCAGAAATACACTGACAGTCTAAAGGGACCTTGGAAACTTAAGGCACTTGAACTTCAACATGTCCAAACTTAAAAAGAAAAGACTCAAACATTGCTAACTAAAAATGTAGAAAATCAATCATGCAATTTTAACCTCTAAAATGCCACATTTGTCAAAACAGACAATTTCTTCATTCACTGAAGTCCTTTATCATTTGGACAATTTCCAGGTCTTAGGGATATGCCATTAGGTTATAAAACAATGACATCATCCCCCAAATCTCCTTACATGAAAACCCTGTACATCATTCATTCCACGTCCTTAAAAGGTGGCATTCTCCGCACCCATGTTCATCCTCTCAGTGACACTGTGGGATTCCTCCAACCCAAGGCCGGAAGGCTTGTGTTTAGGTCCCACACCCGGACTCTGCGTTAGCCTCTGTGTGGAATGACATGTGCCTACGCCAAAAGATCTAACTCAAAGCTCTGCATTGTACCGTTACTACCTACTGGCATGTTGAGCCTGAGTGCACTGAATAGGAGGAAATATGTAATTCACAAGGCTTCCTAAAATGAGAAAATGTGTAATTCACAAGGCTTCCTAAAATGTATAAGACCCACTTCCTACTGATTGGTAGTGGGCCTTACACAGTGCTTGGCCCCAAGCACTTCCTTTCCTTCTTTACCTTTATACTAAGTTAACACATTTAAATGTGCATCAACTTAATATTCAGTTCTGCAATTTCTCTGCATGATGCCAATTAAAGTCATTTATTCATTTAACAATTTATCATGCAGTGCCTCCTATAAGGCTGCTGAGTGCTGTGCTAGCTCCTAGGGTAGAAGTGAGCCCTCAGTTCAGCGATTATGAGGCATGTGCTCGCCCCCCCTTCCCCCCCCCCGAAATAAGCCTGTGAGCCTGTGGGTGCCTGGGTGGCCTGCTAAGTGCTGGGGCCGGGGAGAGGAGCAGCAAATGTGCTCCCAGCACCCAGAGCGGCCTGCATTTGTTATTGTTAATCTTCGCTGGAGGATATTTTTCCTACTGATTTTCAGAGAGAGTGGAATGGAGGGAGGGGGAAGGAAGAGAGAGGAAAACAACAACATTGATGTGAGAGAGAGAGACATCAATTGGTTGCCTCCAACACAGGGCCAGGAATGAGCCTGCAACCCAGGTACGTGCCCTTGACTGAAATCGAACCCGCAACCCTCCAATGCTCTGGCTGACATTCTAAACGCTGAGCCACACCAGTCAGGGGGCATGTTGGCTGCATTCTTAGCAGTTTTGGGGGGACTAGATATGGTTACAGAATTTCAAAATACAAATGTGCCTTATAGGGCAGCTCAAGGATCTCCTGTTTGTTACTAAATAGGCCAGATTGATCAAAAGTGGGAGCCCTTCCCAGTCACCAGAACTGTGATGTTATCACAAACTTACAGCCTGCAACTCCAGTGCCACACTCATCTCAGCAAAGGAACTGAGACTTTTTTACATTCCTCCTCAAACATTTTATTTATGGTTTTGTGTGAGAGGAGAGAGGTACTTATGTTTCAATCATGATTGTCTTACTAGCCTATGAAAATGCAGCAAGCAGGTGGGTGTTTAGAATGCACCTGCCACAGAGGAGAGGTCTGTGGACCTTGGACTCTCAGCTCAATCATGTCTACCTGCTTTTCAGCAAGTTCTGGATTTTTCTAAATTTTATTTATACAATGTTATTATACTATTACTTATAATTCATTTTTCTAAGAGTTTAAAGGGCCCAATGTGTTATTGGCTTCTAGCAAATATCAATTTTATGTAATATGTTTTCTCCTTCAAAACTTTCAATTATAAATTTTTCTAAAGATTATCTATATTATAAAAGGCCAGTGGCCCTAATGCCATAACGCCGTAACAACCAAATGACGGGTCACCAGGAGGTGCATGGAGCACCTCTTGGTCCCTACCCTGTGGCCCACAAGCTCCAGTGGCAGCAGGCTGGTGGCGTGGTGATGCGAGCGTGGGTGGGCAGGGCTACAAGCGCAGTGGGGTGGCAGGTGGGTGGGCAGGGTGCACGATTTTGCCTGCTGGGCCTCTAGTATATACATATATGTCCAGTATAAAAAATGCTCACCATCATGAGTCATTATGGAAATGAACATTGAAAGTACAGTGAAATACCACGTCACACCCACTAGAATGGATAATAACAAGTGCTGACAGAAAGAATGTAGAGAAACTGGAAACATCATCCCTGCTGGTGAAAAACAAAACAAAGAAAACACACACAAAAAAACGTGCAGCTGCTTGTAACACAGTTTGGTGGTTCCTCAAAATGATCAACAGCCTTATCATAGAAGCCCCACAATTCCCTCGTACCCAAGAGAATTGAAAATAAATGTCCATGCAAACCAAAAGTTCATATTTGTACATAAATGTTCATAAAAGCATTATTCGAAGTGGGAAAAAATGGAAACATCAGGTGATGAATGGAGAGAAATGTGGTATATCCAGACAGTGGAATATTATTCAGCAGTAAAAGTAATAAAGAGCTCATATTCTACAGCAGAAGAAACCTTGAAAGTGCTATGCTGAGGGGAAGAAGCTAGACATAAGGATACTGTATGATTCCTTTGATATGAAATGTCTAGACTAGGCAGATCCACGGAAACATAATGTAGATCGGTGGTTGCCAGAGGGTAGGAGGCGTGAAAACTTTCCCATCTTTCAACCTTGGTTTTCTATATACTCTTTTATATTTTCAGTTTATTGACAGGCAAAGGGAGACACAAATGGCTCAATATTTTAGTTTCTGCATAAAATTCACAGTAAATTTCATGCTAAGCCATTGAAAGGAAGTGTTCACACTATTTGAGAAAAAGAAGGAAAACCCATCATGTACTTCCCCAAAGTGGCTTGCATTATTGACTAAACTTTACTCCCAGACTTCTGTTTCAGAGCAAATACTGTTTTGAGAAAATTGGTCCATTCTCTGTGCCTGCTGGAAAGCAATTAAAGCCAAAATTAAATAGCTATAATCACGCGTTCATTTCTGACCCTTGTCTCTTCATTTGCAGAAAGAGCTGCTATGTATTAAAGTGTCTGCGGTTCATTTAATAATATAAGTATTAGAAAAGACAGTGGTTTTTGAAAGTAGTGATGAGACAATTTGGAATTATAAAATATATTTTTATTGACTTCACAGACGAAGGAAGAAGGAGAGAGAGTTAGAAACATCAGTGATGAGAGAGAATCATTAGTAGGCTGCCTCCTGCACACCTCACAACCTGGGCATAGGCCCTGACTGGGAATTGAACTGTGACCTCCTGGTTCATCATAAGTCGATGTTCAACCATTGAGCCATGCAGGCTGGGCGACAATTTGGAATTTTTAACAGAAATTCTAGTTAAGGTGCAGATAAGAGGCTGGCAGTCCTCCAGATTTTGCTTCTCTGATGGTGAGAGTCCTCAGATCCCCTTCTCTCTGCCCAAATATAAGCTATGCCATCAGCACTACGAAGTAGGAACAGAACAGAACCACCCTCTTCACACCTTAGGTTTTGGCAACGGGAGAAGATCCTCTGTCCCCCCGACTCCGGGACTCTGTAACCTCTGCTCTTCCTTGGTATGACTTTTTCTTGTACACACCTGGGAGCATCCACTTTTATACCCACCCTTATCCATCCTAGTTGTGAGCCTTAACCAAAAATTAAATTTCATTCCTAGAGCCCAGGGTGAGGAAACCCTAGCCCACAGGCCCATTCTGAACTGTATTTTGTTTTGTAAATAAAACTAGATGGGAGCACAGCTAAGTTCATTCCTTTGTGCACTGTCTGTGGCTGCTTTGAAGCCACAATTACTTGTGGTTGTAACAGAGACCACGGGGCTCACAAAGCCCCAAACATTTACTATGTGGCCCTTGACAGAAAAGTAGCCAACTCCTGAGCTAAAGGTCAGGGGGTGGCTTACTTATAAATTAAATATTTGACATATCTGAACTATTTGACATGTCTGACATTGGCTTAAGGGCTTTGGTGTTACATATTTCAAATAAATATACACGTGCAAGAGAGGGACAGCCAAACACTGAGCAGTAGGTCCTGGAGTAAGACAGGCTTAAATTTGATCCCAGTTATGATATTTAAGTCACTGTATGATCTTGGATCGGTCAAGATCATATTTAACTTCTTTAACCCTCAGTTTCCTTAGCTGAAAATGGGGATAATTAGATTGCCTCGCTTGGTAAAATACAGTGATTTTGGCTGGCTGAGAGTATGAAAACTCTACTCAAAATGGCTTCCATCACTAGGAAGATGGCATTGTCTCACTTAACAAGAGGCAGTGCTGCACTGTCTAACTCAGTGGCTTAATGGGTCATGAGGACTCTCTGCTCAGCAGTCCATAGCTGGGCCCCTCCTCACAGGTGGCCACCGGGATTTTAGGCCTCATATCTAGACAGTCTTGCATAAACTCGTATCACATGACATAACTAGAGACTGGACTGATTATCAGGAAAAAACTACAGTTCAATTAGAAGGGGAAGCCATGAAGTATGAAATGTGAGCAGCCAATAGCTACGTTTTGATGAGGACTCAGTAAACTAAGAAACACATGGTGCCTGTTCAGCCCGTGTTAGCTCTTCCTTAGAGTTCCGACATCACTTTCTTTTTATTGGAGTTGTTGGTAGTGCCCTTTCAAAATATATACTTTCATATAAAGTAGGCTTGAATTAATTTTACTGAGAGTTTTATTAGAAATTGATATTACTCCATTAGACAACTGAAAAATGTCCAAGATCTAGTGAGACTGGATGGATATCACTACTGGAATAGTCACCCCTGTCTCCATCTCTGCTGCAGCAAACACTCGTGTGTCAGGGTTACTGGTGTCCATCTCCTATTGAGTATCAAACACTGACACATCCCCAAGGTCATTTGGTATAATTAACTGCAAAGTAGAGTTAATAAGGTAAATGAATGTGCTATTTTCTTTGCAAAATCACTCACCACGTACCCATAATTATTTTAAAAAGAGTCTCCTTCCTTTACCACCCACCCCCAACTCTGGCCTGGCTCAGACCGCAGCTTCTTGAGCTATTATTTAATTATCTGCAGCCTCTCTCATCTGCCCGGGAATAGACAGCATTCTACGAGGCCTTGGCCATTCCCTTCTCCCACTGCACCATAAATGCTAGTTTACATCTCTCTCTCCCTTTCAGCAGACTGGGAACTTTGACACACAGCATGCACTGCTTCCATGCTTTGGGGGGAAAATAATGAATGAATTTAAATGACCACTGAGAATGTCCCTATGGAGAAACCGTGGCCAGTATTTATACATCTGGCCACTGAGAAACTCTCGTTTGCACTCCCCCCAGTGGAAGGTCTATCCCACCTTTCCCTTCTGCTGCTAGTGGTGTCAGCCAGGCAGGATGAGCGGAACCATCCCAAAGCGTGCTGTTCTCCCCCCTCCCTGTCTGGGGCAAGGCACTGTTCCCAAAGGGGAAGAGAGGTGGACACAGACCCCACCTCAGATTAAAAACCAATCTGGGGGTAAACAAGAACCAGAGAGGCCAACCCCCAGATATTCTGAGGAGGTGCAAGATCCCAGGAACTCAAATTGCTAAGTTATGAGATATTAATTTAAAACTATGCTGTGGCAAAATAAGCACATGAGTCCCCCAAACCCCAGCTCTGGATACAGTGGTCAGACTCAGTGCAAGCAAAAACATCCTTGGAGAATGTTGGCTGCAGATTTGAAAGCTCCTCCTCCACATGGAGAGATGCTCTAGGGCAGTGATGGCGAATCTTTTGAGCTCGGCGTGTCAGCATTTTGAAAAACCGTAAGTTAACTCTGGTGCCGTGTCACATATAGAAATTTTTTGATATTTGCAACCATAGTAAAACAAAGATTTATATTTTGATATTTATTTTATATATTTAAATGCCATTTAACAAAGAAAAATCAACCAAAAAAATGAGTTTGCGTGTCACCTCTGACATGCGTGTAATAGGTTCGCCATCACTGCTCTAGGGACATGCCTCTAGGTTGCAATTCTCTGCCACGAAGCTCTGACTCTTGAAATCCCATCCATTTTCCCACGCACATCTCAGCGTCAGCTCAGATGTGCGCTTTTCCCCAGTCCTCCCACCTGGCATTAGCCTTGGCCCCCTCCCTGCTTCCTCAGCATCTGGCTGCTGTCTTTATTATAAAGATCATCACTCTCTGTCTCGAGCGCCTGCTATTTTTGTGGGTGTTTGTCATTCCTGCTTCCCACCAGGGAGGCCGTGCGCTCCTTGAGGGCAGGAGCATGATTCACTCATCTTCTCCCCCTCCCGCCACATACCATCTAACCTAATACAGAAGCAAAGGCAGACATACATCCCCACCAATAAATGGAGTATGCTCTTCCCATTACACGTGACGCCAACACTGAAGGCTTCTTTGTAAACAGACTGTTTCCCTTATGCAAGTAGGATTTTCAAAAGATGAACACTTATGCTAAAGAATGTGATTGTTGATCCTTTCTGCATGACTGCCTATAGGAGGATAGAAATATTCTTTTGTTGTGGTTGTTAGGGTAAGGATATTGTATATATATATATATATATATGCCTCATTCTGTTTCATGAGAAGACATACATAGCTCTCTAATTTAACATTGTCTCAAGAGATGATGTTTTAGCAGATTGTGTTAGATCACAAAAGCCCGTTTCTGTTTTATATATGACCTTCCCAAGCATCCAAGAACAAAACATTACAAATTGATCACATCAGAGCCACCAGAGATAAGAAAAGAACTGATGGTCCCTGTGATGTGAATCTCAAGCCTATTTAGGGATAAAGCAATTTGGAATCTGCCTTTTTTGGCTTGTCCAGAAGAGGAAAACGTCCACAAAGCCGGAATAGGATTCAAACTAAAACGCTGGGCTTCCTTGTACTGTGGTGGACCCCCACCCAATTATGGATCATATGGATCATAATTTGCATATTACCAATTTGCATGCAGACATAGGTCATGCTGGCCCTAATCATGGGTATTAGAGAGGGTTTATCATTTGGGTAGAGGGTCTGCACTAGACAGCCACTGAGGTGTCTCCCAGATGTCAGCCTGCTGGAGCTCACCCCTGGACGGAAGCGGCGAGGAAGGGCCACACAGGGGCAGAAGAGAAACTGTCGGCTCCCCATTCTCCTTGTTCCCGGTGGCATTTGAGAGCCAGGTGGTAGTGTCGCGATGCTACACAAATGCAAGGCGTAGGTGTCCAGGCTCAAACACAGCATGTACCAAACACACGGACACAGTGTCTTAGTCAAAAATTAGAGCTGTGAAAACTGATTAATTGCACATCCAACTGAAAGTCTATTTCGCAGCAAAACAGTTCCCCAGCTGTGAAAGGAGGAGCACGGTGGCTCCGAAGAAATCAGTGATCCCTCTTAGTAGTTAAAGCACCCTCATGATCCCATCTGCGTGACAAACAACTATAGAGGAACATTATTCTGTTCAAGCAAATGTCAAGCATCCCTAGCAGTGGGCATACAGTTGCCCGGGAAGCTGGAGCGCTTCTCTGCCTTCGGTGCTCACTGGTCCTCCAGCATGGAGGTCACAGGCCCTGTCCTCTCTGTCCCCGCTCATGCATCCTCCCTGTGCCCAGCTACGCCCTACTGCACTGCGGCCCATGGGCACTGCATGCAGATGATATTGTCCAAACGGTCACAGGTTCTGAGAGTGCTGATCGGCAGCTAGGCACACCTATCTCCAATCCTGGAAAGCATTTGTTTCCAGCCACTTCCATAAACAGATTAAATGGTCAAAGAAGCTTTTCCCCAAAAGACTGTAAGAAAAAAAACAGGTGTAGCTATATATATATATATATATGGAAAAAATAAACAGGTCTTTGGTGCAGAACGGCCAGGTTGAAATATTTTATTCCTTTCTGCTGCCTGCAACCTTTCAGATATGGTGATGTGAACGCAAATCTGGAGGAGAGAACTGAGGAAGCACGTTTCGCAGCTTCCTTGACCACGGCCACCTCTGTTCCTGGATCCTACGCAGCGGCAATGCCACAGCAGCATCGCTTAGGAAATGTTAAGCTAAAATCAAAGTCCTGGGCTCACAGTGTAGGGGACGGCTAATCGTGTGGTTGAGAAAGTAGCAGGGAACCAAAGCCTTCCACATCATTCAGAGATGGTAAAAATAGCACTCAACCTGGAAATGGCTCCTTTTGTAGGAAAAGCTTAGGGAGCTATCTATAAAATCACCTCGACTTGCACGAGCGCCAGGACAAAAGTAAGAAGAGAAAGAGGGGCACGTGAAAGGAGAGCAAAGCCTGAGCAAAGGGCCCAGGCCCAGCAGGTGCTCCTGGGCCAGGCGGCAGCGGACGGGCTTTGCCACGGCTGCCCTGGGGCAGAGGTACATCCCCGGGATGGCAATAAATGGGAAGGGGCCCCGTTTTAGAGCCGTGGGAATACAGTTGACTCCGATTCTGTTACACAAGTCTGCTCACTGCAGATAATGAGATTAATCTGCAGTAAACTCAAAAGCTAGGAAACAGCAGAGACAAGCTTGGAATGCTGTTCAGTAAGAAGCACGGATTGGACTGGTGCATGATGAGAGCCGGGATGTTAAGTGGAGGAGTGGCAACAGAATCATTTACTCAATCATATCAGCTGAAGGTCACAGGCAATGCCATTTCAATAACAATATGCATCCTGCTAAAGCCCCCAATGTGCATTAGCCTCCAGAGGTTAAGTTGCTGCATATTTACAGTAACTATATAGGAAGAGAGATGCTAGTCTAGGGTCTGTTACCAGTGACAGGACAGCAGATTAGAAAACCATTGTTTATCGAAAGGTTTCAAAATGTTTCTCATTCTTGACCCAGTAATTCTACATAGACTCTCCCTAAAGAAAAGTATTCTAAATATGACAAAAAATATTTTGTTCAAAGATATATATTTCCTTATCTAGGTATATAAAAGCCTAAGCAACCAGCAGACTGGATAACTGATAGCCATGATGTGCACTGCCCACCAGGGAACAGATGCTCAATGCAGGAGCTGCCCCCTGGTGGTCAGTGCGCTCCCACAGAGGGAGCGCCCATCTCGAGAGCCCGAGCAGCTGGGCACCCAGCCTGGGCTTGGGCTCTTCTCAGGCCGCCTGTCGCTTCACGCACTATTACATCCCTCTGGGGACGTAGGACTGCCGGTTTCGGCTAATCCCCACTGGCCATGCCAAGGGCCTCTAGTGACCTATATGAATGGAAGCATTAAAACCACACGCATTTCAAATAATAAAATGGTTAAATAAACTCTACTGAAGTCACACGGTGGGATTTTATGCAGTTATGAAAAGTTATGTATATGGAGCATCTGTTGACCTGATTATAAGCTTGATTATAATATAATGTTAAATAAATAAAACACAGAAGTGAATTATGTCATCATAACTATGAAAAATTAAGGTGTAGATCACAGACACGACTGAAAAATATCACAAAATAGTAACAACAGTGAAAAAGTTTTGTATGACTAAACATAATTGTACATGACCCTTCTCTTCCAATTTTGTTTTCATAATTTTCAGATTTTTCTTTACAGGTACCACTTACTCTGATGAAATAAAATATAGACTATGTTAGTCAGGACAAGAACTGCACTTTCCTATTAACGTGTTGCTCACAACAGACACATATTTAGGAAGAAACCTCATATGTGAAAAATAATTGTAACTACAATGTTCTAGCTGTGAAGAAATGTCAACAGGCAAGTGGCAGAAAGAGAATGACAGGACATTGAGGAGGCCATACCTGGGGCAGACTCCAGGGGCCAGGTGTGGGTCAGGACAAAGAGCTGTGGGTGGGGCCCAGGGATGTAGAAGCCGGGACACACAGGGGCCGAAGCCAGAGCACAGCTCCCCGGAGTGGGTGGCCCACAGCCAGGCTACCCTGGCCATCAGTCTTGGCTTCCAGGAGTCGAGTTCACCTTTTGACACATAATGAACGATTTGAAAGAGGATCTAAGTACCACTGCCAAGGTGAAAACACATCAGACATTTGGTTTTAGAACCAGAAACATCATGTGCCTGGGGGGCTACTGTGAAGGAATGAGACAGATTAGTCTATGTGGTCAATCCATTGTCTCATTCTTTAGAATCACTCTTGATAGGGCAAGAGATCTAAAAATGACCTTGCTGTTGCTCTAGAAACGCTTGTTATAAATTCTCCATTTTCTGTCCAGGATGTCTTCTCCTTCAATCTGTCCAAAACTAATATCATACTCCTAAAATGTAATTTGAGTCATTCTTACTAAAAACAAACAAAAAAAAAACAAAAACAAAAACAAAAAACAACACTAAGCAATCACTTAATTTTACTGTAAGTGATTGAGACCAAAGAAAGAAAAAAACTTTGCAATAGGAATATTAACTAATTAAATTCCCAGAAAAAGGTGACACTTTTATAGGAAAGCAGGATGGATATAGAATTAACATAAATTCTTCTCTTACAGGAATTGTTCTATTTTTTGAAAAAAAGCTTGTTTTTCAGTAGAGTGCAGCTCCTCAATAAAGCAGCACCCAGACACGAGCCAAGAAGAAAAGAAGCCACTCTAAAAATACCCCAGCACGAAGGGAGAGAGCTGACATTTCCTCTCCTGCTCCTGCAACAGCGTCTCTGAGACTGCGCGGTCCCCAGCTGCCCAGCTGCCTAATCCTTGACTCTGCTCTGCACATACACTTCTTGGGACAGGGAAACTGTGGAAAATGGCTCAAATGTTCAGTCTGCTTGGACTTTCTTTCATTTCTTAAAATGGATCGGTTACAAAAAAGCACTACAAACAAGTGCCAACAACAGAATCTGTAGAATTCCAAAAATACTCAGCGCTAAAGCACTCCTCAAGGATAAATACATTCCAGCTTAAACTCCTGGCTCATCAACTTCTAGCATGCTCTCACATATTCTCCTCTGGCATCGGCACTTGAATAAGTGTCATCTGTTCTTTCATTTACTCAAATGATTTTACTGAGTGATGACGTACCAGGCACTATGGAAGGTCTGTGTGAGAATCACTGATGATTAGACACGGTACAGCTTCCAAAGTCACTCCAAGGCAAGTTACAGGCCCCCGAGTCTATGCTCATGGTGAGACAAGCAGCCATTGACCGACACTTGATGAGAGCGCGAAGGTGTGGTGGTCTATAAACCACCTTCCTCTACAGCAGTGTTTCTCAACCTTCTGGCCCTTTAAACACAGTTCCTCATGTTGTGACCCAACCATAAAATTATTTTCGTTGCTACTTCATAACTGTAATGTTGCTACTGTTATGAATCGTCATGTAAATATCTGACATGCAGGATGGTCTTAGGCGACCCCTGTGAAAGGGTCGTTCGACTGCCAAAGGGTCGCGACCCACAGGTTGAGAACTGTTGCTCTACAGTCATAAATTGGAGAGATGTTGGCCAACGAAGTAAAAAAACGTGAATTCAACTCCTGTGTCTAGAATGCTACCCCAGTCACTGAGGGATATGGCTGAAGGCCACCCACATTAATATTCAAACAGGATCCTGGTCCAAACTTCCAGTGAAGATACTGACTCTTCTCCTTCTGGTTAATGTCCTCTTCCTCAAGTTCGGAGCCAGAGTGCTAACTTCCGTAAACACGATATGGGATCATTGTTCACAAGAAAGAAGCTGTTACCAAGATCTATTCCTTTTACCATGTTCTGGACTTACATGTGTTCCCCCCAAAAATTCATAGGTTGATGCTCCTATGTGAATATATCTGACAATAGGGCCTCTGAAGAGGTAATTAAGGCTACATGAGGTCATAGGGTAAGTCCCTATGCCAATAGCATGGCTGCCCTTGTAAGAAGAAGAGACCTTACAAGTGCACACACAGATAATGAGCGTGTGAGCACATAGCAAGAAGGTGGCCAACTCCAAGCCAAGGAGAGGCGTCTGGAGAAACCAAACTTGTCAACACCTTGACCTTGGACTTCCAGGCCCCAGAAGTATGAGAAAACACATTTCTGCTGTGTGAACCACCCAGTCTATGGTTTTAGTGACGGCAGCCCTAGCTGACCAGCATACCACATGATGGTTCGCATGTCCTATATGTTAGAGAACATGCCTGGTAAACAGCAGCCATCATGTGAACAAAAAGAAAGGGGATCAAGGCAGTGGTATTTGATTTGCAGTTACAACTGAGACAGAATTGCTTTGAGATCAGGAATATGAGGGTCACTACATCTCCATGATTTGCTTATATCAATGCTGACTTCAAAGCTGACTTATTTTGGGGTTTTATTGTCTGTAAGATCATTACAATAGTTAATGAAGACAATAGATAGGTACAGAAGGGAGATTATTTTTCATCCCTGCCTTCCTCAAGACTGTTTAAATTGTAGCCCCAGGTGTCTTCACATTGAAAGCTCAGGCCCACCGACTGCTGAGGCACCTTTTTCCACAGGCATCAGAATAACATGCAGTGTCCCTGGTGTAAGCCAAAAGCATCCACCTGGCCCTTGTAGCTTCTCCTATTTTGCCACTGATGATCAGGCCATGGGCTAGTTTTGTATTCCCAGGTTCTATCCCCACCTGAATTTTGCTTCTGGACTGAGTCTATGATCCCAGGATGTGAAGAATCTGGAAGACTGCTTAGCTCTCACTTGTTTCCATCCTATGTGGCCTGTATGCTTTCCCTCAGCCCAGGGTCTTCCTTCTAATGAACTGGTCACAGAGAACAACATAATACCTAACAGACCCTAAGAGTCACTTCCTAACTGTAATAATAGCAGCTTTTCCCATAAAAAAAGAATGAAATCTTACCATTAGTGACAGTGTGGATGGATCTAGAGCTGTGGTTCTCAACCTCCCTAATGCTGTGACCCTTTAATACAGTTCCTCATGTTGTGGTGACCCCCAACCATAAAATTATTTCCGTTACTACTTCATAACTGTAATTTTGCTACTGTTATGAATTGTAACGTAAATATCTGATATGTAGGATGTATTTTCATTGTTATAAGTTAAACATAATTAAAGCATAGTGATTAATCATAAAAACAATATGTAATTATATATGTGTTTTCTGATGGTCTTAGGTGACCCTTGTGAAAGGGTCGTTCGACCCCCAAAGGCTCGCGACCCACAGGTTGAGAACCACTGATCTAGAGGTTCTTATGTTAAGTGAAATAAGTCAATGAGAGAAAAGCAAATAGCATATGATTTCACTGATATGTGGAAACTAAAAAACAAAATAAACGAGCAAACAAAACTGAACCGAACTCATAGAGGGAAGACTGGTGGTTGTCAGCGTGGAGAAGGATTGGTGGGCTCGGTGAAAAAGGGGAAGGGATTAAGAAGTACAAATTGATTACAAAAAAGTCATGAGGATGTAAAGTACAGCATACAGAATAAAGTGAATGACATTGTAATAGCTATGTATGGTGCCAGGTTGGTGCTAGAAATATTGAGAACACTTTGTAAAGTATATGGTTATATAACTACCATGCTGTACACCTGAAGCTAATACAAAATAATATTGAATATAAACTTTACTTGAAAAAACAAAACAAAAAATAATAATAGCATTCCTTTCTAATTAATATGTATCAGGTAATATACTAAGTTATACCTTTAAGCAATTCTTTGAGGTAGGCCTAACCTTTGTATCACTAATTTAAAAAATAAAATTAAAAAAAATAAAATTAACAGCTAGAGAATTTAAGTCATTTAGCAAAAATATTAAATGTGATGAGAGATTTTTTTTAATCCAGGCCAAATTCCAGTAACATGAAACAGATTTTTCCATTCTGCCTAAGATACCTTTTTAAAAAGTAAAATGTGTAAATAATGTTGATCAGGACTTTAGATATCTGACAAAGAAGAAGAGTGACCCCTGAGAGACAGGAAACAAATGAGATTAAGTTATAATGCCTGTGATAATAAACCCAGTGGGTAGAAGTGAAGATGTATTAGATAATGCAGAAGAAAAGAGTAAGTACCTGAATACAGAGCAACAGAAACGATCAAAAACAACAACAAAAATATTTTTATAAGGAAAAGAATCAAGCATCAGTAAAGTGGGGCCATTTAGAGTTGCATATCAGGATTACAAAAAATGTGGAATTAATTATAGTTTCCAAAAAAAAAGAAAGGTTAAAATTATTTTTAAATTGATGGAAAGGATAAACCCATAAAATCAGGAAGCTCAACAAATCTCAAGCATAAGAAAAAGATGAAGAAAACTATATAAAAAAGCACATAATAATTAGCTTTCAACAAAACTAGCAAGAAATAGAAACTTTTATAAATGGCCAGTGGGAAAATATGTTATATACCAAAGGTCAAAGATAGGAATGACAGCAGGATTTATGTCACAGACCTTGCAATTATGATGTGAGTAAAGTAGATCTTTAAGGAACTGATAGGGAACAATGAAAGTAAAGACAAACAAGCAAAACTAGTTAATAAAGAATTCTTTACCCAGAAAAAAAAATATTTTTTTGAAACAGAGGCAAAATAAGGCCATTTTTAGACATACATACAGTATTTGCAGAGTTGCACCATAAGACATAATAAATAATGTCCTTAAGGCAGAATAAAATACCAGTCAGAAAACCGGATCTACGTAAAGAAATATGGGACACTGGAAATGGTAATTACGTGGGTAAATACAAATACTTTTTTTTCTCTTTAAATACTTCAAAATATAACCAACTGTTTAAAGTAAAAACAACGAAGTATTGTGAGTTTTGTAGCATGTCTGGAAATAAAATGTCTGATAACTGTAGTATAAAGGCTGAGAAGAGAAACAGAAGTGCGCTGCGTGCAGTCCTTATACTACATGGAAAAGTGGTACAATTATCACTTATAAGTAGATAAAGATATATACTACATACCACAGAGTAATGGTAAGGCAACCATAAAGTTAATGAAGCAAGAAGCTAAAGGTAATAAGACAATAAAAAATATACAAACATAAATTAAAAGGCAGAGATTACCAGATTGGAAAAAAGGCAAGACCCATTTTACGCTGCCTATAACAAACTCACTTTATATATAAAACTTATAAATAAGTTAAAAATAAATGGGTAGAGAAAAATAGATCACGCAAACATAAATAAAAGAAAACTGGAGTAGTTATATTAAAGTCAGACAAGTGGACTTCATAACCAAAAAAAAAAACAAAACCCAGGAGATAAAAAAGGATATTACAGAACAATAAGTAGGTGGGTCAACTTGCAAGAATCTATAAAAATCATAAGTGCATATGCAACTAATTATAGAGCTTCAAAATGCATGAAACAAAAATAATAGAACCATAATGAAAACTAGACAAATTCAAAATTAAAATTTTTCAAACCCTTGCCCTCAATAACTGATAGATCATGAAGACATCAAATCAATAAAAATATAGAAGAGTTGAACAACAGTATCAATCAACTTGGCAGTTATATAACACTGTGTCCAAGGACAGAAAATAATAATTCTTTACTAGTGTGCATGGCATATTTTCCAGGATAGACCATATTCTAGATAATAAAACAAATTTTAATATATTTAAAAGGATTTTAACTCATATAATATATCTTTTCTAACCACAATGAAATTAAGGTGTGGCAATCAATAACAAAATGGCATTTGGAAACTTCTCCAATATTTGAAAGCCAAATGTACACTTATAAATAACCAATTCAGCAAAGAAAAAAAATAGAATATTCAATTGAATGAAAATAAAAGCAAAGCATATACAAATTTCTGTGATGTAGCTAATACAGCACTTTGAGGAAAATTTATAGCACTGTAATACTCTATTAGAAAATAAGAAAGTCCTCAGATTAATAATCTTAGTTTTCACACACACAACAAAAGAAAAACCAACCCTGCTGGTGTGGCTCAGTGGTTGATCATCAACCTATGGACCAGGAGGTCATGGTTCAATTCCTGGTCAGGGCACATGCCCAAGTTGTGGGCTTGATTCCCAGTGTGGGCATATAGGAAGTAGCCAATTAATGATTCTCTCTCATCATTGATGTCTATCCCTCTCCCTTCCTCTCTGAAATCAATAAAAATATATTTTTTAAAAAGAAAAATCAATTAAATAAAATAAACAAACAAAAGAAATAATAATGGTTAGATCTAAATCAATAAAATAGGAAAAGAAGAAAATCGATAAAACTAAAAGTTGATTCCTTAAAAGCAATAAAATTTACTAATTTCTACTGAGAGTGATTAGGAAAAGAAAAAAGGAAAAAGATACCAATGACTAATATCAGAAATGAGAGGAATGACATCACTGTAGATTTTAGAGTTATTAGAAGAAAAATAAGGAAATATTATCAACAACTTCATATCAATAGATTAAATATTCTGATGAAATTAATGAATTCCTTAAAAGACACAAACTCTCAAAGCTCATTAAAAAAATAGATAACTTTAATTGCCCTGTAGATAATTATTTGTATTATCTATATTAATAATTTGAATTGTAGTCAAAACTTTATCACAGAGGTTTTCATCCCAGATGACTTCACTAGGTAATTCTACAATACATTTAAGAAATAAATAATACCAATTCTACACAAACTTTTCCAAAAACTTGAAGAAGAGGGAACATACCTCCCTGTACTCTTTTTGGAGGCTAACATTCCCTCAATACCAAAAGGAAGCAAAGAATATCAAGAACAATACATACCGATATTCTTCATAAACACAGAAGAAATAACTTGTAGCACAATTTTAGCAAATGCAATCCAACACATGTAAAAAATACAATACCTCATTGCCAAGTGAGTGTTACCCCAGGGTTGCAAGATTTGTTTCACATTCCAAAGTCCACTCATGTAAGTCACCATGTTAACATGTTAAAATGAAAATCTATGTGACCATTTCAGTTTATGTTTCTTGAATCATAATGAAGCCCCACCGTGCCCAGCACTACTGAGATGCTAGCCTACCCTGCTTCTGAGTCCTGATTTCAGGCCATTTTAAATTATAAAAAACACGGTCACTATATGAAGCACAGTGTTTCTATCATAGTGAGATCAGAGGTGGTTATGCCAATTGTGTATACATGTTTGGATGAACTATGTTAAAAAGAGAAAATTGGAAACATGTGTCATTAAATGTTAAAAGCAACACTGTCATCATTTAGAGATTGAGAGTAAATAAACTCTTTTAGGACATTCAGAATATATTTCCCAGTGTTTCTCATTTTATTTTAATTACAAAGACATGGCACTTCTCCTTCTGCTTCTTTTTCTTCATTATCATCATAGTATTAATCAGAAGTCTCTGAATAAAAGTGTTCCCAAAAGAGCAGTTTTTTCTAAGTATTGGAAAAAGAGACTATTTTAAATGATTTTGATTTATACAATTCTATACATTGTAGAAGTTATCATACCAAACAGCATCAAATGTAAGTTATCCTCTATAATAAAAGCCTAATATGCTATGTCCAACCGTTCATTTGACTGTTCAACCAGTCACTATGATGTGCCCTGATCACCACGGGAAGGAGCTCTGACCGGTAGGTTAGCTTTCTGCTGGGGTCCAACCTATCGGGAATGGGTGAGACGAGCCCAACACACCCTAGACAAATCCATGCACCGGGCCAGTTTAGGCCGATCCCTGCAGGCCAAGCCAAGGGACCCCATTGGTACACGAATCCATGTACCCGGCCTCTAGTTTTGTATAATAGCATCACATGGCATACAATCCTATCTAATAAAAGAGAAACATGGTAATTGGCGTATGACCACTACCCTTCCCATTGGCTAATCAGCGAGATATGCAAATTAACTGCCAGCCAAGATGGCGGCCGACAGCCAGGCAGCTTGAAACTAACATGAGGCTTGCTTGCTTCAGTGACGGAGGACTCCAACGTTCCCCGCCTACCTTGCCAGCCTCTGAGCTTGCAGTTTAAGAAACATTGTAACAAATATAGAAGCTAAACAAAACCCCAGAAACCTGCTTTCAGCGAGCCTGGGATCTCAGAGCTGGAGTTATACATTGTTTCGATTATAGAACCCAAAAAAACCAGATACCTGCTTTTAGCAGCAGAGGCCTCAGAGCTGGAGCCAGAGCTAAAGCTGGCCCAGAATAAAAAAAAAAAAAGGGGGGGAAAGGAGCGGTTGGGAGCTTCAGTCACCTGCCAGCCTGAAAACAGCCCTCAGCCCCTCACCCAGACTGGCCAGGCACCCCAGTGGGGACCCCCACCCTGAAGGGTGTGTGACCAGCTGCAAACAGCCATCATCCCCTCACTCAGGCATGCCAGGCACCCCAGTGGGGACCCACACCCTGATCCAGGACACCCTTCAGGGAAAACCAGCCGGCCCCACCCATGCACCAGGCCTCTATCCTATATAGTAAAAGGGTAATATGCCTCCCAGCACCGGGATCAGCAGAGCCGCGAGGCCTCCCAGCACCGGGATCAGTGGAGCCGAGAGGCCTCCCGGCACCGGGATCAGCGTGACAGGGGGCAGCGCCCAAACCCCCTGATTGCCCTGTGACTCTGTGTGTGACAGGGGGCGGGGCCATAACCTCTCTATCCGCCCTGCTCTGTTCGTGACAGGGGAAGGCGCCCCAACCCCCTGATCAGCCCTGCTCTGTGCCTGATAGGGGGGAGCTCCCCAAACCCCTGATCGCCCTGCGACTCTGTGTGTGACAGGGTGTGGCGCCCCAACACACCCCCCCCCCCACGGGCCCTGTTCTGTGTGTGATGGGGTAGAGCCATAACCTCCCCATTGGCCCTGCCCTGAGTGTGACAGTGGCGGCGCCCCAACCCCCTGATCGACCCTGCTCTGTGGGTGATAGAGGGTGGCGTCCCAACCCCCTGATCCGCCCTGTCCTGAGTGTGACAGGGGACAGTGCCCCAACTCTCCTATCGGCCCTACTCTGTGAATGACAGGGGGGAGCTCCTCAACCCCCTGATCGGCCCTGCTCTGTGCGTGATAGTGGGGAGCTCCTCAACCCCCTGATTGACCCTGCTCTGTGCGTGACAGGGTACGGAGCCCCAACCCCCTGATGGGCCCTGCTCTGTGCATGACAGGGGGCACCGCCCCAACCCCCTGATTGGCCCTGCTCTGTGCATGACAGGGTACGGAGCCCCAACCCCTCTGATGGGCCCTGCTCTGTGCGTGACAGGGGGTGGCGCCGCAACCTCCCCATCGACCCTGCCTTGAGTGTGACAGGGGGCGGTGTCCCAACCCCCCAATCGGCCCTACCCTGAGCATGACTGAGGGTGTCATCGCAACCTCCCAATCCGCCCTGCTCTGTGCATGACAGGGGGCGGTGCCCCAACTCCCCAATCAGCCCTGCTCTGAGCCCGACCAGGGGCTGCACCTAGGGATTGGGCCTGCCCTCTGCCACCCGGGAGCAGGCCTAAGCCAGCAGGTCATTATCTCCCAAGGGGTCCCAGACTGTGAGAGGGCACAGGCCAGGCTGAGGAACCCCCCATCCCCCTCCCCAGTGCACAAATTTTTGTGCACCGGGCCTCTAGTCAATATAAAAAAAGCCTAAGCAACTATTATGGCAGAACGACCAATCGCTATGATGTGCACTGACAACCAGGGGGCAGACACTCAATGCAGGAGCTGCCCCCTTGTGGTCAGTGCGCTCCCACAGGGGGAGCGCTGCTCACCCAGAAGCCAGGCTCATGGCTGGAGAGTGCAGCTGCCATGTCCAGGGCCTCTCCTGACTCCGCAGCAGCACTACTGAGTGGTGGCAGCAGGCACAGCAGGCTGGGATGAGTGCTGGGCCCCAATTTGGGCTCCTCCCTGGCCGTCTGCTGCTTGGTGCACTGCTACATCCCGAGGTGTCCTGAACTGCGAGAGGGATGTCCGACTACCGGCTTAGGCCAGATCCAGTGCCTTTCTCTGTAGGAGGCAGTCAGTCTGAACTACTCAGTGACTCAGAGAAGCGCAGGGAACTCAGGGTGAGCCTGCCTCTGAGCTTGACTCACCCACTCGATGGTGCTCGCAGGACAGACCCTGGTGGCCCAGCCCGTGCACGTGCAGCAGCTGCTGAAGCTCAAGCAGCAGGCTGTACAGCAGCAGAAGGCTATCCAGCCACAAGTCAGCAGTTGGACATCCCTGAGGGGTCCTGGACTACGAGAGGGCTTAAGTCAGGCTGAGGGACCACCCCGCCACCCCTAGTGCACGAATTTTATGCACTGGGCATCTAGTAAATATAATAAACACTTTTCTCTGCAGATTGCAATTCAACAGCACATTTGCCTTGCTCAGAGTCCCACTTTCATAAGGAAACATACAAGTTCTCAGAAATTAATAACTTGTCTACATTTTAGCTGAGTATCCTAAATTTATAAATTCACAGAGAGCCACAAAGAAAGTTAATAATGGTTATATATACCAAGAATATCAGAAGTACCTACCTAACTTTAAATGTCTGCAAAGCAAACGAAAATGCCAAGGGAAAACCCAAACTCTTTAATAAAATCTAGTGAAAACTATCAGAAAGCCAGAACTAACTAGGTAATATAGCTACTTGTATTTCAATCTCCTTGACTTCTTTCCATATGTATTTGTTTCATCTCAGGTTGTCAGAATTTTATGGAAATCACAACACCTGCTTACACATTCTTCATCATTCAAGGGTCCACCAACCATCCAGTCCAATACTGCACGTGTGATGAGAGGAAAATATTATAATGTATATTTTTGTTATTTTTATCACTATTATAAACCAGTGCAATGCCTGACATATCACAGGCATCAGATAACTACATCATCTCATTTCACAACACAGGTGATTTTCTGCAAACCATTCCAATTTATGTTATGATTATATGGATTAGATCATAATAATAAGAGTGAATTCAGTTTATCACCCATATTCCTAGAAGAATAAAACCTCTCTAGTATGCTAGGAGAATATGTGTTACTAAAATATTATAAGATGATGGAATTCTTTATCTTTTTGAAATGCCGTTACTACCATGGCAACATATCACTGTCACAGCTGTCATTGGCATTGTCATGCCATTAATCTCTAACTCAACACTTGTATGCCGCGGGAGGTCTGGCAACAGGAGCAGATCTTAGTGGCTGTCCCAACAAGGAGACGACTGTCAAGTTTTGGGACAAGAAAAGAAGATCCACATTAACTAGACAGAGAAACATTTCTCCATCATCAGGAAACAGACATGTCCTTGTTGCCTTTCAAGTGCTCTGTCTTTTGGCGCAACATGCCATCTCTGTAGGCTTGAGTAGGTCATGTATGACCCATGCATGACATATATCTCCTAATAACATGCATCTGTGGGAGAGTCAAGGATGTGGCCAATGGATCACCCTCTACTCAAGCCTATAAACTTTGGGGTCACAAGTAAGCAAATGGGGTGTTAGAGAGGTAGAAGGGAGCAGAATTCAAAACGCAGGTCCTACATTCAAATTCCAGCTGCCCCATTTCTCAGCCGACAGAGTTGAAGCAAGTTAATTTATTTCCTCAAATATAAAAGAGGGGAAATGATAGCACCTTATAAATGGTTTTAAAGAATAATGAAGGTGATGTATGTAAGGTGCTCACCATAGTTCCTACTGCATCGAAGGAATTCAAAGACTGGCAGCTGATCTGAGGGATGCTGGCATCTTGAGCCTCTTGCACCCAGGACCTGCTCCCCTGTTTCTACACACCCCAGTCAGACATAAAACAATCACAAGCACTGTGTCTAGGGGACACGTAAAATACTAAAATACTTGCTGATTGTTTGATTGAAAGGAGGTCTCAATAAATGATCAAGTCCAATGCTCTTACTTTAAAGAGCAAAGCAGTGACTTGCTCAAGTTCACCCTGCTAAATATCCAATGGGTCTCAACCCAGGTTTAGATCTCCTGATATAAAAACTGACCTCCAGTTTCCCACTGAATTTAAATGACTTCTCTGTAGCCTTCCCTTTCTCTTCCATTCCCTCTCTCCAGCCTCTCTGGCTCCTAGCGACACTGAGATGACTACGGTACTTCACTAAGCATCGTGAAGGAGCTTCCTAGTAGTCTGTAAACTGGCCTGGTTACCAAACACCAAAATCACCTAATATGGTTATAGTGAACATACTGGCAAGTCTTTATGTCTCCAAAGTTTACCTTAGTGAAATAAAAAAACACTACTTGGAAGAGATCATTCTGGATGAACTAGCATTAATTAGCACAGCCCTCTGGCCTCTCTGCAAAACCAAGGCTGTCTATCACGTGACAAATGAAATATTAGAAGACAATTGTCAGGTCGTTCCCCTGAGCTCTTAGTCCATTGACACATACCATTACTCTAAAAGGCTTTGAAAAAATTGAACTGGCATGCAATCCCGTGCAGCCATGTCCTCCACCCGGAGAAGACCGAAGCGTGAAGCAGTCTGCCATGAAGATTCAGCCCAGCAGCCAAATCCTTTGGAGGGAGCTCAGACAGACAGTTCTCTAACCGTCTGTTCCCAACAGATTGACAGATTGAGCTGTGAAGTCAGCCAAGGAGGACTCCATCAGCGCCGCCCACTCTGGGCAGCTGCAAGCTCAGCTGGTCCCCACCCTCTCCAGCAGGCAGGTGGCTGGGCAAAGGAGCTGAGTCATCAAGAAGCCTGCCTGGGAGTGCTGGGCGAGGCTTTGCCAAACTCCAAGCTGGGCTCCCAGAAGTGGCCCAAGCCGGCACTGCCGGGCTTTTGCAGCCACGATTACACCGGGAGGCTGTTGTGATCTGGTTACTGTATCTGAGGCAAGCGGTCAAAGAATCAGGGAGTGTGCTTTATAAGAAAAGCAACACCAAGTCAGGGACAATAGACTGGAGGAGGGCTTGAAATCCCAAAGCAAATTCCATGCCTCTAGGTACCAATTTGCCTTGCAGAGAAATGTAGGCTTCCTGAAGTTAAATTATGCATACAACAGCCTCATTATCCACAGTGGTATTTTCATATAAAGATCTGAAGACAAAATGTAAGCCTGCCTCTCGAAGCCTTTAGAAAACTGATTGTCTGATCCACATATGGAGCAGCTCCGCGCCCACCTGCTGCTGCCCCGCGTCCACCTGCTGCTGCCTGTACAGACAGGAAAGATGTGACCAGGGTCTCCCAGCGCCGCGGGCGCAGCCCTGCATGCACTGCTCACCGGGGCCTCTCTTTCAGATGCTGCAATTTTGCAAAACATTTTAAACACATTATCCTAAAGTGGCCGTGCACGCAGCTGGGCTGCAGTAAGGGATGTTTCCTATGATAATATTTGGTGAATTTTTTATTCTCACACTAATACTTTCTGTTGCAGGCCACAATAAACATGGCGGGGAGATCGGTTTTTCCCCCCACAAGAAAAAGTGGAGTGTTTGTTATTTATCAAGACATTTTTCAACAATGACTCTCCCCAAGAGGAATGATATCGTTGCTGTATAAATGTTTCACTCATTCAACACCCATTATTAAGCAGCCACTCAGCCGAAAGTTGAAGCAAAAAGACACATTAGGTGCCGCCCTGCTTGCAAGATGTTTACTTTCTGTTCCTGAAGTAAACAGGCCGGCTCTGTTAGAAGACAGCATGTTCTTTGTCATGAGCTGAGCAGAGGCAGCAGTGACACTGAGCTGAGTCTTGAAAGAACAGTGAAGCTGTCAGGAAGCTCATAAAGGCACAAGGCAGCAACGATCTGAAGGGTGTGTGGTGCACAGGCAGGTGTGAGACAGAACAGGAACTCCAAGGCTGTGGGATGCAAGGGGTCCGCCTCATGATACACTTCCACCCAGGGTTGTGATGTTTGATGGCGTGTGCTAAGAGTTCCCCTGGGGAATTAAAAGTGATCATCTTAAACCTGTTTCTTGCTTCTGCTTATGTCATTTACATACATAAGTCCCAGCAATTTTAGAAAATGCGCTCCAAGAACACAAACCACCAGGCATGCCAAAAACATGGTCAGAAGCTTATGTTACAGCAAGTGTTCTGGAAACAGCGGGGTGAGTCTATTGACCAGAAAAACACTGGAAGTGGGAGACTTCAGAGGAAGTTGGGATTATACAAATAATGGATGAAGGGCAGAACCAAGTGAGTAAAAATGGGGTGTGAGAGGACGGAAGGATTTGATGGATCGCAAGAAAGGTGATTCAATAGGTAATTCTTAGTCACTGGATGTCACCAATTCTTGGTGATTTAGAGGAATGGATATTCCTTTACTCACTAACTCACCAAATATTTAATACCAACTGTGTGCCAGGCACTGTTCTAGCTGTGGAGGATAGGACTCAACATAAAAAGTCCTTTCCTTCTGGCTCTGACACTTAGGTGAGGAAAATGAAATCTCTGGTTTGGCAAACAGGTTGCCGTAGTATTCCTGAGACAGGAAATTCATGTCTGTTGTTGAAAAAAATATTCTGCCTTAGACATGTTAAGTATCAAGTCTGTGTCTTCTCTAAGTCCACTTGAGTGGCTGCACATCCTGCAGGATGTGAAGAGAAGACGTTGTACATTCTGTCTTTCAGGACAGCAGAGGGCTGACATCTCAGAAACCAAACACCCCGATTCTGAGGAGTTGGAGACAAGGAAAGATCACAACCGGCTGATGGGATGGGAAGGCTCCATGGCAGAAATGACCTCTTTGCCACACACAGGGGCTGGTCAAGGTCAGAGTACCTTACGGGTCACATGACTTCTCAGACTAACATCCACAGGGAACAAGGCTATGGGAAATGGGCAGGGGGTTCAACCTTTTCCTTTTTAGAAGGAAACGCCTTAGGAAATGAAGTCGCAACCCTTTCATGTCAGATCAAATGGAGCAGGTGGGGGAGCGTGGCTGGGCAGTGGGGATCAGGCTCCATCAGGGCCCAGAGTGGATGGTAAATTACAGGGGCTCCTCATCCAGCCCCTTCGTTACCAGCAGGGAAAAGCAAAAGGTCCATCGAGGCAAAGTGTTTGCTCCTTTAAAAACAGCACGAGGGTTTGGTTTGGGATCCAGGTCAGCACACTTCTCAGTCCCCACTTTTTCTCTGAACGCACCAGGGTTTTCAGCAGAACTGGTTGTAAAGTATATCTCATCAGGAGACAGAGAGAATTCCTTACATAATTGTATGATTGTTAATACATATAGGCATTACCATCACCAAAGCCTCAATACTGCTGTAGTGATAAAAACTTTGAATTGTTCTCACCCTCGCTGGTTTGGCTCAGTGGGTAGAGCATCAGCCTGCAGAATGAAGGGTCCTGGGTTTGATTCCGGTCATGGGCACATGCCCAGGTTGCAGGCTTGATCCCCAGTAAAGGGTGTGCAAGAGGCAGCTAATCAATGACTCTCTCTCATCATTGATGTTTCTATCTCTCCCTCTTCCTTCCTCTCTGAAATCAATAAAAATATATAAAAAACAAACTGAATTGTTCTCTATAAACTTATGACAGTTACAGAAGTGTCTTGTACATCCTTCTAAGTTTTTAATAATAGTATTTTAAATAATCACTTCCCATATTTCTTCAAAGTAAATATGCAATGTGATCTCTTTTTTTAAAATATATTTTATTGATTTTTTATAGAGAGGAAGGGAGAGGGATAGAGAGTCAGAAACATCAATAAGAGAGAAGCATCAATCAGCTGCATCCTGCACACCCCCTACTGGAGATGTGCCTGCAACCAAGGTACATGCCCCATGCCCTTGACCGGAATCGAACCTGGGACCCTTGAGTCCGCAGGCCAATGCTCTATCCAGTGAGCCAAACAGGCTAGGGTGGCAATGTGTTCTTGTTGGGGCTGAGCTGTCTTAACTCAGTCCTCTAGTCACAGTTCTGATAATGGTACCAGATTCTTACATTAACACCCTGGCTGCTTGGAGCCACACTGAATCTCCCGTGAAGGTCATAATTACTCTAGGAACACAGTGGTAAAAACCACACGTGTTTCTTTGCCTTCCACACAAAGAGATGTGATTATAAGGTAATAATCATACGTGTTTGGCACAATCCATTCATGTAACCAAGTAATGTCACCCTCAAAGGTGTCACCTTGGGGGCACTCGCCCTGCAGGAGCAGCCGCTGCCTTCCCCAGCTTGTGCGGACACTGCACGCAGGAAGATGAAATGGTATTGCCTGCTCGGCACAGCTGGCCTGTGACTGAATGCAGTTTTGCTCACAGCCATGGCCAAGCTCACTTTATCTCAGGCCATTCTGAAAACTCAGACCCTTCCTCAGTGATGAAGACTGGCCGGTTTGTCCACTAGCCCGCAGGTGACCAAGTGCACCCTGCGGGGCTCAGGAAGGAAGTTTCTCAAGTTCACTGAGTAGTGACTGGCTCTGCCTTTAACATACCTCGCACATTGCTAAAAGCAGACCTCACGCAGCTTGCATTGTTAATGAGTTCTATTGTATTACAACTTCAGATGCTACACATATCATTTTAAAATAGAGTCCGGAAATCCCTTTATGATGATAATAAGTGGAGAAACCAAAATCCATGTGTACCTGTTACTTCAATTTGGATAAATCAACACACACACACACACACACACACACACACACACACACACGTTCAGCCAGAGATTGTCAAATCCAGACTTAGCATTTCACAGTTGAGGAAATTAAGTCCCAGAAAGTTGAGAGTGATAGGTCCAATGACACAAGCTCTGGGCAGGACCAACGAACCTGGAATAGAATCTGGGAGACCTCACCTGCCACAAACTCTATATTTTATTGTTTTCCATCTCTTTTTGATGTGGCTTCCAGAATGCTGGGAACCCATGGGGGAGTCATGCTGCCTTGGCATTATTCTCCCCCCTGAAAACGGAGAGGCTGTCTGAGGTGCTCTCTGGGTCCCTCCCAATTCAAAACCTGCTATCTGGCAATTTTCAAAACTGGGCAGAACAGAAATAATAAATGAAAAGTTTGGAATATCATGAGAAGATGAAGACATGTGATTACAAGAGAAAATAGGTGGTAAAACTCTTCTTTATAATTAAAATTTTCACAAGAGCTAACATTTATGGAGTATTTGATATGTGCTAATAACTTTGCTAAGTAACCTTATTTAATTCTCACGAAAACCCTCAGGGATAGACTATTATTATCCCCTGCGTTACTGATGATCTAATTGATTCCTTAATTGAATTTATTGGGGTGACACTGGTTAACAGTTTTCAGGTGCAGACTTCTAATAACCCTCATCTGTGCACTGTATTGTGTGTTCATCACCCCAGTCAAGTCCCTGTCCATCACCGTTTATGCCTGTACTTTCCTCCACTGCGCCCTCACCCCCACCCCCACCCCACCCCCGGCAATCACCATACTGTGTCCATGCACATGAGCTCCTGTTTTTTTCTTTTTCCCTCACTCGCTCCACCCTTGGACATCTGTCAGGCTGCTCTCTGCCTGCAAGTCTGTCACTATTTTGATGTTAGTTCAGTTTGTTCATTAAATTCCATGTCTGAGTGAAATCAGGCGGGACTTGTCTTTCTCTGACTGGCTTAGTTCACTTAGCACAATGCTCTCCCTAAGGGAGGTCTTGAGGGGCTCAGTCACCTGCCCAAGCTTAGATGGCTGGTCAGTAAGCAGCACAGGGCGTAGTTCAAAACCAGCTGCATGTGGCTCTCCTTTCAGTAGAAGGAAGTTAGAACAAGGGTGTGGGAAAGGGATCAATCCACGAGCTTATGCTCAGGCAGATGGGGCCTTGTCTTTCTAGAGTTTTCTTCAATGTACAATAGTTAGCATTGCCCAAAAAGCCATTTCTTTATTTTTCTCCAGGCTTTCAAGTGCCAATGAGAGGATAGCATGGATGTGTAGTCAGTCTTGTAAAGGCCTCACAACCATGGGCTCAGAATACAGGAGCTCCTATCTGTGACCCTGACACAGCCAGGACCATAACACGTGTTCAAAAGCTCTGGCTTAAATGTTGGCCTAGGGACAGTATCCCTTTGCAATCACATGTCCATCACCGGGCTATTGATGGGCTACCCCAGCTTCCTGAGAACACCTCCATGGAAAGACGAGAGGTCCCTTCAGAAGCTGGGGCCGGTTGGTCACGCTTACTGCTCCTCGGTGACCTGGGTAAAGTCGTTTCAGAAGATGGCACCTGAGACCTGCAGTGTTCAGGCAGCACAACCAGATCCTGCCTTAAAGGACAGGACTGTATTAATGTTTTAAAGGTCACTCAGGATTGACTCAACTAACAGTCAGCATAATTATCCTAATGATAATAGCAACAACTCCACTGGTATGGTGGTTTTCAATTATCAATCCACTTTTGTGAACATTATTCAACTCAGGGTAATCTATGGATGGAGCAGAAGTTATTATCTCACTGTACAGGTCAGAAAACCACAGTTTAAAGAGGAACTATAATTTATCTAAGTTCCATGGGCTAACGATGTTTGCCACAATCTCCTGGTTTTGTGAATTTGCTCCTACTTTGGCAATCATCACATTAACACACCTGGTGCCATTTTGCAATGCCCCTTAATCCAAGTACAAAATCACAACAAATCTAAGGAAAGGATGAAAACTCGCTGTGTGCAGATTGATGTCCACGCCATAGTTCAGGTACTTGTCTTTTCGGTACCAAACTTTCGCTGCAGGCTCAAGGGGCTGGGAGGAGTCTGGTGCAGGTAAGAGGTTGAAGGGGTCCCATGGCGTCTTCATCTCCTATCTGTTTGCATTTCAGACCTTCTGCCAATCTTTTCTTTTTATATATGAGTTTTTTCTAGGAATAGTTTTGGCTGCTAATTTGGAATTTTTTCCCCAAATTTTATGCCAAAATTCTAGCCTCCAAGATGTGGACTCAGATATGCCAATATGCCTTCAGTAGCATTCTTCAGAAATACTTTCGAAAAGTTTGTCAATAAAGCCTTCCTAATTCTCCAGGTCTTCATTTTTTAGGGATTATTTACTGTGTGAGAGGCCATGTGTTACCTATTGGTGACACAGAGTAAACAAGAAAAACAGCCTGGTTTATGAATATTCAAGTAAGAGCTATTGGAAGAGAAGCAATGTTTGCTGAAGACCTAGCCAGCACCTGACTTATGTCCTGAATGTGTTATAGATATTACATCCTCACACACCTCTATCATACATGCCTTGTTGTCCTGATGTGGCGGAGAGGCTAAGTCATTTGCTCCAAGTAATACATCCAGAATATCCTATAATCATGATGAGGTCGGTGGGATAGCACCTACAAGACTGAATTCAGACTATCAAGGTTACTTTGGTCACAGGGAGTAAGTCCCAGGTCTGCCACTTACTCCTTCAATGACCGTAGATAAGATGATCAACTTCTTTATACCTCCATTTCTTAGTCTATAAAATCAGAGAGAAGTTGTAAATGACGAAAACAATAGAGTGGTGGAAATCTCCTCAGACTTGGAGCATTAAATGAGATAACACTGAGAGTATACTCAATACCAGGTACAAGGAAGGTGCTCAGAAAATCACTAGTAACCATCCAGTGGCACGGCCACATGTATTCATCTATCTTCTTGAGCCTCCCTGGCACCTTGCCTGTCCACTTTCTTTGTTTTAATTGCAATGAACACATAACTGATTTTCAGTTCAGTCAGTGCTTGCTACATCAACCCTGGGAACATTGGTTTCACAAGCTATTCACTATTCACTTGGTCTCCACTTTTTCACAGGTGGAAAGAGGACGAGCGAAGAAAGTAGCTCATGCTATTCCGAAGCAGTTACAGAATGCTGTTATGCTCTCATTTGTTTAAGAAAAATTAACTAGCCAAAACCGGTTTGGCTCCGTGGATAGAGCATCGGCCTGCGGACTGAAAGGTCCTAGGTTCGATTCCGGTCAAGTGCATGTACCTGGGTTGTGGGCATATCCCCAGTGGGGGGTGTGCAGGAGGCAGCTGATCGATGCTTCTCTCTCATCGATGTTTCTAACTCTCTATCTCTCTCCCTTCCTCTCTGCAAAAAAACAATAAAATATATTTTTTTTAAAAAGAAAAATTAACTATGATAAAAGTATGGGCATCTGCTAAACCTAAAAAGAAGCAACTTCCCCAAACAATGAATGTCCACTTTAAATTCATTTTATGAGTAATGCTAAGTGGCCCCACTTCCTTGAAGATACCTCAGTCTCTCCTCCCGGGCATCTCAAAGAGTAACATCTAATCAGGGATCAGGGGAGAAGCTGCAGAGAAATGCCTCCCTCACTTGGCCCATCTTTCCGGGAGCCACACAGAAGTATCCTCACGTTTTGCTACACTGAACAGCTAACTTCCAGTGCTGTGCTTGTTTGAGATGTGACATTTCCTGAAATGAATCCCTTCTACCTAGAGAAAGTGAGTGGGAGGTCAAGGGGATAGAGAATGAGAGACATTGAGAGAGATGAGAGAGGATTTTTACTGTTGGTCAATGAATGAACACCGGCATCTCCAGTTTTTTCCAGTTTTGTGTCTGCTGTCCCTGGATACACTTCTTAGAGTGTTTTGCAAGTAGAAAAGTGATTGAAAGAAATTGCTGGCATATTCAACCCAGCTACCCTCATGGACCTTTCAAATACAATAGCCTAAAGTGGTTGATGTCTATATTTGGGGAAATATGATATTATTCTTTTGTGCTCAGTTGTCTCAATGTTATTCATTTTCTTTCAATTTTATTTGAATGAAAGTTGAAATCTCCAGACTGCTTCGATAGTTGTATAAAACTAGTTTTGTGTTAAAGAGAATTCTTCTATCCCCGTGGCACAACAGCAAGCTAACATTTAGGGGCTATTCATTATTTGCAGAATAATAGACATAAACCCAGAAATGAACAGCATTCAATCTGACTCTGGCTGATAGAAAAATCCATAATTCACCTCTTGGCCTTACTCGGGGAACATAGCGCGAGTAACATCACTTTTTGGTGCCCGCCCTCACCTTCTACTCACAAAATAGAAAGTGCAAGAATGAAGATGAATGATACTGCGGGAATGCCACACTTAACAACCAGGGATCGCTCTGACATGAAAAGATTACTCTGACGTCAATGAGAAGGACGGGTTGGAATGAGAGACAGGAGGCTCCCAAAGAAGCCAGGTAAGGGGTAATGGCATTTGACCAGGAGATACAATGAAAAATCGAAACAAAATGTATAGCAAAAGGGGAGACTGTGTGGCTGCAGAAATAATTTGGAGATAGAATGGCCATCTATTGGTTTAGAGGACTGAGGGAGAAGGGGTGGTTGGAGCTGGTATTGCAATAATAACAACAATAACAAATATAACAGCAGCAATACTAACAAACCAAGATACACCAAAGAAAGGACAGAAGTGGGGGAAACACTTTGGTTGGGCATATGTTGACCTTATGCGCTGGCTTAGGACACGCTCCAAATTACCTGCTCGACCTCTCACCCTTGACTCTTACCTCCCTGATGCTCTTACTAAATAGCCCCATGTTCCTGCTCCCCATAAGTGCCTCTTGCTTACTTCTTTGACTTAGTGAATTATCTATCCTCCCTTTTCTCACTGACCTGCCTTGGCTCATGACTTGGAATATTGATGGTTTCCCTTAAAGTCAGACCATGGCCTGTTTTCCTTCCCTGCAGCAGGCTAGCTTACATGGAGAAACGGAATTCCCTCAGATGCTCTGATGTAGACCCTACGGAGCATCTGAAACCATTAGCCAATCAGTGGATGGCTTCTTCAACGATTTCTAACAATTTTTTTTTTTTTTTAGTACAAAGCAACTAGTGAAATGGAACACCACCACCTTCAGTTCACTGAAGAACCCTGGAATGTGAGAGGTGTTTTCAAGTTTCACTCATAGCAGTTTATTAATATAAAGAGGTGTGCGAAAATGTTGTACCAGTTTATTTTTCTCTAGTTCTGCAATCTCATAGCAACTTGTACAAAATCTACTCAGAGGCAACTTTAGGTGAAGGATGGGAGGTGGGCTCTCCTTCACTCCCAGCAACAACGCAGGCAACACAGGGAAGGGAGGTGCTGGTGAAGCTTTAGACACTGGCAAGAGTTATGACATCCAGTGAGGGCCCAGGAGTTTCTCTGATGTTAGTTTGATGCAACTTTGGGAGTTAATGCTGGAGAGTTCCAGGGGAGGAGAACCGTGAGAGAGCTTGGCAGCACGTGACCTGCAGAAAACCAGGGACCCCCAGGAGAAAAGAATGACATCAACCCAGAGGACTGTGCTTGATTTCCCTAGTTCCAAACAGCAGAGGGAGAAATGAACCTGGGACTGGAACAATGGAAGAGAAGGAACACAAAGAGACTTCTCCTGCCTTTTAGTGTTGAACTGACACCATGGTGGAAGGAGACCGCAGCACTTCCCGCACTCTTATTGCACATAGAGCTCAACCTGAGTTCCAGGTGGCAGGTAAAGGGAAATTCTACCACATGTAAGGATTCCTACAGACAGAGAGAATACAAACAAGTGATGATCAGGAAAGTCCTAATAAACTATAGTTTCTGAGTATTACAGATTAATATATAAACTAAAATGATGAGAAAGAACTCTTGGTATGAACATCTGTCTATGTCAGAATTTTTCCTCTCATTCTTCTTATAATCATAAAGAAGTAACTTAAAAATTACACACAAAACTCCATTTTCAGAGATATTGGCAGTTACAATCTTCGCATTCAAAAACATGAGTAAGAATGTATATAAGTAGCTGAGATCAAGTGGAAGCCACATGGGGGAAGGGACAAGAAGACATATGGGACATATCTAGAGAGTCCAGCCCTAGCCTGTGTGGCTCAGTTGGTTGGGCATCATCCATGCACTAAAAGGTGGCGGGTTCAATTCCTGGTCAGGGCACTTGCGGGGGCTGCAGACTTGATCCCCGTTAGGGGCTGTGTGGGAGGCAGCCAATAAATGTTTCACTCTCAAATCACTGTTTCTTTCTCTCTCTCCCTCTCCTTTCCTTTTCCTCTCTCTAAATATCAATTTTTAAAAAGAGTGATTCCAGAAGCAGCAAAATACCCAAGAGCCAACCAAAAATACCCTTCTTGCAAAAGAGGCTCTCTTGATGTTCAAACATTGCACTTCTGTCCAGAATAAACTTCAAGAAGTAGCCCTCTTAAACCAAGAGATTATAAGAAAAAATATCGAAAATAGCAGCAAAATATATCCACTCTCAAGAGAAAACTATTGCCATGAAAAAGGGAAACATACATTCAGTTAAGAATTTAAAGTGAAGTAATGAAGTAATCACACTTATGAAGAAAAAAACCCACAAAGCATAAGGACAAAATGTGAAGCAGACAGTGTAACCAGGAAAAGATGAAATGACATGTAAATGTGAGTTGCAAAATATTAAAAGCCACATTAATGACAAAAAAATAAAATTAGGGAAGAAAATGAGATTATATATGCTGGTAAATTTGAACATAGTCATTATAGGTAGAAATAAAAACGGTAATATAAAAGGAAATGGAATGAAGAGAACCTAAAATGGCTTAGAGAAGAAATGAGAAATGCAGAACATCAGCTAAGAAGATTCAATTTTTGTAATTCAAGTCTCTGAAGAAGAAAGCTTAAACAGTGAGACAAACAAATATCACAGACGTTATTGTAAATACGTTAAATACTACAGATATGTTTAAATAAAAAAGACTCAAAATTGAAAAGAACTGTAAATAAGTATCAGATAAATTGGATTAATATAGACAAGATTGAAATATCCTGGTAAAAGTACTGACATTTTTTAAATAACTTTGATATTTTTTTGCCTTATTGATGAAAGTATATTTTTTTAATTTCAAAAGAAAAAAAATATCAGACTAGTCTTTGTTTCCTCCGCATCATCCAACACCTAGACGATACCCCAAGAAAAATGGATGAGACAATGATTTGAGGTCTCAAACTTATTCCTAAAAGCACACATAAAATAATGAAGTTAATACTGTCCCCTTTAATTAATAATAAAGGACCTTAATCCGCCTCTTACAGATAATAGTGAAGTGAGCAAAAATAATTTAAAATATAGCAAATTCTCAATAACCTAATTAGTAAGATAAATTATATTGGCATGTGTATGTAATTATGTGGGTATCTGTGTGTTTGTAGGTATAATACATTTGTCCGAGAGTAGAGTATAGTTTTTATGTGCCCATTTGACAGTCACAGAAATTGACCATAAAATAACACATGAAACATACCAGTAATTGCACAGATTCTATTCTTTAATAAAAAATAACAAATAAGAAATTAATGACTACATAAGAAAACTAAAAACTCTCCCAACAAGGAATGGAAAAACAAAGTTCCTAACTCTGTGTCAGAAAAAAATTTGCAAATTTTAATCACAAATTTCTGTAAAGAATGATACTGAAAATCAGAACCTTCCCACAACTAAAGCTGAATGAAATGAATAGTTCACAAAAACATAATTTACTAAAACTATGAAAGCAAGATTCAGAATTGAAATGAATAAAATTATAAAATTGTCAAATAACAGTCCTCTACCCCCAATCAAAAAAGCAACAAGTAGTTTTCATAGATTTCTGTAAGACCTTTGAAGCAAGTAATCATAATAGCATCTAAACTGTGTTAGAATAAAAAGGGGGGAGAATTTCAAAGTAATTTTTTTATTTATTTATAATATATTTTTATTGATTTCAGAGAGGAAGAGAGAGAGAGAGAGAGAGAGAGAGAGAGAGAGAGAGAGAGAGAGAGAGAGAGAAGATCAATATGCGAATCATTGATTGGCTGCCTCCTGCACGCCCCCTACTGGGAGCCTGCACCCTGGGCATCTGCCCTGACTGACCAGTAATCAAACCTTGATCTCCTGGTTCACAGGTCTATGCTCAACCTCTGAGCCACACCGGCTGGGCCGAATTAATTTTAAAGAAGAGGATATAGTAATTACCTCATCAAGAAAGCACAGGACATAAACCTACACCTCAATATGTCTTAGTAGAAAGAGCACTGAGAAAGCCCCACATAAAATATCAGCAAATTTAATACAGCAGCATGCTAAAAATATAGATCATGACCAAGTGATGTTAATACCAGAAATGCAAGAACAGTTTAATATTAAAGTAATATTAGTAAGTCCAAAGAAGACAATAAAAGAATCATCTCAACAGATGCATATGCATACATTTGACATAATTCATCAAGTTATTTGGTTAAATAATAAAACTAAACTTATTGTCATAATCACCTTGCTATATATACACATATATAATTATTATGTTGTACACCTTAAACGAACACAATGTTACATATCAATTATATATCAATAAAACTGGAAAAAATAGGAATAGGTGGATACCAGCTTTTCCTACAGAAATATATTGATTTTGGCCTAGAATGGTGTCATGCATAATGTGCAACATTAGAGACATTCCCACTAAGATGAGAATAAAAAAAGTGATGCCCCTGTCATCAGTATTCCTTAAAATCATATTTGAGTCAATTAGAAACCAACCAGCCAGTCAATCATATTCAGTCAAAAAAGTAATGAAATTGGTTATATAAAATTGGTAAGGAGTAGAAAAATCATCAATATTTGCAGAAGTTAGAATTGTATATGTGGAAATCTGAGAATCATGTGAATAATTACGATGCAAAGTTAATATCCTAAAATCAATAGCTGGCATATAGGGAAATAATAACTAAAATATATTAGTAGAATATATTAGTAGAATATCCAATTTATAATCAGAACAAAAATATGAATATCTTAAAGCCAATAAAACTTATAGTAGTTATATAGGAAAAAATTAAAATGCTACTAATTGAAACCAAAGAAGTCTTGAACAAGTGAAAAGTCACGTGTCTTGAAAAGAAAACCTCTCCATAATGTCCATGCCACCTCCCTGTAAGTGGATTTATGTATTCACTGTCCAAATAAAATCTCCTACAGGTATTTCTTTTTTAACAAGATAAGCTTATTATAAAGTCAATATGCACATTATATCAAATAAATATAAGTCAGGGGAGCTCCTAAAAATGAGCAAGGAGAAAAAAATTGTTCCTGCCAAATATTACAACCCATTATAAATTGTTTCAAGAAACCGGTGAACTGATGCACATGCGAACCGGGAGATCAGACGAGAAATTTCAAGGAGCTCTGTGGTTGCCCCCACATTCCCTGTGTAATTCCTTTCCTCTGAGTGTAGATGGAACCTGTGAACATGATGGAATGTCACTCCATGATTAAATTACATTACATGACAAAGGTCAAAGGTTATGTAGATGGAATCAAGGTCCCTAACCAGGTGGATTTAAGTTAATCAAAAGGGATAACATGCGGACAGCATGGTCCTCAGTGTCCCAGGTCGACCACCAGCAGGAGAGCTTTAATGCTATAATTTTAAGGAACTGGACTCTGTTAGAATCACAGGAGCTGGAACAGCATAGCCAGCCTATCTGACCTCTACAATGACTCAAAATCCAGACTCCAGAAGCAAAACAAAACAAACAAAAAATCAACTACAAAACCATATTTTTAAGTTTGTAAATGTTCTGTAGAAAAAGAACCTTTAAGAAAAATCAAAACACAAATGCTAACCTAGAAAAATATGTTTTTGTAAATTATTATGAAACAAGCTCATCTTTTCAATATGCAAAGTTCTCCTAGAAAATAAGACACTGACAATGACCAGACAGAGAACCTTGGCCTAAGAACCAAATAGAAAATTATGTAACAAGAATTGTGAATGACATATGAAAACAGCTCTATAACACTCACAATAAGAAAAATATATTTAAACTGCTCTGTGCTACGATTTTTCAGCTATGAGGTTGGCCAGAAAAAAAAAACAAATTCCAAACTTTAAAATTTTGGCAATGTTATCGACAGGTGCAGCTGCAGGACAGGCATTCCCAGACATTTCTGGTGCAAATATATTGATTGGTAGACACCGTTGGGCTATTATTTGGCACTGTCAGATAAAGGCACATACTCTGATACCATAATCCTACTTCTGGGATTGTGTCCTAGACATGCTTGACTACATGGGAAAGAGCAATGCCACTCACTGCTGTGTTGCTTGTAAAAGAAAAGAATCAAACCAACTTAAATTTCTATAAAAGAGGAACCAGGACATTAAATCCATCTCCTATTGAAGAGTGTAAAGTGTTTTTCTAATTTTGCTATTCTAAGCAGTATTACAATGACTTAAAAAGTTATCGCATAGGCCCCATCTGATGACAATTTCCAAGGTATGATATGAGTTTCCAAATAAGCTGTAATCAGGTCCTCAAATGAGTCAGAGAGGATAAGAGGGACAGTGGAGTTTGTTTGTCCTTCTGTGCATGTGGGAAGGAATGTTGAAATGAATCTAGGGTTTATGTTTCCTGAGTGGGAGAGAGAACAGTATGGCCTTGAACATATCTTAGTGGAGACTGGAGAGACATATGTGGTTAATTATTAATGCTGGAAAAGTGAAATAAAATGGTAAGACTCCAAATTATTTAACTCAAATTCAGATAAAATTGTGATTGATCCTGAAGTCCACATGTTTCAGTGAACAGTTAGTGAATAATTTTTTTTAAAAAAAATAGAAAGATTGTTGACACAGGAGCTTTGAGAATACACTACATTAAGCAAGCGATTACAACTTGCTGTTGAGGTAATGGTTAAGTCTTCAAACTATTTACAAGTCAGATATCTTAGGGACATTGTCTATATACATTAGGGACTCTGGGATGAAGGTCCTTCTTGTCAGATTCAAACTTATTTGAAATCTTGTCATCATGAAATTGAGTCCTGGCTAGTTTATTTTCAAGAATCTCTCTGGGGACATCCTGACTTAACTCAAAACGATTTATTGTTAAATAACACTTCAGTTAAGACACTAACGTTATTGCAAGTTGTTTGTGGAGTGAAACTGTATTGCTCTTTTTATGTTTGCATTAGGAAATTGAACAGATCAATCTTTAATATTTAACCTACTAACAGTGACCTCACCAATCTTATTACATACTAGGGGCCCGGTGCACAAAGATTTGTGCACAGTGGGGTGGGGGTCCTTCAGCCCAACCTGCACCCTCTCCAATCTGGGAGCCCTCAGGGGAGCCTTCTCCAATCCAGGAGTTTCTGTCTGTCTTTGCAATCATATGAGCGAATTGTCTGAGACCCCCAACCCAGTTTGGTTTGTTGCTCACAGAATAGAGGCATTTTTCAAATAATGGGTAACTGCCCAAAGTTGTCTCATCCTTCTTTTCTTATGGAAGCCAATTCATCAATTCTTTCCTCATAATTACTTTCTGACAAAGAAAATAAGGAATAAACATTTAACAAGCATATGATAAAAATAATTAAAATAAACTTAAAAATAAAAATATATTGAGTTTTTCTGTGCTCAGCTCATGAGAAAATATGGGAACATGGGAACTGCCTTAATAATTCATAAAATTTTAAACTTCTGAAAATACAGGATATTTTCAAACATGCAAAAGTAAAAGGAAATGATATAAGAAACCCTAATATACAGGGGTGTGCAAAGTAGCTTTACAGTTGTAAGTACATGACACAGTTTATTCTTGTATTAGTATTTATTAATTATTGTATTGTTTATTTGTACTATAACTGTAAACCTACTTTTGCCCACCCCTTATTATTGACTAAGCTTCATCAATGTCATTAATCCGACTATCCTTTAATAGCAACTCCACACATTTTTATTGTATTTGTTTGCTTGTTTTACTGTAGGATTTTAAGGAAAATCCAAGACAGCATGCCCACAAATACTCAGTAGGTATCTGGAATACAAGCTGGTTTATTAACATAAAATCTAAATAATAACTTCTAATATATATTAATCACCAAACTAATAAGGTGTGTACACTTCTTTATTTGAAGTGTAGCATAACTATAACTAAGTATCTAATCTGACTTATAATTTACAGTTTAGGCCAAGCCAATAAGTAATCGTTTTTTGAGGTGGCATAGGTCTGCTCTGTGGTAAAATGTCCCCTTCCGTTTTTGTAGCTAATAAGGCATCACATGAAAGACATGGGTAGCTCTTGCATCTCGTGTAAATGGGGAGGTTTCCTTGGGTCCATGTCACTCCTTAGATGCCCTTGCACTGGAGTGTTAAGATGCCTTGTTCCAGTGCAGGGGTCCGCATGCTGCGTCTGCCAAGGCCAGGCAGTAAATATTTGAGGTCTTACAGGTAATACGGTCTCTGTCACAACGACTCAGTCTGATGTGGTAACAGCAAAGCAGCTGCTGACAGCACATAAAATAGTGAGCATGATGGTGGTGCAATAAAGCATTATTTACAACCACCAGGTGGAGGGCCGGATCTGTAGTCCTGATCCACTGGCCACGTTACATTATGCAGGCTTCCTGGCTATAGCCTGTGGGTGGCATTTCATGGATCTTGGATGCAACATAATCGGCGTACTAGATATTGACATTGTTCCCTGGCTCTCCATTCATCAGCTGTATAATGCTTAGAAAGTTACCTAACCTTTCAGTATTCAATTTCTTCATCTGTAAATGGGAGATTATGAAAGTAATTACCCTTTAGGGTATAAATAAAAATTAAGTTACTAAAGACATGAAACCGCCTAGAATAGCACTGGAGAAATAGTAGCTGTTCCTTCATTTATTATGATCTTAGGGGATGGTAGTGCTCTGGTCCTCACTGACTCAGTCTCCAGGTAAGTCTTGACAGCACAGTTCTGGGTTTTTGCCAGGTCCTTAGAAAATGGCTTTAAACCCAAGCTCCACAGTGGGCTGATATCTTTAGGCCATCTGGCATGCCCCTGTATCGAAACTAGTTTTGAGGTTCAGAAAACAAAAGAAACATCCCTCTGCATGATCACTGTGACCAGGGCAACCTTGAAGTGATGGTGCCCAGGTAATTCTTGGAAACTGGCTGTGCAGTCCCCTTGAGAAGTCTACCCGAGCCCTGTCTTACTTAAAGCCTCTCCCATCACCCCCGTGCAGCTGAGAAGGCAGATTCACATTTATCTCTCTTTCTTTCTCTTAATCTGGATCTCCTTTTCACAGTACCCAAAAACTAGAATATAAATAGATGGTAGATAGATATAGATGTAGATATAGATATAAATGTAGATGTAGATATAGATGTAGATAGGTATAGGTATAGATGTAGAGAGAGATAGAGATAGAGATGTAGCCAGAGATATATAGAGAGAAATAGAGATAGAGAAAGAGAGAATTTTTTTTTCTTTTTTTTATTTCCACCACACAATATTCTTAGAATTAGTCTTGCTACCACAGTTGGACAGGGCATTCTGCCTATACCTTAGAATTATGGTGAAAACAAGAGAAAGAGGAATTTCAGCAGCAGAGTTGGAAAGGCACTGATCATGGATCCTGGATGGCAAGGGTTATTATTATTTTGTATAATCTAATGATCAATGTCAAAACCTAAATAAAAAACTTGAAACTTTCTCTTTATATTTCTTCTTAATGGAACTTAGCCCCATTTGACAAAGGTTGCCAAGGTGAGACAAAGGTTAAACTTCAAGAAGGAATTTAGAAAAATAATAAATATTAACCATGTTACATATAAAATTAAACTCATATTCAGTAGATTTAAAAAGGCGTATATTAACATGATTATGATCTATTGGGCTTTTAACAATAAGGATCAAAACACCAACACATTACTCTTCAGATAGTTAGGAAGTAGATCTGGAGAACAGAATCCAGACAATTCCTTAGTTAAAAGCAATATTGGTGTGTAGAGTTGACCTTGAACAACACAGGTTTGAACTGTGTGGGTCCACTTATACGTGGATTTTAAAAAAATAAATATAGAGTCAGCCCTTACAAACAGTATTTTTTATTCCTAGTTGGGAATCCACAGATGCAAAGTGCCAACTATATGCACTGTTCTACGCAACCTATAAATATAAAAGCCGAAGTGAACAAATGACCAAATGCCCGGAACAACTACCAGGGGGCAGACACTCAATGCAGGACTGACCCCTGGTGGTCAGTGCATTCCCACAGCCAACCTCCCGTGGTCCCTCCCCCCAGCCGGCTGGCCCCAATGACCCCGATGGGGGCCAGAAGGCCAACCTCCCATTGCCCCTCCCCCTGGCTGGCCAGCCATGATCACCCTGATTGGCACTTCCCACAGCCCCTCGTCCCCACCAACCAGCCAACCTCTGGGGCCCCTCTCTCTGGCTGGCCAACCTCCTGTGGCCCCCACCCCTGTAGCCAGCCCTGACAGCTCTGATGGGAACCTCCCACAGGCCCTCCCCCCTCCAGTGGCCCCAATTGGCCTGATCGCTGGTCAGGCTGAGGGACCCAACCCATGCACAAATTTGTGCATCAAGCCTCTAGTTTTATGTAACAGACATGAAAAAGTGCAGAATTTTGTAGTCAAGGGGGTCCTGAAACCAAAGCATAGCTATGGTTAAGTTTTGGAGAGTCAAAAGTTATACATGATTTTCTACTGCACAGGGTGTCAGCGCCCCTAATCCCTGAGTTGTTCAAGGGTCAAAAGTATATCAGCTCAACATTATGATCTCCTTGAAAGAAAAAATAAAATAATACATCTAATAAATAAATGAAATATAGTATATGTTTAAGACATATACCTTAATAAATAGGGTATATATGTTATAACACATAACATATCCTATCTAATAATAGACAAACATGGTAATTGACTGTACCTTTACTATGCCTCACATTGGCTAATGAGCACGGTATGCAAATTAACCACCAACAAAGATGGCGGCTAATTTGCATACTGCTGGCAGGGCGGGACAGCGCAGCCGCCAGTGCGAGAGCCACCATCCAGGCCCCTTGTGCGACCCCAGAAGCTTCCCAGAAGCTGGTGATTGGGGGGAGATGGGGGTCCCCTGGCCAGGCCTGACACCTCTGGCAGAGGCGTCAGGCCTGGGCAAGGGGCTGATCGGTGATCGGAGGGTGATGGAGGTTGACGCCTCTGGCCGAGGCGTCAGGCCTGGGCTGGGGCAGAGCCAGCAATTGGAGGGGTCTGGGGGTCTCCTGCCCAGGCCTGACGCCTGGGCCAGAGGCATCAGGCCTGGGTGGGGGGTGGAGCCAGAGATCGGGGAGAGATGGGCAAGGGGCCGAGCCAGCAATGGGAGGTTGATGGGGGTCACGGCTCTGGCCCAGGCATCAGGCATGGGTGAGGGCGGAGCCAGAGATCGGGGAGAGATAGGGGTCCCCTGCCCAGGCCTGAAGCCTGGGCCAGAGGCATCAGGCCTGGGCCGGGGGTCCAAGTCGGCAGTTGATGTGAACTACAGAGGAAACACCTTTTCTGACCACTCATTGGTTAAGCTCCCTGTTTGCCACTGGTAATATTCTTAGTAACTTGGGTAATAAGAATCCAAAAAGGTGATCTAGGGTTTTTCACCACACTCCTGATGAAAAAAACAAAGGTCCGCTGCTGGAGGGCTAAGAAATGTCATATCCTGCCCTAGCCGGTTTGGCTCAGTGGATAATGCCTTGGCTTGCCGATGGCAGGGTCTGGGTTTAATTCTGACCAAGGGCATGTACCTAGGTTGCAGGCTCCTCCCTGGCGGGGGCCCAGGTCAGGGCTCATGCAGGAGGCAACCAATCAATGTGTTCCTCTCACTTTGATGTTTCTCTCTGTCTTTCCCTTTCTCTTCCACAGTCTCTAAAAAATCAATGGAAATATATCCTCAGGTGAGGATAAAAAAAATAATAAAGAAATTATTATTATATGAAAGACACATCTTGAAAATGCCTAAAGAAAGTTGTCATTTTTTCATGGTGAAGAGACTGGACTCCGTGTTGATGAAAACACCTTGCTGGCTGCGGTGACTGGCAGTGGCTGCAGCAGCGGGGTGATGGGGCTGGTGCCTTCCCCTGATCAGCCCAGTCACCTCCCACAAAGGGAGGCCAGACTGCGGCTTAGGCCCGCTCCCCAAGGGGAGCAGGGAGCGGGCCTATGCCGTCACTAGGACATCCCCTGAGGGCTCCCAGTATGCGAGAGGAGGGAGGCTTGGCTGAGGGCTCCCCCCACTCCAGTGCACAAATTTCATGCACCGGGCCCCTAGTATTTATATAATCCAATACAATACATATGTGTATATACACATGTATATGTTACAAAGAGTTTTCACATGCATTATTTCATTAGTAAATCAGTACACTGAAAGGTCAGAAATGTTTAGGGACTTTCTTATGAGTGACTTAAGTCAGAATAAGGAAAGCTGCTCTGCATTTTCTTCTCTACCTTGTCAAAAACTCCTATTGTGTTAACAATGTCATCCTCTCTCCACATGCTCATAGTCATACTCCAGGCAATACTGAACATTCATCTTCTGCCCTGATGCTGATCCAAGCACCCTCAACTCCTACTCTTCAGGTCTTGTTGAATTTATGCTCGTTAATAACAGCTCACATCACCTGCTTTCCTTCAGCACCATTCTCTTAGTTATGAACCTGTCTCATGGAGACCACTGGTCCATCTGCATCTGCCGAGAAAGCACCCCAATCCAGGCTCTTCCAATACAACACAGATCAGGTCACCTCATCCCCTGTCATCCTGCTTAATAAGCTTAGATGGCTTCTCATTGCTTTTAAGGATAAACTCCAAAATGCATGGCACAAAATATTAGCCACCACATGTACTAAGTACTACTTATGCAGCCTTCCTCCTCTCCCAACACCAGCCGGAATGACTGTCCAATAACCCATCTCCCTCCTATACACAGACCTAGTAACGTGAAATCCCTTCCGCCGTCCTTCCAACAAGTTACTCATACTCACCAATTTAGGATCCAGGTAAATGATTATTTCCTAAGGAAAGCCTGGCCTCACCTCTGCCATTAGGTAAAAGCCATCATTATTATGCATGCCTTGCACCAGGATCACTTCTTCATAGCACTCACTATACTGATAATTTTAGATTTATCTATGTAATTACTTGAGGTAATTATTCAGCTCCCTAAAGGCAGGGATTTATTTTTCTTGATTTTGTTCTCTCTTGTGTTCCCATAGCTTAGCACTGCACCTGTCACACAGGATAGTCAATAAATATTTGTTGAGTTAGAGAATAAATTTGGAAAGAGTAATAAATACCAAGATACTCTACCAACTGATAGAGAATGCTGAGAAAATATAGATAATAGAACTAAAAAACCTGACTTGTCTAAATTCAGGTCAGAGGTTAAAATAGCACACCAAGTTCTCCAGAATAAAATCATTGTACAAGGACAATAGGAGAGTGCTGAGAGGTTTAAGAGGAATGAGGGTTTTCTTTATTTCTCCTCTAAGATATTTCTGAAGTGTCCATTTGGGGAACTAGGTTGGTGATGCCCAGGACCCAGGGCCCAGGATATGGAAGAGAGCATGACAGTAAATTCTTCAAGATTCTGTTAGTGAAATTTGCTTATGACTCTTCTCTTTACCCAAAATCTCAGGAGCTTTAATCTATTAAAAATGTACCCTCAATGACAAAACAGACTTCATGGAGGTCACGCAGTTAGAGATTTTTACACTAAGCTCATTGTTCATTCCAACAAAATACACCTGCCACTCTTGAGAGAAACTTATTATAGCTGCTACCAATCACGTCAGTGCAACACAATCATCAATCTTTGTCCTTTTTATTTTTAGAGTGGCATTTTTGTTTTTATATGTTTATTTTAAATTTTATTTTTCATTACAGGTTAAATTTAACACTATTTTGATTAGTTTCAGGTGTATAGCATAGTGGTTAGAAGATCACATGCTTTGTTCCTTTCTGTAGAGTCCCATCTACATTTTACATGAAACTAGTCATATTTATTGTTGTTTTAAGAATTCAGCTGTTGGTAGTCAACGTTGTATTAGTTCAACTCTCATGAGTTTGGGAAGGATTAGTCATGTTCTTAGTGAAACAAAATAGAACAAGTTCTTGTGTATTTGAAAAGAACAAACCTTGACATTAGTCATAACAGTGTGAATATAGCCACACTTTTTTTTTACATAAATTACTGAATAGCACAAGAATCTCATTTTTAAATTATATCACCTAAATTTCACTTCAAGGCTTCTTGGCTTTATATCTTTATCGTCCATTGTTTATTAAATAGCAAAACCCATGGTTATGAACTTACCATGATCAGGAACTGTTACAAAGAAAAGTGATAAGGGAACAAAGAGAACCACAGCCATTACTGGTTAGTCTATAGTTGCTATCCTCAAATATTTACATCCCTCGGGTACAGGAAACATCAGAGATTATGCATAATTTCTATATTCTAGAAATGTAAAACAAAGGAAAACAAGTAGACACGAAAAAAACACAGAAAAACCTAAGGACATGTGTAAGCTTCAAGTAAAAGCATGGGGTGAAGCAGGGACCTAGGGAAGAGCAGGCTTATTGATGCAGATTTTAAATTTTCCACCCTCCTCTGTCTTCTTGGAGCCTGTGGAGGCTGCTGGGAACAGGACTTCTATAACAACACATTGTCTGGAAGGCCGTGGTCCAAGGCCATTTTTGCTAGCTATAAGCACGGTCTCTAGAACACATAGCTCTTCTTAAAATTGAAGATGAAACTGCATTCAAACTAGGTACAAAGCGAAGAACAACACAGTGACCCCTGGTGGCAAACGGAACAAAACCAGTCATCTGGGGAGAGAAAGGTGACCTGTGCTCATGGGAATAGTGGTGGCTCCTGCAAAATTCTGAAGCAACCTTCTTGCTAAGGCCATTGGACACAGAATCCATGCAATATGTACCCCCCAGGATTTAATCCTATTAAAAAGTAAATAAACAATATGTTCTCTTGCAAAAATTTCCCCCCACAATCTTTATAAATGATAAGCCAGATAGATTATTTCCTAGAGAATGACTGAAGAAGTCTTGCAGCACAATCTGGATGTGGCATAGGCATGGATGTGTGATACCCAAACCTACAAATATAAATGAATTCCATGAATAGAGCAAACAGCATTGCTCTATTCATTTATTGCATATACAACATATCTCTATAAAAAATATACAATATCACCTAGTCACTCTAGAAATGACAAACACAATATTTTCCACTTATCAAAAAACATGTTATCCATCTTCTATCAATCCAAGTTTAATTTTATTTGTAGTTGAATAAATTGGCTATTTTGAAGAGGGATTGAAATATGAACTGAATGTAGTAGGGGATGAAATAGTCAAAGAATGCACTGAATCCTAGTCAAACCCGAAACACTGACTCAAAAGAATATATACACCCCTGTGTTTGTTGCAATATTATTTACAACTAGAGGCTCGTTGCACGAGATTTGTGCACTCGGGAGTGGGGGCGGGGGGTTCTTCAACCCAGCCTGCATCCTCTCGCAGTCCAGGAGCCCTCGGGGGATGTCTGACTGACAGCTTAGGCCCACTTCCCCTGTGGGACATCTTTAGCACTGCAGCGGGGGCAGGAGAGGCTCCCGCCACCACCACTGCACTTGCCAGCCATGAGCCCCGCTCCTGGGGGAGCACACTGATCACCAGGGGGCAGCTCTTGTGTTGAGCGTCTTCCCCCTGGTGGTCAGTGTGCATCACAGTGACCGGTCATTCTGCCATTTGGTTGATTTGCATATTACTCTTTTAGTATATAGGATAGCCAAGGTTTGGAGGCAGCCCAAGTGCTCAACAGTAGATGAGTGGATAAAAAAGCTGTGGTACATTTACACAGGGTAATACTTCTCAGCTGTCTTTGTGACAGCATGGATGGGCTGAGAGAGTATTATGCTAAGTGAAATAGGCAATCAGAGAAAACAAATACCATATGATCTCACTTATATGTGGAATCTAATGAACAAAATTAATTGATGAACAAAATAGAAACAGAGGCATAGAGTCATGGAACAGATTGACAGATACCAGGGGGGAAAGATATTGGGGGGCTGGGCAAAAAGAAGGTGAGGGAATTAAGTTTATATAGACACAGACAATAGTGTGTTTATAGTCAGAGGGAAAAGGGGGTGCAGGGTAGGTGGAGGTGAGCAAAGGAAGGGAAGATGGAAATGGAAAGAGACTCTGCTTGGGACAATGGTCACACAATGCAGTGCAGAGATGATGTTTTATTGAGTTCTACACTTGAAAGCTCTATGGTTTTGCAAATCATAAATAAATTAATTTTTAAAAAAGAAATACTCAAAGAATGGTTCCTATCAGAGAAGACTGAGACTAAAATTAAATTAGACCTGTCTGTCCCTAACTAGTTTGTCTCACAGGATGCAGTGGTTCTCAGCCTTCCTAATGCCACGACCCTTTAATACAGTTCCTCATGTTGTGGTGACCCCCAACCATAAAATTATTTTCATTGCTACTTCATAACTGTAATTTTGCTACTGTTATGAATCATAATGTAAATATCTGATATGCAGGATGTATTTTTATTGTTCACGACCCATGGGTTGAGAACTGCTGGTAGAGCTTTGGCCTCAGACTGAAGAGTCCAGGTTCGATGCTAGTCAAGGGTATGCACCTTGGTTGTGGGCTCAATCCCCAGTAGGGGGCGTGCAGGAGGCAGCTGATCAATGTTTCTCTCTCATCGATGTTTCTAACTCTCTATACCTCTCCCTTCCTGTCTGTAAAATCAATAAAATATGTTTTAGAAAATAAAATAAAATAAATTAGACCTATTTGGGGTCTTTTTAAAAAAATATTTTTATTTATTTCAGAGAAGAAGGAAGAGGGAGATAGAAACATCAATGATGAGAGAGAATCATTGATCAGCTGCCTCCTGCACACTCCCTACTGGGTATGTGCCTGCAACCAAGTATATGCCCTTGACAGGAATCGAACCTGGGACCCTTGAGTCCGCAGGCTGATGCTCTGTCCATTGAGCCAAACCGGTTAGGACCTGTTTGGGGTCTTGATGCCATTCCTCTTTTCAGCTCAATCCCACGGAGCTCAGGGAGAGCATAGGGTTGGACAATTCCATGTCAAAGTCCAAAACCAGAGTAGAAAGTTCAAAGTAGCCCCCTGTTACAGGGCTAAGAGGTAGGAAGTTAAAAGAGAAAGTGTAAAAATGAATTTTGTCAAACTCTGCTTCATAAAGGTAAGTTTATAGGAGGCCTAGAGAAATACCAGCAATAGAGGAGGTTCTATAACTTTTCAGTGTACTTCCAGGAGAGGCCCATGGAATTATGGCACATGAAAAGGCTGAAGTAGAAATGCATCAGAAATGCATATTCCTCCAACAGAAAATTTAAGGGAATTTCTAAAGACTCATAAGCTTCAACAGAGATATAAGTTAAAGGTGGATCCAAAAAAGCATATCATATTGAGCTACACATTGCTAGAGCATGACCCAAATACAGGGTGGGGCAACAGTAGGTTTACAGTTGTGAGTACACAAGACAGAGTTAATTCTTGTATTGTTATTTATTGTATCATTTTCCATATGAACAACTGTAAACCTATTTTTGCCCCATCCTGTATGGCTCTAACATTTCAACAGCCCAAAAGAAGAAAAAAAAAAGAAACCCAATCACACACTTCACAGAGCCCATAGAAATATAGAATGCCTCAAATAAATGTAAAAGTTATCAGACTGAAGGTATTTCTTATAAGATCACTAAGGCATGATTTACCATCGAAATGTAATAGAAAAACGGAATCTAAAAGCTGGTGTTGTTGACGCTTCATATACGTTTAACAGCAAAAATAATAATTAGGCAGGTACTTATAACATGGTGGCTTCCATGTGAATGCGTTGGTCATTCATCAGAGCAGTGAAAGTGTGCTACATTCAAGTGTACTCTCTTCAAAATGCACAATGCCAATTTGAGAAGAAATCACGCGTGCAGTAGAAACACACTGAGAGGAAGAAATGCTCAAACTTGGGGACTCGGACCCTTCTGAAGGCAAAGGGAAACTGTAAGGCCCTTCCTGAGGTCGATGATGCAGCAGAAAGGCAGGTGTGATGGCTGGCGGGCGTGAGGAGGTGAGTTTGCAGCCAAGGAGGTGAAAACCATGGTGATCACCAGCAAATCCTTTTTGAGTGATTATTTATTCAACAGATGTCACACACGTATTTGAAACTGTCAAAATACAGTCAAAATTAGAATGGCATAAATAGAGCCTTCAAAGAAAACAGGGCCGGAGGGAATTGGGTGATGCTTGTTGTTCTAACGACATTTGGAGGCAAACACCAAGTGGAGCGGTTGTTATTAAAGCCATTATTTCTTTTGGAATTACTAAGTGAACTTTCCATTTATATATACGTTTACAGGGGAATCATTATTTTTAGAACTCTGGATAAAAATAGTATACCGAGGCAAAATGATGTTTTTTTCACAAGTATGAGAAAGATAAAAAGACAAACGTATATATCACATGAAATTCCATGACAAAAAAGTGAAAAGCTGGAGGAAACTGACATTTTCATATGTGACAAACTCCCGTGAATGCGGCCTGTGCTATTGCAATTCTAGTAAATTAAACTTTTACCTCAACTCAACAAAACACATTTAAATGTAAGGGAGAGAGAATTCATGTTATTATAAGGATAGCAGTGAATTGAATCTACTTCTATTTTTTCTTCTCCAGGAAACTTTCACAGATATTTGGAACTTATGTTTTTGTTGGTGTAATGAGTATCCTACCTGTGGAGCAATTAGGAGTCTGTTTTCCTGACATATCACAAGATAACCAGTTAGCATTGGCCTTCTCTGATCTCCTGCAGCTGAAGGAGAAAGAGAGGAAGAGACTTCTTGGGGAGAGGGGGAATGATGGACAGGGAGAGGCGTGCTGCTCGCCCTTCCCTCACCCCATCTGCTCTACTCTGTTGGCCTCCAGTGCTGATGGAGTAAAGGATGGAGTCAGAAAGTGAAATAGCCCAAAGCCAAGTTGATGAACAGAGTTGGAGAAAGAGGCACTGCCCCCTCCCGAGCCCCCTCTCCCCCCGCAACCCCGCCACCCAGCACCTGAGACCACAGAGAAGCTAGGAAGTACAGAGACTAGCGTGAAATCAGGAGTGCCCACTGCTTCCGGAACCATCCCCGAGGCAGAAGTAGAAGCACTTCTTCCTACAGAAACACGCATGTAAACCACTGCCAGGGTGGGAAGAGCTGCCTGGTCCCGCAGCCATTCCAAGGTGCCTGTGGTGTGACCAAATGTGGGCTTGTCCCTTGACGAGTTCTGGTCCATAGGGATGTGACAGGCTACTCAAGACTCAGCTCACAACTGTGTGTTTCTCAACACCGAGGGGAGCAAAGCCCGCATGTCCAGTGTGTCATCCATCAGAGGGAACATGAAACACCCGAGGATGAGAGGTCTGAGTCTGGCTGCAACTATTGAATCAGCGTCACTGCCCCTGTGACAGCCACATGTCCCTGAAAGCGAGCTCCCGAGGACAAGCCTTCCTCCTGTACAGTGTAACCCACACGGCTGGCACAGAGCCTGGCGCGAGGCAGGCATCCAGTCAATATTGTTGAAGCACCAGAGTGCCTCACCGCCAGCACCTCCATGAAATGCTAGACGCAGCCAACCATCAACACTGCTGCCTTGGTCAGTACCTCCTTTGAAATGACCACAAACCAGTCGCTCAGGGTAAGTTCCTTTGCCAAATAATTTTGAAACCAAAATTTATGAGTCACCAGCACAATTTCTTAGCCCCATATCCTCCTACCCCACCACCCACACTAGGAACATAAAGACTCTAAGGCTAAAATCCGAGCACACATTGGTGGGCTTAGCTCTCTGCGTATAGAATAAATACAGAAAAGACGCCCTCCACCCGGCATAGCCATCCTATTTTAAAAATTTGGATTATCTTCCATGAGGAATCAGGACTTGGCATCTGTCCCACTCAAAACCTCAGGATCCTTCTAATATTCTAACAAGAGCAGCATGGCTCCTTCCATGTAAACACACTAGGAATTTGAAGGGATAATGAAGCCCTGTCCTGCGGGTGGGGCAGCTGTGGCCTAGCTGGAGAGCTAGAGGAGAGAGGGTGAGGGGTTTGGCGGGAAGCTTGGAGAGGCAGAATTTGGAGGCAGACACATTGACCATGGTGAGCAGAGAGCACAGTGGTGAGAAGAGAGCAGCCTAGTAGCTCTGCTGTTGCAATTTCCCTCCTTCCTTCCCTCTGGCCACCAGCCTTGGCATGTGTCCAGGGCTGACCACTGGACTTTCCTATGGAACAAAAACATCGATAAGATCTTTGCTCTGGCCTCTCCAATTAAATAGAATCTATTGCTTTCATTTTGGGATAATGCTGTCTAATCTATATAATAAAAGCCTAAGCGACCGTTATGGCAGAACAACCAGAACAACTTGTTGCTATCATGTGCACTGACCACCAGGGGGCAGACGCTCAATTCAGGAGCTGCCCCCTGGTGGTCAGTGCTCTCCCACAGGGTGATTGCAGCTCAGCCAGAAGCCAGACTCACAGTTGGCGAGTGCAGCGGTGATGCCGGGAGCCTCTCCCACCTCCACAGCAGTGCTAAGTAGCATCAAGAAGAGCGGTAAGGAGCAGGGAACAGGGAGGCAGTAAAGAGAGAGGGGTCCTGAACTACGAGAGGGTGCAGGCCAGGCTGAGGGACACCCTCCCCACCAGTGCACGAATTTTGTGCACCAGGACTCTAGTGGATTATCAAATCCATTAAGGTGTTAATTAGGCCACTATATCCTGGGAAATTGGATGCAAGTAAGTAAAATAAATAAAATAAAGATATAGAGAAATGGGACTCATCCAGGAGAGAAAGTGCCCACGTTTATTAGTTCCTTCTTGTCTGTTAAACTCAGAAGATCCCCTTTGTTTTGTAACAACCAGATAATTCCAGTTCCCACCGCAGATTCGATGCCGTTTCACTAACTGGTGACTAGAAGCTGCTGTCTCTCTCCTGAGCAGCATCCGTTGACTGGATGTGAGACTGGACCAGTTCCGGAGCAGATCTGTCTCTTGCTGAGGGGTAAGCACTGGCCATCCAAGGCCAACCAGGAGGGAAGAGCTTCCCTACGTCCTTTTCAGAACACAGGGTCCCAGCAACCAACCAACCAACAACAGTTAGACACAGGAGTTAAGCCGAAATTAAACTGCCGTATAGAAAATAGATGGAAAAACTACAGAATAGAAGAGACATAGACACAAATAAAAAACTAGAGAAAGTTATTCAAGAAATCATAGAGAAAGCAGAAATATTTTTCTGTAAAAAAGCTGACCTTTTCAAAGAAACAGCAAATGGGAAATAGGCTCATCTGAACGCCTGGTCCAATGGACAGCACTGCTTGTTAATTAAGTGCCCCTCCCAGTGCAAATGAACAGGCCGGTCTAACCATGGGGATGGCACTGGCACCAGCACCAGCACCAGCACCTGCACCAGCACCTTTCCTGCTCACTCCTCTGTCCCTGGGAAACAAGCATCTCCCAGTGTTCTGTATGAAAACATAACTGCTATGGGCTTAAACTGGTGACAGCCCGTGTTTCTGGTTGATTATACGAAGTTGTTTACAGAATCTGTGCTATGACTTCAACTGAGGAACAATTAAACAATACATGCCTGGGGCAAGGGGCTCTCTGGCAGGGGCAGAGGACCAATCAGCACGCGACAGGCATCTTTTCATTATCACCTCTGCAGCGCCTTGACAGGCAGCTACTGGCTCTCCCTCGGGAGTGAGATCACTTGTCACTGTCCTCAGGCGGCGTGCAGTGAGTGCCAGTTAATGCAAGGTCTTGACCATGCATTCTGTGTTGGAACAATTCACAGTGAATGTCCATGCTCCGCATGGCAATGGTTTTCTCCCCCGGCCCCTTCCTGTCCCTCCCCCTCTCTCTTTGTCACATCTCGTTTTCCCTCCTAAGCACACTGCGAGCAAACGGTAACTCACCGAAAAGCCAAATCAGGACGCCAGTTGCCTTTATGCACTGACTCAGGAACACTTTCCTGAGCAACACTATACAACTCGGCACTCTGGGCTGTCAAGGATTAAAGATGAAGAACAATAGCCTCCAGCCCAGAGGGTCTCTCTCCCAGCTCCATGAGGTGAGTCTGAGAGCCACATGGAGAGGACACCCTGGGATAAGCTCTGGGACGGGGAGGACTAACTGGCGGTTCCCGTGACCCAGCCCGAGGCTGGGCGTCAGGCACTCGCCAGATCCAGGACAACAGGAACCCACATTTCTGGGCAGGAGGCATTCACAAGCCCCAGTATATTTAGCACAATAATAATAGATGTCACTGTATCTTTGTTATGGAAGTCCTGCTGTTTTGTGTGATTTTCCCAGGCTCTCTCACAGGCTGCATACCATAGGAACTGAGCTAGAAATTTCTTCTCCCACATCTCTGCTCCTAACTATTTATAGGTTGAACTATTTTTGGCAAAAATGATTCAAGGTTGCCTCTGAAAACTTAAATTGCTGAAGTATAATAGCTATTTTTCAATGAAAGCTTGACTTTATGTGCTTGCGGAAAGCATCGCATGTTAATATGATTATTCATTTTCTCAAAAAACAGTGTAGCCTGAATTTGGGCAGCTCCGTTATATCTGTGCAAGGAATGCGGTCCTTCCCAGCTGTCCTCCTGATGATGTCACAGAACCAGCAAATCACAAAGGAAGTCAGCCCCGAAGTGACTGAACCCCACTCCAGAGCTACCCACGCAAAGAGCCTTGCCTTCTACTTTCTTCCTTTCTCCTTCCTTAGGAGTATGTCCCCGATCCGAGTGGGGAGCCTTTCACCAGAGCGAGGCCAGAGGGCAGGGGGATTCACCATGATGGAGTGTGTTGCCCGCTGTGAGCAGTGCTGCCGATGTTCCAGCCGCACAGAGCAGGGCTCACTGGTGAGCATTTGGGAAACGGAGAGATTGAGAAGATGATGGAGTTGGACAACAGCTCAAACTGACACAGCTAAGCAACACGAGACTGGAGCCAGAGCCCGAACGCTAAGCTTTCTCTGCTCTACAAGTGCTTTCACACCCAGGAAAGCAGCACAGTCACCTGAGAAATAACTTGCAAATGCAAATGCCTGGGTCCCACCCTTGGAATCAGGAAGTTTGCAGAGATGCTGGTGGAAAAGCAACCCCGGGGCCAAGGCACAGCTGCTCCGCAGATTGTTACTCAAGAGCCACCATGTCCTGCCTTGTTCCTGCCTTCCTAAGGACGAGGGCAAATACCCCTGCTACGAATGAGTGTTAACTGATTCAACCATCACAACAACCATAGAAAGCATGCGCTTGTTTTCTCCATTGTGAGAATGAGGAAACGGAGGCTGTAATCACTAAGCAACTTGTAAGCGGTTGGAGGGCTGGAGAGTGGCCAGCTGGCATTCAAGCCCAGGCAGGCTGGCTCTGAGCTGTCCTTTTAACCTCTGTATTATCCAGCCTTTCCAGTTCTGCTACCCCAAATCCTATGCAGGGTAAGGACCCCATGGGACCCACCTAGTTGGTTCATGCCAGTGACAAGGAAGTGACTTTTCTAAGCATGAATCCATGCCTTGCACCAGCTCCCAATCACTTACACTACAGCAGGTGAATCGGTGGCACAGAGGCCAGCTACCTGCTCCGTATCTTTATTTATTTATTTACTAGAGGCCCGTTGCAGGAAGAGATTTGTGCAATAGGCTTTCCCTTCTCCTGGCTGCCGGCACCGGTTTTCCTCCGGCACCCAGGACCCAGGCCTTCGCTCCGGAATGGAGCCTTCCATCTTCGCTGCTCCCGCCCGAAGCCTTCTGTCTTCGCTCCACCACTTCCTGCTTATGCATGCAAATTAACTGCCATATTTGTTGGGTTAATTTGCATATGCTCCTGATTGGCTGGTGAGTGTAACGGAGGGACAGTCAATTTACATGTTTGTCTATTATTAGGTAAGATTTATTTATTTATTTATTTATTTTTATGTTTGCATTTGATTGTTAGAGAGAGAGGAAGAGAGAGGGATAGAGAGATAGAAACATCACTGAAAGAGGAACATCATCTATCGGCTACTTCCTACACGGCCCCTACTGGGGATCATGCCTGAACCCAAGGTACATGCCCTTGTGCAGAATTGAACCCAGGACCCTTTGGTCTGCAGGCTGACACTCCATATACTGAGCCATACTCACTAGGGCCATGCTCCATATCTTTAAAAAATTAGTTGTAATGTTACAAAATTAAAATTTTCTTATAAAAATTCAATCATTTGCCTGATATATGTCCATGCCTGTAACAACACTGGGTCAGTTTCAATGGACTGGGCATGCTTTTCTGAGCCCAACACAGACCTCACAGCCCCTGCCTCCATCACTTACCTTTCCATTTGTCCAATATTGCAGAGTGAGTCCCAAAGCTGTACAAGCATGAGCTTGGGATATAGTGCTGGGGATAAGGTAGAAAAGATCCCCGTCCTGATTGTTACCAAAAGGCTTCATTTAAATAAGGGACTAAGCCAACCAACTAATCTGACCTCTAGAACAGCCATTTCCGCTGTCAAACCTATCTCTAACATTTCCAATAAATAGAAAATAAATTAAAAACTGATACAGGGAAAAAATAAACCAGATGGTCCGTGCCTGTGAGATGGAGGCTGCCAGGGTGATGCACTGTATCGTCTGTCCTCCCTTGATTCTCCCATCTGGTGACATCAGGGAGAGCACCTCCTGCCCTACCCATTACACTGGTCAGAAGATGAAGTTCAGAGTCACCTTCAGGACTCGGTGCCAGGGCCCATTCAAATGCCCCAGCTCTTCTTCCTGAAAACTGCATGTCAAGTGCTAGTGATAAAAGTCAGCTCCAACCCACCCCTGCATCTCTCCACCTCACCAGCCACTGCAGCTGGATTTTTCACCAGCATCCTTCCCATTGCTTCTGCCTGGCTGATAGCTCAAGCCTGGAGCCCCAGGACTTCTCTGAATATTTTCTTAATCCCAACAGGGACTCCTGTGGTCCTAGCACTTCCCTATAATGTCTTTCCTGGGGCTAAATCCTCTGTTTCTTCCTCCATTCCATTCAGCAATCATATCTCCATCTGGATCTATGACTGGATTTCTTATGACCACACCCCATCCCAGATGGAGACGAGCTCAGAAGCATACACTATGACAAAGCAAGTGGTTTTCTATAAAGGTGAGCCTATGACCTTTTCTCCAACAAAATGTTGAAGGAAGTCCTATCTGGGAAATAAAAGTGAAGCTGGAATGAGAATGCCCTCCCCCCCCCTCCCCCCCTCTGGGCTCTGGGGCATTCCCCTAGGTATCTGATGTACTAAGGTTCCAAAGGCAGGGGAGCTGCAGCGTTTGTACTCGGGGCCTAAAACCACTCTTAATGGGGCCAACAGGGCCTAACACTTGGCTTATTCCTTTAACCAGAACTTGGTAAGAACACCAGGTGGTCTCTCAAGTTTTCCAGTTCATAACAGCACCAATTTGACTCATAAATCTTTTCATAGTTTACTGCCTCAGAAAATGTCATGTAAGAGCCATCTAACATAAGAGAAAACAGAATAAAAAATAAGATCTCTTTAATCAGGCCACAATTATGAGAGGACACTAGTTATTTTTAGTGTTTCTGTTCCTGGGTACAAAGGTTTCTGGGGGCAAGCAGACATTAGTGAGCTCTGGGTGGCCTAAGGCACAGGATGAATTGTCATTGGAGGGTTGTAAAAGCTACAACTTCCTTTCATTTAATTGCCTTGCCTCATGGAAAGGAGCAATTAGAGTGCTGCTTGCTAATACAGAGATAAATGATTGCCTTGTTGAGAGCCTTTTGGGGAGCAGGATGTGCAGAGTGAGTGAGCTTAAAATCTAGTTTATTACAGCCTCATCCTAAGGTAGATGAAAGACCTTGCCAAAAGAAGGATTTGTAGTTTCCAACGTGGAACCTCCCAAACCCCTACAAGCACTGTGGAAAGCACAAAGACAGTGGTCAGGTGACTGTGGTATTCCAGGATGGTATTTTCGCTCATCTTCCAAGCATTTCTTCTAGCTTTGCACAAACCAGAAAAGGAAGATCATTTTTCTTTAATATATTTTGTATTGATTTCAGAGAGGAATGGAAAGGGAGAGAGAGATAAAAACATCAATGACCAGAGAGAATCATTGATTGGCTGCCTCCTGCACACCCACACTGGGGATCTAGCCCACAGCCTTGTTATGTGCCCTGACCAGGAATCAAACTGTGACCCGCTGGTTCACAGGCCGATGCTCAATCACTGAGCCACACCAGCTGGGCAGGAAGATCATCTTTTAATGTTTGACAGAGAACGGTGATGCAAGGAGGGAACACTTGGGATAAGGTATTCCAGGAGCTGATTTTCCAAGGACCAGATGCCTCACATTGTCAAAGGCAGGAACAAGAAAAAAACTGTCACTTGACATTCTGAGCCAAAGGGACCCCAACTGTTTAAATGTTTTGGATTTCTTGCCCTACTTAATGTCATTCTATAAAGTTCAGTGTTGATATGCACAGCACCACCTTAATTAGCATTTAGAGAATAAAGATCCTTTTCTCAACCTTTTCCTTGGAATGCATAGTGGGGAGGAGAGTTCTGTGATGCTACCTCTCTCCCCTCCTTCTCTTCACTCACTTTGTTGGAATCAGGCACTTAGCCCCTCATTCGCATAGCCAGAGCCCCCACTCTCAGCTCCAGAGACAGGCCTGGAGACTCTCCTCTCAAGTTCAGTTATTTCAATCCCATTGATCTCTCATTTACTTTAAGAAGTAGATTCAATAGCAAAGTATTTCTTCACTGTATTTTGAGAACTCTTCCAGGGAAAGGCCATTACTTTTTGCAGTAAGCTGAGGATAGAAACGATTTTACTGTCTCTCAGGATAACTAATTTCGATTGATCTCGTTAAGCTCTAAAACATGTTGCCACGGTTAATTATAATTCATCAATCACACCAACACATGGCACTCACCGATGGAGACAGCCCTGCGTGTTTGTTTGAGGTATGCAAACAATATTGTGCGAGATCAGTTTTAATCATCTCCTACTCTGTTCATTGTCAGGAAAATGTGATTTAAGGAAAATCATTTACTCATCCCCAAATGTATTAATGCAAAGCAAGTTTACTTTTTTATTCTTTATAAAGAAAAGCAACACAGCCAACAGAAATCAGTTGACAAGTATAAAAGGTTCTCAGTCAGTTTAATATCCATGAAGTGTTTATTGATGTGTGAAGCCAAAACATTATTTAGATAAATGCTTTTTTGTCTATGTGGATTTTGGAAAAAGAATCAGATGGGTTTCTTTATGGTTTTTTTTTCTTGGTAAACCTTGAAAAAAAAGTGTGGCAAACAAGTCAGGAGTAGTTTCAGTTCACGTTTTTTTCAGCAGGTGCTGACAGTGAGGAGCAAGTTGGAGGCTTGGAACCAAAAGGAGAGGTGTCTCCGAGGCCAGGGCTATCTGCCTCAGGGGAGCCAAATGACCAGCACTGTGGCTGGAAGCTTTATTTGCTAATGAGCCACTGGGGGGGGGGGGGCATTCATTCATTCATTGGGAAATGAATACCTATGAGACCTTCTCTTCTGGGCATTGAGCTGGGTTGAAATCAGCAATAAACAAACCAGGTATGGCTTCTATTGCCACACAGGGACAGTCTCATGAGGAAAACAAACCTTTAAATGATTGACTACAATGAAGTGTGCTGTGTCCTGGCCCCGTGGCTCAGTTGGTTGCACCATCCTCCCATACACTGAAAGGTTGTGGGTTTGATTCCTGGTCAGGGCACATTCTCAGGTTTTGGGTTCTATCCTAGGTCGGGGTGCATGTGGGAGGCAACTGATCAGTGTCTGTCCCATGGATGTTTCTTCCTCTCTCTAAAATCAATAAAAACATATCCTCGGGTGAGGATTAAAAAGTAAATAAATAAATGAAGTGTGCTGTAAATCACCGTAGGAGAACAGGGTACAATATGAGGAGGCTGAAGCAGACACCCACCTTGTATAGGGGGCAAGCAAGACATCCTGGTGGAAGTACTTTTAGGTGCATAACTAAAGATGATTCATAACTCTTCAGGTAATAAAGAAAGGAGGGTAGCTCCAAGCAGAGATAATCAGAGCTCCTTATGTACTTTTGACCATGAAATACTCACAGTCAAATTGTCAGGCCATGCATCCAATAAAGAGCAATGAATATAGTCAGGGATGTGGGGCTCGGCCAGGAAAAAAAGAATACCAAAACCAAGAACTAAACACCATCCCCTTTTAGTTGTTTGAGAACCTGTTTCTTATTCACACAGGTCCTGCAGTGGTTCTCACATGAGTGTGTTAACCCAACCAGCATAAAATTGCTCACTCACTCTGCTCTGTCCATTCCGATTTCATGGACCTTTATGGGAGAAAGCTTTTTGACATTTATGGTACAAAGGATCTTGCTAGAGGGCATTTTTAATGACAGAGGGAACAGGGAAGAAAGAGTAGTAGAGTTATCAGGGTCTAGTCCCCAGGTACCACTGAGGCCCCAGGGTATCATTTCTCTATCTGAAGTCATTGCATGCCATTCAGCACCACCCACTACCAAAGCAGAAATGAGCCCCAGCAAGATGTCTAGGCCTTTGAGGAATTCACCAGTGCGCCCGCGCTTTCTCCCAGTCTCAGGCTGCATACCCTTACATGCCATGCAGTGAGAATAAAGAACCAAGAATGAGCCCATCACTTGGAACTAACTGTTCAGTGCCTTGGAGACTTAGATAACCTTAGTGCAAATCCTCATTTCAAAATATAGACAAGACTCGGTGCATCCCCTAAACCTTCATAAATGTTGTCCTGTTCACTGAGACACTTAGGTGTGGCACTCTTCCAACCCCTCCTGTGTATTCACAGACACGTGGTTATGTTGGCAGTGTACTGAAGACCCGGCACTTCATGACTTCACACCCACCATCTCATCAGCTCTTCCAAGGCTCTCCAAAGGCTGAGCAGAGCAGGCCAACATGCTGCTCCCCCTGCTCCCCTTAACAGGACACACAAAGCCACTTCCTGCAATCCTAGTGGAGAACATAACCTTCCTCACTGCAACATGAATGCCGGGATACAACCAGACCAGCATGGAGCAAGAGGATGCAGTTCCTTTAGGAGGGATTTGACAACTACCTCTAGGATGATGGGAAAGGAATACGGGCATGAATAGAGCGAAGGAAGAAAGATTACTCTAATGACTAGAAGTTCTTGAATGTTATCACATTCCCTGGAGTCAAGAAAACGGTTATTATCCAACCCCAAAACAGAACTAATTCATGATGATTTGCATATATATATAAATGCCTGAATTATCTAAGTAAACTAAATATGACTCAAATCACAATGTAGTTTTTATTTATTTATTTTTAAAAAATCATACTTTGCGTTAACAAATTTAGGAGAGAATTATATGAACTGGGTAAACTTAACCTACACATGCAATCATGCCAGGGCACTGTTTTAGTGAGTAATATAAAGAAGAGTCTTTTCTAGGCTAATGATTCTTTTTTTAAAAAGTCCACACTGTTTCCACTTATTTTATGTTTCAAAAACACATTTATTGATCACTTACAGGCATTTCTAGGTTGAAGGTTTTAAAAGGACATGAAAATAGCATATCCTTGTAATAAATATGTCTATGAAAGTACAATTTGAATGAAAAAGTTGAACATGAAGGAAATAACTACTATGGAGACTCTAAAATTTAAATCAACTAAATTATATGATGATGTCATCTTCACTAATGAGGGAGAGAGATTTTTATTAAGAATAAAATATATCGCCCTGGGATGGGAGCATGAGTTTGTGTGTGGGGGGGAGGTTGGGGGTTAATGGGGGGGATGAAGACACATTTGTAATACCTTAACTAATAATAATAATAATAAAAAAATATATCGCCCTGGTTGGTTAGAGTGTTTAGAGCAGTGATGGTGAACCTTTTGAGCTCAGTGTGTCAGCATTTTGAAAAACCCTAACTTAAGTCTGGTGCCGTGTCACATATAGACATTTTTTTGATATTTGCAACCATAGTAAAACAAAAACTTATATTTTTTATATTCATTTTATATATTTAAATGCCATTTAACAAAGAAAAATCAACCAAAAAATGAGTTTGCGTGTCACCTCTAACACGCGTGTCATAGGTTCGCCATCACTGGTTTAGAGTGTCATCCCAATACACCCAGGCTGCCAGTTCTATTTCCAGTCAGGGCACATACAAGAATCAACCAATGAAAACATAAACAAGTGAAACAACAAACCAGTGTTTCTCTCTGTGTCTCTCTAATCAATAAAGAAAAGAATAAAATACTGCCTTTAAATCATGACACTTCAAAAATATTTTTTAAAGTTTAGCCTACTGCTAAAAAAGAAAATCCACTATTTTTTAACTGATATATTTTAAGGATTTGAAAATAATATTCTGTGATATACATGTACAAAGTTCAAATGAAAATATTTTTGAGTGTTCATAATGTGCTAAACATTGCAGATATAAAGATATGTCATTTTTATGTTTTCAAGAATCTCATAGAACAATATTTATAGACCTAACAAGCCAACTCATAAAATTATATTGTAAAAATAGCCGTAATCAGTTTGGCTCAGTGGATAGAGCATTGGCCTGCGGACTCAAGGGTCCCAGGTTTGATTCCGGTCAAGGGCATGTACCTTGGTTGCAGGCACATCCCCAGTAGGGGGTGTGCAGGAGGCAGCTGATCGATATTTCTCTCTCATCGATGTTTCTAACTCTCTATCCCTCTCCCATCCTCTCTGTAAAAATCAATAAAATAGATGTTAAAAAAATTATATTGTAAAAATACATATCATTATCTACGCAGTCAGGATAAAAATATGGTATTTACCTGTATTTATAGGTTAGCTGTTTTGAACTCTTTACTGTAAATACTTAAAATATTGGTTTGCATTATTCAGTATAATCCTGTCTTTGTGTCAAAGCAGAGCAAAATCACGTTAAAACGTGCTGGTGCGTTTCCAAAAGAAATAGGTTTATAAAGCATTAGCCAGGTATTTAAGATAACCTATGGAAACACTAAAATTCATTTCTTTTCAGAATTTAGTATTTTTGATAAACAACTTTGTAGTTGAGGATAAAAGAGGCATTTTAGAATCAGTTTGTTCAAATATTCTGGAGCGGCATTTCCTCTCTATATAAAAGGCTAAGTGTCTGACTCTTCATTGGACCAACCGACTGACTGATGGCTGGCCAGCCGGCCGGTGCATATGCCACGCGCTGGCAATTTAAAAATAAATGCTGACTCGTGCATGCACAGTACATAGAAAGCTCTCTGGACACCAATCGCACATGACACTAGAATGTATCTGAAGACCAACTATTGGCACTTTGTTGTTGTTACGTCATGCTGTTGTTGTTTATTTATTAAGCAACTTATCAATCATTGTTTATATCAATGTTTTTATATCATGATTTGTTGTTTTTATATCATATTGTTGTTGTTTATTTATTAATAAATGTATATATTATTTTCCTATACATTTTTCTAATTTTATTTTATCTCTGACACTTCTATTATAGAGAAAGTGAATAGTGATGTTAAAATATTTTGTATTTTAATTTTATAATACTATATTATATATACTATTTTGACATGTAATTTTTTGCAGTAATGTAATTACTGCATGGATCTTTCTTCTAATTAATTTCCTTTCAATGTGCATGAATCTGTGCACCGGGTCACTAGTCCTATATAATAAAAGCCCAGTGATCGAATGGCGAAACGACCAGAATGACGGCTAGACCAGCATGATGCACACTGACCACCAGGGGGCAAACGCTCAATGCAGGAGCTGCCCCCTGATGGTCAGTGCACTCCCACAGTGGGAGCGCTGCTTGGCTGACCTGATGAACAGGGCTCCCACAGTGGGCCAATCCCCGCAGGCCATACCCCCCACCAGTGCATGAATCCTGTACACTAGGCCTCTAGTTTAAAATAAAATACACTGATGCTTTAAACAGAAGTGGCCATCCTTGGACAGGTTTGTGTAATGTATTTCCTGTCATCACTACCTTGAGTTCATGGATTTATATGTGAATTGAAGCCTTTATCTATTTATGCCTATTATGTTCTAATAATATTTTGCCCAGTTACGTATTTTGGAAAGTGAATTCTGGATGCATAAAATGAGCTTATTGTTTCCAGTAATTAAACAGGTCATCATCTTAGTTAAAACTGGGTTCTAAGCACAGTATACATAAAAATATTCAGTTCTCAGAGGATTGTTGCATCTCTTTACTTACTTTTACAAAATATTTGCATATTAAAGCCTTGATAACATCGCATGCAAGGTGACTGTTGTCTCTTCCAGGACATATGTGATCGGAGCATCGCAGGGAGAATGAGCGCTGATGTTGCTCCTTAATTCAGTGTTGAAGCACAATACTGTCTAGCTCATTTACATTCTATTTCCTAAAGTCACTTCCTCTTCATATACAATGAACATGATACAATTATATCTTTTGAGATTTTTGAAACAAGGCCTTTATAGTGTAAAAATGCCAGAAGCCGGTCCACCCTTGCTGCTTGACACAGTCGCTGCAGGGAAGAAACATCTGCACAGCATATGTTTCTAGGGACCTGGTGTATATGGCATACTGTTCTTAATATGGTTGCTCCCCTTCTTAGCGCTATGTGTTTTAACCAAGGTCACCTCTCCAAGAAAGGTTGTTTCCCCAGGTGAGGATTTTTTTTCCCTGGAGTTAGGGATTAACAGGGCTAAGTAAGAGAATAAATCAGTGAAACCCCCTAGTGTTACAGAAATACCATGCACTACTTATGAAGAACTTGGACTAAGACTGTTGGCAATAAATTTGGGACTTGTTGGGCCTGCATCCCCAGGGGGCTGCCCACCAGGGAAAGCACCAAAGCCTATACCCCTGGAGACCCACTGACACAGGGCAGTCCCAGGGAAGGCAAGCAGCGAGGCTGGGAGGACATAACCTTTACTGGGTAGGATAATCTCCTTCAGTCACTTCCTTATAGCCTATCAGTAGAGCAGTAACCTTGGAATAGCCCTTATAATGGAACACAGAGATTAACCTAGACAGGATTAAACTCAACAGAACCAGATTAACAAACGCCCTAACCTTTGGAATAGAATTGATAGGATTAAACTCAACAGAACTAGATTAGCAAACGCCCTAACCTTTGGAATAGAACGGATAGGATTAAAATCAACTGGTATAAATACAGATGTAACAGGACAATAAAGACAGAACCTGGCTGGAGAACCTGGCTATGCTGATCAACTGAACGCTGTCTCCATGTCTTTCCTTCTTCCCGACTCTGTCCACACCTTTGGGAACCCTGGACCTGCTGGGGCTGGACCCCAACATCTGGCAACCAAACAGTCGAACATGTGCGAGCAGGTGAGTGAGAGTGCCCTGCACCAAGTGTGCTGCCTGCCGCCTTCCTCCGGGGCAGGGAACTCGGACTTTGCCCTTTGGAGAGCCTTGGGTGGCGGAGCACCCAGAGGTTCATCACCAGGCTTCGAGGGCGCGCTGCCCCAGGATCGCCAGGATGGGAGCAGCAATGGGAACCCGCATCTCCCTCACCTCTCCTTGGCTGGGCAGCATCTCTACAGCCCCGCGCCGCCCCTCTCTCACACCGGAGTTGCTGAACACCAGCCACCACCCTACTTTCCACCTCCCTACCAGCCGCTGACTTATTCCCAGTCGGCAGGCCCCTACTCGCATCTGGGAGAAGGGAATGCTGCCATCAACCCCCTGCACCAGCCAGCGCCCACAGGCAGTCAGCCACAGGCCTGGCCCGGACTCCAGAGCCAGGAGGCTGCTGGTTTGCCCTCGCACCATGGGCGCCCAGCTGGCCTGCTACCCCATCTTTCCGGGCTGGACGGTGGCGCTATGAGCGCCCGCAGGGATGGCTTCCGCCCCTCGGACCTGCTGCTGCCCCCCGCGCACGCCCTGGACGCAGCAGGGCGGGCGGAGAACCTGGGCCTTCAAGACATGGGGCAACCGATGGACGAGGTGCAGATCATGGATGGGCAGCACCTGCGTCTGCATGATCAGCCTGGGATTCGCAAAGGTCCCATTTTAATGACCAAGAATCCCTTGAGCCTCCCCTGTCAGAAGGAGCTGGTGGGGGCTGTGATGAACCCCAGTGAGGTCTTCTGCTTCGTCCCCGGAAGATTGTCCCTCCTGGGCTCCACGTCGAAATACAAAGTGACAGTTGCCGAAGTCCAGAGGCGACTGTCCCCGCCTGAGTGCTTAAATGCCTCAGTACTGGGAGGTGTTCTCAGAAGAGCCAAGTCTAAAAATGGAGTTCAGTCCTTGCGGGAGAAGCTGCACAAGATTGGGCTGAACCTTCCAGCCGGCAGAGGGAAGGCTGCACACGTCACCCTCCTGACGTCCTTAGTAGAAGGGGAGGCCGTTCACTTGGCTCGGGACTTTGCGTCTGTCTGTGAGGCTGAGTTTCCTAGTAAGCCGGTGGCCGAGTACTTAACTAGACCTCACCTCGGAGGACGGAATGAGATGGCAACGAGGAAGAACATGCTGCTGGCCGCACAGCAAGTGTGTCAAGAATTCACAGACCTCCTCAACCAAGACCGAACACCCAATGGGAACAACCGGCCGGCCCCGGTCTTAGAGGCGAACATTCAGAACTGCCTGTCTCACTTCAGCCTGCTGACCCACGGGTTTGGCAGCCAGGCCGTCTGTGCCGCCGTGTCTGCTATGCAGAACTACATAGAAGAGGCTTTGGCCATCATAGAGAAATCCTACATGAATCCTGGGGACCAGAGTGCAGCCGATTCCAGCAAGACCTTGGAGAAGGTGAAGCATCAGAAATGAAACAGGTGGAAACAAAGGGAAGAAGAGTCTGCAAGGGGAAAAAAATCTCCAAAACCACTCTCACCGGCACAGATGGGGAAACTCCTTGGCCAGAGGGGACAAGCTGAGCTTTCGCTTGCCTTCCCATTGAAAGGCCTGTTGGCCTCCGGAGTTGAACCTGCCCTCTGGGAGTCCTTAGGTGTGTCCTGGCCGCTGCCTGAGGGAACTGTAGGTTTAATATTAGAACGGAGCTCCACCTCGTTACAGGGGATCTTAGTCATCCCAGGAGTTGATGCAGACTACACAGGAGAAATACAGATTTTACTTTCCCCACCCACCACAACTATACAGATTCAGCCCAACCAGAGAATTGCCTAATTACTCCTGTTACCAATACATAAAATAGGGACAGCTGTTACCCAGGAAGCCAGAGGGGCCGGAGGCTTTCGATCTAGTGATGCAGCATTTTGGATACAAGAGATCCGTCCACACCTTTGGGAACCCCTGGACTTGCTGGGGCTGGACCCCAACAGAAAAAACATAAAGAGGTTGGTAACTAGACATACTTATAAGAGTTAGCACTTCTGTTTAAAAATAATTCCCTACCAAGCTTCTGAAAAAGACAGCTCCAGACTCCAGAGAGCCTGCCACCACGTCTCTGCTGAAAGTCGCCAGTCCAGCCCTGAGCATCCTTCCCTGGCCGCTGCCTGAAGGAAAACTAGACTCTCCTTACAAACAGCCCAGCCTTTCAGGTCACGTCAGTGCCTGACCACTCCGGGAAATTTGCATTTCAATATCCTACAAATAAAATGAAAATCAGATAGACCCTGTCGTCTGTTGAAATGTCAGTCTGTGCAGCTGCATTCTAAGGTGAACTTTTGAAAAGTTTCCTAACCCTATGCACATATCAATTCTGGGAAAATTTTGGCAAGAGATAATCAGTGAATTCCAATAGAAGATGGTAGTTTGAGCACACACGTAACTTACATTAATTAATGACGTTAAATTAAGGAATAGATATACATGTGTAGTTTTTAAACCATTAAAAGAAACATTGACAATTGTTATCTCTGGGGGGTTGGATTCATAATTATAGTGGAACACTGAAACTTTAATTTTATTTTTAAAATATTTAATTAATTTTAAACGTATTAGTAAGCTATGTTTTTATTTAAATAAAACATTTCAATGTATATTTTCTCTCAAAGAGTAATACAGCTGAAAGGTATATTAAAAATCATTTGGTCTACCCAGCCTCCTCTAGCCTGGCAGGTGGTTGCTCAGATATTTCTTGAATTAGTCAACTGAAAATGTTCAGACACAATGGGATGGAATATGAGTTAGATGAAGTGGAGGCTTTCCACCTGAATCAGTGAAAGGCTTCACTGGTAAAAGAGACCGAAACACCAATCTTCCAGAAATGTCATGACAGTCTAGATCAGCGGTTCTCAACCTTGGCTGCACGTTAGAATCACCTGGGAATCTTTTTAAAATTGATTTCTGGGTCCCATCCTCCTGAATTCTGTTTCTTTGTTATGGGGTGGGGCCACAACATTAGTAACAAAGAAACAGAATTTCCGGAGGATGAGGCCCAGAAATCAGGATTTTAAAAAGGTTCCCAGGTGATTCTAATGTGTAGCCAAGGTTGAGAACCACTGGTCTAGATGGAGCCAGAGGAAATATCCCATGGAGGAATGACCTTGTAGGGCAAGAAAACTAGAATGAAGTGCAGAGGCCAGCCTAAGTGCAAAGCCCTGGTCTGGAGTCAGGTGTGCGTGGCTTTGTGTGGGCTGCTTTCAGCAAGAGGTTTCTTCTGCCTTATCTGATCAATGAGTAATAACTGAAAATTGCAATATAGGATTGATGGGAAGGTAAAATAAGCTATGCAATGCTTATGGCTATGGCTCACAAACAATACAATAAAATAAACAGAGAGTTAAATTTTAGCTTTTACCAGTTTCACTAATTACCAGGTTAGGCTTGTTTGTAGTCCTCTGATACTAGTAGTGTCAAGGGCTTTATACTAGAACTAGGGGTCCGGTGCACGAAATTCATGCACTGGGTGTGTGTGGGGGGGAGTGTCCCTCAGCCCAGCCTGCCCCCTCTCACATACTGGGAACCCTCAGGCGTTGACCCCCATCACCCTCCAATCGCAGGATCAGCCCCTTGCTCAGGCCTGATGCCTCTGACAGAGGCATCAGGCCTGGGCAGGGGACCCTCATTTCTCCCCATCACTGGTTCTGCCCCCAGCCCAGGCCTGATGCCTCTGGCCCAGGTGTCAGGCCTGGGCAGGGGACCCCCAGACCCCTCCGATTGCTGGCTCTGCCCCTTGCCCAGGCCTGATGCCTCGGCCAGAGGCGTAGACCCTCATCACCCTCTGATCGCCTGATCGGCCCCTTGCCCAGGCCTGACGCCTCTGCCAGAGGTGTCAGGCTTGGACAGGGGACCCCCATCTCCCCCCAATCACTGGCTCTGACCCCCACCCAGACCTGAGGCCTCTGGCCCAGGAATCATGCCTGGGCAGTGGACCCCCATCTCCCTCTGATCGCTTGCACCACCCCACGCCCAAGCCTGACGCCTCTGACCCAGGCTTCAGGCCTGGGCAAGGGGAACATCATTTCCCCCCAATCCCCGGCTCAGCCCCCCACCCAGGCCTGATGCCTCAGCCAGAGGAGTTGACCCTCATCACCCTCCGATCACCAATCACTGGATCGGCCCCTTGACCAGGCCTGAGGCCTCCAGCAGAGGTGTCAGGCCTGGGCAGGGGACCCCAAGCTCCCCGCGGTTGCAGGCTCCACCCCTGCCCAGGCCTAACACCTCTGGCCTAAGCATCCGGCCAGGGCAGCGGGGACCTGCAGCTGCAGCGGCCCCGCGATCGTGGGCTCCGCTTTAGGCCCAGGCAAGGGACCCCTAGCTCCCGGGACTGCCAGCTTTGACCGTGCCCAGCTCCCATCGCTGGCTCCACCCCTACTTCCTGCTATCACTGGCCAGGGCGGCAAAGGCACCTGATTCTCTGATCATGGCTGGGGGGCAGGGAAAAGGCGGCCCCAGGGCCGCCTTTTCCCTGCCCCCCACCTCTTAGCTCCCCCCTGGGTTTCTGATCATTGTCAGTGGCAGGGGGCTTCTTCCTGTTTTCCCTTTCGCCTCCCTGCATTGTGCCTACATATGCAAATTAGCCGCCATCTTTGTTGGCAGTTAACTGCCATCTTTGTTGGCAGTTAACTGCCATCTTTGTTGGCAGTTAACTGCCATCTTTGTTGGCAGTTAACTGCCATCTTAGTTGGCAGTTAATTTGCATATAGCCCTGATTAGCCAATGAAAAGGGTAGTGTCGTACGCCAATTACCATTTTTCTCTTTTATTAGTGTAGATACTTCTTTAGAAAGTGTTTCTAAAGGGATCATAGGGGTAAAATATTTCTTAATTTTTAAATGAGTCTCCCTCTGTAACCTATCTTTTCTCATCATACTCATACTAGTATTCTTGTCCTTAGTGAAAAAAGCAAATGTAAATATGTAATAGTTTTTTTTATCTTTAAATTCTTTATTAGTTAAGGTATGTAATAGTTATTTTAATTCATTTTTGTTCTTTAAAGTGCTTGAAGCTAAAATATTAAGAAGAAAGGTGTTAATAAAAACTGATAATAATTCTAAATATGATGGGTACCTCTTCCTTTAAAATAAGAATTCAGACTTGGAAAAAATGGTAGTGGATTTTTATTTTTTATTTTATCCAACCTTCCATCAGCTTTAAACTTTTGGTAAAAGAAGCTTCTCTGATCTTAGAAAGAGAATTTCCTAGACACTTTGCCATTTTATTTTGTTAAACTAACATCTGAACACATGATTGCAAACAATTTACTAGTGTCCTCTTTTCATTATTCTTGATGCCTATTTTATATTCATTGACAACATTTCAGAAATTACATATATTTTTAATTTTAAAATTGCCATGCCATCTCTGATTAGATTAATTCTTTTCCATCCTTTCTGAAATCAACTATCATCATAGGAAGTGAAAAGCCACACAGTCACAAATGGATATTTTGGTTTGCAAGGAAGTTGTACTAATCTCACCGCTTTATTCTTCTGAATAAAACCTTAGGTTTGAGTTCTTTTGCATCAATCATATATATTTCATGGTGAGTGATACTGGTGGGAAGTGACAAATGATTGTTTCAGGCATGTCTGGCTCATTTTTATCACCAACAAATTTTATTCTATACGGGGGTGACAGAATGAGAGGGAATCACTTCTGTTCTTTCACAGGAAAGCATAACGTGTGTGCTTCTTTCTCTGCCTGGGATTTTATGCACTGAGTTCCTTCCACTTTTGGATTACCTTTTATTTAATGCTTTTCTTAATCACTGTTATCCTTTCAAAGTTCACCCAGTGAATTTACATGAAAAATAGTATTTTGTAAAAGAAACTATATATTATAAATGTTTCAAATACATTTTTATATGCTATATGCATGTTAGAGATTTCAAAAGCTCATTAAATATTGTGTGGCACATTTTCTTCAAATGAATGCAATTTCAAAGGGCCCATTAAACTTCTGTGGTTTTTAATTAATAAAATTGAATCACATTCATTTTAAAATTAAAAGCATACATTTTCAAAACTTGAGGAACATAAGAATAATTTACATCTTAAAAGTGATAAATAATTGAACTACAGCTTTGTGAAGGAAGGCCCAAGGTGAGCATAAAACACCACTCCTGCACTTTCCTGGCATGGCTGACTTGACACCAGTGTCTGCTCTGTACAAGAATTTCTCTAGCTGGGGAAAGGTTCTAGACCAGTGGTTCTCAACCTTCCTAATGCCGCGATCCTTTAATACAGTTCCTCATGTTGTGGTAACCCCCAACCATAAAATTATTTTCGTTGCTACTTCATAACTGTAATTTTGCTACTGTTATGAATCATAATGTAAATATCTGATATGCAGGATGTATTTTCATTGTTACAAATTGAACATAATTAAAGCATAGTGATTAATCACAAAAACAATATGTAATTATATATGTGTTTTCCGATGGTCTTAGGCGACCCCTGTGAAAGGGTCGTTCGACCCCCCCAAGGGGCTGCGACCCACAGGTTGGCGACCCACAGGTTGAGAACTGCTGTTCTAGACAATGAGTAAGCAGCAGAGCAGAGAGCAGTAAATGCCTGTAATGTGTGTAGATGGAGATCAAAAGGTCAACATAAAGCTGTAACAATTTCGAACAATGAAGAGTAATATGTAATTGCATAAAATACAGAGCTATAACAATGTGATGAAGGATGGAACATTGCTCCAGAGTGGGAAACACCTATTTGAAATAAAAGAGAATTGCAGAGACTTTGAAAGAAATTAAAAGACAACTCCAATTTAAAAATGGGGAGGAGAGGCGGGCAAGAGGCAAAGGTGAAACCATTAGAATTTTTACCAGATGATACATGCAGACCCCTACACTGCTCTCCCCAAACACTCCAACAACTCATAACTTTAACCAGGCAATAGTGTTAGAGGCATAGCAGACCTTCTAAAGGAAAAGCAAGGTAACCCAAGGACAACAGAGGCAATGTATCCAAAACTCTATGTTAATTTCTTCTAAGCTTCACAAAAGACAGAAACAGAAAGAGGACACAGCATAACATTGAGGGAGAGAAAGAAAGGAAGGAAGAATGTAGCAGATCAAGGCCATGTAAAAATGATTGTCAGGATAAAAGGATACATTAAAAGCCAACTCAAAGGATTTTGAATTTAAAAAAAAAAAAACATAGAAGAAGGTAAATCCTGTGTTTTGATTTTTAAACAACAACAGAAATCTGAATCTAGAAAGCAGATAAATCACAAGTGATTCTTCACCTTGTCAACATACGGTGGGGCCTTGACTTACGAGTGTCCAGACTAACGAGTTTTTTGAGATACCAGCTGTCTCTCAGCTGATTTTTTGCATTGAGTTGATAGAGTAATTTGAGTTAATGAGCTCCTTAACAAGCTCGGTCTTGGAACGAATTAAACTCGTAAGTCAAGGTCCCACTTTAGTTTAAACCACCAAATCCGTTAGACGGTTAGATCTACATGCATTCAATGTTCAAAAGGACCTACAAAATGAGGTCCTTTTCTCAGGACCATTTTTATAATGGTCCATCTGCTTCGCATTGCAGCAAATGAATTCCCTCCTCGCCCCCTGGCAGCAGCCTCCACGATGGCCCTGCCAGCTCACCAGCATCTATTCCCAACATTCTTCCAAGCACTGGGCACCCACCGCTGGGCCCTTCTTTCTGTCCTCATGTGAGTTGAATTACTTGCTTTTCTCTCCACTTAGAGGACCTGGAACCCATATATGCATGTGCTTCATTCTTCATTATCATTTGAATATGAGTTCAAATGGGGTCACAGCTTGCCCCACAATCCAAAAATGGTCAGTCACACCTCACCCTGATCCCCTCCGCTTTACCACCTTACTTTCTTTGTAGGAAATGGTGACACCTGAAAGTACAGCAGGGTTGTTTGCTTGCTCGCTCAGCTGTTGATGGTCTAACTTCCATCCCCAGAAGATCACTTCCACGGGATTGGCGGCTTTACCTCCTCTGTACACTATTGTGGCTCTGGTACCTAGAACAGACCTTGGCCCCAGAAAATGCCCAGAATATTTACTGAATGAACAAATCACTGCAATTCTACATGACATGTATTTCAAAGCATTTAATAAAATTGTCTGGAAAGGAATAAAATAACCTCAAATACCTGAAGTATAAACGATGGTAATCTAAGAGACTAACTGTCCTGAGAAAGGTACTAAGTTCTGATTAGCATCCACAGGACTCCTCTTTTACGTGGGATGCAGTAACTGCACTAGAGCACCGAGGCTCTGTCCTCACAGCACCAGTGCGGGCTGGTTGGTGGGGAACAACAATATATCAGCAGCATTGCCTATGTGACTCCAATCAATTAGAGCTAATTAGTTAGTAGCCATGGTGCTATGTAACATTGAGCCAAGAGGTCATTTTATCATCTTACATGCTTAATAGTGAGAACAGAGGCAAGGGACAAGAGGAAAAGGCTTTTTAATAGCGTTAAAGGGATTTCCTTGATTGCTTTTCCATAAATTTCATAAGAAAAGCTACCATTTTCTATACTATACAAAGTCTTCAATGCACACGTTTTGCTTTAATTTCTACAACAGTCCTCTGAGGAAGCATAGCGCCCCCTGGTTTTTTTTGTGTTTTTTTTTTAAGTAAAGTTGAAGGTCAGAAAGGTTAATTAGCTGTCCAAACTGCACAGCTGGTAGGTGGTGGACCTGGGATGTAAGCATAACTTAAGTGCCTTGCATATTCCACCACATTCTCCAGGTACAGGGTCTTCTATGAGCAGACCCTGTGTTGTTCTTGGTCACATGAGAGAATCCCCCCTCAGCCTCTCCCCTGGCCCCTTGGGACAAACCCAGAAGCTTGCAGCCCTCTGTGCAAACCAGCCCATTCCCCTGATCCAGACGTTACTTTCTCAAGTGGACGCAGAGAAGCATGTTTGCACCCCTGTCCTGATTTTCTGCCTGGCAGTATCATTCTCTCAAGCAAGCTTGGGTTTCCGTGTGGAATGAAGAAGGGAAAATTGGCTATCATAATCAGAACTAAGCTAAAATTGATATTTCAGGGTTTGCTATTGATTTGTGAATTTGGAAAAACGTTTTGGACATGTGCAGTGTGCAGTACGCTGCCTGGCTGGGAAGGCAATGCACAGTGCAGATGCTTCCATGCACTAACCTGGCCCATGGCAGGCCTCGCTCACCGATCATGACACCATTTCGGATTGAACCCAGGTCGCTCTGGTCTCAGAATCCTTGTAATCTCCCTAAGAAACCACCGCCCATCAGCCAGCATTGTCATGAGAAGTGAAACCATTTGCTACACCTGTGGATGGGGAGAAAAAAGTTAACCCGTCTTGGAAGAATGAATTGGATTCAGCTTTGTGATAATGAGGGAAAGGGCATTTCAAGATGAGTGAACATTCTAGAAGACAGCAGAGAATCAGGAAAGGAAAGAACTGTTTTTAGGAAAACACAGACTTAGTGTCATCGCTGCTGTGTGTAGAGTAGTGAGTGCCAAAGATGGTCCTACCTATCCTGCTGATACACTGAAAATGTGCCCGCTGAACAAGAATGGCTATTTGGAATGGTGGTCCTAAAGAGATTAAGGTAGAACCTGTCAAAGGGTAGAGCTTAGTGAGGCAGCCATGGAGACACAGAGATAGTCCCAGTCAGATAAGCGCTGAAGGCTACAGTCAGGAGAACGACAATGTGATTGTTCACTGGATCCCAGGCATGGCCATAATGAAGAGATAAGGCATGTGTCCGGAAGCCCAGGTGTTTCAGGACATAGGAAGGGACCAGTCACAGGAGTGAGGAAAAGGGAGAGGAGTGAAAGTTGTGCAACGTAGCTAACAGTTTTTAAGAGTCTGATCAAAACTAGGTGTTTTACTTACAGTATTAACAACATTTTGCAGCAATTCTAAGGAGTAACCCCACTTTACAGAGCAGGTACATTCTCCAGGCGTAAGGCATGTGATTGAGAAATGATTGACTTTGAAGCAATCTGGCTGCAGACTCATGTACTAACCCAGGGCCTAGAGCAGCAGCAATAGCAGAAGATGAGACCCCATTAGAAATGTCAATTCTCAGGTCCTACCACAGACCTGCTGGGTCAGAAATCCCAAGAGTGGGGCCCATGTACCAAGGGCTTTCACACATCTGGTTCGGAAATCACTTAAATTTGAGAAGCAATGTATTAAAGCACTATACATCTTCTTTAATATAGTTTTATTGAGTTCAGAGAAGAAGGAGAGGGAGAGAGAGAAACATCAATGATGAGAGAGAATCATTGATTGGATGCCTCCTGCATGCCCCCTACTGGGGATCAAGCCTGCAACCCAGGCATGTGCCCTTGACTGGAATCCAACCTGGGGCCCTTTCAGTCCATAGGCTGATGCTCTATCCACTGAGCCAAACCAGCTAGGGCTGTACATATTTTGTTTCTTCTTATTTTCTTCCCAGATTTATTGAGACACTAGAGGCCCCAGAATGTACAGAATATACAGAATGTACATAATTCATGCAAGGGGCTCAGCCCTGGCAGCCACGGAGGCTTGCCTCAACCCTCGCAGCCACAGCTTCATCCAGAAGGTCGTCTGGAAGGTTGTTCGGCTGTCCGGTCTAATTAGCATATTATGCATTTATTATTATAGATAATTAATACATAGCATGTGTAAGTTTAAGATGTACAGCATGTTCATTTGATACACCCATTAGTTGCAAATTTATGGCCACCATTGACCACTATATACATTTTACAGCTGACTTCAGCTGAGGTATGATGCCTGGATGACAGAGTCTAGACCAGCCGTGGGCAAACTACGGCCCGCGGGCCAGATCCAGCCCGTTTGAAATGAATAAAACTAAAAAAAAAAAAAAAAAAAAAAAAAAAAAAAGATCGTACCCTTTTATGTAATGATGTTTACTTTGAATTTATATTAGTTCACACAAACACTCCATCCATGCTTTTGTTACGGCCCTCCGGTCCAGTTTAAGAACCCATTGTGGCCCTCAAGTCAAAAAGTTTGCCCACCCCTGGGACAGACTTCAAATAGAGAGTTGAACGTAGAAACAGTTTTTTTTTTTTTTTATAAAATATATTTTATTGATTTTTTACAGAGAGGAAGGGAGAGGGATAGAGAGTTAGAAACATCGATGAGAGAGAAACAATGATCAGCTGCCTCCTGCACACCCCCTAAGGGGGATGTGCCCACAGCCAAGGTACATGCCCTTGAGCAGACTCGAACCTGGGACCCTTCAGTCCGCAGGCCAGCGCTCTATCCACTGAGCCAAACCGGTCAGGGCTAGAAATAGTTTTTGAGAGGAGACCATGAGCTCGCCATCCTCCCTGTTCAGCTGAGGATGATCAGTGAGTAATTGGTGGATGTGAAAGGCCAGGGCCTGAGACAGGGAGGCTGGAATAAAGATGAGCTGTGTATGCACATAGTGGGTTTGCTGAAAAGGCCCAAGGGAAGAACACTGTTTTCTCTTCCTGCACGGCCTTAGATGTCACCTCCTATTACAGGCTAAAGTGAAGCTGGAAAATTAAGGGAGAAGATAATTTCTAGAAAGAGCTGATAAAACAGTGACTAGCACCAAAGTCAATCCAAGAAAAGATTATTGAACTTGTGAATTTATTCACTGAATTTCTTAGAGAAAATAGTATCAACAATGTAGAGGGAGAGAATTTTTTTAAGGATTGTCATGAAGGTGCATTGAAGGAAATATTAATGGCAAACATGGACAATGCTTATGAGAAGTTTAACAGTGAAGGCTAAGAATCAATAGGGAGATGGTGACAGCAGGGCAAAAAAAGGTGTGTAAATGCACGAAGGGCTACTGGTTGTATGACCACAGGAGTGCCATTCACAAGAAATGTAAAGCAGGGTCCTCCCTGAAAATGACATTGGTCATCTTCCTCCGAGAAGGTCTTGAGTATAGAATTGACATTTCTCATTTCTCATCCCACCACTCAAAAGAAACACTAAAATCAGCCCGTGGTTCCAGTAGTCTAGCTTTGCTAGACAGAAAGAAATGAAAACATAACTAAGCTTCTTAGCTATTTAGGGTCTTTAGGTCAACGACTCTAAAGTGTGGAAAAGGGGGAATGTATACTCTGAGATTAAAACTGACACATTCTTGCAATATAATTTTTCATTTGCTCAATATGCCTGGGACCTATTGTTTAGGTAATACAACTAGAATCCAGGAAAGGGAGCCTGATAAAATCTATAAAGGAAAGGACAATACAGTCAACATAAGTGATTTTCACATAGTGGTACTCTGTAAGGGAACACAAGTATTTCAGAATGACGGGGTGTGGGGAGGGATGGTTTAGAAATGTAAGGTCACAGGTTTCACCAGGGCAAGAACAGCTCTTCTCGTGGAAGGATGCAGGGTCAGAAGGAAACAGGGAAGCTCCCGACCAGCCACTCTTGCCTCGGAGTCCTATGTGCTATCTGACAAAAGCAATGACATGAGCAAGGTGTTTCCCAGCCTCGGGTTCCTCATCTAAAAACTGAGAACGATAGCAGTACCATGCAAAACGATGGTCTCTCACAGGTATTACTACAGAGATTGAATGGGGGCTCACTCCAGGAGAGGAAGGGAATTGGTTTCATGTCCACCTTTCATTCTCCATCCCATGAGCTCAGGGAGAAAGCAGTGAGTAGTGGGAAGAACTCCTTCAAAATTGGTTCCCCTTAAAATAGCCATTAACACACAACACAAACAGAACTGACTGATAGTGTGATATGGATTTGGCTGTCAATACATCTTTGCTCCAAATGCTGCATTTGTAAGTAGATCGCGTGCTGCCCTTTCCTCTGAGCATGCAGCCGATCTGCTGTTACATTTCTCAAACACTTCTCAGGAGACAAGTGTCCCTCCCAGTAGTGTCATCTCAGATGCCTTTCTGTGGGAGGATGGGCTGCCCACTCTGACAGTAGCAAGAGAGCTCACCTTCTGTCCACAGAGAATGTGGGTCATCCTATACACACCCACCCTCGCTGTGCAGAGCTGACTTGCTAGGTTTCCCTTAGAGTACAAACTTAACGACCTCATCCAGCTCAGAACTAATTCACTTAAACTCACGCGTCAGTGGTGAAGACTGAACTGCTGGGCAAATCCTGGTGTATGTCTGAATTGACAAGCACCAACAATAGCCACTCCATCTGCGGTTTCCTCGGCTATGGGGACTGTGTCTGCAGTGTGAGGAAGGCAGCCAGAGCAGGAGCAGCTGCAAGGACGCTGCCTGCATGTGGGGTTTACCTTGCAGGGCCCCAGTCTACACACCTCAGGTACTGCAAGTGTGGGTCCAGCCAACCCCAGCTCTCTGCGAACCCCCTTAGCTGCAGGACTACGCCTGGATTGGGTCTCGCTAAGTCACAAACGGTTTGTTTTTCATTTTAAAAAATACTTTCATTAAATGTATTGGGGTTGCATTGGTTAATAAAATATATAGGTTTCAAGTGTACAATTCTATAATTTCTCATCTGTATATTGCATTGTGTGTTCACCCCTCAAAGTCTAGTCTTCCATCACCATTCATCCCCCCTTTACCCTCTTTTATCTGCCTCCACTCCCCTTTCCTCTGGTAATCACCATACTGATGTCTCTGGATATAAGTTTTTTTTTTTTTTGGCTTAATCCCTTTACCTATTTCACATAGACCCCTTCCCCAAACTCCCCCACCCCATGATAGTTGTTAGTCTGTTATCTGTATCTATGAATCTGTTTCTATTTTGTTCATCTTGCTCATTATATGCCACAAAGAAGTGAAATCATATGGTATTTTTCTTTCTCTGACTGGCTTATATCACTTAGCATAATACCTTTTAGGTTCATCTGTAGTGTCACAAAACTTAAGATTTTCTTCTTTTTACAGCTGAGTATTATTCCACCATGTAACTGGACCACAACATGTTCCTCCACTCATCTACTGATAGACACTTGGCCTGCTTCCAAATCTTAGCTATTATAGTCTTGCAATGAACATAGAGCTGCATATATTCTTTTAAATCAGAGTTTCTGGTTTCTTCTGACAAATTTCCAGAAGGAATTGCTGGGTTATGAAGCAGTTCCATTTTTCAATTTCCATTTTGAGGAAACTCCATACTGTTTTCCACAGTGGCTGCACCAGTCTACATTTCCACCAACAGTGCACAGGGGTTCCATTTTCTCCACATCCTCGCCAACACTAATTTTTTGTTGATTTATTGGTGATAGCCATTCTGGCAGGTGCAAGGTGACCCCTCCTTGTGGTTTTAATTTGCATTTCCCCTGATGATTAGTAGCACTAAGCATCTCTTCATATGTCTATTAGACATACGTGTGTCCTCTTTGGAGAAGTGTCTATTCAGGTCTTTTGCCCATTTTTTAATTGGATCATTTGTTTTTTTTGTTAGGTGTTAGGTTGTACAAGTTTTTTTAAATAGATTTTAGATATTAACACCCCTCTCCCCCATCAGATGTATCTTTGGTGAATTTGTTCTTCCATTCAGTAAATTGTCTTTTTATTTTGTTGCTTATTTCCTTTGCTGTGCAAAACCTTTTTAGTTTGATGTAGTCTCATTTGTTTGTTTTTTTCTTTTGTTTCTGTTGCCCAAGGAGACATATCAAAAAAATATTATTATGAGAAATGTTTGAGATTTTATTGCCTATGTATTCTTCTAGGAGTTTGATGGCTTTGAGTCTATCATTTAAGTCTTTAATCCACTTTGAGTTTATTCTTGTGAATGGTGTAAGAAGGTGGTCTAGTTTCATTTTTTGCAAGTATCTGTTCAATTTTCCCAACACCATTTATTAAATACACTATTTTTACCCCATTGCGTGTTCTTGCCTCCTTTGTCAAACATTAATTGACCATAAAGATGTGGGTTTATTTCTGGGTTCTCTATTCTGTTCCATTGGCCTATATGTCTGTTTTTATGCCAGTGCCATGCTGTTTTGATTACTATGGCCTTATAGTATAGTTTGATATCAGGCAGCATGATTCTTCCAACTTTGTTCTTCTTTCTCAAGATTGCTGAGGCTATTCAGAGTCTTTCGTGGTTCCATACAAATGTTTTGAACATTTTTTCTAGTTCTATGAAATATGCCATTTTTATTTTGATAGGAATTGTATTGAATCTATAGATTATTTGTTCAAGGGAAGGACACAATTCCATGCCTGTGTGTGTGCATGTGTGCATGTATACAATTGTGTGTCTGTGTCTATGTGATGGTCAGTCTGCAGAAACTATGTCACTGAGAAAAAAAAAACACAGAGTTCTAGAAAGGAGTTAAGTGTCAGAGGCCTGCAGCAGCCAACCTCTTTGTTAAACCAAAGAGCTTGGGCAGAGCAGAGCCCAAGAATATAGCTCTTGACAGAGTTATCACATAAGAATTATCTGGGAAACTTTTGAAAATGCCTGATGCCAAGGACCCGGATATTCTGATTTAATTGTTCTGGAATCAAACCTGGATATTTATTTTTTATGTTCCAGGTGATTCTACTCTGCAGCCAGCTTTAAGAACCATTCCCCTTAACCCCAGTACAGAGGCAATAGGAATAGTAAGTTCCTAAGATAAAATCAGGTTCAGGACTAAGAAATACAAGGTTTCAGGTCCTGTAACCTGCTGTCCATGGGCTTAGCATATCTGCCTTTACCACTGCTTGAAAATGAGAAACCCACCTTCCCATGCCTCTCTCTCTCTCTCTCTCTCTCTCTCTCTCTCTCTCCCTCCCTCCCTCCCACCCTCTCTTAATGTTTTTATTGACTTCAGAGAGGAAGGGAGAGGGAGAGAGATAGAAACATCAATGATGTTAGAGAATCATTGATTGGCTGCCTCCTGCAAGGCCCCCACTGGGGCTCGAGCCTGCAACCCGGGCATGTGCCCTGACTGGGAATCAAACCCTGACCTCCTGGTTCATAGGTCAACCACTGAGCCACACCAGCTGGGCTGTGCTTCCTTCTCTAGCTCTTTGTGGGGACACTGTATCACTTGAGCTTAGCTCCTGTGTGCTCACTGCCGGCAGAGCCAAGCTCTGATGTACCGGGTTATTGGCACAACTCCCTCTCCTGCTTGCCTCACCCAGCTGAGGCCCTCTTCCTGCCACAGTTGTGGAAACTTGTACTGAATCCTCAATTATCCCAAGTGATCCCATTTGCAAGGAGTGATTTGTACATACCAGATCAGTCTTATAAAAGAAGGTACTTCCATTGATGGGCAAGTAATAGCTCTCCACTAATTAGAGATCAGAATCTCAGTCCTGACCCTGACCATTCATTTAGGCTGGTCCTCCAAAATCGTTAACATACTCGAATGAGTCAACTGTAGTTCAAAGGGGGTCAAATGTAGGCCCACTGAGGAACTGTGAATGCTCTAGGCCCCATGTAAGTCAATGAGCTCCATGTGTCCATGTGCTTCTGTTAAAATAAGTTACTGCACGTCCCATCCTCCAACAATCTCTGCCTCACCTTTAACAAATGACTGAGAGATCATTACCCTAACAGGGTTACACTTAGAAATATTATCCCCCTCCATCCTTGTACCGCCGCAAGGAAGAGACCAATAGACCCAATCCGGTTAAACCCTCTGCTTTCCTCATTCCTGGCAGAAAGCCCAAGTGTCCTAGGACAACTAGATTCACCAGGACCAACATGCATATATGGTTCTGAATATCCCCTAATGGGACTCAGACTCCTGTATCTTCCAGATTCCCCAAACACTCTGGTGTTGTGAGTAAGCCCTTCCTTTCCTGGAACAGAAAATCAACCACCCCCTGGGGACTTTTCTCTAAAGCCTTATCAAATGATGTTTTGTCTTGTTTTCCCCCTAGTACTCCTACATTATGTACCACTCATCATGGAGTTCAGAGAGGGGCGCTTCCAGAGTGCTTTTCTTCCCATGCCCTAAAACGAAAACTTCACCTCCATGACTCCTTCTTACTTCTGTTATTTACAATCTTCAGATAGCCTCCCCTACTCACCAATAATACTTATACCTGAAAGTAATTCATGAAATAAATTATCATCATTATTGGTGATATCAGTATGCATGTAGATTATCCAACCACCATAACTATTTCTCAGTTTGTTAACCGACTCCTCTCCAATTTTCATGTCCTACATCTTAAATATTCATACCTCAGTTCCTAGCATTACCAATTACTATATCACTTCCAAAACTACATTACCATCTAGTTACTACTCTAATATCTTCATTGCTACCTTACTCAATCCTTGGCCTCTGACCATATCACATTAGCATTGCCTACAATCTCCCTGTGCTCACACTCCTTCGCTGATTTAGAGTTCATTGTCCATCATTATTATGCTTTAAATGAATCCACTTCAATATCCTTTTCCAGTCCTGCTCTGGTGTCAAAATGCCAAGTTGGTTTTAAACAAATCTCTGTCACCCCCATACATCAAGTCACTTCCATACTTTAAGACTGAACAAGATGTATGTGAAAATGAGCAACTGCGCTGAAGACTCTTACTTTCAATTTATAAACACAGCCCTCAAATGAGTTCTCAGCCCAGCATTTTTCTGGTTAATTTACTCTCTCACTAGGATTATTGTTTCATACCTTTTTCCTATCTTCCCATATGCTCAACCCACCTCATTCTCAGTTAATTGCTGAACAACTTTGCTTAACCACTCACCACCAACCCAACTAGCTTAACTTCCTCAGTAAGGAAGTATCTATCTTCCCTCCTGATCCAGTGAGAGGCTGAGGCAAAATCCTTTCCAAGAGTTGCCAGTACACCTGGCTCACTTCCCCAGCTCCTCTCTCCTGTACCCATTCCAGTCAGGCTCTTATTTCAGTTGTGGATGCCATTCTTGTCAGGTGTCCAGCGTGCAATTCTCAGTTCTCATTTACCTGACTGCTCCATAGAATCTGTCATGATCGATCACTCCTTTGTTCTTGAACCATTTCCCTCCCTTGGCAATGAGGGCATCATCATCTCCTGATTTTTCTCTTGCCTCATTGGCTGCGCCTTCCCTGTCTCTATTGTTGGACCCTCTACTTCCTGAGGTCCCAAGCTGGCATAGCTCAAAGTTCAGTTCTTCTTCTTTCGCTCTTCTACACACACTCCCTTGGTGAGTTCATCCATATGCCTAGCTTTACAAAACATGTCCATACGAAGGCTCTCAGTTTATCTCCAGTCCCTCCTTTTCCCTGAGTTCTATACTTATGTACCCAATGCCTGTGTGACATCCCATTTTGGCTGACTGGCAGCCATGACACCTGGGAGAATGATTCACCCAGTTGTCTAGGAAGAAACAAAACAAAAGCAACTCTAGATCCATTTGACACTTTTATTCTCTTATTCCTTATAGGCAAATCATTAGCATTTCCAATCAACTTTAACCTTAAACTAGATTTTTAATCCAATCCCTACTTTCAAAATAATAACAGTTACTACAGTTGGGCTACCTTTGTTCAGCAGACTGTTTGGTGTTACATATGCTAGGTTTGTGGATAATATTCATCTTTACATTTCTTCTTGGAATAGATGGGCTATATCACTTCTTTTGGGGGAGGGAAGGTAAATTATACACCTTGGCTACTTACAAAAGAAATTTGTACAATTTTAGGCAAAGCCTGGAAAACAGATATAAGTATGTATTGTGTGCATGAATGTATATATGCAGTATAAGAAGAAAAGATTACAGGTTACATCTGAGTGGTCAGAATAAAATACTATGCCAAATGTTATTTTGAACATCACTATATCAGTTCAGCAAAATTAATGCTTGTAAATGCAGAGAGCATAACTAAGAGAAAACCATTAGCTAAAGGCTATAATCTTATCCCACTGGAAGAAAATGATTGTAGGATAAAAATGTTCAACACAGAACCAGAAATAAAGCCCTTTAAATGCCCAAATCGCTTTCAGAGTACACAGATTTTGTGAATTCGAGACAAAAATCCCAAACTGGTGTATCTTCCTGCTCACCCTTTAAGCAATTCAAGCTTCAATGTCACTATGTGATTATATCTATCTTGTAGGCCCATTTTTTTTCTTTCTAATTTTTCTTCTCTTAGCCATCCCTGTCTTCTCCTCCCCAGCACCTCCCACTGGTTTACACCCACCTCCTGCTAGTGTTATTGCCAAAGCTTCTAGGTGATTTGATAAATCCCCAAACTTATCCCTCCAGAAACCATCTCATGTACTTCAGCAAGAAAAATCTTGCTCTAGTATTACTTTCATCAAAATCCTCCTAACCCATGATTTGTGACTACATATTTCTTAAAAACATATATAAAGGCTTCTATTTGTCTTTTATATATATAAGCATATATGTGTTTGTGCATTACCATGGTTCACAATAATGCCTATTTTGTAACTAACAAAAAAAGAGTGTATGTTTTAAATTGTTATTGGAGTCCTGAGTTTAAAGTTACTCTGCACAGACTGAGCACCAGGTGCTTTGGGAGAAGAAATCAGAAATGCAGAAGCAAAGCAGAAATGTCCTGTTAATGACCCCACCCCAAGCAGGGTGATTTATCCTAACATCTGACAAGTACGTTGGCAGCACAAAGTGTAGAATAACTTCAAGAACATGCAGAGGTCCCGGGATGGATTGATTTTCTGTTTTATATGAAAAGTAAAATTAAGTGACAAAGAGAGCAATTGTTCTGAGAAATCAAACACTGGGGTTTTTGTTCAACAGCAGATGCTGCTTTTGTCAGAAATTAACCCATGGTACAGGGGGCTCCCTTTCATCCTGGACTACGTTAATTCCGTAAGACACAGGCTAGGCCTGAGCTCTGGAATGATCCTCATGAGAGCAGCAGGCCCAGCCTCTAGCTTTCAACTTCCATTACATAATTAGTTTCCTGGGGATCCCTTTTACAGGCACAATTTTCACAGTTCTCATCTTCTCATCCACAGCTGCCTTTCCTTCTAATCCCCTACGTATGATATGTATTGTTCTCAAGCTAGAAGCCTGATGTTGTCAGTGGTGTGAATACATCAGCTTTAATTCCTCGACCTATGACAAAGGAGCTGTGTGGCCTGGAGGAGGGCACGTCACACCTCCCAGCTACAGTTTCCTCACAAATCATGAAGCTCAGACCCCTCTCCTCTAAGTTAGTTGCAACTGTTAGATGAGGCGACATATCCATGCCTGCCTCACACGCAGCCTGGGTGAAAGCAGGCTCTCAATGCATCCTTTCTCTCTAATGTTACAAGAGGAAGATTTCCCATCATCCCACAAGGCAGTTAATTAAATTAACATCAGGCAAGTTATTTCACCATTTAGCCTGCTGCACGGGCCTTTCTTGGAATCATCTTTGTTAGTCTGTGTAATGAAAGTTTGTGTGATAGATACAATAAGGACGCCTGCTTAATTTGTGAGTTCAGAGTTCTGATTCCTCAAATACATACTTAGCCTATCACATGAACAAATTCAATTTACATGTCATAGCTCTCTCAAGCTCTCCAGTAAAATAATGGACTCTAACACAAAAAATAAAATGATCATATTTATAAATGTTAAGTCACATAAAAAACAGAGGACGATTATGGCTTTAAAATGGTAAGCCATAATGGAGCATACCCATTATCATCCTCTATTCCCTCAGAGCATTCCACACCCCGTCCATGACCAAAATAATTGAGACTGTAAATAAGGCACAGTTGGAATCATTTTAAACAACTGCATTCCCATCTGGTGCAGCACCTAGGCACTGGGGCATGTGGACAACGATTAAATAACAAAGCTCTTCCGAAGAGGGGGTGACTGAAGTTTGTTGTCTGTTAAAGGCTGTGTCTTGCCCCGGTCAGGATGGCTCAGTTGGTTGAGCATCGTCCCTGTACCAAGAGGTTGCTGGTTCAATGCCTGGTCAAGGCACTCACCTAGATTACGGACTTGGTCTTCTCAGGCTAGAAGGGGGCACGCAGGAGGCAGCCCGTCCATGTTTCTCTCTCATCCATGTTTCTCTCTCCCTCTCCCTCCTCTCTCTTAAAAAAAAAAAAAAATCTGCCGAAACCGGTTTGGCTCAGTGGATAGGGCGTCGGCCTGCGGACTGAGAGGTCCCAGGTTCGATTCCGGTCAAGGGCATGTACCTGGGTTGTGGGCACATCCCCAGTAGGAGATGTGCAGGAGGCGGCTGATCGATGTTTCTCTCTCATTGATGTTTCTAACTCTCTATCTCTCTCCCTTCCTCTCTGTAAAAAATCAATAAAATATATTTAAAAAAATCTATAAAACCCTATTTAAAAAAATAAAATAAATGCCGTGTCTTAGTCACAACCTGGGAAGGGGGAATATCTGATCATTACTGAGTAAGGGCCTGCTTTTGATCAAAAATGTATGCAAAATATGGAAATGGAGGTGAAGGGGATTTACTGTGTATATAAGATCATGGAGTTAGCATGTAATAGGGCTGGGGTTTCAAGTTGGGTTTACCTAACTCCAAAGTATGCATTCCACGTGAATACCCTGCTTTCCATGACGAGTTACAGAACAAAATCCCACGGTGATTTCTTTTTGTTAGATAGACTACATAGGAAAAATTAGAATTCTGATGGACTTTTTCTCAAAATTTATAAATGCTTGTTAACGTCGCCATAAGAAACATCCAAACCTGTTAAATTTTTTTAAGTGTTCATTTGAGCAAAACTGACAAGTGCCAGGAAGCGAAATCTCATCATATTGAGAAAAGACTCCAGAGAATGGCGGTTTTGCACCTTATTTTATTCATTTATTTTGTTAAGCCTCACCAGAGGATATTGTTTTCACTTCTTTCATCGATTTTTAGAGAGTGGAAGGGAGAGGGAGACTGAAAGAAGGAGAGATAGAGAGAGAGAGAGAGAGAGAGAGAGAGAGAGAGAGAGAGAGACATTGATGTGAAAGAGACACATGAATTGGTTGTCTCCCCCATACACCCCAACTGAGGCTGATGATTGGGACAGGGGATCAAACCTGCAACCCAGGTATATGCCCTTGACTGAGAATCAAACTACAACCCTTCGGTGTGTGGTGTGCAGACTGACCCTCTAACCACTGAGCTACACCAGCCAGGGCTACAACTCATTTTATACATTAAAAAAAAGGAGTTGGTATAAGGGGGTTACATAAAATTCATTAGTGGTAGACTAGGGAAGCCAGAGAAAGGAAAGTGGGGCAATCTCTGGGATTGGATAAAAAGTAAAATGATAGACGCACACTTCTTTTAGGTAGGTGAGTATAGGATAGTTAACAGTTAACTATTAATATGCTAATAATAACAATGAGGGATTTGTACCAGTATTTTCTGCTTTGGTGTGTGGCTGTGCTTTCAGGGGTCCAAAGAAAAGGAAATTATTTTTATATTCCCAAAGGTATGTCAACAGATAAAAGACAGTCTCAGTTAAGATAATGATTGACCTTTCTCAGGGAAAAATGCTGGCATAGTGTTATTGGCAGAAGTGGAGTTCTTGAGGAAAAGAATTTCCTGAGGCCCCCACAGAAGGACTGGGTTTTGTAAAAAGCTTTATTGATAATGTAAAATTAAGGGGGTTCCCTTTAAAGGTCCCATCTCTGTTTGTCCCCACCATGAGCCATGCAAGAAGCCCAATCTTTTCTTCAGCAGGGCCAGAAGAAAGGCCACTGCCCATGGTTTCTTCTCCATATTAAAGTACAGTCCATCTGACCATGTTAGCTGTGTTCCCAGCTGTAGTCCATTATGTGTGGGGTCTGCAGGGCCATGGGCCATTTGGCTGATTAAGGCCACATGGTTATGGAGAGAGAACAGGCAAGTACACAGGTCAGTTTGGGTCATGGAGCAAGAGAGAGAGCAAGAGTGAACAAGAGTGAGCAGGAACAAGAGAGAGAAAGATTCTTTGTCTGGGGATTTTTACTTTCCAAGATTTGGTGTGTTTCTGATAGGGGCCACCCCCTAGTTAATCCATTGTTCCCCAGCCTAGACTTACAGGCCAGCACCTCCACTATACCTGTGGTGACCTCTCCCTTCCCCCACAACAGTCCAGTATGGGAGGATGGAAGGAAGGGGTGTTAATCCCTTTGGAGGGACAATGCTGCTGACAGTGTTGTAATTAGCTCGTTATTAATAATAGAAAAGGAGCAATATGGGAGGCCAGACATGATAGGCTTGCCATTTAGGCAGTTTCACCAGGAAGCTGCTGTATCACACTCCCCAGGGAACACCAGTCCATCCCCTGCAGATCACTGGGGGGAAGGTGTCCAACAAAGGAGAAATAGACGCATGCCCAGTAAAGTCGGGGTGACAAAGAGAAGGTACTTGCCTGTCAGTCAAACCTGAGGACAGAGATGGTTGGTCAGGACCAGTGCAAGCCTTCAAAAATTCGTGAATACATAATTACATAAACAAAGGATTTCTCTCCCTTGGCTGTTGGCTCATGGGGCTCTCTTGTACCTGTTCCTTGCATTCACCTGTGTTTCCTCCTTAGCCATGTGGTCATGTGGACCCCACATGCAATGGACTAATGAACTGAAGTTGGGAACACAAGCTAAGCTAGTCTGATGCTGGAATGAAGTGCACAAATACGGAACAGAAATTCTGAACATTGGCTCGATTTTAGCCCTGCTGACTTAAAAATGGGATTTTTTTCCATACCAGGATTGGGAGAAAGGAAACCTTGGAAACTCAGGGGTTTTATTCCACAGGAATAAAGCTTTCTACAATATTGTACTCTCCTGCATGAGTCTCAGAAAAGTCCTTTTCTCAGGAACATTGCAAGAATTCTGCTCCCAGAAGCAAAAGGTAGGGACAAGAACCCCCCACATCCACTGGTAACACTGTGATTCCCTTGGGTGTGAAGCTGTAGGTTCCTGCCCATTTCAGTTCCAGATGCCCAGGTGACCATGCTTATAATATCTGGCCTCCCCTTTGCTCTTTTCCTATTATTAATATTAACTAGCTAATTATGACAACAACAGTAGGACATGACTATGGCCATGAACAGCTTTCAGTTAGAAAGTATTAATTTCAGATCATCCTATGCGGTTACTTTAAGTCTCTGAGTTTGTAAGGCTGCCAAGAAGGCCTCCCCTGAGCTTGTCAGGTTTAGTATTGGCCCCTTTCTTATCCATACTAACCACTCCTTAAAATGTTATTAAAATTGCTTAAAATATATCCCTTTATTCACTCAATTAACATGAATTGAAGGCCTTTTATGAAAGGTATAAAAATAACCCATGGGGAAATTAATGCAGTCTGGACTCCTTACATCTGGATTCGTGAAAGAAAGACAGACATTTTTCTCCACTGTCCCTTCTTTCCTCCCTTCCGTTTGCCTCTCACTACAATCCTACTGTGCCAGACAGGTAGGCGATTGCCTTTAGACTGTATCGGTCTCTCACAAGTACTCTTTGGCATTCAGAGTGTCTTAAAAATCACCAAATTTCACATGCAATCGAGAGTCTTAGCTCCTTCTGAGAATTTAAGTCTATCTTGCAATTGGGCCCACTGTTGGACCTAAATTCTGTTACAGAACAAGAGAAAATGGCATGAAAAGCAGTACTAGTTAAAAACCGTGTCATTTACACACTCAACTGAGAGAAACAGCAATTCCATATAGACCACGAACTTGGATTTATCTGGTCATCATTTGCAGAAAGTCATTTCCTAGCGAGTAGGAAAACCTTCCTCTCCTTGGAGTCAGAGACATGATGCTCCCTGCTTCTCTTTCATGGTGAGGATTCAGCTATTGGTCCTGCTGGGGTTGGGGCCCTTCCTCTTCCGTTGCTGAACGGGCTCCAAACACAGTCTCTTCCTTGACTGTACACATGCCTTGTGAATTTAGAGAATATATCTATTTTTCAAAGTTAGAAAACAGAAATAGGGGAAGTTGATATTCACCAGTTCTCAATGCTACCCAGAACTTTTTTTTCTCATATGCATCCCATAAGAAGAGGCCGAGGAGAATGGGAACTACTGTGAGAGTAAAGATAGACTGAAAGAGGGAGAGCAAAGAAGTGCCTTTCTCGGGTCTTGTGTGGAGAGGAAAGCTAAGGAGGAGTTGCAGGTATTTGAGAACAGCCAGCTTGATGGCTCGGGAAAAGGCAAATCCCACATGAAGACCATTTTAAATCTGTGGAGCATTTTGCAATTTATAAAACCTTTACAATAACAGTTCATTAAGCCCTAAGGAATCTGTGGTATGATGGGAAGGTGAGAGTAGAGACCCTCAGTATCCGCACATGTTGAGAAGCAATTCTCACTCACCCCACACAATACATTCCAGAAGGATTTTAGAAGCTTCCGAAGGTTTAGCAATTAAAAAAATAAAACCCACACTGATTTTGGGAAAAGAAAGCAGCTGCATTGGAGTGTCCTTGATGCTACAGCAAGTATGTGATGATGAAGCTAATGATGGTGGTGATGATGATGATGATGAGGAGGAGGATGATGGCAACACAGTACTTTTAAAAGAGACTTTATTTTTTAAGCTTTAGATTTACAGAAAAGTTGAGAAGATAGTACGGAGGACCCTCGTGCTCCATTTCCAGCTTCCTCTATTCTTTTCTCTCTCTCATAGGATGTATTACAGCTTACATTAGAATGATATCTTAGCCACAATGAATGAACCAGCATGGAGGCGTGGTTATTAGCTCAAGTTTTAATTTATTCCGATTTCTTTAGTTTGGCCAGTGCCCTTTTTGTTCCAGACCCCATCCAGAACACAGCATTCCGTTCAGCTGCCATGACTCCGTGGGCTCCCTCTGGCTGCGTCCGCTTCTCAGATGCTCCTTATCTCTGGTGACTGACAACGTTAAGGCACCCTGGTCAGGTCTCTCCTACTCCTGGAATTAGCCTGACGTTGTTGTTATGATTGGACTGGGCTTATGGGCTTTGGCAGCAAGACCATAGAGGTACAGGTGCCATTCTCATCCCATCCTAAGGAAGGTGCATAATATCAACATGATTTGTGAATAGTGAGATTCACCTGAGACAGTGTTTGTCAAGTTTTTCTACTGTAAACTTGTTCTTTTTCTACAGCATACCCCCCATTTCCACATACACGTGGAAGGACATCACTATGAAACATGCCACATCTAAGGAGTGAGGAGTTACACCCCACCCTCCTCCCTGAGGGTGGAATAGCTACATAAATTCTCTGAAATTCTTCTGCAAGACTTGTCTCTTCCTGCCCATTTATAGATATATTCAATAATTTACTTACATCGCATGGATATTTGTTTTATAGTTTGAGTTACACTCAAATACTACTTTATTTTATTGTACAATTTTTTCCCCAGCTTTGGCAAGTGGAGTTTTGTGTTATTTTGTTGACAGCACTTGCTTCCGGACACTATACGATGCTTCAGCTTGGGTATTTCCTACCTCAGCTCTGGAATCTGCCATTTCTCCAAGAAGCCCTGATTCCTTAATGGAGAATGAAATGAGACACAGATATGGGAGCTAGGTATGCTTGTGGCCACTAGGTCATGAGCTGCGTTGTTCTCATAGCATGTTTCCTACCCACATTCACATGTAAACCGCAAGCCAGTCCTCTAAGGAGTACTCTGCTCTTACTGTATCACTCAGGTTCAAGGCCTCAAATCTAGTTCATGGTAGAATGAAGTGTTCATCAAATATGTCCATATTTCAGGCATTGCCCAAACCCTGGATTCCAGTGGTGAGTAGCAGATCTGGAGCCTTTCTTTCCAAATCTTGTAATTTCAGAGATAAAATTTAAATATGAAAGCACATAAATATTTATTCTGATAATAATTGATCATTGAAAGGAAAAGTACATGATACTGGTCCAAAGAGAGTGAGAGGCAGGGGCACTTAGCCATAGTGAAGAGGGAAGAAGGAAGGGCCATGGTGCATTGAGAATGTGATGTTTAAGTGGAGCTCTTCAAAGAGTGATAGTTGGGTAATGAATTGGGAATAGTTTCCAAGGAGAGGAGAAAGAAAAAGAAAAATGTGCAAAATGTCCTAAATTGGAGAGAGGGTTGGCATGTTCACAAGGTAAAATAAGATCCTGAAGACAGAGTGAAATAAGGGTTAATTCCCATATATAAGAATGGAGGCCAAAAATCAAGCAAGACCTATAGGCTAAGTAAGATCAAATTTGCAGTATATTTTATGAGCAATGGAACATCACAAAATATTTTAAAGCAGGGGAATAAAATGGTAAAATATATTATCTAAATGACTTTGACTTCTGTGTGGAGAATGAACTAGAAAGAGGGCAAGACTAAATTCAGGGAGGTCAAATAGGAAAACATTCCAGAATTTGAGTAAGATGTAGGTAGCTCAGTCTGGAGTGCTTTAGGTGAGAATGAAAAGAAATTCTAGAATTATGGAGCTACTTATGTGATAGAGTAAAAAAACACTGAATAGAAAAATGTAGTGAGAGTGACAGGCAGTGCTAGGAGTTTATTTAAAGAAAATAATCTGAAAACACACCATATATATTCACGTACAATACAACCTATCTCGATTGTGTACCTCCAACTTTTTGTTTGTCAACATGGAGAAAGGTGATAGAGGTTCATCTAGAAGTGAGTGTGGGCATGTAGTAGGAAGAGCGTCATTGACATTAGAACCACGGGATCTGAGCAGGAGAGGGAGACGAGTGATGTTCATAGGAAGCCAAGTACTGGGGGACAGAGAGTAGTTGGGGTGAAAGAATACCGGAGGTATTTCAAGTAGCCAGCTGACAAGAGAGAGGGCTTCATACATGAGTAGAGCACTTTAACACGTAATGTTAGATATTATATAGTTGTTGATGATGGCAAGTTCTAAGGTATGGGGATGAATAATGAAATGAGTCAGATGAACAGGAGATGAGATGACGTGTTTGAGAGCTCAGGATGTTGGATGGAGTGGCTCTGTGGGTGCTGATGTCCGTTATGCTAAGAACAATAGTTACAATAGAGAAGAAGGCTTCAGGCTAAGTTCTAGTCTTTAATGAATAAGGGAGTGCATCCAGGGATGGATTTTGAGATAAATCAGGAGAAGAAAGTGGCACAGCCAGTTTCACATCTCAAAGAGGCAAGGTAGAGCCAGATGCATGATTCGGAACTCATTTTATTTTATTTTTTTAAATATATTTTATTGATTTTTTTACAGAGAGGAAGGGAGAGGGATAGAGAGTTAGAAACATCGATGAGAGAGAAACATCCATCAGCTGCCTCCTGCACACCCCTTACTGGGGATGTGCCCACAACCAAGGTACATGCCCTTGACCGGAATCGAACCTGGGACCTTTCAGTCCACAGGCCGACGCTCTATCCACTGAGCCAAACCGGTTTCAGCGGCACTCATCTTAAAATCACTGTTAGTATTTAGTACTTATTCCTTCCATTCCAGGAACCTTGACCACAATAACAGAGGGCTCATCGACAAATCTCAGGGGAGAACATGAAATCCCTCACCTGGCTGTCACTATTCTATGCCCCCATACTGTGACAACAGTAAATGTGGTCCCACGTCCTCCTTTTATCACTTCCCAGCAATAGGGTCTCAGATGCCTCGCACAAATTTTCTGAATCTCAGTGTCCTCATTCCTTATGTGGAGTTAAACATGTTCATGGCACCAGAGTGTTTATGAGACTCATATGGAAGTGCGCATGAAGATTATCTAGCACAGAACAGAACCCTTTGACTAGCTCTGTTTTCCCAACTATAAATGGGGTTAATAATAGTCTCCACTTCACAGACATTTTGCAAAGATTAACTGAGTCCATGTAATAGTGCTTGACACATGGTAGAGGATACATACGACCTGGCTATTTTTTATTATTATTATTATTAGAAAAAGAAGCACTGTAAGAACCTAGTCCCCAAGGGACCAACGTTTGTATTGACATCATCTGTATTCACTCATTGACTTATGTCACTTCTCAGCAAGGAGTAGTCATTTTTTTCTTTCAATCCATTTGTCATGTCGTTGAGGAAACTGGGCCTTGAGAGTCTGATCTCCACTTGCCACCACAGCCAGTTGAGGGCCCACAAGAGAGCCCAGTGTCTTGGTCCTGTGTCTCTGTCTACAGGACCACGCTGGCAGGCTAGTGAGAGGCAGCGTGCAGGGCAGAGTCAGGACCTACTTCCCAACTGCCCCATGGCTCCACGGACTCCTTGCCTCTGCAGAGGGATGCCAGCCAGGAAAAGATTCCTCGGTGAAGCACCCAGGCCACAGCAATTGCACTTAATTGGCTTTTATTTGGTGTCAGGGCTGCTCTGATCTACCTTCCTAACCCTGGTGACTGCTTGGAGCTCTTCAATGACGATCCTAACTTGCCCAATTCTCAACTTATAAAGTTTAAGTTGAAAAGCTCTAACTCCCACACTGACCCATTTCTGCTTCTCTGCTGGGTAGTCAGAAGCAGCACCCAGATCTGCCACCTTCTTGCTTCTCAGAGAGGCCACGGCTGGCAACACAGTAGTCAGGAATGAGAACAGCACAGAACAAGCCAGGGAGTGGAGCGAAAGCCCCACAGGTCTGTCAGGAAATCTCGCACATGACCATTCCCACGTGTGGCCAGCACTCTGCAGAAGGGTCCTTCTGAGTCTGCAGGGGCCCTGCAGGTGTGGGCCGCCTGGTGTGCTTCAGGATGGTGACTTGTAAGAGCAGCCTTCCTAGGGAATGGGACCGCTGCTCCTCTTCCACTGGGTAGAATAAGAGGAGGAGGGAGAGGAGATGCTTAGGTTCATCCCTCTTCAGAGATAAACAGAAAGGGGGTAGCAGCTCAGTGGAGCAAACGCCAATGCTTGCAGGCCAGCTGGGTCAGACCTAGGTAGAGCCGACCAGCCTTAACAGAAGGCCTCAGGTGGACTGGCTAATCCTCTCACCAGTCATTACATTTTCTTCTCCAGGTTTTTTGTAGCTACACAGGCCCAATGTTGTCAGATCTTGAAATACTTTGTGTGCAAAACCTCTCAGTTTATACAAGTTGGTGATTACATTCTATTGTGATTAAAATGGGGCACCAAAACTTTCTCAATCAAATATACAAGACCTTGGGTCCAATGCAGCCTGTGAGTTGTCCAATGCAGCTTCTGAGATACAGCGACAGACTTGGAGTAGTGATTGCCTTGCTTTAAATTCATCCCTTTTAATACAGTGTCCAATAGATACAGATAAAGCCCCTATTTTGCAGATACTGGGCAAGTTGCTGGAGAGGTGTGATTTGCCTTTAAGTGCCTTGTAGTGTAAATGGAGAGAATGAAATAAGCCATCGCTGCTGTGTGATGTGCCCAATGCCAGGCAAATACAGGATCCTATGGGAATATATTCCATGCAGTCATGGACAATCAGGCAAGGCTTCCTGGAAACAGTGGCCTAGACAGATGTGGTCTTGATACCTCAGCAAAAGCCATTTCATTATTTCTACTCTGCATTCTGACTGGATGTCAACACTTGCTTAATGTTTACAAGATGCACAGAGACGACCGCATTTTGTATTCTTGGCCTCATTCCATCTCACCCGGTGTGCTCTCAGATTAACACACTAAAAGCTGAAACATCATAATGACCTTTGCCCCATATTCCTAAATACACCCCAACATAATTCAAGCTTGTATCGCTGTGTGGCTCCAGGGGTTGCCCGGGAGATGAGAACACAGCCGGGACCCCTGGAGAACAGGCACCAGCTGTCCTATCTGGCAGTTCACAGGGAGCATCATCTACGCTCCTCTCCATGGAGAATCCCACCAGCTCACATTTATATTGGGCTTGTGTGGCCTCACTCACTCCTGCAACAACTTTTTGGGGTACAATTGCATTGCTCAGATGGTTTCCACACTGACAAAAATGAATAAAAGGAGGGTAAATTTATTTGAATCTTAACCTAAGCCAAATGAAATAAAGAAGCAGAGTTGATTTGGAAAAGATGAAAGAATGTATTGCAAAAGCCCTATTTTAATAGCATCACCCACTATACTTAGCAAATACTAATATAAGCATGCCTCTCAGCTTAAGGCTCAATCTATGTTTTCTACACCATAACAAAGCAAATGGGTGTGTTTTCCTGCTAGGAAAAGCCCCCTCACAATTTTTTCCACTTTTGGCAATTAAGTGGGATAGGGTGTGGGTCATTCATTATTTGCTTTTTCTTTTGCATTCAGCCAAAGTTTGCTATTTATATCAGGCTTGTGTGGCCTCACTCACTCCTGCAGCAACCTTTCTGGGGTGCCAATTGCATTGCTCATATGGTTACCACACTGACAAAAATTAATTTCCCTTTCATTCAACAAATATTTACTACCATGAGCCAAGAACTGTGCTTCTCAGTTTACTAACGATCTCTAAACCCCAAAAGATGAAGAAAACACAAACACCAGAATCTCCACGAATCCCCTCCATTGACCAAAGCCAGCAGGGCCAGTGGCCTACTCAAATGAGTCTGCTCAGCAAACACAGCAAGATGGGAGGTGACTAGCTACTCCATTCTGATGCTGAAATCAATACAAATTCAATAGCTCTTCATTGAGCATCTTCCCACGGTGGACTGCCCTGCGCTGGCAGCTGAAAGACTACGCACAAGCAAAGCTGTTCCCCAAGGAGCTTATAATCTAGGAGGGAAAATAACAACATGGGTGCGAATGACTAAAATATCAGATTGAGAGATATAGGGCCAAAGGAGCCTAAATATAAAGAGCTCTGCTTGGCGGCTTCAGCGAGATAGACTTAACCTTGATCTAGAGGATTACGCAAGGCATCCAGGGACTGCCGGCCTTTGCTCTGAATCTTATGAATGGCAGGTAGGATTTGAGAAGTGGACAGAGAGAAGAAAGCCATGATTCTGGAAAACTAGAAAAGCACAGTGGGGAAGGGAGACATCAGTATTGCATATGGAATATTTTGTGGAAAATAAGACTAGAAAGACAAACCAAGGCCATAGGGAGGGCCTTGATAAATAGACTGAAGCTGATTAAAATTTTTAGGTGATAAAGAAGATAAATATCATTTTAAAACAGCTTAAAAGCCTTAACTAAGCTTTGTTTTAGAATAATTTCGCTGATCTGTGTGCCATGTGTTGAAAGCAAGGGGCCCAATGACAGGGAAACCATTTAAAATGTGACAATAATAACTAATATTAGTACAATGACAATAATTGCAACATTTGAACAGCATTTAGCATGGACCAGAAATTTGCATGTAGTAACATTGTTCCCTTTCCAATACCTTATGAAAGAGATATGATTACAGGCATACCTCTAAGATATTGTGAGTTCAGTTCCAGACCACCGCAATACAGAGTCGTTATCTTTTTGTTGGTGGAAGATCTAACCTTCATTTATAAAAAAAATGCAACATCTGTAAAGCAAGTGCAATAAAACGAGGTCTGCCTGTATTACCCCACTTTACCCAGGAGAAATCTCACACTGACTTGATGTGTGCATGGCCACCAGCTGGAAAGGATAGAGAGCGGCCTGGGGCCAGAAAGGCAGGCACCAGACTCCCCTATCCTCTGCGGCTGATCCCTGGCAAGAAGCAAACTCAAGGTCTTCTTGAGAGATGAGGCTTTGCAGAGGGGATGGAGGCAGAGAATTTTCACGGGGCAGAAGTAGCTAGAGGACCACAAAGCAGATGGCAGAAAGCGGCAGCGCTTCCAGAAGCCACTGCAAATAGGAGTTCCCGAAGAGAAGCTGTTCCAGAGAGACAAACAGTCCATAGTAGACTAGAATTCTGAGAGGTCGGAGTTCGGTTACAGTGAGGTTACTGGTGCCTTCTGAGCCACCACTTTTTTAAAAATTTATTTTCCTTTTTCATATTTTTTAAAAAAAATATTGTTATTGCTTTTCAGAGAGAGAAAGGGAGATGGAGAGAGACAGACAGAAGTATCAATGATGAAAGAGAATCATCTATCCTCTGCCTCATACATGCCCCCAATGGAGATCAAGCCTGCAATCCAGGCACGTGCCCTGACCAGGAATGGGATTGTGACCTCCTGGTTCATAGGTCAATGCTCAACCACTGAGCAACACCAGCCAGACCTGAGCCAGCACTTTCAACACAGAGGGTGAAGAGTAGAGTGCAGGGCATAGGGTTGAATGAGTCATATAAAGAAGAACCCTTAGTTAGAGATGATGTTCCTAACATTTTCATGATAAAAGTGGAATGCTGAGAAGCTAAATGAATGGTTGCTTTGCTATTTCCACTGTTATTATGATGATGACTATGATTTCTGTTATTATTTAAGCAGAAGAAGCTTTGCAAGGAAGGTTGGCACAGAGGAAATATGCAGTGAGCAGTGATGGGAGAAAAAACATTCAGATTACCTGAACTCAGTTCAAGTACCTGGATATACTAGGATGGGCAGATTCGAATCTAATAATTATAAACCATTACAAACAACCAAGTATTACTGGTAAACTACATGGAGACCAGCATTTAGATTCTGGCCTAAACATTTCAGGATTCAACTGACGATTTGTTTCAGGTATAATAAGTTTCTATATATTCCCTTTGGGAGTGAGACAGACCCCTGGATTTTAATGTTTCTCTAGATGTACTTGAATCAAATATAAGATTTGGGAAGCTTGGGGCTGCGAAGAAACTTGGACCCTAAATTACATTTAAATGATGCTTCACTGGGTGTGATACACAAGGCACATGCTAAGAATTGTTCCTGGAAATGAGCAGATGAGGAGAGCAGATTTTCTGAGGAGAACAAGGCCACCCAGGATGTCCTCTTTACTTCTGGAGGCAAAGAGCATCCTCGGCCTCTTCTTAATCCCCAGGAGCTGGCACTGCTGTGAAGGGAAGGCAGCATCATCACTGTCTGGACATTTCCAGGTCTGTTCCAGTGTACAACAGGCTCTCCTGGCTGCAATGTCAGTAAACCCTACAACCGTCCTCTGGGGCACCAGGTAGGGGATGTGATACTGTCCTAGAGAAGAGAGAACAAGGCTGAGCAATGCAGTCTTTTAGTCAAGGCAACACAGGTAGTAGGCGAGGTCAGCATTAACATGCAAACGCTATGACTCTGCACACTTTGCTCTTCTGAAAGGTTTGTAAATAGCAATTCCTTCTATTTTCATTAAAGGGCAAACACACCACTCCATGGTTCAGCCTAAGCTAATTTTCCATTCAATTTTTTCTGCTATAACTATGGTTAACCTCTTGAAAATACTTAACCCGTTCTTTGGCCAGACATCGATGCTGATATTTACGTTCAATGTTTCATGCCAAAGTATATCCCAGCTTTCACTGGTAACTAGGAAGCAATAATTCTACTGTTTTCCAGAAGAATGTGTGCCCTTGTTATCTATCTCCAAGAACAAAGTTGGCTTAGACTTTTCATTCCCTATGTTTTCCCTTTAATAAACAGTGACCCAGCTAAATTACCCATCACAGAGTGCTTCCTGGAGAAAACAAATTAAAAAACATGATATAACACCATCAAGAATTATATGTCTCCCTGGCCAGGTGGTTCAGTTGTTTGGAGCATTATCCCATGCACCAATAGATTGTGAGTTCAAACCCCTGTCAGGGCCTGTATGGGAAGTAACCAATTGGTCTCTCTCTCTCTCTCTCTCTCTCTCTCTCTCTCTCTCTCTCCCTCCCTCCCTCCCTCCCCCCCTCCCTCATCTCTCTTTTAATACCAACAAAACATATAATTGGATAAGGATTAAAAAAAAGAATTCTATGCCAAGGCCTGAATGAGTACTAAGGCACACATGGGGCACATTAGAAGCTGTACAGTACCTGAGAGCAAAATAGGCCAGTCTGAGGGTGGGCCAATATCACTGTCTTCAGAAAAGGAAGATGGCTACTCTGTCAAGTATTTTCCTTTTCAAATAAACCAATAGCACAGGGAATTAGCCTTTTAAATTCCAACTGCAGTCTCCATAGTATAAGTGGTTATAGGTGAAAATTGCAAGGATGTAAGGCTACCAACCTAAAAAACTCACTACCACAAGGGATATCCTACTGTTCTCACTCATATGTCATGCTTTCCCCAGGAGTAAATTCCTGAGTGTTGTGCAGTATTTATTAAGCCAAGAAAAGGAGATCAGGCAAAATCAGGCTGATAGGATGATCACTGGTATTTGCACAGATTCTTCAAAATATGAATCAGAATAATCAGAATAAATGTATTCTAACCTCCCCTAAGAGCAAGGAAAATCAGGGAATGTTGAGATAAATAGTTAATGAAAAGAGAATTTCATTAATGATATCTAATATTGTTTTCCTAATTAATCTTCTCAAAATGACATGGCTTGTGTGGTAAATTCATGCTCAAGTTATTCAAATAGAGACCATCAAATTAATAACATTTGCCATTAATTGAATTTTTTTTAATATTTTTATTGATTTCAGAGAGGAAGGGATAGGGAGAGAGAGATAGAAACATCAACGATGAGAAAGAATCATTGATTGGCTACCTCCTGCACGCCCCCTACTGGGGATTGAGCCCACAACCTGAGCATGTGCCCTTGACCAGAATCGAACCTGGGACCCTTCAGTCCACAGGCTGACACTCTATCCACTGAGCCAAACCAGCTAGGGCTAATTGAATGTTTTTGTTATGCCAGGCACTTTACTTATATTACCAGTGATTTTAAAAATTATTGAACACTTAGTCGTGGAAGCTACATCTCAGAAAAACAGAATAATCCAGCCCAGACCATACAGCTCCTGAGAAGCATATCCAAGATTTACATTTACGTAGATGGGATTCTCCCTGTCTCCTCTTTTCCTCACCCTATAGAACTATGCATAACAGCAGAACCCTAAGAAAGCAAAAGCACATGAGGATTCAAAGTATGGGAGAAGAGTCATAGAATCAAAGAAACGTACATTGGTTGTATACATTAAAATCTATCTGTTCTGGTGACTTTATATTTCCAGTTAGGCGATGGCACCCCAAAGGGCTAGACGCAATGATAGTGCTATAACCTTCTCCAGACTTATAATCCAATACCCACGTTACTCATTGCCCCATCTTTGTAACTCCAGAGGTATCTGACAATCTACATAGTTCAGACTGTAGCTCTCATAAATGCACTGAAGAATTTAACGGATAGATTAAGCTAACAATCATCTTAAAGAGCTTTGAGATTATCTGAGCTTCAGGTAAAAAGGCATAATTAGGTTCCCTGCCAATTTAGCAGCATGAGTGTTATTGTTGATGTCAAAGCCATGAGAACGTATGATAGGACAGAGGATTCACAGTGGGGGCTTTCTTGCTTTTAGATAAAAAGCCTGATGATAATGAAAAGACCAACAGATTTTGTTTGCCTCATCAGACCTTACTAGACAAGTATTTGCACACCTTTGTTCTTATTGATTAATCTCATTCAGCAAATTCAGAAGAATACTGCGTCATAGTTAACATTTTAAGATCAACAGCTTAATGGGAATCTCCAGGCAGACCTTTACTTAAAATGAAAATTTCTCCTATTAAATGCTATCTTTAAAAATTTTTATTCAACTTCTCATAACAATTTCTCTCCTTGTTCAAAGACTGACACAGCTATTGTACACAAAAGACAAAATATATACATTTTATTCACAATTACAATTCACTTAGCAGCTTCTTCAAAGTAAAAAACTTAGTGTAGTAGCCAGAACCAAGACCTAAACTTCAAAATAAAGTACAGATAAATTAGAGTAACTCACCCATCTTGACCCTTACATAATAGTGGCAATTCAAACTGAAAGGCAGTATTGTCCTTCAGAATTTGAATGCGACCCTCCTGTACTTTGGGATTGTCAATTAGCATAGCTATTACAGAAAACAGTATGGGGTTCCTCAGAAAACTAGAACTATCATATGAGCCAGCAATTCCCCTCAGAGCATTTATCCAAGAAATCCAAAAAACTAATTTGAATGATATATGCAATCCTATGTTCATTTCAGCATTATTTATAATAGCCAAGACATGGAATCAACCTAAGCATCCATAGATCAATGGATAAAGGATATATGATACATATATACAATGGAATATTACTCAACCATAAAAAAGAATAAAATCTTGCCATTTGTAACAACATGGATGGATTTAGATGCTAAGTGATATAAGTCAGACAGAGAAAGGCAAATACCATATGATTTCACTTACATGTGGATTATAAAAAATAAAATAAACAGACAAACAAAATGGAAACTCATAGATACAGAGAACAAATTGATGGTTGCCAGATGTGAGGGAGTTTTGGGGCACTGGGTAAAAAAATTGAAGGAATTAAGAAGTGCACATTGCCAGTTATAAAAACATCCCCAGAGATATAAAGTACAGTAAAAGGACTACAGACAATAATATTGTAATAACTACATATGGTGTTAGATGGGTCCTAGACTTATAGAGTGATCACTTTCCAAATTATATGAATGTCTGGCATATAATATTGTATGTCAACTGTAATTAAAAAGTTTTAAAAAATTGAATGCTTTGTTACAATTTCTTTAATTTCCAGGATCACTGTTGAAAAGTCTACCATCATTCTAAGTGTTAATCATTAGGATGTGATTTTATTTTCTTTTTAGCGGATTTTATGGCTTTCTCTTTAAGGTTAATGTTATAAATTGTACTAATAATGTACCTTGGATATATCTGTTTTTATAACTGTGATAGAGCACTTAGTTGTAAATTTGGAGGAAATTTTCCTTTATTGTTTATTTGATTATGTCTTTTTCTATTTAATCTTTCTCTTCTGCTATTTTAGAGACATTTCTAGAGTTATCAGTGATTAAAACCTATGACCAATATTTTGATTTTACTTAGAAGGCTGCTTTATTTTTCACATATTGTAGTTTAACTTCTGGCTTGATTCCATATTCTGCCAACATGTCACTCGAACTTTGAAGAGAATCTCTTTAACGTGAGGCAAAAGCTTAACAAGGAAATGTGTAGCACTCAGTGAAACTCCTCTATCATGTTGCACAATAAAATTTTGTGGAAATAGGCTTCCAGTAAGATGATGGTGTAGGTAAGTGCAGCTCTCCAATCATCCTACAACTACCTCAAAATTACAACTAAAACTACAGAACAACCATCATTCAGAACCACCAGAAATCTAGCTGAATGGAAATCCCACAACGAAGGATATAAAAAAGAAGCCACATGAGACTGATAAGAGGGGTAGAAATAAGGAAATGGCTGGTCCCACACCCACCTGTGGTGGATAAAAATCGGGAGGCATATCTCAGCTGCAGAGGTCCCTGGTCAGAAATGAGGGATCCCAGCCTCACATCAGGTCCCCCAGCCCAGGATTCCAGTGCCAGGAAGAGAAGTCCCCATAACTTCAGGCTGTAAAAACCAGTGAGGATTGTGACTGAGTGAGATGGAGAGCTGATGGAATTCCCAGGCAGTTCCTCTTAAAGGGCCTATACACACACTTAGTAGTACTCACTCCTTCTGAGTTCTAGCACTGGAGCAACAGCTCATAGGGCACCAGGGTCAGGGAGGCAGTGATTGGTGATCTCATCCCAAGAAATGTTTGTTGTGGGGCAGTGCCTCAACCACAAGGAACTACATACATTTCATGGACAAGTTAAATTGGCTTTCAAGAGCAAGGCTCCTAGCTTCAAGTTCAAGATGGAAGAGTAGGACGATCATGACACCAAAACTACAACTACATATAAAAGAGATGTCTCTGAGAACAACCTGAAGACTAGCAGACCAGATTTTTTACAACTACAAATATAAAGAAAAAGCCACATTGAAATGGGTAGGAGCGGGTAGAGACCCAGTCTAATCAGAACCTACTCTACCCCCCAGCCCCCATGTAATTACTCATAAGTGGGAGGGATATTAAAACCTAGGAAGTCATTCCTGAAGAGCAAGAGGTCTGAGCCCTAGCCTAGGGGACCTGCATTAGGAAGAGGAGCCACCATAACATGTGACTTTGTAAACCAGCAGGGCTTATATCTGGGAGAAACAAAGAACAGTAGAAAATCCAGGTTGTTCTCTTTTTGAGTCCTGGCACAGAGGCAGCAGTTTGAAAAGCATTTAGGTCATACTTAAAGGTGATACACTGACTAATTTTAGGGGGTGTGTAGGAGGAATAAGGATCTACTGGAACTGTCTCCAGGGTCAGAAGTATTGGTAGGCACCATTTCTCCACCACCTTTCTTTAACCCAACTGGTTTGACACTGGTGGGCACCATTTTTGATATTGTCCATTAAACTTGTTAACACTGTTCACACCATCCTGGCATTTCCCTAAGGACTCGGCCAGGCTATCAACCCCTAAAGTGGTGCCTGCCTTGCTATACCCAGTGGACAGCCTTTGTCAGCACCAGCACACAGCAGTGTATCTGTGACAGTGTGGCTGGGCCTCACAATCAGCTACCCTGAAGGCTTGCCCTGCACCCCAGTGAGTCTACAACAGTTGTGGCCAGGCCTCCCAGCCAGCAGGCTAGGGAACAGCCTCACCCGCCAGTGTATCCATAGAAGCCCAGCCACATAGGAGGCCACAGAGGTCTACCCTGGAAACACCTCTGGAGAACCTGGCTCTGGTGACAAAGGGATTCCACCACTGGACTTCAAAGGACAATTTCTAAATAAGGCCACTTTTTCAAGATCATGAGTTGTCACTGATCTATCTAAAACAAGCAATATGAAGAGAGAAAAAAAGATGTTCCAAACACAAAAACAGGACAAAACCCCAGAACAATAATTTAATAAAACAGAGTTAAGCTGTCTGCTAGTTAAAGAGTTCAAAGTAATAGTCATAAATATTTATGACTATTTATGGCATCAAACTTTAGACAAGTGTATATACTTGGTGAGAACTACAGCAAACAGATAAAAATTATAAAAAGACCTGCATATATAACAGCTGAAATGAAAAATACACTGGAAGGAACATAAAACAGATCAGATGACACAGAAGAGTGGATCAATAATCAGGAAAACAGGATAGTAGAAATCACTCAGAAGATAACAAAAATAAAAGAAGAGGAAGAAGAAAAAGAAAAAGAGCCCTAACTGGTTTGGCTCAGTGGCTAGAGCGTCAGCCTGCGGACTGAAAGGTCTCAGGTTCGATTCCAGCCAAGGGCATGTACCTTGGTTGCGGGCACATCCCCAGTAGGAGGTGTGCAAGAGGCAGCTGATTGATGTTTCTTTCTCATCGATGTTTCTAACTCTCTATCCCTCTCTCTTCCTCTCTGTAAAAAATCAATAAAATATATTTTTAAAAAAAAGAAAAAGAAAAAGAAAAAGAATGAGGATAGCATGAGGGACCCCTGAAACAACATCAAGCATGCTAATATTCAAATTGTAGGGTTCCCAGAAGGAGAAGAGAGAAAGAAAGGGACAGAAAAACCTATTTGAAGAAATAATGGCTGAAAACTTTCCTACTCTGGGAAGGAAACAGACATCCAAGTCCAGAAAGCACATAGAGTCCAAAAGAAGATTAACAGAAAGAAAGCGACACCAAAAGACATTATAATTAAGTTGTTAAAAGTTAAAGATAAAGAGAGAATCTTAAAAGCAGCAAGAGAAAAAGAAGTAACATACAAGGAATGCCAATAAGAAAGTCAGCTGACTTTTCAACACAAACTTTGCAGGACAGAAGGAAGTGGCACAATATATTCAACATAATGAAAGGGAAAAACCTACAACCAAGAATACTCTGCCCAGCAAGGTTATCATTTAGAATTGAAGGAGAGATCAAGGTTTCAGAGGGGGTCATGGAAGTGTGTGTGTGTGTGGGAGGGGGGGGGGACGGGGGACATCTGCAATACTTTTAACAATAAAGATACATTTAAAACAAAGATTTTCCTAGATAAGCTAAAGTTAAAGGGGTTCATCACCTCTAAACCAGCATTATAAGAAATGTTGGAAATAATTAGATGGAAAAGACAAAGCAGAAACTAGAAATAAAAAAAAATATATATGAAAGAAAAATATCTCACTAGTAATGGCAAACATTTAATAAAGATAGTAGACAAATCACTTATAGATATACTATGAAAACAATTACAGTGGTGGTAAGTGTATACTTATCAATAAGTACTCTAAATATAAATTGACTAAGTACTCCATTGAAATACACATAGGGTAACTGAATGGATGAAAAAAAAAAGACCTTTACATATGCTGTCTGTATGAGACTCCAGATCTAAAGACACACACACACTGAAAGTGAAGGGATGGGAGCCCTAAGAAAGCATGAAAATGGGAAAACTACAACAAGATGCCTTTCACCTGAAAAGGACCCATAATTCAACTTCTTGGTGCTTATCTGAAGAAAGCAAAACACTAATTCGAAAAGACATATGCACTCCTATGTTCACTGCTGCATTACTTACAATAGCTAAGATATGGAAGCAAAGTAGGTGAATGGATAAGGAAGAAGTGGACACACACACACACACACACACACACACACGAATATTAGTCATGAAAAAGCATAAAATCTTGCCATTTGCAACAACATGGACAGACCTAGAGGGTATTATGCTAAGTAAAATAAGTCAGAGAAAGACACCTAATGCAGTTTCTGGCCCATGGTGAGTACTCAATATATATTTCTGGAATCTATAGGTTTCTTACTTTCCTGTGTCTTTCATCAAATGTCAACTGCATTGGATGAGTTAAAAATTTCCTATCCTATTAGTAATGACTTGCCATGATCATTTCAGAGAACATCCTTCATTGTATACATGTTGTACAATTTTTTCCAGACAAAATTATGTTTCCTTAATTAAAATAACACACACATTTCTTGTTTCTTTGAATAAACATGCTAACATAAACTTAGTCCACCAGGCCTGTACTGTGAATTTCCATTGTGGTTATTTTCTAACTTGTTTGAAAGCAGCATGGTGAAAGAAATTTTTCCAGTCCACTCTGCAGGGCTGTTTTTTTGTTGTTGTTGTTGTTGTTGTTTTTTACAAAGATGATAATTCACAAAGATGTATTGTATATCATGAAGACTTCATGATGTATCTTCAAAAGACCCCATTCTATGAAGCTTACAAAATATTCCATTCTTCTATTTTAAATCACTGGGGGAATTTTACTTCCATTACTTAAGATAATTAGTTTGACATTGATATAATTAACAATCAGTGCAATAGGACAAAGATGACAAGATCAATGTAAATAAAGGCAAGTTATTTCACTTCTCTGAAGAAATATGGGCTTTTGCCTTTGCCATTAGTCATAGGCAGACAATTAAAAACTTATTAAGTGTAAACCAGCTAATATAAACAATTTGTCTTCCTTATGGTTAAAGTTCAAGTTAATTGTTGTTGATACAAGAACCTGGAAATGGGAGTGGGGGCGAGAAAGAAAGGGCAACTGAGGGCCCACCTGAGGCAGGTGCAGAAGCTATCCCCTTGCTTTCTATCAGTTATGGACATTGTACTAATACGGGCACAGCTTAGCTGTAACGTGACTAAAGTCTAAACAGGAAATGCCAGAACTGGGATTTGATCTTCTAGGTGTGATACTCTACCATACATTACTGCTCCCACTATATCTCAATTACGACATTCTAGAGGCCCAGTGCACAAATTCGTGCACCCCCTGGTCAACTCCCAATCAAACTCCCGGTCGAGGGGACAATTTGCATTTTAGGCTTTTATTATCCTACTAGAGTCACAGTGCACGAATTCATGCACAGGTGGGGTCCGGCTGGCGCACCCTGATGGGGGCCCTTCGCCAGAGGGGCAGCGGGCAGTTGGCTGGCCGACTCCGCCCCTGATTGGGGTGTTGGAGGCCAACCAGAGGCAGGCTGGCCAGAGGGAGGGTCCGCAGGCAGTTGGCAGCTGGCTCCGCCCCCGATCTGGGTGTTGGAGGCCGATTGGGGCCCAGATGAGGCTGGCTGACTGCTGCAGTGCAGTTCATATACACCGGTTGTTCCGGTCGTTCTGGTTGTTTTGCCATTCTGGTCGATGAGCATATATATATATATATATATATATATATATATATATATAAAGGGTAATATGCAAATAGATTGAATGGCAGAACAACCAAACAACCAATCAAAGCGTAATATGATAATGACATGCTAAAGCCGCTCAACCGCTCGCTATGATGTCCACTGACCACCAGGGAGCAGACAGTCGACTGGTTGACTAGTTACTATGATGTGCACTGACCACCAGAGGGCAGATGCTCAGACTGGTAGGTTAGCTTGCTGTGGGTTCTAGCCAATCAGGACTGAGAGAGATGGGCCAGATACACCCTGGAGCCCTCCCATGAACCCTCCCCAGGTGCAAGGCCACCAGCCAGGGTGGATGCCAGTGGGGGCCCCCCCAACTGCCCTGCCCACTGGTTGGCCCACAGAGGGAGGTGACCAGTGGTGGCAGTGAGGAGCAGGGCTGGCCAGCAGGTGGTACCAAGCTGCCAGCAAAGATGGGTACCAGCAGCCCCCCCCTCACCCCCCCCCCCTGCCAATCGCCCAACCTCTCACCTCACAGATCGGCCCTGATCGCTGGCCAGGCCTAAGGATCCTACTTCATATATTGGGAAATGTCTCTTAGATTTAAAAATTAAAAACTGGCAAGGCTACTCCAACACTGAAAAAATAGGATGATGCAGCAATGACATGCATGGATTCTGGCTTGCACATTTTGTGGTCAGCCCTGATTCTGACACTTATAATTGTGTGACACGCCAATTACTTAACTTTTCTCTGCTTCAGTTATTCCACCCATAAGATGGGGAAAATGGTACTACTGCCTCAGAAGGATCATGTTATGTAGTGAGTTTTATAATCAGGGCAAAAAAAAATGTAGCTGCCCATACAACAGCAAGATGCCTTTCACCTGTATGAAAAGTATGGTCGCTGGTGCATGCAGCATCCTGGATAGCGAGAGGGATGTCTGACTCCTCGGTGTTGGACATCCTCTGAGGGGGTCCCAGATTGCGAGAGGGTGCAGGCTGGGCTGAGGGACCCCCTTACCCCGTGTACGAATTTCGTGCACCAGGCCTCTAGTATAGGATAATTTATATGTTTAAAGAGTGTTTTTTAATGTTTATATAATTTGGATTTCATTGATAATTCAAATATAATTATTGTCTTTTTAGAACTTTTTGCTCCCACCTCTTAAAGTGAATCATTTCTAACACTGTTATATTACTTATAAAAATATGAATTAATATAGCTCATCTCTATCTTTCTAACTAAAATTCAAAGGATGTCATCTCCAAAAATATGTACATCCTTAACAAAACATTTCCTCTTTCAATTGCCTTCTCCAGCACTTGTTGAAGCGAGTTATAAGAATGAAACACTATAACAGGGCTCTTAAAAAGCCTTAGAGGATTTCATTTAGAAACTGAATGAATACACTTTCCCATGTTGTGATCAGATGATCTTTACAAAATTGGAACATTGAGCTAATGAGGGATAAGAAAACTCAACCAATAAGGATATTATTAGCAATAACTGATAAAACCCTCTCTGAACACATTGTGTCAACATTAATAAAGGAAGATCTAATGCCATTCCATTGGACTGAAGTCCAAATCTGTTGAACTTTCAGACAAAGTAAATAGCCTATTTACTCTTGAAGGAACCACATAATCAGCTGTGTGCTTCAGCAGCGTCCATCTTCTCTACCACATTATCCCTGAAATAGTGTCAGAAAGCTCTGCTCACGCCTGAGTGACTGAAAGTCTTTTCCCCTAAAGGAATTGGGAGCACAATTCCAACTCTTCATCTTCCGTTCAGTTCTAGTTCATGCTTCAAAAATTCCAAAAGAAGCAGTCATCATTTAGAGGGAAAAAACCTATTAAAATAATTCCACACCAATCTTCAATCTACATTCTCATCTTTGTGTTTGGAGATGAAATAAAAGCCTAAGAATGGTTACCATTTGTTTTAAATACATATAATTTACCATTTCAAATAAATTATATTTAATTAATAAGGTAATTAATTATCTTTAATTACCTACACCATCTTCTTACTGGAAAATTATTTCTACAAAAATTAAAAATTTCTAATTTTTGTTTCCCATTTAAACTGGCATAATCATGTAAAATTATATTTGATAACGGTATATTAATTTCTGGAAACAAAGAAAGTATTTTATATATTCAACAGCTCATGTCAGTTCCACTGAGAAGTCTAGGCTGAGGCAGGAAGAACAAAAGAAAATGTGTCTGACAGACATGCACATACCAAAGCATTTTTAATTAGATCCAAAACATACATAAATGTGATTTGCAATCATAAAAAAGAAAGATTACTGAATTTCTATTGTGGGAAGATATTTGATGTTAAAGAGTTGTTTTTCTTTCTCTAGATATAAAAATAAGTTCTTTACATGGATAAATTTGAAGAAAGTTTGGAGATATGCTAACTAGTTGGTACTAGAAATAGTGGTTTACTCTATAGCAAACATAAAACTAGAACTAAGCTAACATCATAAACTAAGGTGAATTAAAAATCAAAATATAAGATGTAAAAATACAAAACTACAGAACAATATCATTGTGATTTTGGTGGAAGCAAAATACTTTTAAAGTAAAAGCACCAGAAAAATAAAGAATAAAAAGTCTGAAAATGTTACTAGATGACAAATGAGGGAAGGTATTTAAGGCTGACAAAAACAAAACAAACAAACAAACAAAAACCTCTTACAAATCAACAAAAAATAGTGAAGAGCTAACACAGAAAAACAGGCAACCATATGAATAGAGAGTTTACTAAAAAGTAAACAAGGGATGGTTAAATTAGTTATTCATCAGATAAATTAAAACAATAATGACATATTATTGCACACCAACTAAATTAGCAAAAACTGGTCTAAGATACAGGAAAACTATTAGGCAGGATAATGTAACCTAGGATTAATGAGATAAATTAAGTGGCAAATATCCTATGACAGAGGAAATTTATTCATAGATATATATATATATCCTAAAAAACTTCTGCATAACTATATGAGAATGTGATGTTAGTTACAGTGTCATTTTTGTTGGCAGAGAGTAGGATGAAAACTAGCTTTACATTACTAACATAGAGGGAGAACTAACATGTGGTGGATGCACACCAAGGTTTATCATACAACAATAAGAGACAACGGATTACTGTAGATGCTCACATGACAACATCAAGGAATCTTAAAAAATAGACAATACTTATTTTCAGAAATAGCAATAAATAGCATTAAGTAAATAGAAAATTCATTGCAGACAAAATAATACACATTCTACAGGAATACCCACAAATGAAAGTATTAACATCTTATAAATTAGAATGGCTCACTCAAAAAGGCAGGGGGAAGGGGATAGGAAATGGGGACCAAACGGGGGTTGTGGGAGAAAAAAGGACTGGATGATGCAAAAACCCCAAAGGCAGTCAGCAATGGAAATTATGTTGTTTTGAAGTGTAAGGATCGTGAGTTCAAATGTCCAAATGCTAACAGCTATTTATATCAGTGTAATTTTAAACAAGGAATTTCCCTGAAAAAGTCTTTCCTCACTGTCAAAATTGGGATAACAGTGTCACTTCATGTACAATATTTAATATGTTACCTATTCAATAAGGGTTTTTCTCTTTTTAAGCTTTATTTAAAAGACATTCATATATGCCTATTTTACAGAGTGCCATATCCTCAATGATACTTAGAATTAAGTCTAAATTCAAATTTCTTTGCTCAACTCTAAAATGGTAAAACAACACTACAAAGCAAATATTCATGAGTTATGGGGAAAAAATCCAAGCTTTGTTAATATTGGATAATTCCAATTAAAATCAAACCCTTGTTGTCATTAAAACATTCTGAGATGTGCTACGAAAGTAGAATATAAGTTTTAAGATTATTTCCAATATCATAAAATTGTTTTAAGGTTATTATTAAAGGTTATAGAGAGTACATAGTGAGGTTGCTGAAAGATAACTTAAAATGTTCCTTGCCGATTGAAACCTGGACCCAACACTACAATGTATTACACTTTGCTGTGTACTTAGCCTCAAAGAGACTTCTCCAAGTTCTTGGAAAATTGAAATGCTGAGGAGCAAAGCAACAACATGTATTTATTTTGTCTTGTTCCAAGACTTCAGAAAAGCATCATGTTGAAAAGGACTTACCTTCTTAGAGTAAAAGTAATGTAAGGACTTCCATTCATTTTTTCAAATCATTTGGCATATTCACAACCTTCTTAGTAAAGATATATTTCAATTTACAGGTCAGAACTTCAGCCAGCCATTTATACTCAGAGGAAAATATGCTGGGAAGAGCTAAATGTGCTTAAAGTCATTGTCCATTCATTCATTCATTCATTCACTTATTGAAGAATAATTTAATAAGCACTGTTATGCAGCAAAATAATGCACTGGGTCTGGGTATATATTAATGACCTGCTTTGGGCCTCATAGGAGTATATGAAGGAGTAGGAACATCAGAAGTAAAACAGAAGTAAATACTCATTATAAATTATAAATCATAAGAATTATAAATCATAAGAATAAATAGGAAAAACAAGAGCCTAAAAAAAATAAAAGGAAGCACAGGATACTCATAGAAGTATCTGACAGTAAAAATTTAACTGACACCTAAGAGATATAAAGAGTGGCCTATGCAAAGAGAGGCAGAAAGGTGTACGGGCAGAAGGAATAGAAGGTGTGAAGGGACACAGGCAGGAAGAGTTTGGTCCTTGAAGTCACTGACATTAGTCCAAGGGGAGTTGAGCCAGATGCTCTGCAAAGAAACTCCAGGACATGTGATCGGGCTTGAGGCATAACCTTGAGGGTTCTGAGGGCCATGGCTTGGAGGCTTCATGTCATGACAGTCATCACAGCACATCATTAGGCATGTTTGAAAAGACATCATCTAACATGTATTGAAAAGATCACCTGGCTTTCACTTGGAGGAGGTAGAAGGTGATCCATATGAATATTTTTCTATAAAACCAGGAAAACAAAAATAATGGTTTGAGCTAAACAGATGACTGAGAAGCAAGTGTGAAATGGACAGATTCAGGATGTATTTAGGAAGGTTTGCTGATGGACTGTGGGGAAGCACGGGGCTTGGTTGGAATATCTGTAAGGAGGATTCTCCAAAAGCTCGGGGGCCTCTAGGGGGACCTTGCGGAAGGCAGCAGCCCCTGTCTTGACTTTTCCAAACAAGTCTGATCCCCCAGGTGTTTTACTGGAATCTTTATGTTTAGACTTTAAAATGTCCTCGCTTAAAGGCACTACAGACGCGTGTGTCTTTTCAAGGATGCTTACCCTGCTGATAGTATCTAATAGTTAATTTTAGTTCAAGCTGTTGTTACAATAAAAGCCTAAAAGGCAGGCGATGGGACTGTTTGGTCCCTATAGCCAAGCAGTCCCTTAGCCTCTCTTTCACAGAAACATGTGTCAGAGTAATCCATTCATTCGTCGCTCAGGGTCTGCTGGTCCGTCCTGGCAAAAGACTTGATGGAGGAAATAGCCATGATGACTGAGTTTTGGCTTCAGCAAAGAGGCAGCTTGTAAATAAATGTAGTATGATGGAGACCAAAGGAGGGAACCAGGAACCACAGGGAGCAGGATATTCACCTGTAGATATGCACCCTGCTTCTGGGGCCTGCTGGGGAGCTGGGCTTCCCTTGGTGGTTTGGTATGGCAGTCTCAGGCCCTTGGGGACGCAACTGACCTCTACTGACCACAGGGTGAGCCAGGGGCTGTGCTGGCTCCTTTCTGAAGAAACCTCATTTGCTTCTTCCCACAGCTCTGAGAGGTGGCTACGATTAGCTGCACTGAATGATGATGAAATCAAACATCATACTTTGTATCTTATTCAGAGCTACTTGGTAAATGATAGTTGGGACTGAAACCTGTGATTGTAAAAGTACACCGCCCAAAATTTATCTTCAGGTTTTGATTAGAAATAGTGGCAATCTGGAGCAAGTGGAAATGAAGTGTGTGAAGTGTGTGTGTGTGTGTGTGTGTGTGTGTGTGTGTGTGTGTGTCTGGGGGAGGGGTGTGCTCAATAATGCTTGTTTTTGATCCAGTCCTATCATCATTAACAGAAAGCAAGTCCTTATTAATACATAGGCGTGCAATTCAGGCTCATTCAGGTATTGTAAGTGGCTACCACGGGCCAGGCACTGGGCGAGTTTCCTGGTCAGCAAAAGAGGCAGAATGCTTGCTATTATGCAGCTCAGAGCCTAGCAATCTGTCTTCCTCAAAGTACAATTTTCTTCACACAAGGCCACTCCAGCGGGCCAGATCACCCAAGCACACAGATGATTCGCATACAAGGTCAAGGTGCCGGTGCTAGGGTGCTGGAGGCCAGATGAGCTGCGCACTGTGGAGAGAGAGTGTGATGCCAGGCAACGCCAGGGTGTGGAGCGCAGAGGGAGATTTCTTGGGATGGAAAGGTCGCAGAAAGCTTTATTTATCGATTAAGTAAATGCCTGGAACTTAACTGAGTCTAAATGAGGCGACAACGGGAGGCACAGGTCCCCTCACTAGCTGAAGGTAGAGCGCTCCTATAACAACTTGTGTTAGCAAAATTGGCATCATGTGAAGAAACAGCCCCATTGATTTATATGGAAGATATTTTTGACTGTTTTCAGACTTAGAAAATAATGTGTCAAATCATACCAAGTAACACACAGTAAAAGCAGTGCTGCCTCTATAATGGCTGCTGCAAACGAATGCTGGCCGCATTTTTCACTCTTGTCCTTCTGTACGTGGAAATCCGGGTCAGATTTCTGTCAGTCACTGAAAACAGGCGCTAACGTAGGTCTTTCATAAAAACGAAGTGGTGTAACAGGAACTTCTGAAATGTGGGCATACCTATAGAAACAAAATCTGATTCCCCCTCCAATTAATTATTAACATTCATGGGGATACTACATGGTTAAACTATTTTAAAATTACATTTAAGGCTCAGGATAAAGAAGATTGTATCCCAGTCCAGAGGATTTCCTAAAATGGTCCAGACAGTAAATAGCATTAGCTCTGAGGGTCGCAATCTCAGTAGCATCTTAATGTTGCTGATATAGCCAGAAAGCAGCCATAGACATAGGTGAGTGAATGGGCATGGCTGTGTTCTAATAACATTTTATTTACAAAGACAACTGACCAGCTAGATTTGGCCTGCAGACCATTGTTTGCCAGCCCCTGCCCTATTCTGGTATTGCTCCCCAAATGTGACAGAATTACTGTCGCTCAAGTTGCTGAGAATGTGAAGAAGAAACCGAGCCTAATTAGGAAATGTCAGACAGAAACATTTGTAAGAAATCAATGTAAAGTGAGACTGAAGTGAAGTAATTTCTCTTGAGGGTTTTTGCCAGGACAGAAAATATAAACACGGATTCATGCACATTGAAAGGAAATTAATTAGAAGGTGGTCGGTGGGGTGGGACTGGGGGAGACGGGCCAGACACACCCTGGAGCCAACCTCCCTTGGTTCCTCCCGTCTTGGCCGCATGTGGGGCAATGCCATGGCTCGAAGAATGTCTGCAGAGTGAGGGGTTCGTTCGGCAGGTGGGGTCCCTCGGGCCACAACTGGCTCTCCATCATCCCCTGCGGGGTCTCGGGTTGCAAGAGGGTGGTTCTCAGGTGATGCACCTCAGAATCGGCTCCCTCCTTTCTGGTTCCAGGTAGTCACCCCAGAACAGTGATGGCGAACCTATGACACGCGTGTCAGTGGTGACACGCAAACTCATATTTTTGGTTGATTTTTCTTTGTTCAATGGCGTTTAAATATATAAAATAAATATCAAAAGTATAAGTCTTTGTTTTACTATGGTTGCAAATATCAAAAAATTTCTATATGTGACACGGCACCAGAGTTAAGTTAGGGTTTTTCAAAATGCTGACACGCCGAGCTCAAAAGGTTCGCCATCACTGCCCTAGAACCACCACTGCCAAGTCACCACAGCTCAGCAGCTCCGGCGTTGAGCGTCTGTCCCCTGGTGGTCAGTGTGCATCATAGCTACTGGTCAGAGCATCTGCCCCCTGTTGGTCAATGCATGTTATAGCTACCGGTTGAATGGCCAGATGGTCGCTTAGCCTTTTATATATAGAGATCCCAGCTACAAAGCAACAAGGACAAAAGAAAAAGTTGTGTGCTGATACCTCCTGCATGGCATGGTGACCACAGCCATGGGGGAGGAGCCAGGAGTGTGGCATTGCCTACCTTGTCAGCATCAGCCTTCTTTCTCAGGTCTTCCTTGCCTCTCTTGACTTGCCTCGGTAGAAAGAACTTGCTGAGTTCTTTCAATGATATATGATGGTTTGAATCAATTATATGCTATTGGTCTTCTATGTTTATCAAGGCTTTGCATATATTGAATTAAGTGTCCTGCAATTAATGTCTTTTGTTTTTTCTCCTTGAAATTTCTGTAGATTTTTCATTAGGGAATGTGATGCTATGCCATTTGTTATGTAAGTGTTCATTCCTATTTATTTTTTATGCAAGTAAAGCTTTATCATCAAAATGCCATGTTAACATGATAGCATATTCAAATTTAGTTATAATCAGCTTGTCAGTCTTCATGGTGGCACTACTTTTTTTTTTTTCAATTCCTTTTCCTTAGCTATATTCTCACCATAAGTAGTATTTGAACATGTTTGATGTTCATTGCCAGTCCTTTTGCCATAATTCCTTCATTTATTATTATTGGTAGCATATTTTTAAATAAATCTAGACACTGGATTCCCAGAATTATATCATGTTAGAAAAAGTTTGTGAGTTCCATTTACTTCAAAAATATGTAGGCTAAATTGAGGAAGATGTGTCACACTCGCTTTCCCTAAAAGTGGTAGAGACACTGATCTGGTATTTCCGGATGTAGAATATTGCTAAGGAGAATCCTGAGGTCACTCCTTATGGGACTTGATCTTGTTTCAAGCTTCCCAAAGGAGTCCCTCTTATTTTACAAGTCAAGCCAATTGGTGTATCAATTCTGATCATTTTGTGCTAATTTTTCCAGAGTGTTGCCTTTGAAACCATAGATTCCAGTGGAAAGGTTTAGTCTCAAAATTTCCGCATATTTGAAAAATAAGTTTCTACCCTCTTTAAGTTAATTTTTCCTTTTCAGCAACATCACTTAGGTAAAATGAAGCGGTTTTTCTTTTTGTTTCCTTTATTTTCTTATTTTAATTAGTTTCTTTTAACTTGGAAACCACATACAGGGATGGTTCTCAACCTTGGCTGCACATTAGAATCACCTGGGAATCTTGTTAAAATCCTGATTTCTGGGCCTCATCCTCTGGAAATTCTGTTTCTTTGTTATGGGGTGGGGCCACAACATTAGTAACAAAGAAACAGAATTTCCGGAGGATGAGGCCCAGAAATCAAGATTTTAACAAGATTCCCAGGTGATTCTAACGTGCAGCCAAGGTTGAGAACCATTGGTCTAGAAACGTATTGGGGCAACTATAAATACCACTGATGACACTGGGAAGCACTCCTGGGAGCTAAACTAGAAAATCAATTTACAACCAATTAAAGAAATAAAATGTTAAAAGGCTTCTAGGCCAAGAAATGAACTATAGTCTGCTTAATGTGTGATGAGTATGGGCATAAACTCTGAGACAAATGTCTTGGCTATCCGTCCTAGCACCTGTGCATACATGGGACAGTACTGGCTCTCTGTGCCTCAGTTTCCTCATAAGGAAGGTGCTATGAAAATTACATGAATTAATATATGGAAAGCACTTAAAACAATACCTGGCATTAAAATCTTCAATAAATACAGTCTCTTATTTACTAAAAATTGTCTTAAGTTAATAATCATATTCATGTAGCAATTATTCCTGCAAATATAAAAATGTGCTGACACGGCCACGCAAGGGTCCATGAGAACATTGCTCCTGGTAGACAGTGTCCAACTCAAGCAAGCAGTTTAGAATAGCAGATGCGTCCTCCCCTGTAACCTTCAGGCGATGCCATCAGCCTCTCCCAGTTCTCATCACTTCCCTGGATGTTAGACAAGTTGGAAGTGCGTATAGATTGGCCAACAAGGCACAATGCCCTGATATGTTAAGGAGGACCCCAAGTCTGCTTAACACATTGTAACCTAGTACATTATTATTCTGCGTTTTCTACATCGTCTTTTTTGAGTTTACTTAATGTTGGTCAATGACCTGCAATTCTATGATCTCTGGGTATTTTATCAAATTTCATTTGGCGCCATAACACAATCTCACCACTGCATTCTGATCATAGTTTCTTACACCAGGTATGAAGTCTGAAATGAAGTCACTAGAGGATCATTAGGGTTTATTTAAGTTCTATGTTCCCTTCAACTTGCAAACACTTGTGGGAATTGAACCATCAGTAGATGACCTAGGGCTAGTTGTCAGGTGAAGCAGGTCAAGCTGCATCTGTGGGCAGCGAGCTGAAAAGTGGACCCTTCATGAAAGGCAGAGGAGCGGTCTCGTGGATAGCTTCCTTCTGGATGTCGTTCCCTCCTTCACACTCTGGTCACCATCCGCTGTGTCAGGACACCAAGCTCCTCTAAGAAGTAGCTGTGGACAGTGAGTAGTGTGGTGGGTAAGACGGAAGTCCCCTCAAGCAGTCTCCATGCGGTTTCTTCTGTAAATCCTAGATTAGGAGACTTCTGTTCTGCTTAGCATTCAGTTAGTTATTCAGGTGGATTGTTCCATAATTTAGTGGTAATTCCAGTTTGGTCCTGGGAGGAGGTGAATGTACTTCTATCTACTCCATCGCCATCTTTGAAATTTTTCTTACTTTTAGCCTCCAAGTAAATTACTTTCTTCTAATTTTATAAACATGTTAAATTATTATTCATTTAAATTGCTTTTTGTTTCACTTTTGTCGCTCTCTAAGTTCTTTATGATATTTCAGAAGTTTCTATTCTTTGAGTTATTTCCAATGTAGCTTTCATTTGTTACTTTTAATTTTTTTTTATCATTTCCCTTGATTTATCTGCTTTTGTATCATCTCTTCCTGTTTCCCTGCTACCCTTTTCCTGCAGATATCTGCTTTGACACTTTATTTTAAAAGAGGCTTTTGCTTTATTAATGTATGTTCTTTTTAATTATGACAATATATTTGGCCATTAGCTTTATTTTCTCTGTGGTAAAATTTCCCTGCTAAATGTTTTTAATTTGTTTTCTATTCCATTCTATTTTATATTTTTCTTGTAATGGTTCCTTTATTCACCACCTTTAAATAGGGCGAGACTTCTTCCATGGTGCAGGAAGTTTCTCTTTGAATATAATGAGTAACTTTAACTCATATGAGGAGAGGCAAGAGTGGGATTTAGTACAAAAGTAATTTCCCTTGATTGACCATGAAATGCATTAAAATGGGTTTCTGTGTTTAGTTTATTCTTTACTCCTCGTCAGACAAGACAGAGTAGCAACCCTAACTGGTTTGGCTCAGTGGATAGAGCGTCAGCCTGCGGACTGAAAGGTCCCAGGTTCGATTCCGGTCAAGGGCATGTACCTTGGTTGCGGGCACATCCCCAGTGGGGGGTGTGCAGGAGGCAGCTAGTCGAAGTTGCTCTCTCATCGATGTTTCTAACTCTCTATCCCTCTCCCTTCCTCTCTGTAAAAAATCAATAAAATATATTAAAAAAAAAAAAAGACAGAGTAGCAACTCAGGACTGCTGCCCATGCTGCCCAAGCATTTCTCCTCCAGCCTGTTCTATCACCGAGTTCTTCCGTGAAACAAGGAGGTCTTTGATATGCCCTGACCTCAGGTCTTCCAGTTGCTTTGTACTGTCCAATGGGTCCTGGGAATGCTCTACTCGCTCTTATGGTTCCCAGTAAGAAACAGTTGGCTCGGAAGGGCATTTCATCTGTTCGTGAAACTACATACGAGGCTCTGCCATTCTTCCTCTTCTATTTGACAGAGGGTAAGTTTCACTAAAGGTTGAGTCTATTTCTGGTTATTTTTAAGTTAATTTTCGTGAGGAAAAGGGGTTGTTATGTACTATCTCTACTATTTTGAACACAAAAGTCTTTTATATTTTAAAAATATTTATATCTATATACTAATTTGCACTTAAATGTTATCCAAAATATGTAGTTTGTTGAGTAAAGTATGCACAACAGGAAAAAATATGAGGAAAATGAAGTTTAGGTAAGTTATGTTATTTATCTATGGCTACACAGCAAATTACTATCATGTTTCAGTGAAAATTCATGTGCTCTTCCTTCTAGGTTATTTTTTCTTTCCATTAAGAGTATGCTCACTCCATTTAGGTATTTCGCCCTGGAAATTCACAATATTGGGCCTGGGGACCACACAATGGTCACTTAAACTGTACCTCCCATTAACACAAAAGCTCCAAATTTGCACTGTGTTCAACTATACAATATACACAAAATTCATATATTTATAAGTAATTTTACTTTCTTGTGAATCACTCAGTTATACTGTATTTTATTTTGTGTGAAAACATTAACTTTTAAAATCCTTGGTTTATTACACTCATAAATCAGAAATGCTTCCATTCTCTTTGGAATGCAATGGGGTCCGGGCTGTCCTTGTTTTTTATTTATGTGGAGAGAGTCCTCTGGGTAATCTCATTGGCATACCCACCTGGGGACCTCTGCGACATCAGGGACAGCCTCCAGGTATTCTATTAGGTAGGTGGTCTCTGGTCTCAAACCAGAAATGATAAGTGAAATTTTAGAGCTGACAGTCAGACAATTAAGCTGTAATTACGCTGTAAGCCCATGAACTGAAATGGAGAATGAAGGCTGCCCCTAATTCCAGGGCTCAAGGGTAGGAATTAATAGAGGAACATGGTGAGATAACAAGAAGCTACAGAGAAGTGGAAAGAGCAAAAGCCCAATAGTCCGTCTAAGAATAACTTTTCTTACAAGGTCATCTGCCAAAACCATGTTCTTTGTACTCAAGAAGAGTGTTTAAGAAACTTATTGACTCTTCTCCAATTCAACCTCCCCTTTCTTGTAAAAATCATTCTCAGAATCTGTCAACATCATTTATTGAGTGCTTCTAATTAAAAAAAAAAATTAAAAAAGCAATATTCAGAAGGAAACAGTGTACTATCTCAAACACAATTTTTTGTCTCTTCTTTGTCATGGGTGGAAATTAGATATATGGTAAAAGAATAATCAAATCAAGAAGAAAAAATGCTTTAAGATTTTTTGCTTAAACAGATCCAATACTGAAGCATTCCTAGAAGTCTTATAAGAACTTCATCTACTGCTCACTGCACTGTCAATCACTACTGTCATTTATGATTGATTTCAAGGCTTCATTGACATAATAATTTTAAAATTATTTCTATACAGGTGTAGGCACAGACCACCTACGAAAATGGAAGAATATGCAGCACCCCAGGTCACCAACTCCCGATTAGTTCTAGCAGCTAAAAACAGAATTGTGAGAAATAGAGAAAACTAGATTTAACCAGCAAGCATCAAGCTCAAAGTCAATAAGTGAAGCAATAAAGAAAAATGACCCAGTCGCCAAATACGAGGAGAGTCTGTTGGCAGGTGCTTAGGAAGTATTCATATAGTGTGTCTCCATAAAGTCAGCAACTCAAGGTCCAGTATTTGGATAAGAAGGAAGAGCAGTGATGATGGACAGAGGCCCTCAGAATTTGTGAAATGGAACAAGGAAAGATGACATTCCCATGTCTGTGCCATGAGATAGGTGACAGAGGAGACAAATAAGAAAGAATCGCATGTACCTCCAACATCTGGCTCTTAGTGGATTCACATTTACATAAGATGAAAGAAAATCTCCTATCCTGGAAAGACATGCAACTGCATATTTGTCATTTGAGAGTTTCTGGAAAATATTTCAAAGTTTTGCTAGAACATTAACAAGCTTAGTTAGCAATTAATTATAGCTATTAATGACAGCCACCATTATTGATCACAGAATAGTGTGTGAGCTCCATCCTGGAACTATAGAGAATAAGGGTACCAGAGATGAGGGTGTGAATTCACATCAACTCACTGTGGAACTTTGAGCAAACTGTTCAAGTATTTTATGTCTCTGTTTCCTATCAATAAATGGAGATAATATATTAACTATCCTATACACTGATTAACACTAAATAAAAAGGTGGATTCAAGAACCACATGATTTCACTCTGCAGGATATAAGACTGAAACTCATGGACACAGACAACAGTGTGGCGGTTACCAGAGGGAAGGGGGTGGGCGTGGAGGAAGGTGGAGGGGGCCTAATAGATGGTGATATAAGATGGTCTGACTTTGGGTGTTGGGCATGCAGTGCAATACACAGATCTTAAATCACAGAAATGTACACTTGAAACCTATATGATCCTTTTAACCAATGTCACCCCAATAAATTTAACTTTTTAGAAATCATATAACACTCACAGTATGTCAGGTGAGTCAAGAGCCCATTGAAAGTTTGCTGTGATTATGACTTGCTAATTATCCTCATGAGACTGCCCGGAGATAGGAACTAAGATTCTTTTTAAATTGATTTACTTTCATTTAATATATGACACCTGGGGTTCCCAGAGATTTAGAATCTTGCTAATGGTGATATAGCTAGTAAGTAGGGAAGTAGGATTTAAAGTAAAAAGCTCGCAAGGACCCTAAACGCAGGAGCATGGTGTTGCTCTAGGCTGGCTTTCCTGCAGTTCTGTGCTCTGACAGGTGGTGTGAGTTCTACCTGCTTTTCTGGGATGCAGCATGGAATAGCAAGAAGCCATATGACCAAATGTTCCCAGTTCTTAGAAGTGGTAATAAATCTAACAACGCCCTGCCATACAAATGAAAGATCGGTCCCTGGTGAGGAAGACTGGACACTAGAGAATGTGCTAATGTCCTTGAACCTGTTAAAGTGTGAAAGTTTTCCCTTTTTAAAATGATTTGGTTACACATGGATAGATTACTGTAGTAGAATATATTAGAAATACTGCACTTGGAGATACTAACAGGATGCTACCAAAGGCATCAATTTAGATAAACAAAAAAAAAGTTGTTACAGATCTGGACAAAATAATAAAGTGGAAGTGGCAGAGATATGGACAGAGATCACTAAAGTATGACAGGGACATGCCACATGCTGTCAGCATACTTCAACAAAAGAAAAATAAATACTAAAATAGAATAAAAGAGAAAAAATATTTCACATCAACCATTATACAATGATGGCACAAGTGGGCATTCCAATCCTAAGTAATACCCTATGATCTTATGAGCCTCATGCATTGCTTTGCTCATAGTTAATATTACATATATAATCACACATATCATATGACTCATAAGGATTGACACAGCAAAAATATATTGATTTACAGGTGGGTTTTTTTTTCTGTCATTTTTAGCTACTGTAGTCAAGATATAGTGTCTTCGGCCAAGAACTGATTGCCCTCCCCACCTCCCATTTATTTAAGAAAATGTTTTCCTTCTTTTTTAAAAATATATTTCTTTATTGATTTCAGAGAGGAAGAGAGGAGAGAGAGATAGAAACAACAATGATGAGAGAGAATCATTGATTGGCTGCCTCCTGCAAGCCCTCCACTGGGGATCGAGCCTGCAACCCAAGCATGTGCCCTTGGCTGGAATCGAACCTGGGACCCTTCAGTCCGCAGGCTGATGCTCTAGCCACTGAGCCAAGCCAGCTAGGGCAGAAACTGTTTTCTTTAGAGAGTGTCTGCTTCTAGGCATGGAAGAAATTCCCCAGGGACCACATTTAGGTCAGCTGTTGTCAGGAGGGGAAGTTCTACCAAACTCTTCCTGGGTGACTACCACATCTATTGTCACTTTTATATTGTGGACCATGTTTCATTCCCTTTTTATAACCATCATACTGACAATGACTGTGACTTAATTTGCTGGATCAAAGTTTGTGTGTGATCATGTGTTGGGATCGTGTGTATGCTCACCTAGTGTCAGAGAGTCAGTGGTCAGCCCAACACCATTCCTCAGAGAATGCATGGCTTGCATTAAAAAAGAATAATGTAAAAACTTGATTAACAATATAGTTATATTATAGCACAGTATCATGTCATAAAATGTGGCTTCTTTTAGATATTAATATTAGTAAAACACAAAGAGCAAATATATACTTCTACAGGGACATTGGAAGAAAAACAAGGCAAAACAAAACAAAAAAAGAACAAAATGAATCTGCACTTGCCTAGCAGCCCCATCACAGCAAAAAAAGAAAAAAGAGAAAACTGACTACTACTCAAATGAAGTTTGATCACCCACTTAATGCCAGAATCCTGGAACACTGTGTGTCAGCATGAAACAGAAGCCATATGGAAAGGGAGCTGCTGTGTGCCTCTCACAGGGCGTGTTGCAGCCAGAAAGCTACACAGTGGTGCCACAGCCGTCGGAAGTAGATTTCACTGAGCACTGGAAGTCTGGCCCTTCTCCTTTGCTACTCCTGCCCTCCTGCAAGTGACTACTTCATTAGAGAAAGAACATGCCAGAAAATGAAACAGCATGGATGAAGTGTCTGTATGTGATGTGAGTTTGGGGACAGCAGCATGCAGAGTAATGTGGATGATGTATGTAGTGTAGGTATGTGTGTATGGGGGCCTGTTGGGGTGGCTGCTGGACTATTTCATGGCATTATTTGTGGCCAAAAAGCAGCAACAACCATGGTAGTATATTTAATAGGTACAGTTTTCCAGTGTTCAAAATCTTCAGTCTGTCTATGTGAGAAGTAGTGGTAGAGCAGGGGGACACGCTGCTAAAGCAGAGCATGAGTGAACTAGTAATGCTGCTAGGAATAGAAATGGGCTTGGAGTTGTTTAAAAGTTTCTCCAAACTACAGATCTAGGGTGTGGGCCATTCCATATATGGACAGACAGCCTGTCTTTTGACCTATCTTTTGAGAAATTCTGTGTTCTGATCAATTAATAATAATAATAACACACACACACACACACACACACACCCTCAATCTCATCTGTGTATGCTCCAGACCCTTGGCTTCTTCCTCCATCTCACTTGCACCTGCTGCGACTGAGCTCTAGAACCTACAGAACTAGCAGTTCTGGCCTCTGGCGTAGATGAACCTGCTGTGGCTGTCTTGGGAGGAACCTTCCAATTATGTATCGTTTTGGGTTCTGTTGTCTAGTGAACTCTTCACTAAACACATATTTAGAAGAAATGCCCGAGATTCTCATTATTTACAGAAAGACTGTATTTGTGGAAATGACCTATTGTCAGACCCAGAAGAAAAAATTCAAGCTGATTACAAATGTAAAATCAACATAATTTTCATATAACTTAGCCAAAAGCAAAATGGAAACAATGGGAAACAACAAAAAAGTTACACGACAGAATATGAAAGGGGAAATGGGAAATAAATAAGATAACAATGGAGCCCTGGCCAGGTAGCTCAGGTGGTTGGAGCACTGTCTCTCTCAATCAATGTAAAAAACAATCACAATATAAAAACCATATTAAAATCCACATTTCAGGCACTGAGGAGCAAGATTAATGCTAAAATATGGATGACCAAGTTAAGAAGCTAGCCTAGAATATAGAAGAAAGGAACAAAGGAAAAGGAATACATATATATATATTAGTGGCCCACTGCATGGATTCATGCACATTAAAAGGAAATTAATTAGAAGAAATATTTTAATACCGCTATTTGTCCTTTCTCTATAATAGAAGTGTCAACCAAATTCACGATCAACAAAGACAGATTGAAACACAAGCGTGAGTGAGATTGGCGCCAGTGAGGGCTTTATACAGTGTGTATCATGCAGGCTCGAGTCAACGTTTATTTTTAAATTGCCAGTGCGCATCATATGTACCGGCTGGTTGGTCAGTCGGAGGGTTGGATGGACATACAGTCAGTCATTTAACCTTATATAGATAGATAGATGATAGATAGATAGATAGATAGATAGATAGATAGATAGTGGACATGGAACACAGAAAATGGAGAGCTTATGTCTGATTACTTGTTCTTTTTTAAAAATATATTTTATTGATTTTTTTTACAGAGAGGAAGGGAGAGGGATAGAGAGTTAGAAACATCGATGAGAGAGAAACTTCGACTAGCTGCCTCCTGCACACCCCCCACTGGGGATGTGCCTGCAACCAAGGTACATGCCCTTGACGGGAATCGAACCTGGGACCCTGAGTCCGCAGGCCAACCGCTCTATCTACTGAGCCAAACCAGTTACGGCTGATTACTTGTTATTCGTAATAGAGAACCGAAGCAATTCAAGGAGTGATATGAGAAAACTTTCTTGGCCAATAGGTCTTACTCAGTTGTAGGCATGCCTTTGGAAAAGCTATCAAACCTAGATACTCAGGGCCTGATCTGGCGTCTGCCATGTCTCCAACAGGAGCATCCCAGGGATCCTATAAACCAGGTCCTGTCAGTTCTGAAAGCCCAACCTTGGGACGACCTTCATAGGCTTCCTTGAAAACTGGCTAAAATGCCTGTACCACACGGAATACTTGTCTAAATCCCTCATCCAAGTTATGCCGCTTGCTTCCAAAGTACCTTACACATCTTAGTTCTTATCACAATGGATAGTAACTCCTGATGTATTTAAGGCATCTTTCATTCTGTAACTCACACTAGATTATAGGCTCTATGTGTTTCCCACTAGATCTCCTAAAATTGAATCAGGGAGAATCAGAAAACCTGAATAGGGAAATAATTGATGAAATTGAAGCAGTAATAAAAACAAAAACTCCCAGCAAAACAAGATCCCCGGTCCAGATGTCTTCACAGGGGAGTTTCCCCAAACATTCAAAGAAGAACTCACACCTATCCTCCTCAAACTATTGCAAAAAATCCAAGAGGAAAGAAAATGTCCAACCTCTTTTTATGAGACCAGCATTACCCTAATTCCAAAACTAGATAAAGACACTACAAAGAAAGGGAATTATAGGCCAATATCCCTGATGAACATAGATGCTAAAATCCTCAACAAAATATTAGCAGATGAAATCCAGTAAGATGTTAAAAAGATCATACACCATGACCATGTGAAATTTATTCTGGGGATGCAAAACTGGCACAATCTTCACAAATCAATAAATGTAATCCTATCTAATAAAAGACAAATAGGGTAATTTATTGTACCTCTGATAGGCTTCCCATTGGCTAATCAGGGTGATATACAAATTAACTGCCAACCAAGATGGCGGCCGGCAGCCACACACCTGAAGCGAACATGAGGCTTGGTTGCCCTGGCGATGGAGGAAGACAAGGTTCCCCGCCTGCCGTGGCCGGCTCTGAGCCTGAAAGCAACAGCTCCAAAAGCAACTATGTTTCAATTATAGAAGCCAAACAAACCCCAGATACCTGCTTTCAGCCAGCCGAGGTCTCAGAGCTGGAGCTGCAACAGTGATTCAATTATAGAAGCTAAATAAACCCCAGATACCTGCTTTCAGAAGCCGAGGCCTCAAGCTGGAGCCGGCTCTCAGCTCCAGTGACAGTCATAGAAGGTAAATAAATCCCAGAATAAAAAAAAAAAAAAAAGAAGAAGAAGAAAAAAAAGGAGAGGTTGGGAGCTTCAGTCGCCCACCAGCCTGAAAACGGCCCTCAGCCCCTCACCCAGACTGGCCAGGCACCCCAGTGGGGACACCCACCCTGAAGGGGGTGCAACCAGATGCAAACAGCCATCAGCCCCTCATCCAGGCTGGCCAGGCACCCAAGCGGGGACCCCAGCCCTGATCTGGGACACCCTTCGGGGCAAACCAGCCAGCCCCCACCTGTGCACCAGGCCTCTATCCTATATAATAAAAGGGTAATATGCAAACTGACCCTAACAGCAGAAGGACTGGGAATGACTGGTCACTATGACACACACTGACCACCAGGGGGCAGACGCTCAATGCAGGAGCTGCCCTCTGGTGGTCATGGAGCTCTCACATGGGGAGCACTGCTCAGCCACAAGCCAGGCAAATGGCTGCCAGTACAGCAGTGGTGGTGGGAGCCCCTCCTGCCTCCTCAGCAGCGCTAAGGATGTCCAACTGCAGTTTAGGCCTGCTCCCCGCTGGCAAGTGGACATCCCCCGAGGGCTGCCGGGCTGCCAGAGGGATGTCTGATTGCCATCTTAGGCCCAATCCCCTGGGGAGCAGGCCTTAACCAGCAGGTGGTCATCCCCCGAGGGTCCCAGACTGCGAGAGGGCACAGGCCAGGCTGAGGGAACCCCCCCCCCGCCCCGGTACACCGGGCCTCTAGTATATCACATAATTCTGAATTATAGACAAAAAATTAAATAAAGGAAAGATATTAGTTTTATATCAATAGAGGTAAAATAAAGAATTACTTAAAACATATAGGTGTAAACAACAAGACATCAAAATGTAAACTCATTTATCCAACACAAATTTAAGAATGTCCTATTATATGCCAGACACTATTACAAAGTGACACAAGAAAGATTAAAGTTTAAGAGGGGAAAAGGTGAGCAATATCACAGATGCAACTGCAAGCAGGAGAGAGCAGGGCATGGTAGGCTAATTGAGGGTTTGGGAGTAGGAAAACACTGGTGGGAGTGATCTGTTTGCATGGGTCCACTCTACTGGAACCATGCGGAATATATTTGTGTTTCTCTTTCTATCTTTCTAGAAGCAAGGGAATTTCAAAATGCAACAGTGGTAACTGTTAGCAGTCTGAAAAAGGAAATCAAACAATTGGCTTTTGGCACAGACATAATGGCCATGATATTCCTGAGTCTCAAGTATGATAGATCATTTATCAGAAGCCCATTGTTTGATTAATTAGAGCTTTTAGACTAGTAGCTATGCATTGATTCACTTGCTTTATTTTTTGCCACCTTTGTTTCTTCTGTACTGTTACTTTCTTTTGTCTTTAACCTAAACTCTGCTGAAATTTTTCTACATGTCTTAAGCAATGTTGATTAGTTTGGATTTTCATCTGCTTCAAATGGGCTTTATGCAGAATCATACTTCAGTTCCTATCTGCTAGCATCTAATACTTAAAAACTGGTCCCTGGTAAGTTTTAGAAAGACCTAATTTGCATTGTCAGAAGAATTAACTGAAGGCACTAAATGCTGAGACTAAAATGTTGCATTTTAGGGAGGCTGGAAACCTGTACATTGATGACACCATCTGAAAGATGTTTAGAAATAAAGGAAGCAAAATCTGAAAAAAAATAAAAATAAAACACAAGTTTGGAATGACTCATTTTGACTTTTACATGTAGTGACCTAATTTTTTCCTTCCTCTGTCTTGTCAGTTTTGTTCATTTATTTTGTTTTAGAATCAATTTTTGATAAATGTGTATTTATTGCCATTTTATTATCCATATTTTTTAATCCTTGTTCTTCTTTTTAAAGAAGACCATTAACATTCCATGTAATTCTGGTTTGGTGGTGATGAACTCCTTTAGCTTTTTCTTGTCTGGGAAGTTATTTGTCTTTCAATTCTAAATGATAGCTTTGCTGGGTAGAGTAATCTTGGTTACAGATCCTTGCCTTTCATCACTTGAATGTTTCATGCCAATCCCTCTGGCCTACAGAGTTTTTACTGATAAATCAGCTGACAGTCTTATGAGAGCTCCCTTGTGAGTAACTAACTGCTTTTCTCTTGCTACTATTAAGATTTTCTCTATTCTTAACTTTTTGCATTTTAATTGTGATGTATCTTGGTGTGGGCTTCTTTGGGTACATCTTATTTGGGACTATCTGCGCTTCCTGGACTTGTATGTCTATTTCCTTCACCAGGTTAGGGAAATTCTCGGTCATAATTTTTTCACGTTTTCAATTCCTTGCTCTCATCTCCTTCTGGCACCGTCATGACATTAATGATGGTATGTTTGAAGTGTTTCTGTATGATGGTGGTTCTGTAGTTTAGTTGTAATTCTGATGTGGTTGTGAGAGGGTGCGAGTCCCACATTTTCCTACACCACCATCTTGACTGGAAACCTGAAGCGTGTTTCTAATTAAAGCCCTATATTCACTCCTCAACTCTAATCCTCAGGTAAATCTCCCCTAACTCAAGGAAGATTTTCTTCCTTCAAAAGCTTCTTAATGTAATGCCCTTGATTTTAATTGCATACCATACATATGAGCTTACAGGTTTGAGAAGCTTTGGTTCACTCTATTTCTACAGAGAGGATATAAGAAATCCACTCCAACTCCCAGCTGGACTCCCCCAGTGTGTATGTGAGCTCACCTTCCTGAAACCTTTCCACCTTCTAAATCCCTGAAAATATAGTCTGTATACATAACAGCCTAATGTAATAATTTCACTATTTCCTGAGCCAGGAGAGAGTATACAAAAGTAGGATTGGGTATATATATATTCAATAATACCAGCAATATATGTGGGTGACCATGTGATTGAAGATACTAAAAATCTTCCAACTCCTGTTATTTCTCCTATCTTAACACTAAAATGATTATCTTATTTTAATTTGCATTTGTTGTATATGTTTATTTTTCTGTATTCATATATTCTGGATGTCTTTGGTCATTAAGAATATTTTAAAATATATTTATATTTAAATTAGGGTTTATATACAATATTATATAAGTTTCAGGTGTACAATGCAATGATTAAACTTTTATATAATTTATGACATGATCATCATAAGAAACCTTGTACCTGACACCATACATACTTATTACAATGTTACACACTATATTCCTTATACTATACTTTACATCCCCATGACTATTCTACCAATTGTACTTTTTAGTCCCCTCACCTTTTTCACCCATTCCACAACCCTCTCCCATTTGGCAAAAATCCAAAGGTTCTCTGTATCTATTAGTCTGTTTCTGTTCTGCTTGTTTATTTTGGTTTTATTTCACATATAAGTGAAATCATATGGCATTTGTCTTTCTCTGTCTGACTTATTTCACTCATCAAAATACCCATGTTGTTGCAGATGGCCGATTTCATTCTTTTTTATGGCTGTCATATTCCAGGGCACCACTTGTTCTTTACCCATTGGACACTTAGGTTGTTTCTATATCTTGGCTACTGTAAATAATGCTACAAGGAACATAAGGGTATATCTGTCTTTTCAATTAAGTGTTTGGAGGTTCTTTGGATAAATACCCATAGGGAAATTTCTGGGTCCTTCTTTGTCTCTTGTTAAAGTCTTTGTTTTAAAGTCTATATTACTTTATCTGCTACTCCAGCCCCCCCCCCCCCCGCCTCTCTAGGGGGATGGTCCATTTTCATGAAATATCTTCTTGCATCTCTTTTCATTTAGTTCATGTGAGTCATGTTTGTTATCTACTCAGCTAACTTATGTCTTTTAATTGGAGTATTCAATCAATTTGCACTTAAATTAATTGTTAATAGGTATGTATTTTATTATCATTTTATTATTCATGTTTTTGATTTTTTGTCTTTTTCTTCTTAAACCCTTTAATATTTCTTCTAATACTAGTTTGGTGTTGATTAACTCTTTTAGCTTTTTCTTGTATAGGAAATGCATTATCTGTCCTTTAATTCTAAATAACAGTTTTGCTGGGTAGATTAACATTGGTTGTAGGTCCTTACTGTTCATCACATTCAATATTTCATGCTAAAAATGCTTACAATATGAATAAGTGAATCTCAAGCTGGAAAGATTTTGCCTCCCAAGAGACATCTGACAATGTCTGTAGATATTTTGATTGTCACAATTTTGGGGCAGGGTGTCATGTTGCTACTGGCACCTAGTATGTAGGGGCCAGGAATGCTTCCAACAGTACACAGGGAAATCCCATGATCCAACAAAAAATTATCCATCCAAAATTTTAATAATGTTGAGAATGAGAAAGAAATCTGATCTATGTCGAAATTAATATAATTTGCATGGCTCGTGTTGCTCAGTGGTTGAGGGTCGACTCAGCAACATGCTCGGGTTGAGGCTTGATGCCCTGTAGGAGGCATGCAAGAGGCAGTCGATCAAGGATTCTCCTCATTGATGTTTCTATCCCTCTCTCCCTCTTCCTTCCTCTCTCTGAAATCAATAAAAACATATTTTTTTAAAAATCAACATAATTTTACTAAGGACATATATGTTACTGATTTCTCAAGATGAGATGTTCTTTGATGTAGCACATATCATTAATATGTGTACAGGACAATTTTTCTCACAAACTCAAAATTTTCTTTTGGTAATTTTAAGAAGCACTTAGAAAAATTTCTAATGATGGGCAAATGCAGTCAGTATCTTAAGTGCCTGACAGATGAGGTCCTTTTCTTAGCCATTCTTTGTGATGCAGACCCAACTTGTGACTTTCCTAGATGCAGCCTGCCAATCACTTGTGACTTTCCTAGATGCAATCAGTCTACTCTCCATTTCTAGCTCTTTATTCTAAACTTGTGTCGCAAAACAACACCACTGAAAACACTGTTATCAAACAGATTAAAATTCAACCAATAGATGAGAGAATTAGAGGGATTCATAAAAGCTAGAAGATGGCCTCCTAGGTAAGTGAGGGTGCATAAGCAAAGATACACAAGAAGAAAGGCACAGGGGGAAAGCATGAGAACACGAATCAGAGGAGTCAGGTGGAGAAAGAGCAAAGATAAATACAGAGCATGACATGCTAGACTGTGGTGTGACTTAAATGAGGGATGTGTGGAAGAGGGTTGAATTCAAAGATGACGGGAATATGCTGCAGATGCTCTATTTTCCAGGGTAGAGCAGAGTGTGTCCTCAATGACTGAACTGAACTCTGTGCTAACGTATCTCAGATTATAAAAGTTTGCATGATGGGTAAACAACACATTTAAACATTAGCTCCCTACTCCAATACTGGACTGAATTTATGTGGTAAATTTTCATGAAGGTGGTAAAAATAATCAATTGGAGGGAATATATATATATATATATATATATATACATATATATATATATATATATATATATATATATATATATATATATATACTGGAGGCCTGGTGCACAAAATTCATGCACTGGAGGGGGGAGGGGGTCCCCTGAGCCCTGCATGCACCCTCTTGCAATTCAGGACCCCTCGGGGGATGTTCGCCTGCTGGCTTAGGCCTGATGCCCCAGGCAGTCGGGCATCCCTCTCGCAATCTGGAATCCCTCTCTCCTTACTGCTCCTTAGCAATGCCTAGGAGGTGGGAGAGGCTCCCGCCTCCACCACTGCACTCGCCAGCCATGAGCCCAGCTTCTGTGAGAGCGCACGGACCACCAGGGGGCATCTCCTGCATTGAGCATCTGCCCCCTGGTGGTCAGTGTGCATCATAGCGACTAGTCATTCTGGTCATTCCACTGTAGCAGTCAATTAGGCTATATATCAGAATGATTCATTATCATTAAAATGGATGAAACAATCTAAGATCTTATATAAATAATATTTCTTCATTATTATTAATTACCAAATTATATTTACCTTCCATTTGCATGACAGAGAAAAAGTAATATCTTTTTCACAGGATACTCATTCATATTTGCTGATTTTAGGTGATCAATCATCCCATATGAATGCTTCTTTGGGTACTTGATAGTACCCATCGTTAGAATTCTGACTCACTCTGTGTCTCACCATATGCCAGGTGCTTTTGCAGAAGTCACTTTATGTGGTTTTCTTTCATTATCAAAAATCCCTATGAGGTCAACACTACTACCAGTATAAACCACATTTACAACTGGGGAAAGCTCAGCTCAAACATGGCAAGCAACTTGCCCACTGCGGGAACTAGGGCAGTGGTTTTCAAACTTGAGGCCCCATCAGAATCACCTGGAGGACACACTAAACACCCCCATAGTGTCTGATTTAGTAAGTCTGGAGTTGGGACTGAGGATTTGCATCACAGGTTCCCAGGTGGTGCTGATGCTAGGTGCAGGGATAACATGTTAGAACCTCTGAGCTAGGACTTGTCTGAGAGTGACTGAGGCCTGCAGTCAGGATACAGAGTCCCTGGTCTTAACCACCATCTGAGGGACGACCAGAAATGGGACCGCATTACACATGTGACAAAGGTCGCCCCCTGCAGACACCTGCTCTGAGACACCATCACATGGAGTAAAAGCTGCTGTTTCCACATTTTACTTCTGTCCCACCCTAGTCCCTTCTGGAAGTTGAACAATTTCCTGAAAGCAATTTAAGACAGATAAACTACATTGAAAAAAAATCATGTCTCTTAATTCCTTTCACTGAATTGTGGAAATATTATTTTAATTCAGGATCAGCAGCACAATCTCTCTGTCTGGGTTTGCTCAGCATGAGTGAGCTGCAGAAACACAATATGAGAATCCTCTTTGCTCCAATGGGAAACTGGACAAAGTAGGAAAATGGGATCTCTGATCTCTAGTTTTTTACGTTAATTTTCTAGTGAAAAAAGAAAGCATGCCACACTCTATAACTATAATCGTTATACTTAAATGCAACTTGTGATTCCAAGCAAAGACAAAATGCTGGTTAAAACATTTCTCACTCATTCATGGATAATAGAGACCATTATAAACTTATGAACAATAATAGATACAGAGGCAGAGCTGCCTCAAACAGATTGTCAAACTGCAGCGGGAAGGCCGGGGAGGGTTTGGGGGCAGGAGGGAGGGGGGTAAGAGATCAACCAAAGGACTTGTATGCATGCATATAAGCATAACCAATGGGCATAAGACACTGGGAGGTAGGGGAGGCTAGGGGACTGTCAAGGGCGGGGGAAAAAAAAAAGGACACATATGTAATACTCTTTGTAATACTTTAAGCAATATATATATATATATATATATATATATACACACACACACACATATATATATATATATATATACATACACACACACACACACTTATCTTAGAAAAAAAAGAAACATAATGTTAAAAACATGCCAAATATTGATACACATTTGCATATACGTGTTAGTTGCTAAATTCCAATATCTTATTTGTAAACCAGGACTGATATTTCTGAGTATGCTCCACAGTAGATATCAAATTACAAGATAATTGATTTTCAACACTTTCTAAGTCCCTTTTCCTTGTTTCTGAAGGAAATCATCTGGCCTTGTGCAGGAAACCTACAATATGCAAAAATACCCATGGATTCAACTTACAGGCCATACACAAAGTCAGATAGTCTGCAGTAAGGAATTGGCACATTTTCTGTCACTGATTAAGCATCATTTTAATTGTGTAAAAAGCACTGAATATAGATAATTATGACATTTCTTAAAACTGCAAAAATTTACCTGAAAAATTAGGCCAACAGAATATTACAGACACATCCCTTTTTTAAAGGTAAAACAGATTTTCAAAGCTCCATAAATAAATCAGATGGTATTGCCATGAGAAGTCTGTCTACCTATAAGTTGGGGTGTATAACGTTGAAAAGCAAACGCTTCCCGTAAGCTATGGCTGACACAATTTATTCAGAAATCTTGGATTGCCATGGCCAAGGCCTGAAAAATCTTTAAAGAAGATGATTCTGCAGAAGTTGCCTTACAATCCATGTGCATACACACAGTCCACACACACACATAAACTGCCAGTCAGAGCGGCAGCACTAATCATTATTGAATTGGAGATAAACAGGAGTAGCTGGACGAGAGACCCCTAGCTTAGGAAGCTGAAAAGGATGCTGTACAAACAGCAAGAAGTGAAATGAAACCAGAATAATAATGTACCCTGAATAATTTAAATAACCTACAGTCAACATATTACCTCCAACCTATATCGTCCCATTAACTGTCACCTGAGAAGCCCCGTATTCAAATTTGATTTATAGCCATTTTGCTCATCTGACCTCTTAGTAAATGCATCTATTCCAAACATACAGCAAATCGTTTCTCATAAATTTCACATGTCTTACTATAAGTCATACAAGCACCCTGCTTAATAAAATTTTACAGGACTTGAGAAATTAATTTCCACTCACTGTAATCGTGTCAGAGAAGCACATGTTCTTAATTAACTGTCATTAATAAAGGAGGACTTCCCTGCATATAAGTACTTAACTGATAATTTCAATTGGGAGAGGGGTGTTGTCCATGAGCAAGAATCCAAAAACTTTAGTAAGATAAATGAGAAGAGATGAGACGCAGCTGGAAAAAAACAGAAAGTGTGCATTTTCACTTCCTTGTGAAATAGTATTTGAAGAAACATGTGAAGAAGTCATTGAGAAATAAAGGTCTTTGTCAAAAATAAAAATAAAACCAAAAGCAAACATACAAAAAGCGTGATAGACTAGGATCAAATACCTGCCTCACCCATGGTGGCCCCACACTGTAAGAGACCATTTTCAGGCCATTGACAGGCTAGCGAGCCCAGCTAGTGATGACCCAAGGCCACAGCCACTCCTCCTTCTTGATCCCCAAAACCCTTTGGTTTAAGGAAGACTTGGCCCTTTCTTCGACACTAAGGTCTAAACTCCATTAAGCTAAAGAAACCTATCGGTGTCATTGTTCTTGCCCTAGGCTGGCAAAAGAATGTGCCTGTGGCATAATTCTAGCCACTGAGCCTAAGAAGAAGTGACTTTGGTGAATGTTTTGCCTTTTATTTATTTTTCCAAAAGAGTTTGTAGGAACAGAACCTTTTCTTTTATTATGCCTCTGGACGTCGCATCTTCATAGCTGCACAGTGATGGGCAGCACGTGGGAAATTGGGTCAATCCAGACAGAGAGAGAGTCAACTGGGCAGAAAAGCTCAGTGGGTACATGGAAAGAACCTAGGTCCTTACCCATGGCCTTGAGCTGCTGGACTAACTCACCCTGGAGCTTTTTATTTCTGGATTCTCATTATTTGAAATAATAAAAAAAAAACCCAGAAAACCTTGCTATGAAAACATTTTTCAATTAAATATTGCTGAAAGTATTACATATGTCCCCTTTTTTCTCCATTGACCCCCCCTTCCAGCCTCCCTCGCCCCCCTCCCACCCCAGGCCTTCACCACCCTATTGCCTGTGTCCATGGGTTACATATATACATACAAGTCCTTTGGTTGATCTCTTCCCACCCTTCTACCCTCCCCACCTTCCATCTGAGAAGCATCAGTCTGTTCTATTCTTCCATGTCTCTGGATCTATTTTGTTTATCAGTTTATTTTGTTCATTAGATTCCACATATGAGCGAGATCATGTGATAGTGGTCTGTCTCTGACCAGCTTATTTTGCTTAGCATAATACTCTCCAGGGCCCTCCATGCTGTCTCAAAGGGTAAAAGATCCTTCGTTTTTACTGCTGCATAATATTCCATGGTATAAATGCACCACAGCTTTTTTATCCACTCACCTACTAATGGGCACTTGGGGCTGTTACTAGATCTTAGCTATTGTATATTGTGCTGCTATGAACATAGGGCTGCATATATTCTTTCTGATTTTTGTGTCAAGTTTCTTAGTATATAATCCTAGAAGGGGGATTACTGGGTCAAATGGCAGTTCCATATTTAATTTTTTGAGGAAACTCCATACTGTTTTCCATTATGGCTGCACCAGGCTACATTCCCACCAGCAGTGGACTAGGGTTCCCTTTTCTCCACATCCTCCCCAGCACTTGTCATTTGTTTATTTATTGATGGTAACCATTCTGACAGGTGTGAGGTGATACCTCATTGTCTTTTTAATTTGCATCTCTTAGTGACTTGGAGCATTTTTTCATATGTCTCTTGGCCTTCTGTATGTCCACTTTGGAGAAGTGTCTGTTTTGGTCCTTTGCCAATTTTTTAATTGGATTGTTTGTATTCCTTTTGTTAAGTTGTATGTGTTCCTTATATATTTTGGGTAGTAACCTTTTGTCAGATGTATCATTGGCAAATATGTTCTCCCATACAGTGGGTTCCTTTTATATTTTGTTGACAGTTTCTTTTGCTGTGCAGAAGCTTTTTTTTTTTTTTTAATGTAGTCCCACTTGTTTATTTTCTCCTTGCTTTCTGTTGCCCTAGGAGATGTATCCATAAACATATTGCTATGAGAGATGTCTGAGATTTTGCTGCCTATATCTATGAAAACATTTTGTTGTGTTCCCTGTTTCAGGAAACATCCTAAGTGACACAGTGAAAAAATGTGTTCTTTCACTAATTAATTTATGCTTTCATTCATTCAATAAATCCTCATTGTGTGCTACATTGCCCAAGGTGCTAGAATAGACAACAAAGATAAGCACATTAGTAAAACCTTATATTTTTTATATGTTACAGATCGGAAAGTGCTTTACAAACACTATTTTATGATTTTCTTACCCCCCAAATAAACCCATGTTGAGGACGTGCAGCTGAGGGAGCTTGCACTTTTGCACACAGTCAGCGTTGGTGGTGAGATCTCACTCCATGTAAGTGTTTAGACCCCTCCCTCCCTGCATGTTCAGGTTCTAGCTTCATTGAGCTCAGAAGCCAGTCTAACCTGATTACAAATCCCAATACATTCTCTATCCTGGAGGCCAGTCAGTGGAGGGCCTGGGCCATGAAACCCATGGAAATTCACCCATTTGTGTTAATGGCATCTCCCATTTAGGCAGTTATAACTGTTCAATCTTTTGGGAAACAAAGAGAAAATATTAGAACTGGTAATATATTTAAGTTTAAATGTGATGGCCATATCCTATACTTAGCAATGTGCAAGATCCCACTACCTACCCAGATATTCCAGCCTAAGTCACAGCTTCTTGGGAACATACATTTCCTTATCATTGGGTTGTTATAAAAAAAACAAGCTAATTTATGTGAAAGTGCTTTCTAAGTTGTAAAACCCTTCATAAAAGTGTTAAGTTCAAAACAGTGGCTGAAATTAAAGTGCTGGGAATCCCAACCCTGAGGGAAGGAACTGACCTTTATTGAGTGCTACTGTTTGCTTGTCAGCGGCCACCTCATTGAGTCTCCACAAAATGCTGAGCAGACCATATACCTACAGCAGGATGAGCACACAGTTTATAAACATCTGAGTGTTCATTTAAAGGAATTTCTCATTTGATCCTTCGGACAAGTCTCAGTAGATTTACTAATGTGAACTATAAGAAATTTTTGTTTTTGTTGGTCAGTCAATATCAACAATGTTACATGGCTCCAACTAGTAATTGTACATCTGAGGAAATGGAAGCCAAGCAAACTGAAGTGACTTCCTAAGGCCGACGAACGAGTAAGGAGAGACCTAGGACTACAACCTGGGTCCCCCACCTGTCTTACAGCCCCTACGGCAGCCAGTCACCACCCGAGGCAGGGGCTAAAGCGTAGGCACAAGCACCTGAAAGGCTCAGCACTCTTGTCAGCCAAAGGCCGAGTCCTTCAGTGGGAGTCTTGGGTCGTTGGTGAGGGGGGGCCGTGCACTGCACTTCAAAGATAGGGTGTGTTACAGCACCTCCAAAATAAGCTCCGTGCTGCCCAGAGGCGTGGCTCAGTGGGTCAGTGGGTTGAGCATTGTCCTGTGCACCAAAGGTTTAATAATTCCTGGTCAGGACACAGACCTGGGTTGTGGGTTTGATCTCCAGTTAGGGCAATCTCTCTCTCTCTCTTTCTTTCTCTCTCTCTCTCTCTCTCTCTCTCTCTCTCTCTCTCTCTCTCTCCCCTTAAGAAAAAAAATATACATAAATACATATATAATATATGTTCTGTGCAGCCAGCCTGCTGCCCTGTCTCTGAAATCTACATCAAGTGAGACAAATTAAATACTGTCGCATACTAGGTGACACAGAAATAGCTAAATGCATTTTGAAAGGCTATGAACATTTAACAGCAATTTACTTGATTTTGCTGGAGAGCCCCTAGATTTAGTTAACTATTATCTCTCGCTAGTGTCCCCACAAAATAGTGCAAACCACCTAGGAAAGGCCCTCCCCTTTGCCAGAGGTGATTTCTAGAAATCCCGCTATCCCAGGAGACTCTCCTGGCTACATGAGTGCTTGAGTGTGTGTCCCGCGCAAGCCTGTTCAGGGGTCCCACTCAGGGGACAGCCTTTTGCTGCCAAGAATGCCTTTCTAGTCCCCGGGGCAGAATCTGGCTTTTCTTTAGAAAACAAAATAAATGAATGAGAGGAGAGGAGGAAGACTTCCCCCCAAACATCTTCATCATCTTAATGCCTGACACTGATCTGCTGAGAAGCTGTTTGAACGCTTTAAACAACAATTAAAGAGTTAAATGTATGACCAAAATTCTAACATTTGTTCTATTTGAGCAGAAATCCTATAGTTTAAAGCTTGGTTAGTGGTTTAAGAATAAACCAATGGTTTGTCTACAGAAATAATCACAATTCTTTCCATTCATTAAAGAGAATAACTGACTGCACAGGTGACAAAGTACAAAAGGTGGCATTTGAGTAGCAGCCTCACTTTAATTCCATCTACTAAACTGGAAGAACACAAAGACCATCCAGATTTTAAGAATCCAATGCACATTAACATTTATCAAGTCGCGTACTTGTGGCAGCTCTACAAATTAGCTCACAAGGTCATTTCTGCACCCATATGATTCTGTAAGTACAAAATGAGGATGGTGCTGTTACACTATACCAAGGCCTGCAGCTACTCTTTACCAAGTACCAAGGTAAAACACACAGGTATTGTCTTACATTTATACCAAGAAGGTATTCTGGAAGATCATTATATAACATTTACCCATTATTACATAAAAATCAGTATGTGCATAAATATGAGTGCTCAATTTTAGGTTTGTTTAAAATGTGTATTCATGGGTTTTGACAATATTTGTGACCTTAAACGGGTTGTCAATTTGATATTGTGTTGATTTGGGGTGTTTTCTCCCCATCCATTTAATGTGCGCTTTGAATTTGGGTCTTATTGCCTAGCTTCTAGCCCAGTGAGAAAGCAATTTTCTCCAGAGTCAAAATTAGTCCTGCACCATGAATTATTCAGCTCAGCACGCAGCTTCTTGCAGCACCCTGTGCTCCTCCAGCCCAAAGTTTTAAGTCTTCTCTTTCACAGATTCCCATCTCCATTCAACCCCCTGCCCTTCACTTCCACCTCCTCCCAATAAAGAAGGCCGCCAGGCCAGCACCCTGGCACCTGATGAAGTTTGTTTTATATTTAAATTTCAAGTCATGTAGCCACCTCTAGCTGGGGAGCCTCAGAGTGCAATCACAGGAAGCAGGCTGTTTCCACATAAAACAACTTCAAATAATTTCTGTGAGCGAGGCGCCAGCCTTTAATAATTTCACCTTAAATAAACTCATTGAGAAGAGTCTGACCCACCCCCAAATGCCTAAATACATGAAATATTAACTTTTCCTTTAAAATCTTTGTATTTGGGAACTTGAATGTTTCCTTATTCTCTATACAAAGCCTCTTGGTCTTGTCTACATATATTGTAGCTGTAGTTCAGTTTTTCCCTCTCCTCAGTTTATATATTTTTCAGGAAAATGTTATATGTTTAGATAGATAGATAGATAAATACAGATATAGCTATCTAGATATAGATACCTAGTTTGGTATTGATAACAATTTATATAATAAAAGCCTAAGCAACCATTATGGCATAATGACCAGAATGACCGGTCGCTATGATGCTCACTGACCACCAGGGGGCAGACGCTCAATGCAGGAGCTTCCCCTGGTGGTCAGTGTGCTCCCATAGAGGGAGCATCGCTCAGCCAGAAGCTGGGCTCATGGCTGGCGGCGGTGGCAGGAACTTCTCCCGCCTGCGCGGAAGCACTAAGGAACAGCGAACCCAGCAGTAAGGAGCAGCATGCAGGCAGGCAGTAAGGAGCGAGGAGTCCCAGACTGCGACAGGGCGCAGGCTGGGCTGAGGGACCCCTCCCCCTCCAGTTCACAAATTTTCTGCACTGGGCCTCTAGTATAGATGTATCCATACCCTAGTCCTCCCTTAAGTAATACACATTTTAAATGAAAGGATTATGTACTTATGTTTATTTTAGTGACAGATCCTTGTTTTTGTTCAATAATTACATTACCTATGAAATTGCTATGAAGCCACTGTCTTCAAACAATACAAGGTTGACTTTGCATGAGGGAAGGTTTGGAGCTACACCTTACCCTTTTGTATAGTGTAATGTGAAACTGAAAGGATTTTAACCAAAATTGAAATGGCAGAGCACAGATGCAAAACTGATGAAATAAAACCTCCTTAAATAGTTTTCCAGCCGAAACTGGTTTGGCTCAGTGGATAGAGCGTCGGCCTGCGGACTGAAAGGTCCTGGGTTCGATTCCAGTCAAGGGCATGTACCTGGGTTGTGGGCACTTCCCCAGTGGGGGATGTGCAGGAGGCAGCTGATCGATGTTTCTCTCTCATCGATGTTTCTAACTCTCTATCTCTCTCCCTTCCTCTCTGTAAAAAAATCAATAAAATATATTTAAAAAAAAAAGTTTTCCAAATAACCAAAAACAATGTGTAAACACCCTATTGAACTGTCTTAAAACTTAACTACTGGGATGATTTTCCCATTAGGAAGATGCTCCAGAATATAAAGCATTTACCTCTCATCCTATTGCTCCAATGGCCAGGCCTCATCCTGTGCTGTTAGCGTTATACAAAATGTATAAGGCGAAGAGATTAGCTAAAGAACATATATGCTTACCCTACGGAAACAATAGTTTGGAGAAAGCCAAGGGTGTGGGAGGGTGGAGGTGGGCAAGGGGGGGAGGGGAATGCCTGCAATAATGTCAACATTAAAACTTTTTAATAAGAAATCTATGGATCATGTAATTGTGTATAAAAGGTTTCTGATCACCTGATTCCAGGGATCAGGGATGATCATTAAATAAACATAATTCTACTTATGTATAAATGATCATTGTCTGTTAACTCTACAGTTTTCTATTCAAAGAGATTTAAGTGGGACAAGATAGGCCTCTTTGTATTAGAAAGTATGTCATATTCCTTTTGAGAGAGATGGTTTACTATGTATGTAAACTTCAGAATTTCAAACATTGAAAATATGTTCAAAGGAATCCTGGTTTTGATAAATAGATGGCGTTAGACTCGCTTCTGTGGGCCAGGAGCATGCTATATGCAGCATTCCACTGCTGTTGCTGAAATGATTAATTTTAACTGTGTGCCAAAATTCAGAATTTATATTCTGAGAAGTTCCAGTGCTGCAACGTTCAGCTTGTATTTTAACAGATTCCTTGAAGATGTTAACTTTGTGATTCTTGATTTATGCTTCCAAGTGCGATTTTATGGGTTGAATAATCGATGTTCCTCCCCCCATGCTCTCCCCGTCTCCTCTCAATGTCATGTAGTTGTAAGAAGAGAGATTCTGGTGCAGTCCCCTGGGGTAGCTGATGAGCACGGACCATATGTTCCCGACTTTCTTCCGAGATTACTGTGTGTGTTACATTGACAGACCAGCCCCCCCAAACAATTCTGGATAACTTTATACCACAGCTTGCTAATGAGTCAGGGTAGCAGTTGCTGTATTTTAGTAATATTTATTAAATTGTTATGAGGCATGAAACTGTACGGCTTTTATCCCCATGATGAATTAGTTAAAAACGAGAAGGTTTTGTTTTTGAAAATAATCTTTCTTAATTAACTCTCCCAGTGTTTTGTGTGTGTGGGGTTTTTTTTTTGTCCTCATATGTGTTCTATATATTTTCCTCCTATTACTGATATTTATTCAGAGAAGACCAAGGAACTAAAGACCCTCAAATGTGTTTTTTGAATGCTCTTCCTCTAAATGACAACATATACAGCAAGATGGTCAAGTCTCGTGACCACAGGTTTGGCCTCACCTCTATGCACTCCGGTCTCTGTTGGGAGGTTTCAGGGAGGATGAAAGCAAAATGCCCCCCAGTAAAGGTTCAATGTGAGGATCTTTACTATGATTTTATTCATTATAATTTTGCTGGTCATTCCAGTGGCTTATGAAGGAATATAATTTAAAATGTTTAAGTACAATAGAAATAGAATATAGGTGCAATTTAAAAATATCATCCCCATTTGCAATTTTGTTTAATAATTGTTTCATATAAGTCTGACCAGAAAGGCTTAGCATATTAGTCGGATATATTGACTCTCTCCAGATAAACCTGTTTAGATCTAGAATTTATATCTATGAGACTTAAGGTAAGTTAAATAACTTCTACATGCCTCAGTTTCCTTGTGTATTAAATGGTAATAATGATTGTTACTACCTGGTAATTTGAGTTAAATGAAATAGTGCATATGAAATGTTTTGCAAATAATCAATGGTCAAATACTATAAGCAATTTTAAGCTTAAATCAATTAACCTAACTATTCTTAAAAACTGCAATTTCCTTACACAGCTTTTCTAATTTTACCAAAAAAATGATATCAGCTGGTGTTTATTGAGAACTTGCTATGTGCTGGGTACCATTCTAAGCTATTTATATGTGTACACTCATCTGAATCTCACAGAAACTCTACAGGTAGGTATGTTATTAACCAATATTACATAGGAAGGTGAAGTACTAGCCAAGCTCTTCCATTAGAAAGTGGCCCATGCTCTTTAGTACAGACTTCTGTGTCTTCCCTGATGGGTGGGAATTTCTTTCATAATCAATAAAAATAGGAGATAGTAAAAATAATTGCTGAAAATAACAATTCACTTAGCCAGCTACTCTTACCCAGCTAGGACAATTACAAGGATTGACCAATACTATCTCACGATAACCAGGAGAGAACCAGAGACATCTAGACTGAAGCAATCTTAAAGGTCATTTAGTCCAGCAACTCATCTGGAAAGCCTATTGCTTCTCCAGCATGTTCTCATTTCCTTTTGTCCAAAGCAATTAGGAAAGCAGAAATGCAGACCAAGGGACTCAGGAGCCATCTGAGATCAGGAACCACACAGCATAAGAGGCAACTGGGTAAGGGCTTGAGCCCCTCCCAACCTCCATTTCCTTCTTTGTAACATGGAAGTAATAATAACAGCCTCACAAGTTTGGTGTGAGGCTGAAATTAGACAAAGTAAGGGGATAGATCTTGCAAATGTGCTAAGTGATTAGTTCCCAAAATGTGCTACTTCTATTTTAGTGATAAAGATAAGGATACATTTACGGATGAAGAAGAAATGTAGAATGCATGGAAAAAGACAAACATTTTAATGTATAGCTCAGCGTAAAGCTCACTGAGGGAGTTAACAGTACACATTCTCAGAGTCCTGACATTGGAAAGCCAGCGGTTTCTTCATGCAGCCCAGAGGGAAAGCCAAGTGAAAAGCAGTGAATAGTCCTCAGGGGGGGGTCAGTAGAGATCAGAAGAGGCAGGGAAAATTTACCTCAAGAGATAGGACTTCTATTCCTGCAATTTCTGCTTATTTCCAGACATGCTGCTCATGGATGGCAAGACCTCCTGCCCCAGCCACTTCTCCTACCTGTCATCGTCCACTTCTGCAGCTCATTAGCAATTCCAGCTGGGAAAATGAGATGAACTGGCTATTAAACCTATGAGAATGGTCATTTGTTTCACAAATTGTCAGGCTCTGGTAGGAAAGAGGCCGTATTTATTGTCTAAAGGAGGTCACAGAGATTTAAATTATTTGTTCTAAACCTGATCTTAATTCCTGATGCAAAGGGGTGAGCAATAAAGTTCAGATCAGATATATCAAAGATGCAAATTAAACTGTAGAAATGAAGGTGTCAAGGAACAGTGACTTGTCCCTTAGCAAGGACGGGCTCCACTTTTGTTGACACACAAAGAAGCAAAGAGATCTTCGGTAGAAGGGAGAAAAGCAGAGCATCACCAATGGTGGGTGTGTGGTTTTGGAGGTTTAATGAGTTTGGAGAAAATTTGGAACAGAACATCTGCTGTTGGAATAGAATAAGAATCAAAGTATTACTGAGTAATGATCAGGGCCCAACTGAGATGAAAGAGCACAAATGGAGTACGATCCAAAGATAGAAAGATAAGGTAGAAGAATTATTTCTGAAGTTGAAAAAGTAGGTGTGGAAGAAGGTAAAGAGAGTAAGGACTTGCAGGAAGGTAGCACGTAACTGGTTCAAGGTGTTTAGGACAGAAAGGGGGTGAGCATGAGGTAACAGAAAAACACACCCTCATTGTGGCGAAAGTCCTCCTCTTGGCAGCCTCTTCATAGAGGCTAGGAAGCCCTCGAGGCCCGCTGGCCTCGCTCTGATAATGGTGAAGACGCGAGCATGAGCATCCCAACTTCTTTTCTATGCGTCCTCTCACTGATGTGTCACTTTTGACTACGCCTCCCTTCTCAAACTTCTGTCCTGAGCTGCCATCGATGCCACTGTGCTAAGTTCTCTACCTCTTAATGAGCCTTCTTGGTCTACCTTTATGACATCTCTTCTTGCTTCCATATTTGTGGACATACCTGAGAGTCAGTTTAGGCTGCCTTTTCTCCATAGAATGCCTCCCCAGCAGTTCTCCTGTACTTGGGCAGCTTCGCCTAACGCAGTAAACCAGGCTGCGTTAGAGAAAATGAAAAGGAATAGGTGGGACAGAGAAGAACCACAGAGATAAAATCTGCAGGACTGGGCAGATTCTAATTTAATATAAAAACAGGAAGGGACTGAAGTTCAGAACCCAGCTGAGTTGGAGAATGGTGATGTTATCTGTAGTTTGGCATAATGTTAAGTATCCACCAAGCTTCTCAGATATGTCTTTAATATTATCCTTTTGAGTTAACATCCACATTTCCATCTGCCTATTGTACATCTCCACTTGTGCCACCAATAGTGCTATGCTTGACAAATCCCATTTCTTTATCTTTTGGGTCCACAAGGAGACTCTATTTCAGTTATTGGGGCCATAAGACTTGGTTCTGGTCAGTGAGATGTGGGCAATCATATCTGCATGTACAGGACTGACCCGAAAACCCTGTTCATACTCTGTCTTTTCTTCTTCTTCTTTTTTTAAAATATATTTTTTATTGATTTTTTTACAGAAAGGAAGGGAGAGAGATAGAGAGTTAGAAACATCGATGAGAGAGAAACATCGATCAGCTGGCTCCTGCACATCTCCTACTGGGGATGTGCCCGCAACCCAGGTACATGCCCTTGACCAGAATCGAACCTGGGACCTTTCAGTCCGCAGGCCGACGCTCTATCCACTGAGCCAAACCGGTTTCGGCCTGTCTTTTCTTCTTTAGCAACCTCAGAGATCATGTGTAAGATGGTAGCATCACACGATGGAAGGAACTTGAATTGTCACACCACTGACGTGAGAATATATGTCAGAGTCCCAGTCAATAATAGATGATGCACACAAATTGAGAAACTGGAAAGAGATACAAAGGGACACATTGCATAGGTGAGGACATGATTTATAGAGAGCAGTGGAGAATGATACAAGGTTACCAATAATGGGAGACACTCCCACCCCTAGGCCTAAAGGGTAAGTGAAGAAATAAGTTCCCGGACCAGAGAACGCTGTATGGAGAATACCACTTCACTGGAGAATGTCCCTTTAGAACAGTGGTTCTCAACCTTGGCTGCACATTAGAATCACCTGGGAGTCTTTTTAAAATCCTGATTTCTGGGCCTCATCCTCCTGAATTCTGTTTCTTTGTTATGCGGTGGGGCCACAACATTAGTAACAAAGAAACAGAATTTCCGGAGGATGAGGCCCAGAAATTAGGATTTTAAAAAGATTCCCAGGTGATTCTAATGTGCAGCCAAGGTTGAGAGCCACTGCTTTAGAAGAAGCCTGCTGCCAGCAGAGAGAGCGCTGAAGAAATAAGCACTCCCACCTAATCCCACCCCTGTTCTTCAGTCATCTGATTTGTCCTCCATTGGCCAAAGCCAATCAGAAATAGACCGCAAAGAGGCCATGGGTGAAATCTAATTAAAACAGCCTCTGAAGTACATAGCAAAGTGGAGAATGGGACGGAGCAGGGATAGTGTCAAAGAGACGATATCTGTCACAAAGGAGAGCCACCAAAGAGAACTACAGATGCTTATCAGACTATGGTATAAACAAGAAACAAACTTTTATTGTAGTAAGACACTGGGCTGTTTACTACAAACCAGTGGAATACAACCTAATTACCAAGTAACAATAGTTTTCTTGACTAATATACAGCTTGCACATACTGCCAGCACCTCAGTTCTATAAGGTTCCAGTTAATACACAGGTTACATAGGTGAATTCCAAAATATCAGGTAGCATTATCTTAGAATTGAGCTGTATAGTCAACTTGAATGAATGAAAGCAGAGACACACAATTTTACTTTAAAGAGCTATACATTTTTCACTCCAAAAAGAGGTTACTATATACCGAATGATGCATTTTTATTTACATGTATTAAAATATTAAATTAAAGGGTTAGTTAAATAAAGAAACAAAAATAAATCAGAGATGAAAGTTGGGTTGTTATCCAAACCTGACCAAGTGCTACAGACCACATCACAGAATGCGAAGTATTCAGTGCCCTGTAAGAGGAGCATGCATTCATCCCTGCCTGCTGAACTTGAGAGAGGACATACACTCGCTCTAATGGAATATGGGCTGCAGTGACATGTGCTTTTGGCAGCAGCCTTAACAGCTGGTTCACAGTTAAATGTGTCTGTTTTCACTCTGCCACTATAACCAGCAGAGATCTAGTTAGAGGCTGCCCTATCACACTCGTCATGGAGTAAACACAACATGGACCAAACACAGAGCCAACGTCCACTGGAGCTTGAGCAACAAAGAACCTTTCTAGTTGTAAAGCATTCAGATTCTGGACTCACTGATTACCATGGCAGGAGCTAACCTATCCTGACCAGTTCAGGCAAACAGAGACTTCATGGGGAGCTTCCAATTGCTTGTCACGCTGGCAAGGACCAGCTTCCATTAAATATTTGATCCATTGCTCTGATTCTTTGTTCACCAAGAAACATTCTGCCTTTGATTCTTATGACTAGATTTACCATGGCGATGTACCTAAGGGAAAGAGGGGGCTAAACATGTCCATATTAGTACATTCCTTATTTTATTATGTGTATTACAGTTTACTAATTTTCCTTACTGATTTTATATATCTCTTGTGACCTTTGTTAATTAGGTCTCCCAATAGGTTTTTGATTTGAAGACAGTCATCTTTCTAAGCAATGCTACCTTGTAAGGTGACAATGAATTTACCTTCCACTATATCCCACCTATATGTTACTATATCCTGCCATTACTATGTGGAAAAGAGTAACCTACGTTTATCATTAAATATTAATATCCAAACCAAATTGAATTTCTAAAGCTCAAATACTGAAAAGCCTTTTGGAAGTGTTCTTCCTCTGCCTCACCCTCTGCTTCTAATCTGCTGCCCGTTTCTATGGAAATGGAATCCACATTAGACTCCAACTCCTGCTCTTCTTTTCCATTACCACTGACTTAACCTCCAGTCCTGCTTGCTTTGCTTGAACTTTTGCACCAGCCTGCTGGCTGGTGTCTCTGTCTTCACTTTTATCTTTTAATCCATCCTACATATTACTCACAGATGGTCCTGCTAAAGTACAGCTGCAATTATCATTTTCTCTGCTCACAATAATCAAATTATTCTCTGTTAATCCTACTTCTTGATTCTGACATTCATGTCCTCCACAAATAAGCTGACGCATTACCCTATGAGCGTATCTCACATCAATAGAAATGAACAGCTTGGTGTCCACAAATGTGCTTTGGGCTAAGGGACTTATACAAGTGAGTTTTTCTGTTGTCTAATAGCATTCAGTAACTTTTCTGACATATGTTTTTCTTCTAGTCTTATACACGTCCATCACTCTTATAAAACTATGCCTTCTTCATCTATCAAGGGAGCTCCTGCAAAATATAAGTGTCTATCATCTCTTTGGATAGGGCACCTTCACATTTAAACCACTGAATTTGATTCAACCAGTGAGACATGTGGATTCAATCAGGGCATCATGACCATAAGAGCAGCTTAGCTTACCTCTATCAAGACTTAGGCAGACAAGATGGTTCCCAAGTCATGATAAGATGCCTTGTAAAGTAATTAAACATTTGAGTTCACTCAATAACAACTGTTCATTGACTGAAGGAGGTAAAGAGGTATATGTGGAATTATTATCTCAAAAGTGGTCAATGAACCCTGCTAACTTTGACATTTAGATTGTTTACCTTTAGTTTCTCAATTACTATTAACTCAGGGAAAACTGGTCAAGATCTACATACCTTCTGTTTGCTACTCAACCAAACAAATGGCCAGTCTGAAATAATCACACTCTAAAATTCCATTTGTCACAACGCTACCTTCAATGCACATAACAAATGCAACCTCTTCCTCAAAGCTTTGGCACTTCAGCTCATCTGTCCAAATACCTGTCCTGTGTGATTCAAGTGGATTAGTTGATAATGCACTAGCTTTAGAATGAGAAAGCATGGAATTGGAGTCGTATCTCTGAATCTCTCTCAACTGTGTGAACTTGAGCTAACTGGTACAACCCATCTAAACTTCTGTTTAATCCTCTTTAAAATGAAGACAATTATACATATTTGAGAAGTGACACAGTAGGTCTTCAAGAAATCTGTGTTTCTTCACTTTTCCCTTCCTTTCCTTACTGTTATAAATGGAGTATATGTGCATTATCTTCCTCTCTGATCTTTATAACCCTATGGAGTATGACCTACATGTCACTGTTCTCTAAATCCTTAGCAGAACAGAATATACTTTCTTATATGCCAAACAATGAATGAAGGAATAAAAAAAAATTAATGTTGGATTTGTGTAAAGTGAAGTATACTTTGCATTACTTTGTGGAAAAACACTTAGTACATGTTAGCAAAAAATCTACTGAAAGGGGTTCTATATTTTCCCCTTAATAATAGTCACTTTTCAAGGGAGTCATGACTGATTACTTTTATGATGTTTCCTACTTGCATTAATCTTTCTTCTGAGAGCACTTTCTATTCTAGTCCCCTGCTAAAAAGAAATTTTTTTAGTCCTAATTGAAGGTTTCCCTTCTCAATAACAACCATTTAAAGATATCCCGTCAAAATGACCACTATTCTTTAAGGAGTTAGTCTCCACAACTAGCTTTCACTATTTTTCCTTTTTATCAAAGTATAGACCTGGAAAACCTGGAGAACTGACTAAAACACCACAGAGAATGGACAGTTCATGACAGACATTATTTCAGATAAACCATGACTTAGCCATTTATGACAAATCAAAGCCTTCTAAACCAGTATTAAAACACATACACACACAAACTCTTTATCTGAAGTACTTTCAAACCCTCTCTGTGAAGCTGCTTCCTTCTGGGGAATTGTCCGGGTCTCTGGCCTTGGGGTCTCAGTCTATCCTCAGGCCATTCTGGCCCCAGTGGCTGTGGCTGCAACTGCATCTACAGGCTGCCAGGCTCAGTCTCTCCAGCGTGAACTGCAGCCCTACAGTGCAGCCCGTCTTTGCTTGTTTAATTGAAACAGAACTTGGCTCAGTTGAATTGGAACTTATGTTCCTTTTTCTCTTTCAGTGGCTCGAGGGCATGGGTAGTGCAAGCCCTTCCTTAGAAGCTCTCAGCTCTGAACTCCCAGTGTCACTTTACACACTCCCCACCGACCAAAAAAAAAAAAAAAAAGTTCTCAGATTTACCTCAAGGGAAAGGAAAGAAAGGGCCTGGGGGACCAACAAGTCTAATTCCATTCTTAAACCCACCGTTTCGTGCTCTCTATTCTGTTCCATTGATTATACACACACACACACACACACACACACACACACACACACTAGAGGCCCAGTACACGAAATTCGTGCACTGGGGGATGGGGTTCCCTCAGCCCAGCCTGCCCCTCTCACAGTCCAGGAGCCCTCAGTGGATGTCCTACTGATGGCCACAGTCTGGCAGCAGAGGCTTGGAGCAGGCTTCCCGTGTGTGTGTGTCTGTCTGTCTGTCTGCTAGGGCCTGCCCCCAGCCGTGCCACGTAGGCTCGAAGCAGTTGCCGTGTGTGTGTGTGTGTGTGTGTGTGCGTGTGTGTGTGTGTCCACTGGGGGTCTGCCCCCAGCCACATTGGAGGCTCAGAGCAGGCACTGTGTGTGTGTGTGTGTGTGTGTGTGTGTGTGTGTGTCTGCTGGGGGCCTGCCCCCAGCCACACCATGGAGGCCTGGAGCAGGAGCCCCTCTGTGTTGATCTCTCAGGCTCCTGGCCTCCACTGCATGTTGTACTCTCCCTTGAGCTATGGCCAGGATGGGGGTGCTGCTTGCAAGCTGGGCTTTCCTGCTCCTGGATCACCATGGCGACCGGGGAGCAGGCCCAGCTTGGAGCTGCCCACAGGCCAGGCTTGCTCTCCTGCTCCCGGATCCCCATGGTGACGGGGGAGCAGGCCCAGCTAGGGGCTGCCCACAGGCCAGGCTTGCTTTTCTGCTCCCGGATCACCATGGCAACCGGGGAGCAGGGAAAGTTTGGGGCTGCCCACAGGCCGGGCTTGCTCTCCTGCTCCCAGATCACCATGGCGACCGGGGAGCAGGGAAAGTTTGGGGCTGCCCATAGGCCAGGCTTGCTTTCCTGCTCCTGGATCAGGCCCAGTTGGGGGCTGCCCTCAGGCTGGGCTTGCTTTCCTGCTCCCGGATAAGGCGCAGCTGGGGGTTGCCTACAGGCCGCACTTTTCTACTTACCGATGGCCGGATCACCACAGCGACCCAGGCCCAGAGGCACTTTCCTGCTCTCCAATAGTCATAGGGTCCCGGCTGGGGGCGGGGCTTAGCAGTGCGGGGCTTAGGTGGCACAGAGGTCCCGGCTGGGGGCTCAGGTGGCACACGGGGTCCCGGTTCGGGGCTCGCGCTGTCCCACCCTGCCTGTAGTAAAGGATAGAGGCCTGGTGCACAGGTGGGTGCTGGCTGGTTTGCCCTGAAAGTGTCCCGGATCAGGGTGGGGGTCCCGCTTGGGTGCCTGGCCAGCCTGGATGACGGGCTGAAGGCTGTTTGTAGCTGGTCACATCCCCTTCAGGGTGGGGGTCCCCACTGGGGTGCCTGGCCAGTCTGGGTGAGGGCCTGAGAGCCGTTTTCAGGCTGGAGGGCAACTTAAGCTCCCAGCCTCTCCTTTTTTTCTTTTTCTTTTTATTATGGGATTTATTTACCTTCTATAGCTGCCACTGGAGCTGAGAGCCGGCTCCAGCTTGGAGGGCTGAAAGCAGGTTTCTGGGTCTGTTTGGCTTCTATAATTGAAACTCTGTTGCCACCACAGCAGCTCTAAGCTCTGAGGCCGAAGCTGGCTGAAAGCAGGTTTCTAGGTTTGTTTGGCTTCAATAATTGAAACTCTGTTGCCATAACTGCAGCTCTAAGCTCTGAGGCGGAAGGTGGCTGAAAGCAGGTCTCTGGAGCTTGTTTAGCTTCTATAATTGCAACATAGTTGCTTAGAGTGCAGCTCAAAGGCTGGCAGCAGCAGGCCAGGAACATTGGCTTCCTCCGTCACTGGAGCAAGCAAGCCTCCTGTTCGCTTCAGCTGTGTGGCTGCTGGCCGCCATCTTGGTTGGAAGTTAATTTGCATATCCTGCTGATTAGCCAATGGGAAGGGTGTCGTGGTTATGGTCAATTTGCATGTTTCTCTTTCATTAGATGAGATACACACACACACACACACACATATATATATATATCTGTATCTTTTTATAGAAATAAATATGTTTACATGGTCATTTAATATATGACAAATGAGGCAAGATCATATTTATAATGGTGTAAATGAAATCTATTCAATAATGGTGTTGGAAAATAAACTAGACCATCTGATTACATCATATAAAATAATAAATTCAAAATGGATTAAAGACGTAAATGTAAGACCTGAAACCATAAAACTCATAGACAGTAAAATCTCTGACATTTCTCTTAGATATATTTTTTTCTGATGCATCTCCTTGAACAACAAAAACAAAAAATAAATAAACAAATGGGATTACATCAAATGAAAAAGTATTGCACAGCAAAGGAAATCATAACAAAACACAGACAGCCTACTGAATGGAAAAATATATTTGCCAATCATACACCTGATAAGAGATTAATATCCAAAATTTATAGAGAACTTATACAACTCAAAGCCAAAAAGCCCAAACAATCCAATTAAAAAGTGAGCAGAGGACCCGAACAGACATTTCTCCAAAGAGGACATACAGATTGCCAATAGACATATGAAAGGTCGCTCGAAGTCACTAATCATAAAACTACAATGAGATATCACGTCATGCCTGTCATCAATAAATCAACAACCCACAAGTATTGGTGAAGAGGTGGAGAAAGGGGAACCCATGTGAACAGTTGGTAGAAATGCAAATTGGGGCAGGCACTGTGGAAAACAGTGTGGAGGGTCCTCAAAGATGAAAAACGGAACTGCCTTATGACCTAATAATTCCACTTCTGGGAATATATCCGAAGAAACCCCAAACAGTAATTTACAGGGGTATAAGCACCCCTATGTTCACTGTAACACTATTTACAGTAGCCAAGATAAGGAAGCAGCCCAGTCAATCAGCTGCTAGAACATTTCCTTTCATGGAGAACTAAGCAGGGCTGCAACCAACATCCCAGAGTCAGGGTCTAGGGAGAGAAGATTCCAGGCACTCCAACAAATTTGTTTAATATTTTCAGGTTAGGTTTCAGAAAGTTGGCATTTCACATAAGTAAATGAATCAATGGATTAATTTAGAAATTGTGTAGTCGTATTTATCCTTTCCTGAGTTATTTAAAGTACAGTACAGTACAGTTAGAATCTGGGCTTTACACCTAACTCTAACTAATAGTCTGTTAACTCAAAACAGAAGAAAGAGTGAATGAAGGAACATTTTTTTAACATCGGATAGAAATACAGCCTTTCCCCAAAATAATGTAGATTCCTAAGGACTGACTGTGTAGGAAGTTTGGGGTTGATGCTTCTCCTTTGCTTATTTGAACCGCATACAGCAAGTCAAGTCCATGCACTCAAGGAGTCAGCTCATGTAGTGCTGTTACCTCTCTGTAAAGCATTTCTCTGTGTCCTCACTAGTAAGATAGCCAAGAATTACAGATGTTATTCTCTCCTTCTAAACCATCTTCTTTCCCCCTAGGAGCCGCTGTAAGGATAAAAATCTGCCCTTTGTTTGATCTGCTACACGGGAGAATAGTGTTTATACATCTTCTTCTTCCATATTGCATCTGAAAGATCACTGAAGTAGCGAGATAAGCTGTGTGTTTCTTCATGATGTTTTCAGTTTCCTTTTCTACAATTTCAGTGAATATGAAGTGATGGCTAAGTGATGAATAAGTAACAGTTTAGTGATAGCTAAGTGATTAGAACCAGGGGCTTCTAATGTAACGCATATGCAAGGCTTTACTTTTCATAAGGTAGCCTCAGCTATTGTGTACAAAACATTCACTGATGTTTAACCCTGGACGCTTTGCACATTTATAATTAAATGTTCTCTCTTTTGATCAGACGATGTCAATGTAGTATCACGGGTAATATTGTAAGACGTCAAAAGCAATTTAAACACAGCAGTTACATCAATGAACAGTTTAGTTGCCTCTGTTTTGTTGATAATAATTACATACTTGGAAACAAGGAATTAGAGACAATTTTTTCTAAAAAGGAAAACATGAATAGCCTAAAGACCTCAAGACCTTTATTTTGTTTCTCAAGTTTATGAGAGATTGCTTTGAGTTCCAAAATAGTCCTATTCCTTCTTGTATCATCTTAGATACATATCATGGTCCTTCATATTCTTTTTTTTACCATCCAGTGCTGTTTGTCTAGAAAATATACTTTCCTTCTGATGATAAGCACAACATTATATTTTGAGGAAAAAAGACGGGTCAACATCCACAGCATAGGTTTATAGAGAAATTATCAATGAGAATATACATAAGCCCACACCAGATCACACAAAATAACAAAAATAGCAAACGCTTTGTATATGTTTGGAGCACTATTCTAAGCCCTTTACATATATCACCAAATTTAATATTCTTTCTTTCTTTGAAATACAACTTTTGGAAAGATAATTAAAAATCAGTCAAAGGAAGGAAAGAGAAAAAGTTTTAAAAGAAGGAGGCATGGGAAAAGTCACTGAGGCCTGAGAGGGGATGGAGTGTTGGGAGAAGGATGGGATGGCCAGAAGCAGGTCATCTTGTGTCCTCCTTGGCCTTGTTTAGTAACATAACTTCAGCAGGGAGCCTTCTGGGAAAAAGCCCGGACAACGTTGACATCGAAGTCTAATAGCAGCATGATTCTGTGCCTTAGTAAAAGCCCAAGTCAGACGCCACCTCTCTGTCAAACTTTCGAGGTTATTCCTCCCACCACTGCCCTCCTACAGCCCCAGCTCTCAGCTCAGACCATGCTCTGACTCATACAGGATGTGAGGGATGCGTCTCTCTCCTTCAGATCACGAACAACTGGGAGGCAGCAGCAGTCTTCCCACCACCTCATGGACTGACCTCCCGGAAGCTGCGCCCACACTCTCGCTCCCCCTCTGCTCCTGTCAGAGGCAGGTCCTTCATGAGCTTTGGATTTCATGCCTCATCTCCTTAAGGACTTTGTTTCCACAGAAACATACCTCCCACCTTGCAGCATCCATTCCTCACTCTCCATACTTTTTTACATACAAAATATCCAATAGCCTTTCTTTGACCCTTTTGCCCCTCCACCTACATGTTGATGTCATGCTGTGTCATAGCACTCTTTCCAAAAGTCACCTGTGCGTGCTGTCTGCATTTCATCACCTCATATTTTATCTTCAACCCACACATACACCTGCATCCCAGTCAATCCCCTGAAACCACTTGACAAGGTCAAAGGCAGCCTCCTCACTGCCACATTCAAAGACCACGTCTGCTCTCATGGGACTCTCACAGTGACATGTCACATAGGGAAGCCCTCTCTTCTGGATGTGCCTTCTCTCCAATTAACTGGCATTTACAGGTCCCTACTTTTCCTTCTACCTCACAGGCAGCTCTCTCTGAATTTTATTTGCTGACTCTTATATGGAAACTCTAAATGTCCCAGCAACTCCCAGTTCAATTCTGGGATGTCCTTCTGTCTTCTCTATCTAATGTTTATCTCTCCCTCGTCCATGAGTCATTCTGTCACAATATTATTGAGTCTCATATTTACGTCTACAAGTAATGGCTTTGGGATATTTATCCTACAGTCTACCTGGATGTCTAATGGCATTTCAAATGCAACAAGGTTTGTTTAGCTATTCTTAAAACTCCCCGCCCCCAAAACACACACACACACACACACACACACACACACACACACACACACCAAAAAAACAAACCTTTCCCATCTCAGTCATTTTTGTGCCCAAAGCTTAGAGCCATCCAGGAACTCCATCCACAAACAATGGGGCTCTACCTTCCTTTTTCCCTGATCACTCCATTCTTTCCATCTTCACTGGCATCATCCGGAGTTGAGCACGCACCACCCACCTGGCGCTTCCCCCAGCCGGTCTCCTTCAATTCTTGCTCCTCTACAATCTATTTTTTAAAAAGCCGGCAGCGTAGGCTTTTTAAGACATAAATCAAGGTATGCCACTACCCTCCCCAAACCCTCCACTAGTTGCTCATTGCACTTAGGATAAATGTCAAATGTCTTATCATGACTTAAAGATCTTCTAAAATATGCCTTCCAGTATACCTTACATTTTATTTATGCCATTGTTTCTCTCTCTCACACACTCTCTCTCCTCCTCACCGTCCTTAACACTATCGGTTTGTTCCTAAGCTTGCTCCCCTTCAGGGCCTCTGCAGTTGCCACCACCTTTGCCTAAACCACCTGCCTCTTCATGAACATCTTACGTCAAACTTCACATCTCGGAAAGGTCTCCCTGACCACCCAATCGAAACACACTGTGATGTTACAGCAGTCTTTCTCCTTAGCACTTATCACCATAATATCCATCTCTTGGTTTATCTTTGGTGCAGTCTCTGCTTTTATCCACTAGATTTTAAGTCGGTGCCACTCTTGTTCACTAAATCTCCCCTGCACATAGGCTAGTACCTGGCACATAAACAGCGCTCAATAATACTTGCCAAATGAATGGATGAATACACTCATCTAGATAGTCAATGAATATACACAAAAGGGTGCTGGAAGTCAAGAGGGAAGTATAGCAAAGCAATGTGTCTCAGGGACTACAGGGCATCTTAGATCTAGGGTTATGCTAAAAGCTTCCACAGGTCAGCCTGACTGTGGACTGCAGGGTGTCCTCAGGCAATCCCTGCAGACAAAGAGCCACAAAGGCCCCTATTCAATAGCCATACCCTCTGCCAACTCCTGCCAATTACCTGGCTTCAGCCCTGAGCGCAGTACTATAATTACACCTGTTACTAATTCAAGGACAAAATACATGTGAAGTGCCAGTGAAATACTGCACAGGAGTAAAGCAGCAATTATATTTATTGTATAATTTCCATTAGGCAATTATATTGATTGTATAATTGAACATACTGCATAATGGTGATAATTTCAATTGTTAACATTTTCTGCTGGGAAGAACCCAAGTGGGTAAACAGGTTGCTTCGAGTTCCTGACAATCAAAGGGGGAGTTTGAATTTCTCTTTAATTCTCACACATATTGATCAGAGATATTTCCTTAGGAAATACTGAAGTCAGAAAAACAGACCTTTCATGTTTTTAGAAGCAAAATCAATTGGAACCTTTCAGTATTTTGCATTGATGGAAGCAAATAAATGCAGAGGGAAATACAACCCATAGAATAAAGAGGGGAGTGCTCCTCTTAGAACAATTGCGAAGAGCCTCAACCACAGGACCAGACGCAGCGACGAACAAATCCCAGGGCAGAGGAAAATGGGCACCACTAAGGCTGAGGACAAACCGACCCCTCTGAGTGGATCACACCTACAGAAAGGCCTCACTCCAAAGTGTCCAGAATAAGGGAAAATTAAAGTGTTTGGTCAGAGAGCATGCAGGCCCTTTGAATTCTCCTTGTACAGACTCAGAAAGAAAGAACACATAGTCCTTTTACAATGTAGGATAAACTTACCTATTGTTGAATCACCTTCAAAAAATAGCTCTTGATACATATATATATATATATATATATATATATATATATATATTTGATATTACATTTTCCCACACATTACTAATGGCTGCTGGCAGACTTGGTAAGAAAGGAACGGGATCAGCAGCCATGTAGTTAGTGCCTTCCGCCATCACATGGATTTAGAATGTAACTATTGTGTTGATCCGTGTAGTCAGGAATGTCAGAGCTATGGCAAGGAGTAAATGATGAACTCTGGAAGCCTTGGCTGAACAATGAAGAGCAAGTGAAGAAGAGGCCAGAGTTATACTAGTATCTAAACTGGAGCCTTAGACTCATTATAAAAGCACTGATGTTCATTTGAAAGTCATGAGTCAGCTTATAAATGCATGTACTAACATTTAGTCTAAAAAAATACTGTGACTTACTTAGAATTGGTATTTCCCTCATTTCATAGGATAAAGAAATTAAGGCATCAGCAGATAGTCTTCATTGTTACCCAAGTCCATTAAATCCTAAACAAAATTGTATCCATGTATCCAACCTTCAGGACAGAAAACACCACCTCTCCAGCTCTGTGATAAATCAGTTTAACCTAGCCAATCAGAAGGAGCTAACCAATCAGAGGATCTCACTCTGCTTTACCCAATCAGAGCATTCTGACTATTCTTGTGGTTGGCTAGAGTGATAGGTACACTTATGACCAATGCCATGGCAAGGAAATGCTGGGAATAAGGAACTGTGGGATACAGTCTCTCAGTCTTATGAAGAATAGAACAGCAAAAACACATTCATGCTCCCTCCTCTGGAGTTGTTATGTCTATGTGTAATGCCTGGTCCTGTAGAGCCAACATGTGTGCATGAGGGGGAAACATGAGAACAAAACTGAGATACTGAGTATGGCAGGACAGATGGTTGGGAAGAAAACCTAGATCTCAGATATTGTTGTTAAGGCAATGAATTAACCAACCCTGGGAGTACTCTGCCTCTGATGTGCTATTGTTCAAGGCATCCACAGGAGCATTTACTCTACTTAGCAGCTCAGAGTTCTTGCCCTGGTCCAGAGACACGGAGGTAGCCTGATGTGTTCAAGGTCACAGAGCAAGTAGGAAGGGTTGTCCATGAACAGCAAGACCTACAACTCCCAATTTTCCATTTATTCTCCTTCTGAACAAAATGAATATGTTTAGGTATATTTAGAAGCAAGGATCATATCTTTTAACCCATAGTTTTATAGATTTTTAGCTATTTTGGATGATTAAATAGGAAACTAGAACCATTATCAACTTTGCATATGGGAAAACACGATTTTTTTTCATGTATGGTCATCTATATGTCCTCTTGTAAAAATGTCTAGTCAGGCCCTCTGCACATTTTTTCATAGGACTGTTTGTATATTCTAGTGTGAAGTAGTATGAGTTCTTTATAAATTTTGGATATTAATTCCTAATGAGATGTATCATTTGCAAATATCTTCTTCCCCTCAGAAGGCTGTTTTCATTTTGTTGATGGTTTCCTTTGCTGTGCAAAAGCTCTTTTAGTTTGATGTAGTACCATTTGTTTATGTTTTCTTTTGTTTCCCATGCCTAAGAAGAAATATCCAAAAAGATACTGTAAAAACAATGTCAGAGATTTTACTGCCTATGTTCCTTGTTTTGTGGTTTCAGGTATTACATTTAAGTTTTTAACTCATTTGAGTTTATTTTTGCATAGTATAAAAAAGTGGTCTAATTTCATTATTTTGTTTTTGTTTTTTAATATATTTTTATTGATTTCAGAGAGGAAGGAAGAGGGAAAGAGATAGAAACATCCAGGATGAGAGAGAATCATGGATTGGCTGCCTCCTGTAAGTCCCCCACTGAGGATCGAGCCCACCGGACTCAAACCTGGGACCTTTCAGTTCACAGGGCGATGCTCTATCCACTGAGCCAAACTGGTTAGGGCTAATTTCCTTATTTTGACTGTATCTGTCCAGTGTTCCCAATACCAATTATTGAAAAGACTGTCTATACTCCATTGTATATATTTGCCTCTTTTGTTGAAGATTAATTGATCATATAAGTGAGGATTTCTGTGCTCCCTATTCTGTTTCATTGGTCTATATCAGTGATGGTGAACCTATGACAAGCGAGTCAGAGGTGACACGCGAACTCATTTTTTGGGTTGACTTTTCTTTGTTAAATGGCATTTAAATATATAAAATAAATATCAAAAATATAAGTCTTTGTTTTACTACGGTTGCAAATAACAAAAAATTTCTATATGTCACACGACACCAGAGTTAAGTTACGGTTTTTCAAAATGCTGACACGCCAAAAGGTTCACCATCACTGGTCTATATATCTGTTTTCATGCCAGTACAATACTATTTTGAGTATTGTAGCTTTATAGTATAAATTAAAACTTTTATTTAGCTATACAGTTTCAGGACACAGATGATTAATAGCAAAACATGAGTTTTAGAAATATCTTTAAAAGTATTTCAAGAAATGTAAAATAATTATTAAGATTTAATAATCACCACACATAAAGTTTTCATATTTATGATATACACCAGAGGCCCAGTGCACAAAAATTTGTGCACTCGTGGGGGGGTGGGGGGGTTCCTCAGCCCGGCCTGTGCCCTCTCGCAGTCTGGGACTCCTCGGGGGATGACTACCTGCTGGCTTAGGCCTACTCCCCAGGGGATTGGGCCTAAGCTGGCAGTCAGACATGCCTCTGGCAGCCTGGCAGCCCTCAGGGGATGTCCACTTGTCAGTGGGGAACAGGCCTAAGCTGCAATTGGACATCCTTAGCGCTGCTGAGGAGGCAGGAGAGGCTCCCACCACCACCGCTGTACTGGCAGCCATCAGCCTGGCTTGTGGCTGAGCAGAGCTCCCCCTGTGGGAGCGCACTGACCACCAAGGGGCAGCTCCTGCATTGAGCGCCTGCCCCCTGGTGGTCAGTGTGTGTCATAGTGACCAGTCATTCCCAGTCTTTCTGCTGTTAAGGTCAGTTTGCATATTACCCTTTTATTATATAGGATAGAGGCCTGGTGCACGGGTGGGGGCCGGCTGGTTTGCCCTGAAGGGTGTCCCGGATCAGGGTGGGGGTCCTGTTGGGGTGCCTGCCAGCCTGGGTGAGGGGCTGATGGGTGTTTGCAGGCTGGTCACACCCCCTTCAGGGTGGGGGTCCCCACTGGGGTGCCTGGCCAGCCTGGGTGAGGGGCTGATGGCTGTTTGCAGGCTGGTCAAGCCCCTCCCCCACAGTGGGGACCCTCACACCATGGAGGTTTGGACAGCCTGGGTGAGGGGCTGATGGCTGTTTTCAGGCTGGCTACACCTCCTTTAGGGTGAGGGGTCCCCACTGGGTTGCCTGGCCAGTCTGGGTGAGGGGCTGAGGGCCATTTTCAGGCTCGCCAAGCCCCCTGGTGATGGAAGCTCCCAGCCTCTCCTTTTTTTCTTTTTCTTTTTTATTCTGAGATTTATTTCCCTTCTATAATTGAAACTTTGTAGCCTTGAGTGGAGCTCAGAGCTGGCTGAGGCAGGCGGGAAGCTTGGCTTTCTCCATCACTGGAGCAACCAAGCCTCCTGTTCGCTCCAGCTCCGTGGCTGCCAGCCGCCATCTTGGTTGGGTTAATTTGCATATAATTGCTCTGGTTGCATGGTGGGCGTGGGTTGAGGCATAGCGAAGGTACGGTCAAATTGCATGTTTGTCTTTTATTAGATTAGATATCCAGAGGTGAGGATGCCTTAATGAAATATAAGAAGCCAATTAAAACTCTCTTACCTCAGGAACATAGCAAATAAGAGCCTTAGGGATGTTAAGCCAATTTTTTGTCCATTTCACCATCTCCATTGAGAACCTTAGGAATATACCAGTCTCTATGTGATTTATCACATTCACACTGAGGAATACTTAACATCTGAGGTCTAAAAAAATGCATTCTAAAGATTTTATTTTATTCATTTACTTATATTTTACATTGAACTAAAATAAATACATAAAAATAAACCGAATTACAGTAAACACCTACCAAAAGGTCTCTTCTAGTTGTTGGATGACACCCTACATGGGCTCTAATCTAGTGGAAATAAGATGCTTATGACATTAGTGCAAACCTGAGCTTGGCAAAGTGATGACCACTTTCCCCATGTTTCCTCATCAATGGACTGCCTATAGGTGAGTCTACCATGGGAAGAAAACCAGAAGTTTTGCCAGGCCATGGGAAATCCAGTGTACTGAAGCCTCTGAATTTCACACATGAACTTGAATGTCCAGAAGTTTATAATATGCATTGATGCATTTTATTTATATATATGTTTACATATATTTCATATCTATATAAGCCCATAAATGTTTGTCCAAATATGGACTAATCCGGTGACTTCTGATTCAGTAATCCACTCAACAGCAGTAAAATTGAAAGGGCTTCATTATGACCACACCAGATATTTACTTATCACAAGCCTGTGTTTCCACTCTGCTCCTCCATTCGTGTTGCAGTATATAAAGGAAGTGTGTGCACTTCCTGAAGGGTTTGTGGGGTTCAGGTTAAAATTCTGAGGCATTCATAGAAATGCACCTTCCAGTGTGAGGCTGACTCATCCTGTAAGTGGCCAGAACTGGAGATGCAATGCCAGGGCATCCTAGACAATGTGGCTGCCTCGCTCCTTTAGGAAGGAGATTTGGAGGTGATTCCAGGCACTGGCTATGCCTGGAGGAAAAGTTAACCATCACTTCAGCAAGAACAGCCAAGAAGTTTCTCCTCCGATTCCCACTGGATACCTCTTTCTTGTTGAGGATTTAGGTATGTGAGTGGGAGCATGAGGGAAAGTCGAATGAGATACTGTCTGCTCTTTCACAATCTCCATGAGTTATAATATCTTTGGGGTTCGCATGCTTCTGCGAAAGAAATTACCTTGTTTTCCAGCAATGAACTCTTGAGTCACTTATTCACTTAGGTGATTCCTAACAACTTCATGCCCACACAGACATATAGACTGGAAGTGATGAGATTTCTCCTCCTACCCATGACAGGGAACTGGACATATGCAAAATAGTTGCTATATCTATGAGAAAACCCACCTTTTCAAAGACTATCTGTCCTATATAATAAAAAGCTAATATGCTAATTAGAACGGATGACAGAACAACCTTCTGGAACGACCAGTGGGTGGGGCCGCGGGGCTGTGAGGCAACTAGGGCCACAAGGCGGCCGAGGCTGTGATGGCTGAGCCCCTTGCACGAATTTGTGCATCAGGCCTCTAGAATATTTATAAAAGCCTAAGCAACTGTTACGACCGAATGACGGGAACTACGCGAACAACCAGTCGACCAGTCACTTTGATGTGCACTGACCACCGGGGACAGATGCTCAACACAGGAGCTGCCCCCTGGTGGTCAGTGCACTCCCACAGTGGGAGCACCACTCAGCCAGCAGCCGGACTCATGGCTGAAAAGCACAGCGGAGATAACAGGAGCCTCTCATGACTCCACAGGCAGCACCACCTAGCAGTGGCAGCAGGCGCAGCATGCCAGGATGAGTGTGAGTGGCACGGTGCCCCACCCTGGCTCAGGCTCCTCCCTGGCCACCTGCCACTTGGCATACTGTTACATCCTCTGAGGGCTCCCAATTGCAAGAGGGCTCAGGCCAGGCTGAGGGACACCCCCCCACCCACCACCCCACCCCCAACCCCCCAACACCCTATGCATGAATCCATGCACTGGGCCTCTAGTTTTAAAAATAAAGACACATAATGCCAGTGAGAGACTGGGTGATAATGGAGTGTGATAAGCCACAGGAAAGCCTTCATATTGGGTAATCAATCTGCACTTGACCTTATTTTATTCTTCATTAAAATAAAACCAATTGCAAGATATAAGCTTGCCCCACAAGTTTTTGCTTCTGTATTTATTAACTGATGAAAAAAAACAACATTCTAGTAATATCTTCTTCAGCATGAGTGAAGTAACAATTATATCATGATGTGTATATGAATGATGTTTATTCCTATATTATATCTTCCCAGTCCAATAGATTGAAGTATGCAAGTAGTAAAATAATGCATTTTATTTTGAAAAATTGTTTCAATTGAGAATTCTTTTCACTGATAACACAAATATAACTGCACTCTGAACATATTAACTGGACACCTCCAATTTATCTGCAGGGCAAGGCTTGAAGAGGCTTATGGACAGAAGGACAAGAAAGACAGTAAGGTGAGTTAGAGGGTGGAAGGGACAAAGCTAACTGCCTAACTCCCAGAAAGCACTATTCCTTAAAACAACTGCTTTATTGCCTAACATTTCTTTTGCAAATTCCTAGTACATGGCTAGCATTTATTAAGTGCTAAGAGTTTTTGTAGTTCTTTTTGTTTTGTTTTTGTTTTCATTACTCTCTCTCAAGAAAAGGCCTGATAAGAAAATTAAAGGACCCTGAGTCAGAGGTGGTCCTGAGAGCCTGCATTTCCCTGGGGCTGGCCTTTTATTTTCATTTTTAACAAACTCTGTTTCCAGCCCTTAAATTGTTATTTACTGATCTCTCCCAATGGGTCACAGGTAACAGGCTCAAGATGCTGCTTCCTTTTACTTGCACTATGGAAAGCACTGGAAGATGTCCTGTCAATTAATTAGCAGCTTAATTGGAATGAAATTATGTAATTAAGCATCTCATTTCAAATTAGCTATCAATGTTTACCAGCTTACAGGCATGAGACTTTGAAGGGGCCTCCATCCAGACATTGTAGATTTTGACAGTAAGTCAATGTTTTCCCTTCTTTTTTCTAGTTAGAAATATGGGATTTTAATGAAGTCCAAAAACAAATTCCACAAACCAGTCAGATATCAGTTTATTTACATTTTGTAGGATATGGTGACCTCCAAAAGAACACATTCTTCCTTTGGACAAATCTACTTGCTAGGTCCCCAAGGAACTGATTTCCCTCCTAAAGGTGAATGTCAAAATATAATTGTATATATTCAGTTTTTGAAAAATACCTCAAGGATTATGTTTGTTTTTTAATATGTTAAAAATCTATTGCTAACATACATAAATAAAAATTTTAATCTGTTCTATGATTAAGACTGTGGGCTGCTTTCAGCACCTTTCAAGTGTTTTAAAGGTTTTCCCTCCCACAGTGGATAGGGCTAATTTTTCCCAGTACCCACTCTCTACATCTTCCTTTAAAATGGAACCACTTCCTCCATGACAAAGTTTTAGCCTGGTCATTTGGCCAAGTCCATACCAATGGAACTATAAGTAGTTGGAAGGATGCACGCAATTTTCACACCATTTTCTTAAAAGCCCATTGCTTGTGCTTTTTATATTTCTCTCTTATAAAAAGTGGATGTTGTTCCTGGGAGCCAGGGTTGACCCTGTGGGTGAGGAAAATGCCTTGGGAAACAACAGGGCAACCACATGGAAGGAACCTTTAGACAACCTCATAGTACACACAGTCATGTTTCATATATTATATAGAATTATACTATATATATTATCATATACTAGTGGCCTGGTGCATGAAATCTGTGCACATTAAAAGGGAATTAATTAGAGGAAATGTTTTAATATTGCTATTTGCCCTTTCTCTATAATAGAAGTGTCAGAGATGAAAGAAAATTAGTAAAATGTATATAAAAATCTCCCTCCTGTCAGAGTCCGGGGAGTCCCGCGGGACCTAAAGTCAAGTCCCTGCCTACTACCCGCACACGCTTCAAAAATGCAGAAGATCCAGACCTGGCCGGCCCCTCCCCCATTGGGTGAGACCCAGACCCGGCTGGCCCCATCCCCATTATGCCCTTCCATGTGCGGAGAGCAGCCTCATGTCCCCTGGCCCGGCGCTGGGTGGGGGACACAGTCTCAGGTCGCTGGTCAAGCCCTGCCAGGTGAGGGGAGTAGCCTGACGTCCCTATCATGCCCCGCAGGGCAGGGAGCACAGCCTGAGGTCCCCCAGCCTGGCCCTGGGGTGGGAGGCACAGCCTGAGGTCCCCGTCAAGCCCCGGGGAGTGGGGAATGCGGCCTGAGGTCCCCTGTCAAGCCCCGCAGGGCGGGGGGCGCAGCCTGAGGTCCCTGGTCCCGGCTAGGCACCATGTAGCCTCAGGTCCCTGCTGTTCAATATTATGGCATCCCAGCTAATTTGCATATTCCTCTATTATATAAATAGATAATTGAAGGAATGCTGCCTTTTGTTTTGGAAAATAACTTATTTTTCATTAAAATTGTTATTTATTTAGCATGCAATATTTTTATTTCTTAAATTAAGCAATAATTTTGTTTTCTTATTTTAATTTTTAGCATTATAAATACTGATAGATATGGCTCACTGAAACAAGAGTTCTTGGGGACTGTTCAATAGTTGCTATGAATGTAAAGGGTTCCTGGGACCAAAAGTTTGAGATCCACTAGCTTTAGAATATATTATCAATAATATACACACCCAAAACACTTATTTCCAATCTTGTGGTTGCACTCACTCATCATATAAATTTTTAAACTTGGGTGCTAATGGATTTACCAGAAACTCAGTTTCTTTACCTATAAAGAGTACTTTAAAATTTACTTTGGAAACAAAATATTGTACATAATGTTTCATTGGTAACTTTTACTTACATTTTTTTATTAAGTTATCCAGATAATAACAGTTCTTTGTAGAAAAATCAATAGGTTATTCTTTCAGTGTTTCTTTAGTTAAAACAACAACAAAATTGGGAGGCCTTGATAGTTTGTGAGAAATGTAATATGCAAAACATTAAAATATAAAACTAAAAAATACTAGTAAAATAAACAGTAAATGACTGCTCTATATATTCTTGGCACTGAGCTATCTTATTTAATCCTCTCAACTGCCCTGCTCAGTAGACTGTTACCATCATTGTTCAGACAAGGAAAGGTGAGGCTGTGCTCTTTAGTATCTTGTCCAAACTTAGTAAGCAGAAGAGCGCAGATCTTAAGTCCTGGAAAAAGGATGGAACTTAGGCTTCTCTAATTTTAGAGCGTGTGTGTGTGTGTGTGTGTGTGTGTGTGTACGCGCGTGTGCGGTTCACAGGGATGGAGCTGTCATGTTGTCAGACACATGCATCTTCTGAGCTGCTATGTCGTTCCACTAAGGAGAGTGAATCCAGGTCAGCAACAGTGCCACCGGCTGTGAAACAGGTCAAGAGAAGCAGGAATCACTGAGCCTGGGCAATTACCAAGGGGATCGGGGAATGCCATATTGCTGCTCTCTGCTGTGGACAAAATTGAACTAGTCCTGTAAAGTGCAGAGGTGCAGGCAACCCCACAGCACTCAGCTCAGACCAAAGACCAGGGTGGATTTCAGTGTGCTTAAGCCAGCACTGCTATCCGGGGCCCGTGCTTTGTGAGGGCTAGACTGTATACCTGGGCCTGGGCAGAGAGAAGCAGGGAGCAGCAAGCATATTTTTGTCTCTCGCTTCTCAGCCGGTGGGAATTGATATGCCAACCACTTCTGCCAGATCTCAGTAAAACAGAAGGAGTCCTTGGGTAGGCGTACATAGGCTCCCTGGAGAGACAGTTGAGAAAGGGGAGTGGCCCTCGAAGGATTAAGGACACCAGAAGTAATAAAAGTCCGCATTTGGTATAAGATTGCATCTCCCAATGCACATTCTGCATGAGAAACTCATGAAATGGGTCCTGAGGCCCAATATATCTGGGAAGTCCTGTGCGGCACAGCCAAACTTGGAGAAGCATATGAATACATTAAAGACTGTGAGAATCAGGACAGGCAAGATACATGTTCATGTTGATTTAATCTGGAGTTTTCCAAGTTGGAGGCAGAGAGGATGTCTAATGCACACATTTTAGATCAGTGAGATGAAAGAGTATGGGGGCTCTGGGCTAAAAAGAAGGAAACAGACCTAAACGTGGAAAATCCTTAATCTCTCTGGACCTCAGATTTCTCATGGAGAAAATGGGCATAATAGCAATTACTCAGTTGTTAGAATTAAATCAAACAATATATAAAAAATACAGTACTTTTTTAGATGTGCAATAATTAGGTATCCCCCCATGAAACATGTACTTAAGCCTATGGTGCAGTATTTTCCTTGCATGAGAGTTGTATCCAGGTAGAGGCAATTATCCAAATAACTGAGCAATGCCCTTCATTAAGTGCCTAGTATTGAATGGCAGAGACAGCAATGGATAAGACCCAGTGTCTGTTCTTTGTGTGCTCACACCCTATTAAAGAGAAAGATGTGAGAACAGCTAACCTCATGATGAGTGCTCGCCTAGAGATTTGTACAGAGGGTTACGGAGATGTCTAATTTCCCAGGGCAAGTCATGGAAGCCTTCAGAACTGATCTTGAAGGATGTATGGCAATTTCCCAGGAAGAACAGTAAAATAAAGCATTTAAGCAAAGGGGAGATAGCTAACTGATGCTCAGAGGTGTGACATTTTCAGCATTTAGAGGAATGAAATAGAGAGGAAGCAATGGCTCAACTGAGAGGGTTGGTCAAGACAACACTGAAAAAGTCACTGCCTGCTACAGGAGGTGGGTTTTATCTTAGGTCACTCTTCAGCCATTAAAGAGTTAATAGGAATGATAAGATCACATTTACATTCAGAGTGGTGAGAAGGCTGATGAAGGGAGTGAAACTGGAAGCAAGAGGCCAGTTGGAAGGCAATGATCTCTGCTTGCCTCTCCTCACCCTGGTGAGGGCATGGAGCAGGGCAGTACTCAACAGAGGAATGAAATAGAGAGGTGATGGAGAGGGAGGCAATGGAGAGGTATTATCTTCATGTTTTAAATGTCAGGGAAGGGAAGAATAAAGAGATAGGAAAGAAAAACACTAATGATTGCCATTCCAATTCAGGTAACCAGGTGCCTGTTAGGATAATTAACTATGATCGGGAGAAAACATAGAGGGCCAGAGTTTAGGAAAATATATGGGGAGAGATCATCCTGTTTAAAGTTTTCAAATTGAAATTACCATCTGTAGGTTTTAAGATGACTGCAAGCATAATGAAATTAGAAGTACAGGTCTTGCGTTTGGAATCCTAGAAAGGACTGCAGATGAGGCATTGGGTGTGATCAGTTGAAGAGGCCCTGGTGCACAATGAGGGTGCAGAGGCCTCCACAGCCTACCAGAGCCAGCCGGAGGTTGCAAAATGCAAGGCAAGGTAACAGTAAAGTGGAGTTCCTGCCCTCAGAAGGATTATAATTCAGGCGGGGAGACAAAATTGATCTACCGTACAGGAATGAAAGAAAAATTAAGTACTAAACTCTGTGATACTTATACCTGCAAGAGTATGCAGAATACTCTCTAAGTTCTGAAATGGAAAGGAGACCTCAAAAAATAGGTTGAATTTCTAAACCAAAGGGAGTAGAAGACATGGGATCTCATTTTCAAGGGCACAGGGCCAGCCAGATATCCCTAATGGCATTGTTCAAGGAGGGTAGAATGAGGAAAGATGGGGTAATGATGGGCAATAGAGAAAATCCTGACATAAAGAGGATACAGGGTAAAGTTAAATGGCTGGAAAGAGGTAAGGATAAAGGGAGAATAGTGAAATTACTACAAATGGATAAGAGCCGTTTGAAACTGATGTGGTTGCAATAGTTACACTCCACACAACAAGTAGGAGGGGCTCAATAAACCCTGTTCATTTTTAGTTCTTGAAGCACTGCTTGTATCCAGTTATGATGTGCCACAAACGGTCATTCTGAAGAATGTGGAGCACTCAAGGTGCACCTTGCAAGGTGGGTGCCAGGCAAGCAAGGTTGCTGCTGAATATCCCAGGTAAAATATGAGAAACTAGGTATTGTTAATTAAACATAAAAAAATGCTTTGAAACAATTAGACCGCAAAGAATTCCAAGTATAACATACAAAGGAAAAGGAAGAGTAAACAAAGACTCCAAGTACACAGAACAGCCGTGTGGGACTCAGCAGAAAATGCAAACACAGTTAATCAGAGGTAAAGAGGCCTCAGCGAGCTGCATGGGGGGGCGGGGGGGGGGGGGCTTTGTCTTTGAGCATCACATGCACATGCTGAGTACTTGTCGGTATGTGGACCTAAGTGTCGATCTTTGCGTACCTGCCTGCCTTTGACTCTGGGTCTCTCTTTGCATACTTGTGTGTGTGTGTGTGTGTGTGTGTGCATATGAGCATCCACAATGATGCACTCTTGTGCCTCGATGTGTTTGATGTGTTTATTTAAGGGTCTCCAGGTCTCTGGGCTCCTATGTCCATGAGCCTTCATCTTGCTTTCGTGTGACTCGGCAGTTGTCACTCCTGTGTCACTGTATCATTTGGTCCGTGTGCTTCTACCCGTGTGTGCATGTCTCTGCTGCGTGACTGTGTTGGTTTGCTTGAATAGCAAGTGTGTTTTGTGGGCGCACACACACAGTCTGTACTGTACATGTGTTTGTGTACATGTGCGCATTTTCTAGCTCTCCCGAGGCATGCTGGCTGGTGCGGTCCACAGCTAATGTGAAACTGCCAAACAGTCCTGGATGACAAATGGGAAAAGCCCCTATTGCATCTGACTCCACTGGCCTTTTCACTTTTAATAGGAAATTGATCGTATCTTTTACAGCCCATTTCACTACATATCAATGTGCAGATGCAAATATTTCCCTGCCACTAACATAAAGCCTGTGTCCACTGAAGTAAGCTTTTGTGTAAACAGAACCTGAAGTCATTTTCTTTGCATGATAATGGTGGTGAAAATCAAGCAAAACAGCTCTTGAGCCATAAAATTTAATTTGGCTCAGAAGTCACCCCAGCTTATAGATTTTCCTGCACAGAGACCTTCATGTGAGGGGCCTGTGGTGAAACTCCCTGTGGGTTTTGATAAATCCCAGAAGCACTAGAGAGGGCTACAACTTCAGTTTTTACCCCTCAGTTAGTAGGATCACTGGGATGAATCACTGTTGCAGGCTGATGGAGAAGAGGAGGAGAGGCCCACGCCCAGCCTGGCTCTAGAGCGGTTCATGGATCAGTGAGAAGGGCCAAGCGGACATTTGTGTTCGGATCTTATCGGAAGCTAGAATTAGAAGGCCTGCCATTTGCATGACTGTGTGAACCCATGCAAGGGAACAGCCATGCATACAGCGGGATGCTTCCATGCCTGCTACCATGGGAGACAGCCCCTACTGTCAGGTATAAAGGAGCAGAATCCCACTCAATGTTAGTGGCAGCCCGAGGATCACCATGTGGGATCCTGGAGCCTCGCAGCTGAGATCAATCCCAGGTCTGATCTTTGTTACTCTCAGGTTGATGAGCTACTTTCCCTAACGCCATCTTCTCCATGTTGGATGCTCCTTGTCCATATTAAAAGTTAATCAAATGTGGGTAGAAATGAGCCTTCCTTGGATATAAAGTTAAAATTCAAGCGGTTCTAACACCTATCAAAAAATTTCCTCATAATTAAAGCTTTCTTGTTCAACTGAGCTGGCCACGTGAACACACTTGGATTTTAAGCTCTTTATGCCATGGTGTTTTTCCTCAATTTCACACACAAAATGGTGTCTATCTTTTTTGATTTTTATAGAGAGAGGGAGAGAGAGAAAAACATCGATGTGAGAGAAAAACAATGAACAGTTGCTTCCTACAGGCACCTCAACCAGGGATCAAACCCAAAACCTGGGTGTGTGTCCTGACTGGGAATCAAATCCATGACCTTTCAGTGTACAGGACAATGCTCGACCAACTGAGCCACACCAGCCAAGGAAGTGCCTGTTAATAAAAGAAAAAGGGGGGGGGGGCATTTGGTGCAGGAGTCCTGGAATCCTCTTTCTTAACTATAATTCAGATGGAGTGCAGCAGAGAACAGCACACCTGGGTTTCACTTCCCCACAAAGACACCCCATGCCCGCTGTTGAGAGCACACCTGGTACCCCCATGGGTGCCTGCCCACTAATGTGAGACAGAGTCCTTCCTCCCACACGCTGGGCAGATGTGTCACAGGACGGCTACCTCCCAATATCCATTTCCCCTTTATTTCATAGAAACACATCCTGACACTTCAGCTGTGCGCATTGCTGAGCGCTACATGTCTCATTCCTCATCATCCCTCTTACCAGATGTGGCTACCAAGTTCACGTATTAAGGTGCAGAAAGACATTTTATAATGATATTCTTGGGGTCCTTCTAAGAGTTCCTCCTTTTTCCATCCTGCCTGCTGTATGGAATATAGATACAGTGGCTGGAACATCAGCAGCTAGTTTGAATTATGAAGAGATTGTATTGTTATAAGCAAGGAGAGCTTAGAAACAAGGGCAAAATTCTTGTGCTCCTGGAACCACGAAGCAACTATGAGCCCTGAAACACCTACCTCTGCCTGCTTTTGTATGGAAGAAATCTGTATTTCTATTTTGCCTAAGCCACTATATTCTTAATTGTATGACTTGCACCTGAGCTTGATCTGTCCTGATACGACTAATAACGTGCTCCTTCTCTCAGAGGTTGCAACAGAAATGCTCCCCCTTCCATTCAACTCCCATTCGTGACCCAAATGCCTTTCTAGACAGCAACGATGAAAAGACAAGGAAGCCAAGGGAGCTGTGTCAGAGCTTCCTCTGTGCTGGCCGGGGAGACCGCGCTCTCTTTGCGTCTTGTGAGCTGTGATGTGCTGGCAGGAAACAAGGTGAGGCTGTGCGGCCAAGAGGGGAAAGAACTGGATAGTAAAGGATCTGCTTCACCTTTAAAAATATCAGTGGACCAAGCAATTTGGAGGGCAAGGGACTGGCTTACTATTTGATGTCTCTCTCATTTCTGCATTATTTTCATTTAATCACACAATGGGACTTTTATTTTTAATGCCTGATGCCAAGTACATTGATGGAATGGTACCAGGAGGCTAGATCAGAGTGAAAAGAAAATGGGAGTGAAAAAACTTAAACCAAACAGAAATAATTACAATAATGAAACCATAAATACCTATTATCATAATATCAATATCTTTGATTCCTTCACTTAAAGACAAATGATCTCAGACTGTGTAAAAAAATAAACAATACACATAAATCAAATTAAAACACAGCATTAAAATTCAAGGAATGATGTTAGACTGATGTTTAGCTAGACTATAACATGATTTCCCTCAAGTTCTGAATGAAGTACCCATTGAGGCTGAGAAAAATATGAAAACGCACAGCCCTAGAAAAATGGAGGCTGGGAATCTAATGAGAACAATGGAAATGCTGACTGTCTTGGTGGTGCTGGTAGTTATCAGTTACCAAGTCCTTATTACCGTTGACCCTGAACAATGTGAAGGTTAGCGGTGCCAACCCACCGCACAGTTGAAAATCCACATATAACATTTGACTCTCCCAACACTTAAGTTGGCCCTCAGTATCCACAGGGGATTGGTTCCCGGGCGCCCGGTAGACACCAAAACCGGTGGATGCTCAAGTCTCCGATACAAAAGGGCTTAGATCAATGCACCCAGGAGACCCTCCAGATCGATGGGCTCCCAGCCATGAAGTTAAGGAGCAGAGGTACAGAGTGACACAATTCTGCATATAAGTGGCCCGCAGAGGTCCCAGTTGTTCAAGGGACAACTGAATATACCTACATTATACCACGCGTTTGATAGATATTACCTCATTCGATCCTCACGGTAAACCTGAGATATGAGGTGCTTTATTTCCCATTAGAAAGGTGAGGACATTGAGTTAGTGAAACTTTGCCCAAGGTCAAACAGCTAATAAAGGAAACATTGAGATTTAGAATGAGGTATCTTATTGTGAAGCACAGGGACTTTATGGATAAAATAAACACTTTAGCTTGGGCATGCAGCATATTAAGTTTGATGTGATTACAGAGTTAGTGCTTGAAAATATGGGCTATCATTTTAGTTTTACCTCCCTGCTATGCACCGTCTTGTATATCAAGGGACTACTAATCTGAAAACCTGGCCACGTGCCCTCTCCACCTTTCAGATAGTACTCTGAGCTGAATAGTATATCTTCCCCAACCCATGCCATTTTTCTGCACAGAATAAAGGGCAGAATATTTCAGAAATAACAGGTTCGGAGTAGGTAGAGTTCCAAAGGGACAGTCTATCCCTGTGATTTTCAGCTGGTATGCCCCCAGAATTTTTAAAGCATGCAATGCCTGAGTATTGAGTCAGGGGCACCGACCCCTTTTCCATTAGATTGTCAAGTAAAAAAAAAAAAAATGACAACAACCAACAGGATAGCTTTCCAGGGTGAATCAAAATTATACCTATTTTTGGTCTGATCAGCAAAAGGTAAAATTTTTGGTGTGCTACAGAACTTAAGTAATTAGATTATGTGTGAGTTTATGTCATGAAAAAGATTTAAAACCATTGCTCTATTTCATCATGAAACAAACTCTGGAATGTGCTCAGGGCATAATTTCGATACAGGTGAAGTATGAACTAGAAACTAACATGTGTTCATGAACTACAACAGTTTAGTGAATAACAGAACGAAGCCTTGGAAACAGAAATAAAGCTTACACTGACAGATAAGTGGCCCATCAGAAAAACACTTGGTAAACTTACAGCTTAAAATCTGAACTGAGGCCCAGCCAGCCTCAGTAGCTCAGTGGTTGAGAATCGACCTATAAACCAGGAGGTCAAGGTTAGTTTCTGGGTCAGGGCACATGCCCAGATTCTGGGCTCCATCCCTAATGTGTGTGTGTGGGGGGGGGGGGGGGGGGGCGCGGTAAGGAAGGGGTGAAGGAGGCAGCCGATCATTGATATTTCCTAATTTCTCTCCCTCTCCCTTCCTCTATAAAATCAATAAAAACATCTATTTTTCAAAATCTGAACTGAGAAGGTAATTTGTTTACACACAATTAGGTAGAGGGTAGAACAAATATCAACCAAATGTTCTGCTGAAGGATCAGAAGAAAATTTGAGGAAACCACATGGGATCTTTCCTAAAGAACAAAACCACATGCTTTTGAAAGAGACAGGAGAATTACTCAAGAGAGAAGGTGAAATTCAAAGCCGAGTAGGTAAAATGACAAGCAAGGTAATGAGATAAGGAAATATATCAAGGAAGATACAAATCACTGAGTCAGAATTCACAGTGGAAACTGTATAAGCAGAATTAATTCTAGAGAAGTGTAAATCAGTTATTAGAAATAAAAGCTTGAGACTTACTTTCAGGATTCAGAAGGAAAGTTAAAAACAAAGGAGAAGCAACTATAAAAAATATATATGTAAAGAAGGATAAGTATGGAACGCTTAAATACATATAATTGTTATTTCTGAACAAAAGACCACATTAAAAAAACACATGGCAAAATAATTAAGATATACTAAAAGAAAGCCATAAAAAATAAGGATTATTTTGCAAATTAAAAGAGATCTTAACATTCCCAACAACTGCAAACAAATAATGACACAACCTAAGTACCTCTAGCGGACATTTTGAAATAAGAATAAAGAACTCTACAGGTATAAAGATACAAATATTAAGCTGTCAGAAAGCTTTACACACAGCCTCATTGCTCTCTTCACATGATGCTTAGAAAGATCTGTGCAGATATGCAGTGACTATTAAGATGGCAAGCTGAACATAGCATTCAGTTCTACTTCTTTATGAAAGTTCAATAAAATCATGTCCAACAATGGAATTTGAGGAAGGCATGAATTCACAAGAACAGAGGGCATAGCAACCAAACAAAGCAACGGACTTTTGGATACTGGAAAGCTGAGGGAGTCATACAACTGATTCAACTGGCCAGAAAAAAGCATTTAGTTCATCTAGAATTTATAAAAATTGATAAGAAACTCAATTTACATTCAAGACTTCCCCAAACTGAAGAAACAGCAGAAGTAATGCCTGTGAGATTGGGTGTTAAAAGCAAATTTAAAAATAGAGGACTTGTTAATGTGGTTAAGAAACAATCAGGTCCCTCTTGTGCTCCAGCACATTCCACAGAGCTGGGTTACTCACTTTCTACCACTCTGGAGGCAGATGTGAGCCTGAGTCCCCAGGGCGGGGAAATAGCCACAGGACTGCATGGCTCACAAGGAGGGCTGCAGTTGTCAACTGTGACCATCATGCTGAGTTATCTGACTGGGGGAGGTGGGTGTAGCATTCTGAAAACTAGAGAATGAAACGAAGGTTAAATATGAGTACTCTCCTCATTCTCCTTCACCTATATCTCCATCTTTTGGCAATCAAGAATATCTCACCACTGTTAGGAGAGCGGAATATTATTTATTTTCTTGGTGACTCTGACTGCCTCACAGGAATGAAAAACCTCATGAGATCTTCCAGGATTCTGACCAAAGGGCCTCCAAATAGGTTTTGGGCACACCACTCTGAAATCTAAGCAGATTCCAAATATCGACAAACATTTGAGGAAACCATGTTATGAGAAAACCGGGGACTGATATAGAAAGAAAACAATTAGAGGAATCAGGCTGCAAAAGGGAAGAAATTTTTAATAACTAACATCAATACCCTCTGAAGCAAATGAAAAGCATCTAAATGTCCAAGTACTTGCTCCGGAAACAAGCACCGGTAGCTATGTCTGCATGTGGGAGACAGCTATATAACTGAAAGTCTCTGCATTAGCTTCTGTGTACAATACAATGCAGAATAAACAATAAAAATGTACTAACTTGAAGCTTACTCATAATTTTTAAAAAATTTGATAGTAAACACAGCAGTTATTATTAAATTCCCTGTAAGATGGACCACTCCCTCACTGTCCTCTCTGTGGATGCCACTGCCACTATGTCACGTTCAGTGTTAAACAATAGTTATTTGTTATGAGTAAGAAGGTCATGTCTCAGGAGTGGGGAACAGGTAGTCTTGCAGTCCAGCCTAACAAGTCATACAAACAAGAATGTAAAGGATCAAACATTTTCCAAGTAAATTAACTGCCCCCCAGAATAAATACAAAAATTATTTATAGTAATCAAACACCATCCCGCTACTAACAAGTAAAATTCATAATGTCTGGTATCAAAAAAATTACTGGGAATGCAAAAAGCCAGAAAATCTGACCCATGATAAAGAGAAACATCACTTGGATTAGAGACACCTTTGAAAAAATAATGGTTGAAGATTTCCCTAATTTGATAAAACTAAAAATTCACCGGTCCAAGAAGCAGAAGGAATCCAAGCTCAACAATAAATAAATAAATAAATAAATAAATAAATAAATAAATATCAAGGACCAGCATAATGAAAGTCCTTAAACTAGGCACTGAAGAGACACCTTACAAGGAGCCAGAGATAGCAAACACATTTCATACACAGGAACAAACGTATGAATGAGTAGACTTCTCATCACAAACAATGGAAGTAAGAAGTCAGTTTAATCACATCCATAAAGTATAGTGGCCGAGGCAGGGTGTGGATGCAGTGTAACACTTCCTCAGCAAAAATATCTGTCCACAAGGAGGGTGAAATAAGACTATTTCAGACACACTCAATCTGAAAGAATTCATCACCAGCAGGCCCGCACTGCTTAAAATATTAAAGAAAGTTCTTTAGACAGAAGGAAACTAACACCAGATACAATTCTGTGCCGGGGTCCAACCCCAGCAGGTCCAGGGGTTCCCAAAGGCGTAGACGGAGTCGGCGAAGAAGGAATGACACGGAGACAGCGTTCAGTTGATCAGCAGCCTAGCCAGGATCTCCAGCCAAGTTCTGGTCTCGATCTCCAGAGAGGTTCTGCTTAGGATCTCCAGCCAGGTTCTGTGTCCATGTTCTCTTGCTAGGTTCTCCAGGTTCTCCAGCCAGGTTCTGTAGCCATGTTCCCTCGCTAGGTTCTCCAGCCAGGTTCTGTCCAGGTTCTCCAGCCAGGTTCAGTCACCAGGTTCTAGTCAGGTTCTCTTGCCAATTTCTGTAGTCAGGTTCAGTCCAGGATCTTTTGCCATGTTCTCTTGCTAGGTTCTGTCTCTAGGTTCTGAGGCCAGTTTCTGTCCAGGATCTTTTGCCATGTTCTCTCCAGCGAAGTTCTTCTGTCTCTAGAGAACGTTCTGTGTAGGTTCTGTGCCAATTTCTGTCTCTCTTGGTTCTGTCTTCTTACATCTGTATTTATACCAGTTGATTCCAATCCTATCAATCTCTATTTCAAAGGTTAGGGCGTTTCTTATCTCCATTCCAGGGAGTAAAGATTATGTAGCTTAAGCATGATTGTTCATAGTTAAAGTGATTAATTACCCACCTGGCACTTAGTTAAGAGGTTTTATTCCCTCCCTAACTTCAGGGGAAAATCCCTACCTGGGGAAACAACCTTTCTCAGAGACCTTGGTTAAAACACATAGTGCCTAGAAGGTGAGCAAACATATTAAGAACAGTATGCCATATATGCCAGGTCCCTTGAAACAGCAAGCATGGACCAGCTCCCGGCAATTCTGGATTGGAATGAATAAAGACACCAGAAATGGTAATGACAAGGGTAAATATATAAATTTTATCTTAATTTTTGAATATGTTGAAAAGGTACTTGAGTGTTTCAACAAAAGTAATAACAAGGCAGCGTTATTTCTTTGAACATATGTAAAATGTAAATGTATGTCAACAATAGCGCTGGTCAGGAGGGGAGAGATGAGAGCCAGCATTGAAAGTTCTCCTGCTTCCTGAGAAGTGGAGGAATAGCAGTTAAAGGTAGACTGCAATACATTAAAACATCACTAACATAACAAAGAAGGGGTTCATACCAAATAAACTAACCAAGGAGATAATATGGAATCACAAATATTGCATTAATACAAAAGTAGGCAGGAAAAGAGAACAATGAACAGATGGGTCAAATAAAAAACAAACAGCAAGAGAACAAGTGGCAAGATGATGTTATAATTGTAAAACGGTTACTTGATGTACTTAAGTTTCCATAGTCATTTATTTGCTTCTGTTTGAAATGTTGAGATTTCTTTCAATTTGCAAAAACAATCCCTACTTGTTCAACTGTTATTTTCCTTTAGATTATCTTAAAATAGGCTAAATTAGCAACGTGATATGTTAATCTCTTCTGCACACTCAACCTACAATCCCCTCAAAAGAAAGGAAACTAATCAATGTAATTAAGAGGTAAACAAACTGGAAGGGGACATTAATATATTTATGATAAGTAAACACTTTAATATCCCTTACGTGTTGACGTTTTTCAATGACAAAACAAAACTGGTCTCCAGTAGAAAAATGAGCAGGAAATATGAATGAATATTTACAAAGCAATAACAAATACTTGGTGAAAGTATGAAAAATGTCAACTGTTCCTTAATTTTACAAATGTAAATTAAAATAAACTATTCTGCCTATCAAATTGAAATTATTATAAATGACACTATTCAGTGTTGCCAAAGCAAAAGAGAAAAAGTCACCTTCATATAATCCTAAAGAAACTGTAATCAGTTTGCAAATAAATAATTACTGAGCACCTATCTATAGGTGACAGAAATGAAGGGAAATGATATTTTTTTATCAAAATTCTTAAAATCATTCATACCTTTTTCCCAGTACTTCTACTGATTGGAATCTGGTCTATGGGGAAAAAAGGTAAACCTGTAAAGATTAAATTGGTAAGCTAACATATTTTTAAATTAACAAAATATAATGAATAACATAAATGTAGAGAATTACTTAGCAAATTGTGACATTCATACAATGAAATCCAATGCAGTCCCCACAATTATTTTGTAGAATAATGACCTGCGAACTCTTGTATATTTTGTTGTTTGTCAAGAGAAGAGTCAATCAGATGAAAGTGTAGCTATTTGAAGAGAGTCAGGGTGGCAGATCTCAAACCCCCATCTGCTAAGACCCAGCTCATTGCATATATGGTGTGAAAATAAGTATCACTTGCACATAATGAATGAAAAAGTATGGATTTTTGTATATACACAGATACATACATACTCAACCTACAACCCCCTCAAAAGAAACAAAACTGATCAATGTAATTAAGTGGTAAATAAACTGGAAAGGAACATTAATATATTTATGATAAGTAAACATTTTGTAGATACATATATACACATATATTTTTTAAAATAAACATGTTATATGGAGCATAAATAGGCATTAGAATCTGAGATTTTATATATATATAAAGTGTAAGTTAAATTATATATATATGTAAATATATATATATATTAAAGCAAACAAAATATTAGAAGAGTAAATACTATAATGACTCCTGAAGCTTCTAATCCTACTTGTATTTCTACTTTTAATACATTCTATATCTGTCTTAAATCCCAATTTATCTCTTGAAGTACAGATTATTACATCCAAGTTCAAAGTTACCATTTCCAAAAATAAAACTCTTTAATTCCCTTTCTTTGACTCCCTCAAACAGGCTCTTCCTTGGTTTGCTCAATATGAGTAAGCAAAAATGTTTTCCTTACTTTTTACCCATCACTATGAGCCTTCGGCTAAGTACTGCCATCTCTGCCTCTAACTCATATTCCTAATCTGACCTTTGGCCTTACCAACCACTATTTGAACTCTTGATCTCTAAGATGCATTCTCCAGCCAGAGTTATTTTTTCAAAAGGAGAAGTCCAATTATATAGCTCATCAACGGCTTCTCATCACATTTAAAATCCAAACTTCTCACCATGCCATCAGAAGCCTCCATTACCTATTCTGCGCCTGTATTACTGACCCACCGCTGCCTCCATTGCCCAGAACCCTGAAGGCCCCAGCCAAGGGTGCTGCCTTTGTTCTTCCTGTCTTTCCAATACCAAGGTCTCTGCGCAGAGAGGCCTTTTCCGACCACTTCTGAATGAGTGTGCTCTGCCCAGCCCTCGCCTACCTTACACGCTGATTTATCAGGGGCTTGCCCTCATTTATTGTCCTATCTGAATTCATATTTCTCATTTCCCAAGTGAATCACTGAGTGTCAATGATGACTAATCTGAAATCTAAGCCCTTACCAGTTATATTGGTTAAATATTAATAACACTATAGTTATATTTGGGTAGAGATTGTTATTTTCTTCTTTGTGTTTGTCTACATTATCCAAATTTAATGTAATTGATAAATACCAGTTTTAAAGCCAGAATAAAAAGTTTATATGCATAAACTTAAAGTAACAATGGCAAAGCTTAACCAAGTTGCACATGAAGGAACAACATAAATGACTTGAGAATTTAAGTCATTCCTTTAGTTGGGGCAATTTTGAGGTAATCTTATTTGAGTGGAACATTAAATAGGAAATCATTATAGAAGGAGAGGGAATCCAATGAAAGAGCTGTTGTTAATTTTGGAATAAAGCACATGGGTTAATTAGCCTCCCTGAAAGAAACAGAGCAGTGGCCTGGCCCTTTTGCTGGCATGAGTGATTTCAGACTTTACACCACAAAGGGGAGGAAGACAAGAGCACCATAGGAATTTAACTGAAGATCAATAGTCCACAGCACAAGCTCCTTTTGCTACTGCCCTGCCAGCTGGTACCCACTGGGATAATAGCATTTTAATAAAGTAATTGGCAAATAGAAGTGAAGCTTCATGTGGTCTAGTTAACCTTCTTTCTGGTAAAGGACTAAAGAGAGGTTTGGAGAGCTTCATAACTCAAGAATCCTATATAATAAAAGGCTAATATGCAAATCAACTGAATGGCAGAATGACCGGTCCCTATGAAACACACTGACCACAAGGAGGCAGACGCTCAATGCAGGAACTGCCCCCTGGTGGTCAATGTGCTCCCACAGGGGAAGCGCTGCTCAGCCAGAAGCTGGGCTCACAGCTGGCGAGCACAGGGGCGGTGGCGGGAGCCTCTCCTGCCTCCACAGCAGTGTTAAGGATGTCTGACTGCTGGCTTAGGCCTGCTCCCTGACATCTCCCAAGGGGTCCCAGACTGTAAGAGGGCTCAGGCTGGGCTGAGGAACCCCTCCTCCCCCGAGTGCACAAATTTCATGCACTGGGCCTTTAGTTAAGTAATAAAGGGAAGACTGTGGCTTATGCATATAATGGGATTAACCTGAATTTGTGTGCTGGAGGAGCTTACTAACTTTCTAATTCTCTGGGAAGGAATAAATCCCATGGTTAAGTATCCATCTTGTTGGCTTGGTTTTGCTTATTGGCTTTTGATACTTGGGTGCATTCTCCTGGGTTCTTTGAGAAAGGACAGCCAGCAACTTGGTGCCTTCTCCTTGTCTTTACCATTAGAAGGGTTTACTCTGGCCAAAAAGGAATGAGGAGTATAACAAGATGATGAGAACTTTAAAAGTCAGGGCCTGGCTTTTGCCAAGAGAACAGTATCCTTGACTTATCAGATGATTGACAAAATGATAGCACTTCTTCAGACAGGACACTGGGTACTAAGGCAGCCTGCCCTGCAATTTCCTCCTCCCCAGTAATCCAAACAAAAAGAGGAGAACTTGCTGAATGTTGGGGAGTAATCGGACACTTTTCCACATATCACTTTTACGGACAATTGTACTCATTGTCTTCAGTATCCACAGGGAACTGGTTACAGGACTCCCCTCCTGCCCCCATAAATACCAAAATCTGTGGATTTTCAAGTCCCTTACATACACAGTCATTGTATTTGCCTAAAACTTAAGGACATCTTACCGTACATATTAAATCATCCACAGACTACTTGTAACATCTAATACAGTGTGCATGTCATGGAAATAGTTGTTATAGTGAATTGTTTATGGAAAAATGTCAACGGAGTGGGGGGAAAGCTTATGCATGTTTAAAACAGATGCAACCACATAGTACATAACTACATAGTACACGTCAGCAACAGCATAACATTCAAAAATAATTGTAAACTATTATTCAACATTTAATCACAAATACTGTAATTTACATTCTAGTATATCAAGCATTCTTCTATACATACCTAGAAGAAGCACACTTAATTTTTTGGATATTTCTGATTTTTAACCTAATATTTTATCATAAGCAAATCACTACGTTATTAAGTCTTTGGCCTTTTCACACAATGTTATATGTCAAGTATAACTCAATTTAAAAAGTCTTTGGCCTTATTACTATTTTTGATCCACAGTTGGTTGAAACCATGGGCAGAACCCGAAGACATTAAGGGCCAACTCTATGCAGGTATAGTGGCCATTCACCTGTCCTTCAGCAGCAACGTTTGAGCACCTGACCCGTCCTGGAAATCACTGTGCCCCTGAACTAAACTCGAACTCAACAGAGAAATGCAGAAATCTTGAAAAACATGAATCATCAGTCTTTCAAAAAACTGGTCTATTTTCTTTTGCTTTTAGAACAAAATCCATTCTAGTGAAACAGTTTTATTTTCCATGGCATTCATGATGTTTTTCCTCTCTATATTCAGTTTGTGCTGCTCATATGAGAGCTTGGCATTACTCATAGGGGGCTGATCAAGAGTGATGGGGAACTCTGTCATATCAATGCATTAAATAAATTTATGTAACAATGGATGCATTGCAGTATATGAATCGAAGGAGTAATGTAGAGATCGGTTTCCCCATGGCTGACACACTCCTGGCCAAGCTTTATTATTCACTCCTACTCAGGATTTCCATCCATCAACTGGGACTAATTGCAGTTGATACTTTCTTTCCTAGAGGGATGCTGTGGTCATTACTCAGACAGTGGGGGTCAAGGAGCTAAGGATTTAGTGACTACAAACCTGCTATTGAAAAGTAGTGACGGATAGTTGGAAAGAGCACAGGTTTTCAATAAGACAGACCAGGTTTCACATGCAGCAACTCCATTTACTACCCAGTGAATATATAAAATTCACTTACTCTCTCTGAGCTTCAGGTTCCTTACCAGTAAAATTGAGGGAAAATTACCTATGTTGGGCAGGACCATATAAAGACTGTACCTAATATATGCCAAGTGTTGGCCACCTGAAATATCTCTATATATAAAAGCCTAATTGACCGAAAGACCGAATGACCGGTCAACCAGTTGCTATGATGCCCACTGACCACCACCAGGGGAAAGATGCTCAACACACAGGATTGGGGTCCCTCCTGTCTGGATCAGGCCTGCTGGGATCGGGCCGAAACTGGTTATCCGACATGCCCCGAGGGGTTCCGGATTGTGAGAGGGCACAGACCAGGCCGAGGGACCCCACCAATGCACAAATCTGTGCACCTAGTATAAAATAAAGCGGGACAATTGTTTTATGTATTTTATGGGTCACTTACCCTATAACAAGTACTTCACTATAGAAGCCAATTACACTAGATTACATGCCAACTTAAATCTTGGACTCATAGCTTGTGTTAGCATATCATCCACACAAGTTCCAAGAATAGTACATCCCACATAACAGATTAATCCATAGTCATGAAATGAGTGACTGATAACTGAAGGCCCATTGCTTCATATACTATTATCTCTCTGCTGGTGACTCCTGATTCTTTCAGTTCCAAATCCTTCGTGGATCTCGGTTCACACATCCAATGCCTCACTGAACATCCCCAGTTGAATTCCTGATAATATCTTTTCAGAGGGTCCACATAGAATTCTTAATTTCTTAACTCTTCCCTAGACTTGTCTCTATGAGTTTTCCTCTTTCAGCAAATAAAACAACATTCCATCTTGCATTAGAGAGAGAAAGGATTACCAATTCTGAACTCACTAATAGTGTATTAGAATGAGTTTTTTCCCCACCCTTCAGGACTCCAGATAGTGTACATGTTTTTAAAATTTGCTGGATGATATTTGTTCTAGTTTATATTTGCTTGATCAATATGGATTTCCATGTTCTCTCTGACCCTTTGCAAGTCTTCCAGTCCATGGAAATGCCAGTATTTGGATCAGACATTAAAACTGTTTCTGCACTGCCACCTGCACTAACCAAGGACTGATTGAGTTTCAGTCTTTTATCCTTAAAACATCCCCTTCAGTGGGCCACATTAAAACAAACAACCAAAAGCCCTGCATTTACAGCCAAGTAGGTGGCTACTCCCCGAGTTATTCAACTTGATAGCAGTGTGTTCCTCACTTATGGTCCCATTTCTTGTTGCTTTGTTTAAGGACATGCAACAGAAAGCTATACTTTAAAAATGTGTGCAGAACCTATTATTACAGTACGAGGGGTACATTCTGTTTACAGGTGCTTTCCAATTTTTGTATCCCTGGCAAAGCATTCATTACCCTATAACTTTACTCAGGGATCTTCAGAATTTCAACTCTGGTTGCTACTTCTACTTTCTTGTGATTTCCTTTTATGCACCCAAACTGAGTTCACCTCCTGTCCCAAGCCATCAACAACTTGGGCAGTGGAAGCAGCGCCAGGCCCAGGCAGCAGGGAAGTGCATGACCTTTAGAAAATCACTCAGTAGGGATACTTACATGATCCTGTCATATTTAGGGGGTGAAATATGAGTTGCTATGTCATTCTTTTTTCAAAGGCTAAAAAAATTCATGCTTCTCAACCTATGTGAATATATAGAGCTGAAATTCTTGCAAGCTCTGTGAGCTCATTAAATGTCCACTCAACAAAAGCAAGCAATAAGCAGCCTCCTTTAGGGACCTCTAGGCTCAATTCAAATGCCATGGAGATATTTGTTTTGTATTGTTTTAAATATATTTTTATTGATTTCAGAAAAGAAGGGAGAGGGAGAGAGAGAGAGAAACATCAATGATGAGAGAGAATCATTGATCAGCTGCCTCCTGCACACCCCCTATGGGGATCAAGCCCACAACTCAGACATATGCCCTTGACCGGAATCAAACCCAAGACCCTTCAGTCCACAGGCCAACACTCTATCCACAGAACCACACTGGCCAGGGCCAATGTCGTTTTATTCATGAAGCCTTTGCAGCACCTCTCAGTGAAATAAAATTTGAATTTCACCCTCCACTTAGTTCCTGGGACCCTCTCCCCATGACCTCAGACGGCACTCATACATTTGAGTTAATCATGTGTTGTTCGTTCCCCTTCCCATTTAGAAAACTGATCTATTTTTACTTCTATTTTTAATAGTCTTCCCAGAAACTTAGGACAATAGCTTTTAGAAATCAAATAAGTCTGTTTTTTTACCTCCTTCTTTTCTGCATCCTATCCTCCAAATTATATTTAATCATATTTTATTATGCATCTACTATGTGCTGGGGATGGTGCCAGATACTACGGGGCTAACAACCTAATAAGGCATGGCTCTATTGCTTAGGCTCTATCAGCTTAATCATAGAGGCAGAAAAGTAAGACAGGATTAAAATACCCTGTACAAATATATATATATATATATACTAGTAGCCCGGTACACGAAATTCATGCACTGGAGGGGGGGGGAAGGGGCCCCTCAGTCTGGCTTTCACCCTCTCCAATCTGAGACCCCTCAGGGAATGTCCGACTGCCTGTTTGTGCCCACACTTTTAACAGATAACAGCTCCATTGTTGTTTCTTTCTTATGCTTAAAACCATTGGAATTAGTAGGTATTCAAAGTGTGTATACATTTTGGGGGGACACCCTGTATATCTCTAGTCAGAGGTGAAAGAAACCAACAGCAGATTTGGGACCCCCAGACAGGGAAACTCGCTCACTCCCCACGTCTCCCCACTTCACTTTCCACCTTCGTGGGCAGCAGGAGAATCAACGTTTTCTCTCATTAATTAGGAAAAGCACGTCCTGTCACCCACTGCCCGGCAGGAGTGCGCTAGGCCCCAAGCAAGCGAGGCTCAGTCAGGGCAGCCTTCGGTCATGGGTGCTGGCACCCAAAGTGCACATTCCTCCTCTACAGTCGCCCCGACAATCCCACTGTTTCACTGAGGGGACGGAATTCCTCTCCGCCTCTGGGTTCTTGATCTTGAACGCTGACTGAAGGCACCTCAGCGAGGGCCGCCCGTGCCCAGCAGGTGTGTCTGTCTGCACCTGCTCCTGCCTCAGCACCTGCATTAACCCCCTAGAGGTGATCTTGTAGCTGCACTGGCCTCCGTGGGAACAGGGCATCACCACTCCGCCCTCTCACTGTCATCTCACAGGCGCCCACTCTCAGCACCCAGAACACCCAGACACTCTCCAAAGGACGTGAGCGCATCAGAGGGGATGTGTGCACATCCTGTGGGGGTGTTAGGCATGCCGGGTTGATGGAAGTGCGGTGGACAGGCGGGGGGGAACTTGTGCACGCCTTGGTTTGCAACTGTTGCAGGCGCGGGAGGGTGACAGTGTGCTGGGGGATGTTCGCACGCCAGGGGGGGATGTGCACACCGGAGACCTCTGGCTTTGCAGATCCGCAAACCCCCATGGTGCGGCCAGGAGGACGTCAGTCTGGCCTGCCACGGTGGCTGTCCCTGCGATCCTGCACCTTCTGGGCCAGGAGGTGGATCTTGCACAGCCACTCCTGGGCGCTGCTGGCCTGCAGGCGCTACTTCAGCTCAGCCTGCAGGCTCCGCTTGGCGCGCTCACAGCTGTCACCACTGCCATGTGGGGAGTACAGGCCGCCCTCCGCCGGCCTGCCTCCCCTGTCCAGAGGCTCTCTGCGCTGCTCACCTGCCCAGCATGATTGGGGCTGGGTGGAAGCCAGGCGTCCTGCCCTGCCCAACCCCGGCCGATCCGCCCCTATGCGAGCTGCCGCCCCGCCAGGAAGGGTCATGGATCCAGGTCCCAGGACCGCGGACAGCCTCAAGCACTGCCTCCGCCCCCCCCTCCCGTCCAGCAGGGTCACAGATCCGTGTCTTGGTCCCATGGACAGCCTCAAGCACTGCCCCCTGCCTGCCAGGTCACGGATCGGGTCCCGGGACAGCAGACAGCCTCCCGCGGTGCTCCCCGCCCGCCAGGTCACGGATCCAGGTCCGAGACCCCGGACAGCCTCAAGCACTGCCCCCTGCCTGGCAGGGTTACAGATCCGGTCCTGGACTGCGGACGGCCTTGCCCGCTGATGCCCGCCTTCAGTATGCAAATTAGCCGCCATCTCGTTGCTTCAGGGTGGGGGTCCCCACTGGGGTGCCTGGCCAGTCTGGGTGAGGGGCTGAGGGCTGTTTTCAGGCTGCCGGGTGACTGAAGCTCCCAACCTCTCCTTTTTTTCTTTTCTTTTTTTCTTTTTATTCTGGGATTTATTTACCTTCTATGGCTGTCACTGGAGCTGAGAGCCGGCTTTAGCTCTGAGGCCCGGCTGCAGCTCTGAGACCTCAGCTGCTGAAGGCAGGTATCTGGGTTTGTTCTATAATTGAAACACTGTTGCGATCCTGCTGGCTGAAGCCCGGCTGGCTGAAAGCAGGTTTCTGGGCATGGTTTTGCTTCTATATTTACAACATTGTTTCTTAGAGTGCAAGCTGAGAGCCCAGCAGTGGCAGGCGGGGAACCTTGGCTTCCTCCATCACTGGAGCAAGCAAGCCTCCTGTACGCTTCAGCTGCCTGTCTGCCGGCCGCCATCTTGGTTGGCAGTTAATTTGCATATCGCCCTGATTAGCCAATGGGAAGGGTAGCGAAGTTACAGTTAATAACCATGTTTGTCTATTATTAGATAGGATATATGGATATATATATATATCTGGAATGCACCCAGATTAGTATGAGAGACTAGAGGGGTCCAGTCATCAAGGTAACCCAGAGGGAGATTATGGAGGAGTAAATTTGGTCTTGGAACTGAATCTTGAAGGATGAGTCCAATAGATGGAGCAACAGAAAAAGAGGTATGTCAAAGGGAGCGGTACTTACAGAAATATGAGAACCAGTAAAATATCCAGGGAATTGTGATGTATTAGGGAGACTGAGAGTGAGGGAAAAGAGGTCGGAGTGGCAATCATGAATGCTTTAAAAGCCAGATGATGTCCTGGGCGTGAAGGAAGACCACTGCTTATGGAACCTTCACAGACATGTCTGTCCTTGAGCAGCGGCCAGAGCTCTGCAGCCAGTGATGCACTTGTCCTACAGCTCACAGCCTTCACACAGGTCTGTGCTCTGTCCGATTAAATCACATCATGATCTTCAATGTCTCCCTTCCTTGGTTTTGGTTTTGTTTTCCTCCCTGCCAATTCTCAGAGAAAATACAAAATAAATTTTGGCCCTGGCTGGTTTGGCTCACTGGAGAGACCGTCAGCCTTCGAACTGAAAGGTCCCAGGTTTGATTCCGGTCAAGGGCACATGCCCGAACTCCGGGGAAGGGGAGGGAGTGCAGTGCCTAGGCAACCGATCAACGATTCTCTCATCATTGATGTTTCTGTCTCTCTCCCTCTCCCTTCTTCTCTGAAATCAATAAAAATATATTTTAAGAAATACAATAAAATAAAATTTGAAGTATAGGGAAAAAACACACATCTTCAGTTAAAGACTCTCATTTTCCTCTTGTTCTTCACTTCTCTCTCATGCAGCAATTAAGTAAAATTCCTGCCATGCATTTGCACACCTCCACCTGAAGAGAAAGCTTGGGAGACAACAAATCCCCACAGGAGATTTCCTTTCCAGTGTGCAAATGACTAGGTTGGAAACAACCTCTTACTTTAACCAAGTGAGAGTGGTTTAAAAAAAAAGCGAAAAAGTGATTCATGCCCATAAAAATAATAGGCTGCATCTCTCAAGATTTCAAAACCAAGCATTTTCAGCATTTTATTTACATGTGGAGAAAAAAGCATACAGGCCCAAAGGAATGGTCTCAAAAAACAATGTAAGAAGAGAGCTGATTTGACAATAAATTTCCAAAGTCTCCATTCACAACTGGCATCAGCTGTAGTCTCATTAATCTCAACAGTTAAATTGTTTAAGAAAAGAATATACCTGCAGTTTATGCGAACAGATGCACTTTATGGAAAGACTTGACATTTTAATTCCCTTACACACCCCTCTTAAAGGGTCTCTCTTTTTTTTTTTTTTTTTTTTTTTACTTTTTAAAAATCCTCAGTGGAGAATATGTTTATCGGTTTTTTAGACAGAGAGGACTGGTGAGGAGAGGAGAGGAGAGGAGAGGGGAGGGGAGGAGAGGAGAGGAGAGGAGAGGAAAGAGAGAGAGAGAGAGAGAGAGAGAGAGAGAGAGAGAGAGAGAGAGAGAAACATCAATGTGAGAGTGAAACATTGATCAGTTGTCTCCAGTTTGTGTCCTACCAGGGACCAATCCTGTAACCTAAGTATGTGCCTTGACCTGGAGTTGAACCCACAACCTTTTGGTATATGAGATGATACTCCAACCAACTGAGCAACCTGGCCAGGGCTTTTTAGTGTTTTAAGTACAACATACACAGGCACACACACAAACACAGCAACACACAAATAAGCATGTACAAACATGCTCTCACACACACACACCATGGAACATCACCTGGAAAAGCAAGGCCATGTCCTCTCTAATTGATATCATGGACATGTTTACAGGAGACTAATTAGAAACCAAGACCAGATATGTTATTCAAACATTTAGCTGATCATTTCATTTAGAATTATTTTTGAGAAAATATACTTAACTCTTTCCTTAAAAAAATAATTTTCTCAATAGACAAATATTATATTAAACCACTTCCCTTTATAAAAAGACTTTGGAATAAAACGATAGTTTCTAAACATAACTGAGATCTATTTTTACTTAATTTTGGCATATTTTCCTTACCGTGGTTCAGTTACCATCGCATCAAGACAATATACTCCCATTCTAGTAAATGGAGATTATGCTTTCTAAACCACCTAAGCAAAGGTAGTTGATTGTGCCCTGGCCAGGTGGCTCAGTGGGTTGGAGCATCCTCCAAACACCAAAAGGTTGCAGTTCACTTCCTGGTCAGGGTACATCCTGGGGTTGCGGGCTCGATCCCTGGTCGTGGTGCCTACAGGAGGCAACAGATCAATGTTTCTCTCACAAGGATGTTTCTCTCTCCCCTTCCTATTTCTCCCAACCCCCCCACCCAACCCACCCCAACCCCGGCGTTTTTCTCTCTCTCTAAAATCAATGAGAAATATACTCTCCGATGAAGATTTAAGAAACAGTTGATTATGACAACAATCACAGTCGGCACAAAGGTTAGCGACTGACCTGGACACCCCACAGCGCTCGGACCCAACCATGTTCTTTTATCCTCCCATGAGCAACAGTACTTTCTGGGCATGACTTTCTCCTTTGCCTTAAACATCACTTAAAAATACTGGGGTCAGGTTATTTTTTATTTTTTAATTTATTGATTTTTAGAGAGAGAGGGGAAAGGAGAGAGGAAGAGGAAGAGAGAGAGAGACATGTCGATTTGTTGTTCCATTTATCTATGCATTCATTGGTTGATTCTGACTAGGTAGCTAACCTGCAACCTTGGTGTATCAGGATGATGCTCTAAACAACAGAGCTACCCAACCAGGGCTTGGGTCAGATTCTTAAAGCACTTAAAACAACAAAACTGGAAGATATGTATTCCATCTTTTCCATTTCCTAGAAAATAGACTTCGTCTCAAATGGCACGCCTGGCAAGGACGTTTCTCTACCACCTTTACCCTTACTGTCCAGTCACACCACCTATGTTGCCAATGACTGTCATTCCTGTCATTTCATCTCCTCGGTATTCCTCGCCTCTCTTCTGGTTGGATCCTCCATTCCTTCCCGTTAACAGTCACTCTCTCCCTAACAGACCTCTCTGACCTCCTGGCACTAGCGTTCGATAGATGAGTTGAATTGATGCCACGGTATTTTAAATGACTTCAGGGTGAATTTGTGCATAGCCATATTTTGCAAAATAGATTTCCTTGTATACAAACCTGCAACCTGCCATCAGTGTGACCTTGACTCGAAGCAAGAGATTTATAAGAAAAACCCCTGATATAATGGTTATTTCCTTTAATAAGTCAGCAACCTCTTTCTTTGGCTCATTTTGTACTACATATTGAATAGTCTTTCTGGACTATGATTTGTAGCTATTAAATGGCTTTTTATACTTTTAAATTACTGTGTGATTAAATGCAAAAGCAATATACTTTCTTCAAGAGTCAGACAACCATTAGTCAGCTCACTCTTGAGTTACATTTGGCTTTAAATTTTGACTTGCAATACTCACCATTATTACTGAGTGATAAATTACAGTAAGAAAATATACTTCTCATCCCTGTAAACTCTATTTTAAATGGCCTTAGCAGTGCTTAATAGTACATCCAAAAATACCCAGAGTCAATGTCCCCCAAAGCAAATCACCGGAATGTTGAACAACTTCATAATGACCATTAAATCACTGTCATTACTACAGACAGGGCTTCCTGCCAATACAGTAGCAAAGCAGTCTGGAGAAAATTAAGGGATAAATTAAAACTATATAAGCAACATTGTTGCCATGGTAACCCCATGTATGAACTACTTCCTACAAGTTCTAAATGGTTTCTTTTCACAGGATATTAGTAACAATGGATGCTTCAATCTTAAATTTACTTGAACAGTAGCTTCATGCTGATGATCACATCCATACTATTAACAGCCAATAAAATGTAATAAACTATAAAAGCAATAGGCATCTTAAACAAACCAATCTGATTTTAAACATTACAGATCTTCTTCAAAAACACTCTGATGGGCTGACACTATGAGAGCTGAAGTGTGAGTGAGGGAATAAATTCCAATAATCCCAAATTCTGGAATTGCATTAGACATTTCGTCTCTACAAACCTCATTATGGTCAGGTGTATGTAGGGGATATATTAATAATAGAACACTTCACAAAACACAATGGCAGTATTAATAGGAGATAATATTGATATAAGGGAAACTGGTCAATAGTTATTGAGTATCTACTCTTTCCAGGCAGGTCATGCAGGGGCTCTTGCATGAGGCTCGCATCATCTGAGCAGAAATTAGTTTAACCATCTCAGATGAGAGGACGAGACGGAGGGGAATTAGGTTGCTTGGACCTGCCACACCAGGAAGGAGCAGAGCTGACTCTGGGACCAAAGCATATCTGATTTTAAAGACAGAGGGCAGGATTAGTATTCGTGAGAACAATAAATGAAAACTTTAGCATCTGTTTATGTGTAGGAATGCATACTGTCCTTCTTTTGTGGGAATTCAGAAAGCTAAATTTTGTTTTAAAATGTCTCGTGTTTAAATTAATAAAGAAGGCAACCTAGGACCAAGCCTCTCGCCACAGCGACTGTGCTCGCCAGCGTCACAGAAAGGGAAAAGGCAAATCCTATAACAAAGGACAGCCTCTGCCTCCACGCTGAGCGGCACCGCTTACCCACACTCACACATTTAAAGGGCTTTTTCTACTGAACAGTTATCACCACGTGACTCAGAACATAACCACTTGGTTTTATAGTAAATAAGATTCACACAAACGTAAAGACAGCAGCAGCCGAGGTGGAGAGAGGTCCTGTTGCCTTGTGTCCTGCCCATCTCTGCGCTCTATGCCTGTTCTACAGGGACCTCTCCTCACTTTTATAATGAGAAGAAACAGAAGTATTGCCAGTGACGTGCATATGCTCACACACGTTTTAAATAAGTCTACATGTCCTAGGTCACCAGTCAATATCATTCCAGTTAAATAAATGGCTGCATAATCTTGAAACAAAATCACAGCCTGCCTCTTCCAGCCAAGCACAGAATGTTGCTCCATTGAACAGCCTTTGCCTTCCACCACTTTTGATTACATGCCTCCGTCTGCTACCCTGACTAAGACATCAACCTAGCAGGTACATGTTAGCACAAAGCCGTCGTCTCTTTATTATGATATGTGCGGAGTTAGCCTTTATACATACAACAGCGAAGGCGGGCTGGTGCCGCCTAGGGCCCCTCGGAGAGCGCGTATGGTGGCTCCTTATCTCTCTTTCGTGATTACAGTCATATATGACACCGTAGCGGGAGATGAGTGACATTTCACCAATGTAATAACCACCTTCTGAAACAGCAGTCTCAGTTCTCTGCAATATAATATGCCTATTTTTCAAAGGCAAGTGGTTGGTGACGCTGGCAAGCTGGCCCAATATGGCGTCCCTCATTGCATCCTCCTCTCAACAACTCCATCCGTAAGTGCCTTTGTGGGACTGGGATCCAGCACCACATGCCAAGAGACTGGGAGAGTATCACATACCCAGGTCTCGGGTAAAAGGCCTGGGGACTTCAGTCAAACTGTGGACCCGGCAGTGACTTGTGAGCAGCTGCAGCCCCTCCCAGACAGGGTCCAGGAACCCTGAAAGCCCCACTCTGCTGGAGCCTCTGCGTAAGTCCAGGAGTCCAGCAGAGACGTTCCAGCACACCATCGAAGCAAAAGCAACAAAAAACCGCCTTTGGATGTTTTGGAGCGGCTAAGAAGAGAGTTTAGCTTTACCCATGTTACCTGAAGGCAGCACAGCTCAGGGAGCTCTTCCTGGGCCCCTGGTTTCTCCCATGGCCGAGCAACAATGAGCACCTGGCTCCCTCAGCTATGGGACACATGGCCAAAGAGGCCCATTCCCCAGAGTACTGAGTCGGGATCTGCAAGGCTGGGGGGCAAAGAGAAGCTGTGAGAGACACAGAGAGCCCAGAAATAAACCCTCACAAATAGGCTCAACTAATAGTTGACAAGGCAGCCAAGAACACTGAACAGAGGGAGGACGGTCTCTTCAATAAGTGGTGGTGGCAGAACTGGGTGACCACATACGGAAAAATAAAATCAGTCCCCTATATTATACCTCTCGCAAATAATAACCCGAAGATCTGAAACCACAAGACTCCTAGAAAAATAGAGGGAAAAAATCTCCTTGACATTAACCTTGGCACTGATATTTTGGATTTGACACCAAAAACAAAAGCAACAACAAATAAGTGATGCATTAATCTAAATGTTCTCACAAAAATAAATAAATGAGGTGATGAATGTGTTAAATGATTAAATGGTGGAAGTCCTTTCATACTATATCACTCTATCAAATAAACACATGTATATTTTAAATGTCTTACAACTTTGTCAATTACACCTCAATAAAACTGAAATTTTAAAAATACGATATAATACAAAGACAACCTAAGGAAATGAAGAGAATATGTGCATACCATCTATCTAATAATTGTTTACTATCCAAAAAATATAATGAACTCCTACAACTCAATAGCAAAAACTAATCATCTAAGAAATACAAATTAAAACCACAATGAAATACCGCCTCACGCAAGTTAGGATAACTAGCACCAAGAAGACAAGAGATAGTAAGTGTAGGGGGGATGTGGAGAAAGGGGGACCCTTGCACACTGTTGATGGGATGCAAATTGGTGCAGCCACTATGCAAAACAGCATGGAGGTCCCTCAAAACATTAAAATTATAACTACCATATGCTCAACAAATTCTACGTCTGGGTATATATTCAAAGGAGATGAAGTCTCAAGAGATATCTGCACTTCCATGTTCATTGCAGCATTATTCACAATATCCAAGATATGGACTCAATTGAGGTCCATCTACAGATGAATGGACAAGAAAGATGTGACATAGCCTGGCTGGAGTGGCTCAGTGGTTGAGCGTCGACCTATGATTCAGGGGGTCACGGTTCAATTCCCAGTCAGGGCACATGCCCAGGTTGCGGGCTTGAACCCCAGTGTGAGGCATGCAGGAGGCAGCCAATCAATGATTCTCTCTCATCATTAATGTTTCTATCTCTCTCTCTCCCTTCCTCTCTGGAATGAAGAAAAAGATGTTAAAAATAAAAGATGTGACACACAAACACACACACCCTGAAATATTCAACCATGAGAAAGAAGGAAGTCCAGCCATTTGTGACAACATCGATGAATCTTGAGGGCATTATACTAAGTAAAATAGGTCAGAGAAAGAGGAGTACTGTATGGTCTCACCTATATAAGCAATCTAAAAAACTAAACTCACAAAAACAGAATAGAGAGGCGGTTGCCAGGGCTCGGGGAATAGGGGAGGGCAGATGGGGAGATGTCAGTCAAAGGGTATAAACTTCTAATTATAAGATGAATAAATTCCACAAATCCAATGTACTACATGGTGACTATAATTAACAATACTGTGCTATATACTTGAAATTTGCTAAGTGGCTATGTAAACCTTAAATATTCTAGCCACAAAAAAGAAATTAATTATGTGATATGATTAAGGTGTTAACTAAACCTACACTGACAGTATGGTAAGTGTATTAAATCATTACATTGGCCCTGGCCAGTGTAGTTCAGCAGTTAGAGTGTCCGCCCAAGCACTGAAGGGTCGTGAGTTCGATTCCTGGTCAAGGGCACCTCCCTTGGCTGCAGTCAGGGCGCTTGCAGAAGACAACCAATCTCTCTCTCTCGGCACCCTTTCTTCCTCTCTCCTCTTTCCTCTCTCCCATCCACTCTCTCTAAAAGTCAATGGAAAAAATATGCTCCAGTCAGGATTAAAAACAAATTTTAAAAACATGACATTCTACACTTTAAACGTACACAATGTTACATGTCAATTATATCTCAACTAGAGGCCTGGTGCATGAAATTCATGCACTGGCGAGGGGGCGGGGAGGTCCCTCAGCCCAGCCTGCACCATCTCGCAGTCCGGGACCCCTGGGGGATCAGGCCTAAGCTGGCAGGGGGACATCCCTCTCGCAGTCTGGGACCCCTCGCTCCTTACTGCCCTCCTGCTCACTGCTCCTTACCACTCCACTCGCTGCTCCTTAGCGCTGTCATGGAGGTGGAGGCAGGAGAGGCTCCTGCCACCTCTACTGCATTCGCCAGCCATGAGCCCGGCTCCTGGCTGAGCAGTGCTCCCCCTATACCCACAAGTTAGCTGGATATTTTTCATGTCCCAAGCACTTAGGCCTGTTTTGTACGGCATCTAATTAATCCCTGTAATAACCTATTAAAATTCCCCTCATCCAGATGAGAAACGTTGAGGTCAGTAGACATTCCCTAATTTGTCCACACCCCCCAGGTGGAAGCCAGCACCGGGCTCCGAGCCCTCTGAGCAGAGCCTGCATAGGCAGCTTTCTTCACAGGACAGCATCGTCATGGGTCAATAAAAGCTAAGTGGAACTCACTGAATCACTCAGGAGAAGTAAGAGGAGAAGGGACAGAGTGAAATTCAGCTCACCTACTTCATCCATTAGGATCAGAGAGAATACAATTTTATTAAAGTCAACACATAATCTAAATGCCACTTACAAATCACAGACAACTCAGCGAGATAGAACAGTCAACAAAGATAGCATCCAAGGGAAAGCAAGATTTAAAAAATGGAGACCAGAGGGGGGCAAGGAGGGGGAGGAATCAGAAAAGGGGAGTTGGGGAGCCGTTCTGCTTTAAAGGGGAAGCCCTGCTCCGTGGTCTCCCATGTAACCTTTTCATCCAGTGAGCCCAGCTAAGCTTGCTTGGCACAAGGTTCCAATGATGAGAAAACAAGCACCCCTTCTTTCAATTGTTAAATAAAAATAAAACAACATTTCTAAGCATCATACCTAGAGAACTGATTCTTGGGCATGCACCATTTCAGCTCAGATGCAGTGATTTCTGTGTGCCCGAGTCACACAGCCTCTGTGACCAGTATTGCAGAATCTCTGATAAAGCTGACCAAGACCCACCTGAGCCGAACCCAGCTTCCTGGCCCTCTTTCCCCAGCCACTCGCCTTTCCTTTCCAACCCTCTGTGGCTTGGCCCCGTGCTGAGCCAGGTTTGCATTTGTGGGTCAGTTTGTTTATTTCTTTGGAGCACTGCACACTTCTGATCCTTAGCATACATTTTTGCTGTCTTTGCACAAGGTGATTGAAAATCCCACCTAAGCTTTCTGTAAAGTACTGCTTTGTCATCTTTCTTCTTTACCTAACAAGGCTCAGGTTTTGTCAAGATTCTCTTTTTAAAAATAGAATTGCAGCAAAACCTAAGTAATTTTGTTATTCTTTTCCTTTCTGTTTTATTATTTTGATAAACATAATGTTAAAAAGACATATAAAAGGTCCTGGGAAGTGTGCAGGAAGCAGCTGATTGATGTTTCTCTCTCATCGATGTTTCTAACTCTCTATCCCTATCCCTTCCTCTCTGTACAAAATCAATAAAATATATTAAAAAATAAAATAAAATAAAATGTTTACCAACCTGCAGTGGTAGAACAGAAACTACCTGGAAAGGGTCCTAGAAGCTTGTGGCTGTGGCCCATGTTAACCCTTTATTTGCTGGCTATGGCACTCCAGGGTTCCTGGAAGGAGGGGTTTGAAGGGTGCACAGAAGGGCAGGCACCCTCCGGCTGAAGGTCAGCCTCGCCTATAGTGCAGCGGAACTGGATCCTAGCATAGGCAGTGGAAAGTAGATACTGCCTCATATAAGGGCTATAATTAAAGATCTGCTTATTGTAGTCCATTCTACATCCACCCCCGAGCTGGAAATTAAGCAAGTGACAAGGTAGAATGAAGAAAAAGGCCAACACTGTTCCATGAACATGGGTTTTCCACCGCTTCACCACAATGGTGCTTGAAACATGTCATAAAACCCCGTGGAAACACGTAGTCCACTTTTGAAGCTGAAGTTCCACTGAACAGCTTTGGGGAAAAGCGATTTCTACATTTCCAATATACACTACAAGGCTGTTAATATTTTATTCATAAAGCAACAGGCTTGATTCCTATGCCACGCATTTCTATGGGAGAACTTTCTGGGAAAACAGAGACAAAAATCTGGTTCATTTTCAAAAATATCTGCTTCATTTTCATTGATTTTTCTATGCCCAAGAACCATCAAAAGCTCGTATTATAAATAAACAGAAATTGCTCACGGGCAATAAAATTCATGATAAAATGTCTAAAATCAACATCTGGAAACATAATACAGCAATTAAATTTTAAATAATGACAAAAACAAAATTAGAGCGGCCCAGCTAATCAATTATATTTGCTTTGTAACTCTTATTTATCTTAGGACTATCTACACTAATAAAAGAGAAACATGGTAATTGGCGTATGACCGCTACCCTTCCCATTGGCTAATCAGCGAGATACGCAAATTAACTGTCAGCCAAGATGGTGGCCAGCAGCCAGGCAGCTGATGCGAACAGGGAGGCTTCAGTGACGGAGGACTCCAACGTTCCCCGCCTGCCTTGCCGGCCTCTCAGCTGCAACTCTAAGCAACTATGTTGAAAATGTAGAAGCTAAACAAAACCCCAGAAACCTGCTTTACTCAGCGGGGCTTCAGCCAGCCGGACTGCAACATTGTATCAAATACAGACGGTAAACAAGGGCCAGAAACCTGTTTTCAGCAGCCCAGGCCTCAGAGCTAAAGCTGGCCCAGAATAAAAAAAAAAAAGGAGCAGTTGGGAGTTTCAGTCACCCGTCAGCCTGAAAACGGCCCTCAGCCCCTCAGCCAGACTGGCCAGGCACCCCAGTGGGGGCTCCCACCCTGATCCAGGACACCCTTCAGGGCAAACCAGCCAGCCCCCACCCGTGCACCAGGCCTCTATCCTATATAGTAAAAGGGTAATATGCCTCCCAGGACCGGGATCAGCGGAACCGAGAGGCCTCCCGGCACTGGGATCAGCGTGACAGGGGGCAGCGCCCAAACCCCCTGATCGCCCTGTGGCTCTGTGTGTGAAAGGGTGCAGCGCCCTAACCCCCTGATCGGCCCTGCTCTGTGAGTGACAGTGGGGAGCTCCTCAACCCCCTGATCAGACCTGCTCTGTGTGTGACAGGGTATGGAGCCTCAACCCCCCTGATGGGCCCTGCTCTGTGCGTGACAGGGGGCGGTGCCCCAAGTCCCCTATTGGCCCTACTCTGTGCGTGACAGGGGGGAGCTCCTCAACCCCCTGATCGGCCCTGCTCTGTGCATGACAGGGGGAGCTCCTCAACCCCCTGATTGGCCCTGCTCTGTGCGTGACAGGGGGAGCTCCTCAACCCCCTGATCAGCCCTGCTCTGTGTGTGACAGGGTATGGAGCCTCAACCCCCCTGATGGGCCCTGCTCTGTGCGTGACAGGGGGCGGTGCCCCAACTCCCCTATTGGCCCTACTCTGTGCGTGATAGGGGGGAGCTCCTCAACCCCCTGATCGGCCCTGCTCTGTGCATGACAGGGGGAGCTCCTCAACCCCCTGATTGGCCCTGCTCTGTGCGTGACAGGGTACAGAGCCCCAACCCCCCTGATAGGCCCTGCTCTGTGCGTGACAGGGGGCAGTGCCCTAACCCCCTGATTGGCCCTGCTCTGTGCGTGACAGGGGGTGGTGCCGCAACCTCCCCATCAACCCTGCCTTGAGTGTGACAGGGGACGGTGCCCCAACCCCCCAATCGGCCCTACCCTGAGCGTGACTGAGGGTGGCATCACAACCTCTGGATCGCCCTGCTCTGTGCATGACAGGGGGCGGTGCCCCAACTCCCCAATAGGCCCTGCTCTGAGCCCAACCAGGGGCTGCACCTAGGGATTGGGCCTTCCCTTTGCCACCCGGGAGCAGGCCTAAGCCAGCAGGTCGTTATCTCCCGAGGGGTCCCAGACTGCGAGAGGGCACAGGCCGGGCTGAGGGACCGCCCCCCCCCCCCGGAGTGCACAAATTTTTGTGCACCAGGCCTCTAGTATCAATATAACCAGTTTCTTAATTAGAAACATATTTCTAATGTATTAAAATCTAATTTTAGAATTGTTTTCATGTAAGGGGAAGCCAAACAGCTGTGGATCAATTGGAACTTGATTCTCTGCCTTCCAACCACTTTCAGGTGTCTGGCTGCATTTTAAGGACTGTACCCTGAGACCTCCAACCATTACTCCCCAGGGGTCAAATTCAGGTGGGAAGCACATTCTATTAGGCAGGATTGGTGCTTTATAAAAACAAAATGTGAATGTTTTACCTGGGACCCGCATTTCTTAGCTGTGTCTGAGTTCTCAGGTCTTATTTTCATGACCCATCACACACCCACCTTTGATGGTTTCACTCATTTATATTGTCTGTTTGGCCCTGTGAAGTCCAACCAGTGACAAGTAAACAGGCGGACACAAGAAGATAGATGGTGACACAGTTGTGAAGCCATAGAATAAAAAGGAGGAATTAGGGTTATTCAGCCTGGAGACAAAAAGGCATCTTTGGGAGATTTTAAGGGTTTGTGTGATGAAGGAAAGACGTATTCTAGGCCAGTGATTCTCATAATGAGAATCAGAATCATCAATATCACCCAGGACTATGTTAGAAATGCTGTGGAAACTCAGAAATTCTAGGGTAGGACCCAATAATCTGTGTTTTACACAACAGGTTATTCTGATACACACAAAAGTTTGAGAATCATTTTCCTAGATGCAAAGAGAACAACCAGGAAAAATAGGTAGAAGATATAAGGAAATATATCTCAGCTTATGGCTTAAGATCTTCCCGTCAAAGCCTTTAGAGACCCCAGGTTCACTCAGATGGGGAAAGGGGGATGCGGGGGGAGAGGCTGGGATTGAATTCCCTGACACTGAAAGTGTCAACCAGAGGTCAGAAAGCATTCAATATCAGTGATATTTAGAATTGGATGACTTCAAAGGAACTTTCTAATCAGAACAGTCAACAATTCCAGGATTCTAAGTTTTGAAAGCTCTGACTCCTAGCAGAGGAGAAAATCTGATTACCACAGAGTATAATAAGGATGAACTTTTGACCGCTGAAGGTGATAAAAAACCTAACAAAATAAATGCGCCAGGAACTGGAGGAATATAACACAGTGATGTCAATAACTTGTTAATTCCAAAGCCACATGGAATACATTGTGAAAGGGCCTATTTTATTTTATTTTTAAATATATTTTTCATTGATTTCAGAGAGGAAGGGAGAGGCAGAGAGATAGAAACATCAATGATGAGAGAGAATCATTGATCGGTTGCCACCTGCACACCTCCTCCTGGGGATCAAGCTGCAAACTGGGCATATGCCCTAGACCAGAATCAAACCAGGGACCCTTCAGTCTGCAGGCTTACTCAAAGGGCCTATTTTAAAACACAAAACCTGTTTGGGTAACAGGGAGAGAGAGTTGGAACAGCAAGGAGTGATTCTTAAGGATGAAGGAGTGAAGGCTGTAGCCACCACCTTACAGAGCCAATAGAAGAGAAGTGGAGCATCCCCAGAGAGGAATTAGTGAAGTATTTAAGCAGAGCCTGAACTCTGCACACAGCTCATTCCTGTGAACTCCAGGAATGAAGACGTGGGCATCCCTGCATAGAACAGCTGGCGCATTATGCGGGGACTCACCCGGGAGAGCTGGCACAGGCACCGCCACCTCCCCAGGCTGGGCAGCGCTCCTCAGTTCATTCATTTTAATAAGAAGGACCTGGAGCTTCCTATTAGTATAATATTTTGGGTTGTAGTGTATATTCATGTTAAAGTTAGCTGGGTAGTAAGCTATTGTTCTTAATAAAAGGTCTGGAGTTAAGTATTCTCAACTGGTATTTGTCTCTTAAATAGGCTGAAATGAAAAAGTCCACAGATAATTGTATAGGTAACTAGCTGGACCATGTTGTTATAATTTGCCTTGTACAGTCTAGATTCCATGTCCAGAGGGCAACCCAAGCTAAAGCAACCAGGTAAGCAGTCACCTTATGGAGGTGCAGGTGCCCTGGTTTAGAGTGTCACAGAGGCAGAGCCAAACCTGCACCACAGGTGTAAGGATCCCAGGGGAAATCAGATGGATCAAGTACAAGATTGACACTCACAGCTCCGGGCTCAGACAAATCACAGCTTTCACATCTGTGAAAGGAGATAATGATGTATCCGTCCCTCCTGTCGGCTGTGAGAGAACAATCAGTACTCAATCCATGTTAGTTATTTGCAAGTGGTTCTTGGTGTCTGCTGACTCCAAGTTGACCTGATACAAATCCTGATGATCATCATCAATCTGCAAGCTGAACCTGCCCGGTTCCTAAAGATTTCTGAGAAAGTGTAAAGGCATCAGGAGTGTAGGGAAGAGGTCTGGAATCTGTGTAGGTAAATGTCCGGGTACTGGAACTGTCACTGAGCCATAGCTGTTTTCTGTTCTTACCTTCCATAGTTGACTGGGGCACAGACCGACTGTTTCCTCACTGTTCTCAGGGAAGCCTCTACTCATTTGGTCAACTGTCTTTTTACCACATCCCAGGGCCCTGTGATGGGGAGCAGAGGCAAACATCTTTGCAAGAAGCCTGAGGTTCACATGGGTCAGGTCATGTCCAGCGCAGGCCAGGCCAGTCACGGGTTACTCCATCCACTTGCCCTACGTTCCACCTTCTCTCACATCCCAGGTACCAACATTAAGGTAACTCCTGCACGTGTGTTCCCATGCTCTAACAAGACACATGGTCAGTATTATTATTGGACTGCACTGCTATCCACTGGAGACTTTTAAACGCTGAGATAGATGGCACACACACCTTGCATCTCCCATAAAGCATAAGGGCACACACTGTCAAGGAAAGTCTTTTGGCAAATGATTGCTCCACAGGGCTTCAGAGGAGGAGACTGCCTTTGCAATTTGTCACCGAGATGGTAAGAGAAGCCTGAATTTCAACAGCCCACACTCTAGCACGGCTGAGCCTGCGAATCTGCTGCGTGAGGCCCACCAGCTCACTCACTAGAGGTGATAAATCAGAATTCCAGAGCTGAGATGAAACACAGAGCTCACTTCTTACTATGCATTTCCCCGATAAATCCCGGACACACTGAGAAATGTCTAAGTAAGACAAATACTAAAATAATGACATAGGCAACTTCCCAGCCCCTTAGTTGGGCTTCAGTAGGCTCTGGAAATACTCTGGTTCCATAATCTTACTTTACAATCTCTGTCTCTGCATTCTCTTTGGTAGAAATAGAACCACGATATAAATATGAATTGATGGTAAATACTGAAAAAAGGACTTTCCAAAACAGGTGCTATCATAAATCGTTGGAAACATGCTTTCTGTCCAGATTTGAGGAGTTTTCACTGCGGAGTCAAAAAAATATTTCCTCTCAGCCAGTCTAACCAAATATGATCTTAACTCTGTCCAACTCAAGGTCGAGGCACTAACTAGTCGAGTGCAAGTTCTGCGTGGCTCATTGACCTTCAAGGTCACCTAACTCTTTACCTTGCTCCTGTTTACCTGTTTTCGTGGCCTGTGCAGAGGGGTGACCACTAAGGAATATGGAAAAGGAGCCTCTGCCTGTGTCCTCAGAGGAGCAATGTTCTGAGACTCAAGTTTGCTCTCTACGTTTCCATTATATCCGTCAGCGACTTGCCACGCCAGCCAAGCAGGACTGCATGGGCCAAATCATTTCAGCTCCAGTTGGCTACAGTGACAGGGCACGATCAATGGAGTGATTAGCACCTAGCACACATCAAACTGCTAACAGATCTTTTCAAGATGAAAGTAAAGTGGATGACAAAGGCAAGATCCCCATGTGATAAAATATTAACAATATCCATAATAAAACCACTGGTGGTTTTAACCTGGTGCTGAAGCCTCATACCAGCACCTACAACTCATTCTCATGTAAATCACCCCCAAATCACACAAAAATACAATGTACACAAATCTTTGTGAAAACACATGGACGTTGATATTCCCATTTTACAGCTGAGTCCTCTGAGGATCCTCAGGCTTAAGGAAAAAGTCAAATATGCTCTAAGTGTATGCTGACGTTTATTTCTTGCTGACCTTTATTGGGGGCAAACAATTGGTAGGAAAATATTTGTTATTTTCACTTGCTTGTGAAAGCAAGCAGGATTTTCCACTCAGAGCTAGCAAAGATGACATTTCACAAACTCCTGTGAACTGAGGTCTGAGGAGACCCCCACCTCCCATCCCAGCATGTGCATGGAGCCAGCCACCCTGGGGCGGGGGTGGGAGGGGTGGGCGGCGGGGGCGGACTGCTTCACACCAGCACCCAGCCTGTGGGGCAGCACAGAGCCACACAGAGCGCGGCCCCTGGAAGCAGTGCCCCTCCACAAGCCACGGCGTGGCTGTCCCAATGGTAAAAAAAGGGGAAGAGGTGCCCTAACCGGTTTGGCTCCGTGGATAGAGCATCGGCCTGTGGACTGAAGGGTCCCAGGTTGGATTCCGGTCAAGGGCATGTACCTTGGTTGCGGGCACATCCCCGGTGGGGAGTGCGCAGGAGGCAGCTGATGGATGTTTCTCTCTCATCGATGTTTCTAACTCTCTATCCCTCTCCCTTCCTCTCTGTAAAAAATCAGTAAAATATATTTTTTAAAAAGGGGGGAGTGGGATGAGAAGCATTATTTCCATAAAAGAAACGAACTGAATTCTCAGAAGGCAACAGGAAAGAAAAGGAGACTAGCATTTACTGTACAGCAGCTTTGTCTTGGGTGCCTTCCACTCACTGTCCAATTCAGCCCTTCCAAGAAACCAGTGAGGAGAGTAACCTACCCTCTTCACCGTGAGGAAACAGGAAGGCAGAAGGAAGGATTCCGCCAACTGTCACACAGACCGTCAGCGGTGGACACCAGCATCACACGGAGTATCTGAATCCAGAATCAAAGTTTTTTCTACTTGCATAACTTCCCTTCAACAAAATAAAGTGTGTCCGTGCGGGAGGGCTGAGCCTTGCTCTACAGGGTTTACTTTCCTCAAACTGACTCAGACCAAGTTGTCTTGTTTCTCTGGATGTTCTCTCATGTCTTCTTTTTACTAATTAACCGGAGAGACTACTCTCCTTTAATTAAAGGTGATCTCAGAAGCTGTTAATTGTCACAAATATAAGTAAGGCAATTGCTCCCCTAGGGGAGGCTGGAGATGGAGGTGGCCAGGTGTCCTGGGTGGTGTCACCTATTACAATGCACAGGTCACTGTCCTGGGACACATTAGCACAGGAGGCATCAGAGGCCCGTGCTTTCCCGTCCCAAGGGACCGATTCCCATTAGAGCTGCTTCAAAGATCACTTAATGGAAGACGGATGTGGCCCAGGGCACGGACACCGAGGGGACTAGATGAACGCTTGTTTTACATACCTTAAGTCAACACGCAGCGGCTGGAGAAATCTACACTAATAAAAGAGAAACATGGTAATCGGCGTACGACCGCTACCCTTTTGATTGGCTAATCAGCGAGATATGCAAATTAACTGTCAGCCAAGACGGCGGCCGGCAGCCAGGCAGCTTGAAACTAACATGAGGCTTGCTTGCCTCAGTGATGAGGATCGGAGGATCGTTGGAGGAAACCAACGTTCCCCGCCTGCGGCTGCAGGCCTCTGAGCGGGCAGTTTAAGAAACATTGTAACAAATACCGCCTGACTTCAGTCAGCAGATTCGCAACATTGTAAGCAAAGGCCAGAAACCTACTTTCAGCCACGAAAGCCTAAGAGCTGGAGCCAAGCCTCAAGGTAAAGCTGGCCCAGAATAAAAAAAAAAAAAAAAAAAGAAAAAAAGGAGCAGTTGGGAGCTTCAGTCACCCCCAGCTTGAAAACAGCCCTCAATCCCTCACCCAGGCTGGCCAGGCACCCCAGTGGGGACCCCCACCCTGAACACCCTTCAGGGCCAGGACACCCTTCAGGGCAAACCAGCCAGCCCCACCCATACGCCAGGCCTCTACTCTATAGTAAAAGGGTAATATGCCTCCCGGCACCGGGATCAGCGTGACAGGGGGCAGTGCCCAAACCCCCTGATCGCCCTGCGGCTCTGTGTGTGACTGGGGGTGGGGCCCCAACCCCCTGAGCAGCCCTGCTGTGTGCCTGATGGGGGGAGCTTCCCAACCCCCCCCCCCCCCCCACGGGCCCTGCTCTGTGTGTGATGGGGTAGAGCCATAACCTCCCCGTCGGCCCTGCCCTGAGTGTGAGAGTGGCTGCGCCCAACCCCCTGATCGGCACTACTCTGTGGGTGATAGAGGGCGGTGTCCCAAACCCCTGATGGGCCCTGCTCTGTGTGTGACGGGGGCAGCGCCCTAACCCCGATTGGCCCTGCTCTGTGTATGACGGGGGTGGCGCCACAACCTCCCCATCGACCCTGCCTTGAGTGTGACAGGGGGTGGTGCCCCAACCCCCCAATTGGGCCTACCCTGAGCGTGACTGAGGGTGGCATCACAACCTCCCAATCTGCCCTGCTCTGTGCATGACGGGGCGGCACCCCAACTCCCCAATCGGCCCTGCTCTGAGCCCGACCAGGAGCTGCACCTAGGGATTGGGCCTGCCCTCTGCCACCCGGGAGCAGGCCTAAGCCAGCAGGTCGTTATCTCCCGAGGGGTCCCAGACTGCGAGAGGGCACAGGCCGGGCTGAGAGACCCCCCCCCCCCCGAGTGCACAAATTTTTGTGCCCTGGGCCTCTAGTAATTAAATAAAAGTCTCACATGAATAAGAGCACAGAAGAAATCAAGATTCGAATTTTGCCAGGGCAGAGAATATTAAAGTATAAAAGAAGAAAGCAATTAATATTTGCTGATTACCTAGAGTATTTCTAATGCTGGTGCACATCCTTTCACTTAACCCTTATGAGGTGCATACCAGCATCCCATCAATATAGACAATGGACTAAGGGGTGGTAAACCAAGGCCCAGGACTACTGGACTCCCATTCCATGCCTTTCCTCTGAATCATATCGACGTCAACAGCAAGCAGATGACCAACTGCTGATGCAAACAGATCCACCTGCCTAGGACAAATACAACAGAGAGGCAACTTTACACAAAAAAATATGGGCAGAACCTAGGCCAGAAAACATTCAATATAGGCACTCCCTTTCTTACTATAGCAAGCATGGTACCTAACTGCATATTATCACAGTAACCCAATAAAAAGCAGCACGCTTAATCAGCCCCAAAAAGCTATTGTGTTAGCCCACTTTGAGGAATTTAAATCTACCCATACCATCTATTTCAAATCAAACACAGCAGTAATCGCCAAGTGACATACTGAATGCTCAGTAATTGCCTGGCTCATCCTTATTAGCCTCAGCCCCAGTGTATTTAATCTCCTCCCCCTTCCTCGATTCTTGGCTCTATGCCAGCCATTCTGAAACACTATGCCACAAGAATTTTCACTCTTCAGACCCTGGCTGGGTAGCTCAGTTGGTCAGAGTGCCATCCCAATAGGCCAAAGTTGTGGGTTAGATCCCCAGTCAGGACACATATAAGAATCAACCAATCAATGCATAAATGAGTAGAACACCAAATCAAAGTCTCTCTCTCTCTCTCTCTCTCTCTCTCTCTCTCTCCTCTCTCTCTCTCTCTCTCTCCCAAATCAATAAATAAAATATTTTAAAGACAAACCTGTCTATTTAGTTAGGGGCACTGACCTTTTTTCCCTTAAAAATGACAACAGCCAACACAACAATAGCCTTCCAGTGTAAATGAATCAAAATTATACCTATTTTTGTCAGAGCAGCAAAAAAATATATATTTTTGGTGTGCCACAAAATACTAGTAATTAGTTTATGGTGCTGTGAATATATAAAGAATATATAAAGAATATATAAAGGTTGAACACTGCCGCTCTACACCTGACCCAGAACCTGCCTTTGGCCTCTTGGTCTTTGGAACAACTTGGGCATCCGTCTGCATTCCTGACCCAATGCCTTGTCTAAGTGTGTGTCATTCGACGCTCCTCTGCTTTGGAACCGTTTTGTTTTCTTGGTTCTCAAAAGTGGAATCTCACAACTCGCATTAAGGCCACCTCCTGCTCCTCCAAGAGACAGACAAGAGTTTTGGCACAGAATTTTCTAATGTAAATGCTACTGAAATTTTCTCCTTCTCCCTTACTGTCTATCAATGCCTCAGCAAGTCTAGCGGGCCTGCCATGAACTCAGCGAACACAGAATAACAGATGCCCCGTGGGACCCTGCCCTGTACAGCCCACTGCAGGCCTGTAGAACAGATAGTCACATGTAAAAGGGGGTAGCCACCAGAAGCACGTGTCTCCCTGGACCCACTCTCTCTGGGTCCACAACCACATTCTGAACCCCAGGATTCTCAGGACCACTTCTGTCTTCTTTGGGGTAAGGTTGCGCACCCTCCCATTTACCTGTTATTTTAACCATTTCTCCTCCCTGTGTGTTTGTTTGTTTGTTTTTCCCCTGGAGGGTCAGACACTAGGTAGCAGATCGAGTACAGCTACATCTGAAAGACCAACAAATGCAATAATGGTCAGTATTCACAACAGCTTTATTCCAGGAACGCACTGCTTTGGAGCAATAGGCTAATCCTCAGCCAGAATTTTGTAGTGTTCCTCAATAGGATATTTCTGGATGAATTAGGTAAAAAAAAAAATGCCAGTACAACTCACCCTACAACAACTGATTCAGAATATATATTGGCAGGGTCTGACAGAATGCGACTATAATAATAAAAGCATAATATGCTAATTTGACGGGATGTCCTTTCCAGGGCTGCAAGGGAAGCCCAGATCCCGGTGCCTGTAGGCGGCCAGAGGGGAGCCCGGGTCCTGGGTTCCCTAGGGAATCTGGTGCTGGCAGCCAAGGAAAGGAAGGCCTACTATTGCACAAATTTTGTGCATCGGGCCTCTAGTTTTAAATATTTTGTTTTAAGCAGCATAAAGTGTTAACACCTCTGGTTATGTGAATAAATGCTAACAATGTTGCAGCAATTGGGAAATCTCACACAGAAAGGCATGCGTCTTTGCAAAGGAAAAAAAGGAACAGGGATAATGCAACCTGGCACGCATCCAGTGGTGTATCTTAAGGGGGTAAATATTTGTTGGAAATAAACATGTTACTCACCAATTTCTGCTTTTAAAAAAAAAAACAAAATTCAATAGGAGTTACAATAAAAGTGAGTAGAAGGAATTCTGGCATTCATTACAATTAGGCATTATTATGCAACTTACAAAAGCCTAGAATCATTCTGTGTGATTCTGTGTGATCGTGTGCCCGTGCACGAGACTGAATGTTAGGTCATGCTAGGGGAAGGGGGGTCCTTTCAATAATGTAAAACTACCTCACAGGAGACAACAGCTCTGCAGTGGAGACATTTTGATTCACCATCACTGGGTCAAAACATAAGGCCTGTGCTGTGGGGTTTCAAGGGAACAGCTATGATCAGCAGAGTGTCTGCAAAGTGATCGTCTCTGTGAGAATGAATCAAGGAAACTGAAGAACAGGTTCTCATGCATGTACCACTCGTTGCAGTTTCCTTTGCATAATCCAGCAGGAACATGCCTACTCTATATACCCCAGCAGGAAGAAGGACACTTTTCTCAGGCCCAGCAACAACCCAGCCAATGAGAAGCCACCACAACTCCACACTCTTGCTCTCCTCCAATGAACTGTCCTTGGAAACAGCCCCTCCGAACTCCCCCTCTTTGAGAGAATGCTCCTTTCATTGCTCATGGGACTTGCCTATGGTGTGCCATAGTTTGCATGCCCTAAATTGCAATTCCCCTTATAGTTGGAATAAACTGGGTTTTGCTGGCTAAACTGCTTACCTTTTTGTTTTAAAGACTGGCATTTCCTTCAGCCTTCTTTCTGTAAAACCAAAGTCCACAGGTACCAAAGGGCAAGGTAAATGGGCCCCAGGTAACCGGAGACCCTGATAGCGTCTCTACCCTGGTGTCCAGATCACAGGAGTAAGACTGCTCCTAGAGTGAAATGATGGCCCAAATGCCTGGAAAGTGCTTCGTGCCAATGAGTCATAAAGGAGCATGTTTATAATGGGAGAAAATGGTTGAAATTCAGCCCCTGAATCATTAAAAGAACAGAGAGGAAGTACATAAATTATTAACGAACTAGAGTATGCACCCACATAACCCTATGCTAGTAATACAGAAGAAGCTAGTCCATGCTTCACTTCAGTACACATTTTCACGTAGATTGTTTGCTCTCTGTCCTTAGAAAGACAAAAATGTCTATCACTCAGCCAGCATGGCTCAGTGATAAAGCGTTGACCTACGAATCAGGAAGTCATGGTTCAATTCCCAGTGGGGGCACATGCCTAGGTTGCTGGCTCATCCATAGTGGGGGGCATGCTGGAGGCAGCCAATCAATAATTCTCTATCATAACTGATGTTTCTCTCTCCCTTCCTCTCTGAAATCAATAAAAATATATAAAAATGTCCATCCAACTTGCTATATATGTATATAAATATACCCATATAAATGTACACATACACATGGGTGCAGATACTTCTGGATAATCAAAACTGACCTGCCTCCATTTGTGTACAATAAAAATGAACTTAGGTAAGGTTAATACTAGCCAGTGTTCCATATTTTAAGTTTTTTTAAATAATTTTATAGAAATATCAGTATAAAATGGTGCCCACTTGATGAAAGTGCGAAGTCTGGTGCCAAGAGACAGACTGGCATTCTTTTATTTATTCAGAAATTAGAAGTCATAAATTATTTTTGCTTCTTAATTTTTGGAAAGTAACTTAATAAAATGAATTAATAAATAAAATGTCACCGTCAAACAAAATTGCATAAGTAAATTTAAAGGTAATTTGTTTAAGTTCCAATAAATTGACAGTTTAAAGAGTAAACTCTTTAGTGTGTTTGCTTCATGCATGTAATTATTGATTGAGAAGCCACTGTCAAATGTGACCTCCTCCCTGGAAATGCTTAGAGGGTTCTCTGGTAACATGGAAAAAATATATATACTGAGTTTAGAAAACAGATAGAGAGTATGAATTACTACAGATCTGAAATGAATGGCTTATCAATAAAATACTGAGTGATCGGAGGACTGAAGGTAGTAAACCAGGGGATTTGAATCTTATCAGAAATAAGTGTTGACTATAAAAAATTAAAACATACACTAGAAATACTTTTATTAATTCCACCACAAACACTGTTGATCTGTTAGCCTGTTGAACATGTATCTTATTAGCATTTCCCAAAGTATTGAACTATCTCCCAAAACTTAGCAGAAAAATAGTGCAGCAATTTTTTATTAAGGTGGTAGGTCATATTTGGACAAGAATTAAAAATCTTATCAATACAGAAAATTGCAGTTAAAATCTTGGTGAATATGAAAAATATTCAGACATTAACTAATAAATCTGGTGATTTAGCTAAACATAAATATTTAGAATAGTGTTCTGATCATTGCACACTGCCTTAATATTTGCTTAACCTTGAAACATGAGGCATTCTTAAACTAAGTATGCAGCAAGTTGTGAATTCTTTTGAATATTTGTGGGTGCAATGCTTTCCCTATCTTCTCATAAATGGAAACCCCAGGGGGAAAATTACACATATTTTTTGTGTGCTGTGCTACTCACTTTGGCTAGAGTTAGTCCCTTCCAGTATGTTACTTCAGAATGTTATTAGCATATTTATTTTTTTCTTAAAGACTTCAACAGTAGTGTAACTGTCATAATATTAAGAAAGCCTGATGCCTCTAAAAAAAATAGCTGTATAGTTTACAGCCAGGACAATGAGGAGGTAGCAGCAAGCTTTATTAACAATCTACTTGCATTTAGTCAGTTCAGTACAATTAAAGCAGCAAATGCTACCACAGTCCCAGCACCCTAACGTCACCAGTTCCATCAACTACAAGGAAATTAGAATCTTTCATGTGATATAATGTCATTAAGGACAAATATATGGAAGCATGAGAGTGTCATTTATAAACTTAACTGCTCTACATTTGCCATGTTGGTTCAGGAAATTAATGACTTTGATGCATCTTAAATGCAAATTAATAACCAGAAACAAGAATGTACTGCTTAAGCTGCAGTTCTGCCTGGAATGGCCATTCTGCTCAGCGAGAAGCCATATTTCAGAAGCTTGCTAATTAGAAGCAGTGTCCGCCCCACAGAGCCATTGCTTTCTAACCAGAAAGCACCCCCAGTTACTCAGAAATAAATCTCCACTTCGCCCTTGGATTTTCCTTACGTGGACTTCAGCTTTATTTATTACTGTGTTTCAGATCCATAATAAAGTAGGTATCGTCTGAAACATCTTTCCAGGAACAGAGCGAGTCAAGGCCAAGGACGGCAGCACATGGTCTTGTCTGCTTTCCTGGGAAGGGGCATCTCTTTATTGGTGGGCCACGGCAATGAGGCAACTTGGACTTTGGCTGTTTAAAGTGATTAATCTTTATTTCTTTCATATTGAATGTGTCCTACATTTGGATATTTTGCATTTTTTTAAGTTTTCTTCCCCTGAAAAAAAAAATGTTTTCAAATAAGTACAGGTGGTGGGTCTGTAAAACAAAACAAAACACATGCACACACACTCACACGCACATTTTTAATTGAAAAAATATTTGGATAAAAAAAATCTAGGTAGTCCTAGCTGGTTTTGCTCAGTGGATAGAGCATCAGCCTGAGGACTGAAGGGTCCCGGGTTTGATTCCGGTCAAGGACACATGCCTGGCTTGCAGGCTTGATCCCCAGTAGTGGGTGTGCAGGAGGCAGCCGATGAATGATTCTATCTCATCCATGATGTTTCTGTTTTTCTCTCCCTCTCCCTTCCTCTCTGAAATCAATATATATATAAACAAAATCTAGGTAATTGAGTTCTGTTTATGAGATAATCTAGAAAACTGTATATGATCAACTATTGAGGCCGGTAGGAAATTGAACCAAAATTCAGAGGGACAAATGGCAGAAAGCTGACTGTTGTTTTGTTTTGCTTTTACTGATTTATCCATTTGTAAGTGATGAGAAAATATCAAGAGTTTAAATTGAAATTTTGACTGGCTTTACTTATCCCAGTGAAGGATAGGACTCATTGTGTTAGATGAAGAAAGCACCAACTGGCTGCAGAATAAAGTAGATTCTGATGTTTTAACTTCAACCCATTACATACGAACCCTTGACAGTCAGTCTGCAATCTGTGACTTCGCACCCCCAGGGATGGAGTGCTTGCCGCTCGCTCCAATCTTTTGGATGCTGTGACCTAAGTTATTTTTGCACAAATGATCCTGAATAGACATGACTTCTGTTATTTCAATCTCACTAATGGCCATTTTCTCAGATCAATTAGTTCTAAGGAGCCATAATCTGAACTGTTTATTAATGTGTCAAAATTATTAATCAGAGGGGCCACCAGACAGTTATTTCTGCCCCAAAAGCAGCTGCAGAACTTCATCAATTCCTGCACTAACCTATTTATTTATCATGAGATTTGCTCAAATATAGGAAATGTGCTAGCTGGAGCTGTGTTTGCATTTTTCCTTAAAAACAGTGAAAATCATCCAAAGCATAAGGGTAGCAATATCTCATGCCTTTGGTTAATACTAGGAGCTTAATCTGGGTTCAGATATCCCATTTTATCGTCTCACAACATGAAGGCCTGATCAGGGTGTGGGTTCTAATAGCCCAATCCTGACTGGAATCTCAAGGGGGCTTATCTACCACCCCCTTTTTTTTTTCTACAAATCTTACTTACAGGCATGCGATGACCTCACAGGTTTGAAATTCAAAATCCATAACGGAGATCAGGGACAGGATAAAGGGAGGTTTAAGGCCAGCTTTAAACTGACCAGGCATATCACAGAGTCAGAAGCTCTGGAGACTGAGATGCGATGAGCTTCCTGCACTGCAGCATGGGTGCTGCAGGGGCATGGTGCACAGAGAACACGGTGTGGCATGTTTGGAGAGCCCAAGTGTACGCAAATTAAATGACAGCGTATGCGGGTGTGCTTGTATCACGGGCACGCTTGTTATTGGCTGAACGGCTCAGCCCCTATTGTGAAGTCAAGGTGGAAAGGCTAATTTATTTGCTCAGACTCCTTGTAGGAAAGGAGTGAAGAAACTGAAAATGTAAATAAGCTCTTAAAAATGTTGCTGAGTATGTTTTGAGTCAGAGACATGTAAGGTATTTTTAATCAACAATCTATGACTCAAAGGTTATCAAAACGAGGGGCATCAGAAATGTCAAGAGAAAGAACACGTAATGTTCTCTGAAAATCTGTCCAACGTAGAATTGAAGAACTACCGTAAATCCATTCACGCCACAATACATGTAAAAGGCATTTCCTTATCATAATCTAACCTCCAACATGCTGTGTGTGTGTGGGGGGGGGGGCGGGGAGTAGGAGGGTAGGATGGAGGCACTGATAGGGAAGGAGCACAGAAAGTGAGCGTTTTAATATAAGGAATTCATATGTCATTTTCTAACAACGACTGAAAAGCATCTCTTCCATATTCATACCCCAAATTGAGATTTTCAAAACATTTTTAAGATGAGATCTCTAAGACATGCAGAGCCATTTCTGATAAAGCTCTTAGTAAAAATTAAATAGCACTAAAATATTAATAATGATCAATAAAGGAAATACATGTAAAGCCATTATGCACTGAGTCTTAAATGATGGTGCATTATTCATAAGGAGTGTCTGGAGCTGGGTCTGCCCAGCAGATATTACACTGCTATGTGGAAGGAAGGCCACCGGCGACTGAGTACTGGAACCTGAGTCCAGATGCTTCATTAATTAACGCTATGACCCTGGCCAGGGCACTATCCTTCTATGAGCTTCAATTTCCCCATCCGTGAATTCCCAGTATTTAAATGGATTCTTTTGAGGCTTTTCCCAGCAAAACCAGTCTATGAGTTGAGAATGAAACCCTCAAATTGCTGATGATGAAGGGGACAGATACTCTGTCTGTCCTTTATCTAGCCTCTGAGTGGAGCCCTGAGCACTGAAGGAGGCAGGGGAGAGGTGTGCAGAGGGTGGGGGCACGTGGCTGTGCCTCCGGATAGGGTGTGTTCTGAACTGTTGTCATGGGAGCGTGGGCAGACGCTGCAGGCCTAACAGCCTGTTCTGGCCAGGCTGGGGCAGGTGGGACAAGCTGCTCCAAGATGTCCTGGCACCAAGCAAAGAGGAGCAAAGGGCACCACTCAGCCCTTCTACCCCGTTAACAGTGCATTTTTGCAAGCAAGTTCCCAAAATCCCTGTGTGCAAAGAGATATCGAAGATTTGATATCACACATCTGGCCTAGGCATGCGTATCACAGAAGAGATTGTATATTTGGAGAGAGCGTGGCTAGGAGAGAAGGCAGCTCCAAACTTCTCAGGAGAATGAAACGTTGAGGCTTATACTGGAGAACAGGAAGGCGGCTCTGTACATTACAGAGCGTAAGTCACAGTTCTGCTTTTCTCACCACACTCTAAAAATTCCTAACTTTCATCAAGTTAGAGAAGTCAACCAACAAACGAAGCCAGAGGAAAACTAAGTGTGCCTTATGATGAGAGCAGATTCCACCCCTGGGTGCCGGTGTCCGACTGCACTCCGCAAGCCTGCTCATTGGCACTACGTTTGCTGTTTTCTTCTTTCTTCTTTCTTTCTTTCTTTCTTTCTTTCTTTCTTTCTTTCTTTCTTTCTTTCTTTCTTTCTTTCTTTTCCTTCCTTCCTTCCTTCCTTCCTTCCTTCCTTCCTTCCTTCCTTCTTTTCTTTCTTTCTTTCTTTCTTTCTTTCTTTCTTTCTTTCTTTCTTTCTTCTTTCTTTCTTTTGTTTTCTCTTTTTTATTTTTTATTTTTTTGTTAATCCTCACCTGAGGATGTTTTTCCCATTGATTTTTAGAGAGAATGAAAGAGAGGGGGAGAGGCAGAGAGAGAGAAACATCGATGTGAGAGAGACGTATTGACTGTATTGCTTCCTGCGCCTCCACCAGGGCCGGGACTGAACCTTCAACCGAGGTACTTGCCTTGACCAGAATCAAACCCGAGACCCTTCGGTCTGTGGTCGATGCTCTATCCATTGAGCCAAACAAGCTAGGACGAGTCTGCTTTCTGACCTTCCGTATCCTACTGAGTGGAGGAGAGGTCAGCACAGCTGCCCACCAGTACCTAGCGCACCCTCTCTGCAAGGAACTGAAGCTACCTGGTTCCGACGCCTCCTCCGAGTGTCAGAGCCAGGTCATGGGGACTTCGGAAAAGCTCCTTTTTGCTCAGGGATTGAACAGTAATTCCAGACAACTTTCCAACTACAGTAGTGGCCACGCAGGGTCTGCCATTTCCCGTCAGGCCTTTGAGAGCACTACTAGGAAGAAGACTGAAGCAAGGCCTTGTCTCCACTTCATCACGGGGCCAGCACGCTCTCCTGCACGACCAACTGCGGACCCAGCCTAGGCTTTTATGAATAAGTAAAGTAAGGCCTGCGCTTGCCGCTGGTGTAATAACACTTTCCGCAAAACCTACAACTGGCAAGAACTCACACACAGTATCCCGTTAAATATCCCTGACATCCTATGAAGCGAGCAGAATAAATGTCTCCCCTCCTTTAAACAGAGGAAATGAGCAGCACAGAGAGGTTAAACGCCTGTTCAGAGAGGCAGCCTGAGATTTATTCTTCAGTATTTCGACTTCAAAGAATATGTATGTGCCAATTTCCATAAGGGGGCAAAGAGCAAATAGCCTTTATCAGACTACAGTGGGGCCTTGACTTACTAGTGTCCTGACTAATGAGTTTTTGAGATACCAGCTGTCTCTGGGCCGATTTTTTGCATTGAGTTGACAGAGTAATTTGGGTTAACGAGCTTCTTAACGAGCTCGGTCTCAGAACGAATTAAACTCGTAAGTCAAGGCCCCACTGTATATACGGTGCTAATTTAAATTGAATCCCCGGATACTGTGTGTGCCTTGTGACCATACACTAGGCTTTCTGGCTAGGGGGTGTACTGCACAGATCTGCTATGCCAGTCTGGTTCTGTCCACCCAGCTCTTGTTTGCTGTGCTTTGTTTTGCATCTTATATGAAATGTAACCTTTGACATCAAAGCTATAATCACCTCAATCTACCTATATATATATAAAAGCTAAGCAACTGTTCGAACAGTAGCTATGATGCTCACTGACCACCAGGGGGCAAGACACTCAACAAACAGGCATGGAAACATGGAACAGACTGATGAATCTCAGAGGGAAGGAGGAGGACGGGGAGAGATTAACCAAAGATCTTATATGCATACTAGAGGTCCGGTGCACAGATTCATGCACTGGTGGGGTCCCTCAGCCTGGCCTGCAGGGATCGGGCCGAAACTGGCTCTCTGACATCCCCAGAGGGGTCCCAGATTGCAAGAGGATGCAGGCCAGGCCGAGGGACCCCACCAATGCACGAATACATACACCGGACCTCTAGTATTCACTATATATGTACAATTGGGATTAGTTCCTGTTTGTTAAGGAAAATTGAGCTTGTTTTCCTGAATGGTTATGTATGTGACAGCATTGTGGATACTTAATTCACTACCTAAGAAGTTACTACCTTAATTCAGTAAGTCTACATTTTCATTTGTGGCATAAATTTACTTTTCAGTGAAAAAAAATATGAAGATCTGGGTGATAATCACCCCAGGCTACTTATGGCCAAACTGCTTCATGGCTTTAACTTCAAGTAATTACTAATAGCTCCATTCCACTCAAGTGTCCTTGTTTGGACAATAAATTTTATGTTCACTATAATTAAGATACTTCATCTTATTTTTCTCCCTTGAATAGTCCTTTTGAAAAAAATAACCTTGTGATACCAACAGATTCATTTCTAAACAGAGAAAAACTTGTTTCTCCCACGGAGGTTACAGAGCCTGCTCCAGCCCAGAGAGACCTGCCAGTGACATCACCAAGTACGGAGCAATGAAGATCAGGAAAGGTGGGCTCTGCAGGACAATGTCCAGGAGGGGTGAGTACGGGCCTGGGCGTGCGCTGTCTGGGAGAAGAATGAGCACCATATGTTTGCCTGAGCTTGTGAGCAGGGGACACTGGAAGAGGAGGAATTTGGGGAGAGAAGATCTGAAGTGAGTTTGATCCCAGACACACCTACGCTGAGTCCAATAATCTGAGGAATGGAGATGTTACATTAGATATATGGATCTAAACTGTGTAAAAATAAGTCTAGACTACAATATGCATTGGGAGGAACCAGCATACTAGTGGCATTTGAAGCCATGTGACTGACTACTGGCTGACAGGAGTGAATAGCATGGAAGGAGGGTGAACAAGGACCGGGCTCTAAATCATCTCAATCTTTCAGTGCTGGAGGAGAAACCGGCACAAGAAGTTAGTGAGAGGCTGCCAGCAACAGGAGGATGAGCAGGGAAGTGTCACCAGGGAAGGAATGAGTGATCTCTGGGTGGAGATCTGAAGTGAAGATAAAGATGAAAAAGTCTAGAATTCTAAATGCAATGTGGAAATTCTAAATGCAATGTGGAAATTTAATTAAAACATTAAATGTAGGGGTCTTGAAACAGAATAAGGGCATCGGTAAAACCCAAACAAAGCCTGTGGTTTAGTTAGTCCTATTGTAACAATATCATGCTTTAGCTGATCAGGGGAACATGGTTCCCTATGTTGGTCACATTAAGGGGTGCAGGGTGAACAGAATAAAAGACAACTTTGTATTATCTTTGCAAATCTATAAATTTAAAATTACTTAAAATAAAGTATTTAAACTACTAAGTGATGGAAAGGCAATGAATGCCATTAGCATACTTTAATAATTACTTATGCAAATAATTTCTGAACTCCAAATATTGTATGAAATTTTTTTAAATCTACACATTATGAAGAAAGGGCAGGCAGCTAGAGGAGAATGTGGGGTATAGGTAGGATTTTAGTCATTGGTTTAACTGGTTACCAGGGGTGGGCAAACTTTTTGACTCGAGGGCCACAATGGGTTCTTAAACTGGACCAGAGGGCCGGAACAAAAGCATGGATGGAGTGTTTGTGTGAACTAATATAAATTCAAAGTAAACATCATTACATAAAAGGGTACGGTCTTTTTTTTCAATAGTTTTATTCATTTCAAACGGGCCGGATCCGGCCCGCAGGCCATAGTTTGCCCACGGCTGGGTTAGACTGATCTAGAAGAGAGAAGAGAGGGAAAGATCGAAGATCAAGGTGAGGGAAAGAGTGATATTTCTGGGAAGGTAAGATGTAAAAGGTTCTAGAACAGCAGTTCTCAACCTGTGGGTCGCGACCCCTTTGGGGGTCGAACGACCCTTTCACAGGGGTTGCCTAAGACCATCGGAAAACACATATATAATTACATACTGTTTCTGTGATTAATCACTATGCTTTAATTGTGTTCAATTTGTAACAATGAAAATACATCCTGCATATCAGGTATTTATATGACGATTCATAACAGTAGCAAAATTACAGTTATAAAGTAGCAACGAAAATAATTTTATGGTTGGGGGTCACCACAACATGAGGAACTGTATTAAAGGGCTGCGGCATTAGGAAGGTTGAGAACCACTGTTCTAGAACATGGGATGCAGAGAAGAAGAAAAAGAAAAATATATATGATAAAACCATATTCCCCTTATGAGAAAAGGTTGAAGAGAAAAGGCAGGGGAAGGGATGGATACACGCGAGGTGTTTTTATAGGTTAAATGCCTAGAAATCTCAGGTTGCTGAGGTAGCACATACTGGAGAGCTTCTTCAAAAAATACCTTTACAAACAAGAACGATGATTCTTATCAATTTTTGAAAGAAATGTTAAATGCAAAACCATGATTTGTTAGATAACTAGAGCTAGTCAAAATAGAGCAGATTTGATTTCAGGTTTGTATATTAGAGAATTAAAATAATGCCCATAGAATATAATAAACAAAAGTTTGCAAAGTCTGTTTACTCTCAGAACAGTACTTAAAAGTCTATATTTGGAAATTAATTTTATAAGATAGAACACACACACACACACACACACACACACACCTGTCCACTTGCACAACATAACATTGCATAAAGTCATGGCAAAGAAGTTGCCTCTGTCATCTAAATGAAATTGATGACAGTAAAGGACATTTCTTGTCTCACAGCCCATGGTAACGTTTCTTTCATCGTTGTCAGTTTATTAAGTAAATAATGATGATTTGACAGCAAAAGGGTGGGAACAAGTAAAAGGGCAATGAATACTGAGCATATCAGGGCATCCATAAGCACGGCGTAGTTCAGCATGACAAGAAAAATATTGCATTTTGATGTCATTTCTGAGTAAAATGTGTTTGTCAAATGGGGATGATGATTGGTCTATTGAGAGGCTGAGAATTGAGCCATTATTGGATGATATGATGTTTCACTGTGTCAGGTAAATGGTCTGTGATGAATAGCAAGGCCACCAGAATAAAACAGATTACATCAGGTCCTTTTTTTGCCTTAGAAAACATTTATTGACATCCAAAATTATTACACATTTCTGTAGATACTAATTTTAAGATTGGAAATATATATTCTTGAGGGCCTTCATGTGGGCCAGATAAGGATCCCATGTGGATTCTCACAAAATAGACCTAATTTAATTTAATCATTGCTGCACCCCTATTAATGCTATTTTGAAAATGTGTTGTAGAAGCACAAGGAGTTTACATCTCTTGCCCAAGAAGCTAGATTCGAAACCAAGGATCATCAATTCAAAAGCCAACTCGCTGCAGTTCTGCTTTGCCCAGACTGTTATCTAAGTTAGATCTTGAAATGAATGAAGGACTGGATGGATGGATACTGAAAACAGCATCTGAACAGTACTACTGAGCTTGGGAAAAGCATCTAACCCTCCAATATGCACAACTGAAGTGTTAAGATAGGTTTGAAATTAATTCCCTCTACAAATGTAGATAACCCCAGAGATCAAAACAAAAGAGTATTTAATATGGATTGCTGCTTTCTAGTTTACAAAAACCAGATGTTCCGACCACACTCCAGACCATTAAAGCAGAAGCCCTGGAAGTAGGACCCAGGCATCCAGATTTTCCATACCTTCCAGAGGACTCCATTGTAGAGCCAAGGTTAAGAGCTATTATTTTGGAATGATAGGGCCTCCATTTGTTAGATGTAGACTTCCTTAGAAACTAATGGGACCAGCAGCTGGAAGAACAGAGTGTTGGAAGAACTGAGCTCTTAGGTCCTAGTTTCATGTTCCCCGTCATCCCCAGGAAGGTTGTTTGAGGGCAATCCCCAGGAACCAGGACAGAGGTATTGGAAGAAGGTGCCGGTACCTGTCGTTCACAGGGTGATCATGCTGACTGTAAAGTGTGAAGTCTGGTTCACTGAACAACAACCAGGTGCTCGCAGTGAAGGCAGGGAAGCTAAGGAAAGGTGGGCTCCACGATACTCTGTGCTTTCAACTCAACAACCTAAACTCACACACAAGGCTGGCACCTGGTTCCTGGAGCGGGAGTAGGGCAGGGATTAAAAAAAATGATAAGCAGAGGCAAGGTGTGTTCTTTTGGGGATGAAATGAGTGTCTTTGGAGTTCAAGGGAGAGAAAGAAAATGGTGATGTTTATACTATTGATATCCCAAATATTATAATTATCTCCAAATACTTCTAATAATAAATATTTTAATGACTGAACCATGTTTGTATGTGTGAGATGCCATGCTAAGTGCTCTGCGTATGTTGCTCATTCAGTCATAAAAACAATTTCACATAGCCCTGTCTGGGTGGTTCAGTTGGTTGGAGCACAGTACTGTACATCAAAAGGTTGTGGGTTCAATCCCCAGTTGGTGTGGATTATGGGAGGCAACCAGTCGATGTTTCTCTCTCTCCCTTCCTCTCTCTCTCTCTAGAATCAATTAAAAAAAAAAACAAAAAAAAACATGTCCCTGGGTGAGGATTAAAAAATAATAATAATAAAATAATTCCACATAGGGGTACATTAAAGCACATGACCACAAAAATAATCGTGGTGCCAAAGTTTGCAATAATCCCATGTATCTCCATTTTACCAGTTTTCCACTTTGATTTTCACTTTGATTTTTAGCTGTCTTTAGCCCTCAAAGTGATCTTTGGCCCAGGACCTCATCTAGTCTAGAGAAATCTGGGCTGAGTGGATTTGGAGAGGAGAGCAGAGGTGCAGAAGGTGAGAGGGAGGGAAGGAAAGAGAAGTCATGATGGCAGCAGATATCATGTAGTGAAAAGAGGTTGGGTTTTGGAAGTGGAAATATGAGTTTGCAACTCATGGACTTCATGAGAGTTACAAGAATTCACAAGAAGTAAGTGATAGGACACATGTTCTGGATGACAAATTTCCTCTCAATAAAATAACCCTTGGTACTGGAGACTGCCAGGTGTCCTCTGATCTCACCCAGGCCAGCATACGAGGATCAGAGGGGTGACAGGTATGCAGAGAGCAGTGGCCAGGAATAACAATCACATAATTGGCTAGACATGCAAGCCATTGGCTAGAGTTGCCCTTGTACAATGTCACCTGAAAATCTGAGGTAGGAGAGAAAGGCAAGACACTCAACCCTCATTACTGAAGGATAATGGAAGGGAAACAGAATGAGCATCAGACTGCACAAAGGCCAAGTTTGACCACATTTCTGTGAAGGGAAACTAATGAGCAAAAACATTCTAACAAATTAGCCCCTGAGTCCTACTACTCACGTGTCTGTGGCACAAGCAAAAGCAAGCAAAGCAAAGCAAAGCATGCCAGCAGCAAACTCCAAATGCCAGGGGGAAAACGTGACATGAGTGGCCTAGGAGACGGTTATTTCTGAGTGCCATGAAGGAAGGCAGTGCCTCACCTGTGGGAGAAGCTCGGTGTAAGAAAGGACTAAAGACCAAGGTGTTTTTTTGTTGTTGTTTATATTTTTATTGATTTTTACAGAGAGGAAGGGAGAGGGATAGAGAGCCAGAAACATCGATGAGAGAGAAACATCGATCAGCTGCCTCCTGCACACCTCCCACTGGGGATGTGCCTGCAACCCAGGTACATGCCCCTGATCGGAATCAAACCTGGGACCCTTCAGCCCTCAGGCTGACCTCTATCCACTGAGCCAAACCAGCGAGGGCTAAGGACGAAGGTTTTTAATCAGTTATCATTAAACACAATATTGATATTACAGCACTTACTCCATGTCAAGCACTATTCTAAATATTTTACATGCGGCAATTCATTTGCTTCCCACACAACTCAAGAGGCAATGGCATTAGCTTCATTTTGCAGATGAGAAAACTGAAGCACAAAGAGATTTAAGTAATTACTCAAGGCCATACTGCGAGTTGGAGATAGTTCAGGAATGAAAATCCAGGCAACTTGTTTCTAGAGTCCAAGATTTTTGTCCACTCCCTCCATGAACAGAATGTAGTTCTATTCAATAAACATTTATTAAGGGCCTGCCATGCTATGGGCTTGCAGAACATCTAGAGAAGTGAAACATGTGTCATATCCCTGCAAGGGGAGTTTACGCGATGATCAAGTAAAATCAGCAGAGACCCAAGGTACTATGCTCTGTAATACAAAGTTCACATAACACGATGCAGTTTTATGGTTACATCAAAAGACATAAACACAGTGAGGAAAGCTTGGGTGTGTGGGGAAGGAAACAGGACTCGACCCTTCATCACTCCAACTGCATGGCAAGCGCTCCATGAAGGACATGCCCTGACTTATCTGGAAGAGGGAACTCTTTCCCCCAAGTTTAGAACTGAAGAACCAAGACACTGCAGTTCAATCACTAACAGATACAGTGGAAGAACCAGTGTGTGCCTTTCTGTCTAATTCCAGAGTCCATGTCCCTTCCCCTCTGTCAGACAGCTCCTGAGAACACTTCGGAAATTTGGGCGGAATTGGGCGCAGCCGCCAGAAGTTAACTACAAGGTGCCACGGGAGCCAGTGAGGGGGGAGCGGTGGGATTTAGGCTTTGCTGGAGGGACACAGAGCAGATGGTTCCATGTCACTGAAGCAGAGAGCAGCTGCAGAATATTGGTTGGGACTATCTGTAGAGCAACTGAAGTGATGGAGACAAATGTGACTACACAGCAGTGAGGATGCAATGGGTGCTCCTGCACATATTTTATCTGTGCTGCATCGTAGCAGGTAAATTAAGCTGGCTGCACCCACTACTGCAGTGAGAGAAGAAAGTGGAAGTGGAAGAAGAAAGAGATGCACGTATGAGTTAGGAGGTAGCCGCAAGAATCCAGGCCAGTAGTTAGGAGCCTCCCCACGGACAGAGGAGGGGTGGTAGGAAGCACGCTGACGGCCCTGAACCCATGTCTCTTGGCAACTGACTCCATGGCACTCAATATCAGTCCACGGGAATGTCAATCAAACCTTTAGACATTTATATGAATAGCTGAACTTGTTGTTTCTGCGCAGTTCGGTCCCGAAAAAAGAATCGACTCAATTTTGACTGATAACGGTGTTATTTCCAGGTAGTACATTTAAATATTGCTTAACACCTTCTTTAGACATAAGTGTTCAAAGGTAAATCTAAAAACTAACTTACATAATCCTCTGAGGGAAGAGGAAAAGAGGGGCTAAGGCGGCATCATACACCATACAGTTTCAGATCTCTCAGTTAATGAGCTCATTGGTGACCCCTGTGACAGCCGGAACCCGACTTACAGAAAGATTTGTTTCCTGTATATGAGGCGTAGATTAAATATTACTACCCATTTTAAATAGCCTAAATCTTTTAAAGAAATTCAGAAATTTAGTCCAAATCCAGAAAAAGAAACTATTTTCCCGGGTCCCCTGTCCTCACGAGGCTGAGTCATGCTACTGCCTCATCACCTATAGAGTTGGAGAGAACCTGGGGTATATATAGCATTTTTACTGGGTCACTTACTACAGAAGAAATGGCTCAACTTTTCTGTGGAGAAGATGTGTTATATATATATATATATATATATATATATATATATATATGTGTGTGTGTGTGTGTGTGTGTGTGTGTGTGTGTGTGTGTTATATCATTGCTTCTTGAACGGGCTGATTCATTTCAGGCAAGAAGTTATTTTCCAATAGAACATGATAATCCATCTTTCTTTAAAATAATTCTTTCATTTACATTAAAATCAGTCATTTATTTAGGAAGTAATTAAGTCATCTTTCTTTACAACAGAGGTGGAATTCTTGACAAACAACACAGGACTCTTTCTCCAGCCCCTCCCTCTGCAGCCACGTCACTTCTGCTCAAGGACTGCAGGAAGGAGGGACAGCGCTGGAACCCAAACCATGGAAATACTAGTAGCACAAGACTGTTCACCCTGTCCCAGCCTGGCATTACTGTCTCAACATAAAAAAGTTGGTAAAATCAGTAAACAAGGAAAGAAGCATGAATGGACTTGTCAATCTTCAAGTGGTCATTTTTGGAAAAAAACTCACTAATTTAGGACAATCTTTATATAATGCCCTGAGGTAGTGAGTGGGCAGAACACAAACTCTCTAGGCCCACAAGGTCTAGCTCCTAGTTCTCACTTCACCCCTTTCTGGCTAAGAAATTGGGTAAATTATTTATATTCTTTACACCTCAGTTTCTTTATCTGTAACATGAGGGTAATAATGCCTGTCCAATGTGACTGCTGTGTAGACTAAAAGAGCCAGGTAGATAGAACCTCCCATCATTTCTATGGCCTGTGTAAAACTTTGTCTAAGTGCCGTAAAAAAAAAAATCAGGTAGACAGGTAGAATGGACAGATGATAGGTGGTGGATAGATTAGATGGATAAATAAATATTCTAAAACACAAAATCAGTTTGCCTTTGAGCAAGAGATTAAGTTGAGAGCTTTGCCTGATAGCCAAGTGTGTTTGCAAGTGTGGTCCACAGAGAGGGAAGCCGTTTGAAGGACCAGTCAAAGTGTAACCTTGATTCTGGGCATGATTAGCCTATGAGATTCTGTAACTATGGAGAACAAGTTCGTTAACACTCATCTGTTTATATTCTCTAACATATTTGCATATGCTATGATGCTCTTTTTAAAACCTTCCATGCCTACTGCAAAAAATATATTTTCTATTTTCAGCATTAAAAATGCACATGATGCCCCCTCAAAAAGGCCAGAAAGAAAGAAAACACAAGGAAATTATTTTAGTGAAAACAAGGTCATGCAGTCTCCCACTTTCTTTTTACATCCTAAAGATAAACGCCCGGGTCTGGGAAGAGGGTGGCTCTCTGCTCTTCTCCATTTGGGCTAAAATAAATGTTTAACTAGTTCTATTTCAAACTTGTGCCTGCATTTCTCACACTATGAAAAAAGAAAGCGACCCAGTCGTTTTCAGTCCAAACCCCATTCTAAATAAAGCTTTTCATCTTTTCTTGACTCTGATTCCTAATTTAACATGATCTCACCTCTCTTACTTATCAAAAAAAGATCACTTTTTGGCAACTTAACAGGCATGAATCAGAAAGAAAAAAGAAGGTCTCAGGATGGCTAAGACCCAAGCTAAAAATATGTGTGCACCAGGCTCCTATAGATTTCTCTTAGCTTTTCCAAAAAGATGTCCTTACGAAAAGCCTAGTCACTCTGGCCTCAGATACTTACTAAAACCAATGGGCTGATCTCTGGTTTCAGCTACTGGAAGGTCAACAGAGCAAATCCAAGGACAGTGGCAGAAGATCAGAAAGTGAGCACTGGAAGCTTGACTGCATGGTAATAGCAGCAGGCGAGCTCACATCCCTGTCTGGTGATGAGACTGGCCCTCTTCTTAACACCTTGTATCTACTAACTCATTTAATCTTTGCAACGCCCTGTTTATACTTGAGCAAACAGAGGAACTGAAAACTGAATGATCAAGCAATGAAGCTGAAATCAGAACACAGGGTGACAATGAAGGGAAGGGAAGGGAAGGGAGGGGAAGGGAGGGGAGGGGGAGGGGGAGGGGGAGGGGGAGGGGGGAGGGGGGAGGGGGAGGGGGGAGGGAAGGGAAGGGAAGGGAAGGGAAGGGAAGGGAAGGGAAGGGAAGGGAAGGGAAGGGAAGGGAAGGGAAAAGAAGGAACACACAGGCATAATGCAGATATGCAGACAAGAGCTAAAATTCAGGGTCATCCAGGAGGGGTCATATGATGCTACAAAACTCCACAAGGTTCAGGAGGAGTTCCTGCTAGCTCTGCCTTCTGATTGTGGGGTGTCCCTGGAGCTCCTGAACAGGACCCTCTGGGTAAGGCCAGATTTCAGGTCCCACTGGGTAAAAGAAGAGGAGTCTCCCATGGGACCCTCCTCAAAGGGCAGACTATTATGTCTAGGGGGACAAGGCATGGCTTCCCCCCGCACCACACACACACACACACACACACACACTTCATAACTCCCCAAGCTTCACATCATCACTCCAGACAAAAACTAAGTTACATAAAACAAATTTGAAAAGAACTGAATGAAAACACAAGAGAACCCCACATGAGGGTTTTAAAAGTGAAGGAGGCTCATAGAGTTCAGAGTACACTCTCTGCCCATCAGTTAACTTCCCCCGGGAGAGAGCTGCCGGGTACCAGACCCAGGCCTGGAGATGGGAAATATAAGTGGGATACAAGGACTGAGCTGCCAGGAGGAGGAAGAGTAGACAGATGTACACAGAAACCACAATACAGACAGGGCCAGGCGCTAAGCAAGGAGGCTGCGTGGAGGACACTGAGGGTTCCATGTAGGGCACAGTCATCTCTCTCTGGAGGAGTTGAACAATTTCCTATAGGAAATTACTCTTAAAGGTGAGTTCTGGAAGAGCTCCAAGTCTACCTTTCCCAGATTCCAGGACTCATTTGGGCTTCGCGCCATGAGGCATTAAAAAGAGTTCTATGTACATGAAACACATTGTTTACAAAGGGAAATGCTTGTACAATTATATTTTAGAAAGATTTACTTCAGAAACATTTGAAATAGAAATATACATTCTTAAATGGGCAAGCTTTGGTTATTTGAAAATGTACTTCTATGAGATCCTCATGCTCTACTTATGACCAAAAAAAGTAAATGTCACTTTTAACCCCCCCCCCCCCCAGAACTAACATTTAAAATGGGGTATCTGAAAGCATTAGTAGTTTTAAATTAAATGTTGATCCATAGCATTTCCTATTCCTGTAAAGTCTATAAAAAGCTATTTAAGAGCTAAATAGTGCTTTGTTAGCTTCTCAGGAAACCAGAGGGCTATTTAAGAATTAATATTTAAGTTGACTTTAATTTTAAACTTAACTATTAAAGATGCACTCTCTCGCTCCATGGGGGTCTCTTCTTGTGGTCTGGGAACAAAAGGATATCGCATATCACAGTATAAGGGACAAATCACCTGGCCGCCATAACCAGTCACAGTTTTAGGATGTCGTAGTCACTTTTGTTTCATTTCTGGATGTAGAGAATCCAATTTGTTGAGGCTAATCAGTGATGAGGTGTAAAAATACCTACTCATATGAAATTTGATTTACAAGAATTCATTGCTGCAGACAGGCAGAGGTGCCTTGTGGGAAAACATTCGACTTACTTCAGTCAAAACTGACTCTCCCAGGAGTTGGAGCTGTGGGAACCTACAGGCGTTCTCTGCAGGACAGCAGGTAATGAGAAGCCCTCTCGAGTCAGCGTGTGCTGGTTTGCCCAAAAGCATCCCAAGCACTTCGGTGCATATGCCCGTCACAAGCGTTACTGAGCAGCATCCCATATCTCGTGTCCACTAGACTAGAGAGGCAACCAAAAAATGTCAGAAAAGAATTCTTGTATAACAAAGCCAAATACCCGGTAACCACTCCTGAAGCCAGTATAAACCTGATATAAGCATTCTCATTCTCTTTCAGGCCTTACTTTTGAAAGCCTCATGGAGCTGTTCTTCTCGGAGCCTATGGCATTACACCAGACGAACAGCCAGTCTCCGGAGGCGACCAAAGGCCTTAGTTCTATGGGAGCGGGAATGACCTATGCAGGGTCAACCTGGAGAGAGGGGATATTTTCCCTCAAACAGGATCCAGAAAATAGGCTGTTACAAGACTCAGGTGTCTCTCGAACTGCCTGTCAAATCAGCTGCATTAAAAATAGCACAAAGGTCAACTCAGAATTATTGGACTTCTTGGGTTCGTTGATTCAAGTCTCAATCAAGCTTGATGTCCTTGTTTGATTACATAATTTGATTCTGCTCCATAATCAAAATGTCACACTATTGAGAAGTTGCTGTTATAGGTGGAGGGGCCCCTTGAAGATGCCCCTGCGTTTGCACAGTGTCGGTGAAGAGATGGTGATGCTCTGGGTGAAATGGAGAGAAGGCTTGCTTCCTGACCGTCTCAGCTCAAGCTCCCAGCTGAGTGCACAGCCTCCCAGAGGGTCAGCGAGGGCTGGGGACACGGGCAGGGAGCTGTAGGAAGAGCAGCCACGGGACCGCTGCAGGCCTCCACACCCTCACATATACAGCAAGGGATGCACTAAATGATTAGGTCTTGACCCATCCTTGCTGTTAAAAGCAGGAATGTGGGGAGGGTACCTGATTGATGGATTGTACTAGAGTCTGCCTTTTTCCAAGAGAAAACCGAGCCATCATGAAGATAAGCAAGTCCTCCAAAAAAGATGCTACTTTTCAAGGATCTCAATTCCTGTCAGTCCAGCAAATACAACATGAAGGCGCTGTCAGAGGAGGGGACCAAGTCTTGGCTATTTAGGACCTTATCCTCCCAGCTAAAGCCAATATTCTAATGCCTCATCATGAAAGAGAAGTTTCCAGAACAAATGTGATTTGTATAAATAGCCAAAAATAATTTTGATTAAGCACAGCCACAAATCAGGGCAAACAAAGTTACAGTCAATATTTCTAGTATGGTTCATAAACCTCAATCAGAAAAGATTTCTAAAGAGGAGCTGTCCAATTTCCTGAGCAAATGCAGTACTGTGAGAAAGGTTTGTACTTCTTTCTCCAGAAGGCTTGTTGGAAGCAGGTGCTTTGGGGTGCATGCTGTGCAAACATGTATGTAAATGTGTCTATATCTAAAATCTTTCTGTAGGCACAGCTTATCTATAAAGGATACTCATAAACTGAGAATCACAGAGGCACTGAATATTATTTTTAATGGTTGGCCTGTTGATATTCTTTTATTACTTCTCTCTAAAAGACTTTCATATGGGTTAAGTGAGAAGTAACTGAGCTAAAATCAAGTATAGATCTAAACGAAATGAAAACATTTGTCCACCCAGAAACTTGTACAGCAATGGTTACAGCAGCTCTATTATTCATAGAGGCCATTATCCATATTATTTGGGAAACAACCCAAATATATACACATCAACTGAGAAGTGGATAAACATAGGGGCATATCTGTACAATTGAATACTATATGGTTATAAAAAGGAATGAAGTAGTGATATCTACAATGTAGATGAATCTTGAAAACATTATGCTAAGTGAAAGAAGCCATTCACAAAAGACTGTATATTATACGATTCCATCCATATGAAATGTCCAGAACAGGGACATCAACAGAGACAGAAGACTAGAGCTGGGAGTGGAAGTGAGGAAAAGGCTGGGGGAAGGGTGGCAACTAAAGCATTTAGGGTGTCATTTAGGGGTGATGAACGTTCTAAAATTGATGGGGGCAATGGTTGTACCTATCTGAAAATAGGATAAGAGCATCTGAATTGTACATTATAAATGGGTAAAATGCATGGTATGTTAACTACATCTCAATATACAAATCAGGGCAAATAAAGTTACAGTCGATATTTCTATAAAGTTGTTAAAATTAAAACACACACGCATAAAAAACCCATATGGCAGTGGCCTCCTTTTAACTCTGAAGATGTGTCAATGTCCTATCCCAGCTCAGCACTGTCCTAAACCCCAGCCTCAAAGTTTTCGTATGCAAAGGTGCTCTACTGACACACTGGTCTCACCTTCCTCAAGCCTTCTTTTTCTCTGATGGCGCAGTGGTCCCGCAGGACTCTAGGGCCCCGGTCTCAGCCAGCTCCCCAGGATCCATTACACACCTGGACCCACTCTCCCATGGAGTCCTCATGCTGACCCCAAAGGGAACTAGGACATCCACTATGAAGGACTTGGCATTTAGCTTCTCTGTTTCCTAACCATGGCTAAGACATCGCATCCCTGCTGCTGCCTCCATTTAGGGAAGACAGGCTCCTCTTCCATATTACCTAGCTTCAATACAATGCTCACAAGAACCCTATACTCTCTCTTCTACTTGGGGAGGTGATTTAGTGTGGAGACCTGGATGGACTACATGGAGTGCATCCAAAATCATTACCACTCTTCATCACGATCAGCCATAAGGACTAACAAAAATGTTTACCTATCTTTTAGAAATCACCAATATCCTCTTTGTCTTACACTGCTTGAAGTACAAGGAAGAATTGGACACAGTCCCTACCTTGAAAAGATCACAATATTGTTGGGCAACTAAACTGTACACAAATAAATATGATGAGAATGACGGGTGCTAGATTAGAGATAAACCCAAAGTTTTTCTGGAGGAGAGGCTGGGAAAGAGACTAATATTTCTAGGTTTATTGAAGAACTAGCTTTGTAATGAAGATAGATAGATATAGATAGATATAGATATAGATAGATATAGATATAGATATAGATATAGATATGTAGATATAGATAGATATATAAGCATCTTAATTAAAATGTTTTAATAAAATTTTATTTTGTAATAATTCTGGATTTACAGAAAAAATTACAAATATACTACAAGGAGTTCTCACATACCCTTTACCTTGCTTCCTCTAAACTTAACATCTACATAGTACAATATTAAAACCAGGAAGTTTACATTGGTGCAATGCTACTAAGCTATAGACCTTTCTCAGATGCCACCAGTGTCCCAGGATTCTGCACAGGCTACCAGGCTGCATTTAGTCAGCCTGTCTCCTCACCCTCCTTAGTCGGTGGCATTTTCTTGGTCTTTCTGCTTTTCTAACCAAAATCACTATTGCTTTTTTTAAAGTAAAAGATAATCAATTATTAGCATACCATATGGCTCAACCTGATGATATTAAAATTGCTGGAAGTCACATGGTCTGTGTGCCATCTCTGTGAAGGGGCAGTGACAGCTGGTGTTCAGCATGACATGCACCAACATGCAGCAGCCTGGGCGCACTGGGCAGTGGTCAAGAGCACAGACTCCCCATGCCAGGTCCATCATTGACCAGCGCCGTGGCGTGGGGCAGTTTCACCAACACCTCTCTGTTTTGTAGTGTATCTGAAACATAGTCCTCACCTCCACTGGACTGTAGAGCGGATTAAATGGGATAATTTATGGAAACACTTGTACATTGCCTGGCATGTGAAAGTATTTGCTGCTGCTACTTTTCTTCCTGAATATCTTAGATTCTCTATATTACTATACCTCATGTCCCTCCAGTTCTCACTCGTCCCAGGAAAAGCTTGGTAAATATCAGCAAATCAAGTATTGATGTGTGTTTCAGAAAGGACACATTAGGGGTGACAAGCAGGGAGAACAGGAGCAGTCTGAGGTGAGGAAAATGAGTTGAGTAAATCATTGCATCAACCAACACGAGGCATTAGTGCATACGGACAATCATTCAGGCTTGTCTGAGCGGTGTCCCTTGTCTGATGAGGCTGTGGTATCCGGGGAAGACACACCCATGACAAACAGAACGTTGGCTGAGCACTGGCGAGTTTCAGATTACCATGGGTACAGTTAATGGCACTGCAGAGCTACTTCAACAAGATCGCTGGAGAACTTAAACCCTAGGTGACCTTTAGAATGCCACTTAAGTTTATAAACTCCATAAATAATAATTCATTAGCACTTCGTAGCAAGCTGTGGTCCTCACTAATGAAGAAACAGTTTAACAAAGAAATGTGCAAATTGTCGACGGTTAAAGAAAATACTTGATGAACAGCTTCATCAAATTACGTTTAATTTTGCCATTTTAACTGCCTCCTGTGGAGTTTAACTGCAGCATCAAAACCAGCTACTGTAAATCTGAATCAAAACATTAACATTTTCTGTTTGGTTCTGATACAGCCTCTTCCCTCATTTTACCAGAAAAAAAAAGTGCCCCGCGGTTTGCACATTTCTAGAGGTTTTGTCCCTATATTTGGTCTACAAACTCTCTTCTTATAAAAATAATAACAAATAAACACAAATAGAAAGAGTAGGCTATGAGTTATTCTATTTGCATAATTTTGATGAATGACCTCACACTATTTCTACAGAAGAGGACTGGTAAAAAGATGATTTGTAAGTGCATCAAAACAAAGCACATCGATCATTAGCAGCCAGTACAAATCCATTACAAATTCACCAGTCCTGTTAGATGAAGGAATGTTGTAGGCAGATATTGTATTGACTTCACCATTATATATTTGCTAACAAAAATGATAAATGTGGGCTGTGAGTAGTTCTGGTAAATTCACAGCAAAGAGAGTTCATATGACTCTATAAACCAGAAGGACAGGCTAGGGAGGACCCAGTGCTAAACCTAAGCTTGTGCAGTGACCCACAAGATGAGAGAATTTGGGGGGGGGAAGGGTTCTCAGATAGTGGCACAAAGGCATCTATAATAATATAAGCATAATTTGCTAATTAGACCGGAGGTCCTTCTAGACGTCCTTCCGATGACCTTCCTGGAGGAAGCCAGGGCAGCCAGAGGGAAGCTGGTGCTGGCAGCCGGGGGAAGGACGGCCTACTCTCACGTGAATTTTGTGCATCGGGCCTCTAGTGCTAATATAATGGTGGATGATGTGACACTCAAAGAACCAGAGCTCTGGTTAGTGTCTGTATCAACCTAAAGGAGACTATTTCCTCACGATGATGTATAATCTAGCTTGGAACTATCAACAAAAAAAGCAATTGTTTTCAAAGGCACTCTGAGGAAGATCTGGCTTAAGACAAGATTATCAGACTATGCCTTGGGGTTTAATTGACCATCTACTTAGTTTCAGACAATTAGATGGGAAAATGCTACAGAAGGTAATTCAAGTATAGGCTTTCTGAATGAAGTCTGGTGTTCAGTAAGAGAGAAGTAAAACTCTCACTTCCTTCTGAAAGATGGGAGCTCACTTAAAGGAGCGCACCCACATTTGGGACATGTTTTTTAAATGTCTGATTTTCAGTTAATTTTAGACTTACAGAAAAGTTGAAAAAGCAGAACGGAAAATTCCCATAAATCTCTTCCCCAAGTTCCCCTTCAGTTCATATCTTACATCAACCTAGAATAATTATAAAAATTAAAAATTTAACATTGGTACAATTCTAGTAACTAAAGACTGTGGTATTTTTTTAAAGATTTCGTTAGTTTTCATTGATGTCTTTGGGGAAAACAAACTATTAAGATCAATACTAACAAAGTATAACCCATTCAGAACAGGGCCATCAAGAGGCAAGGGATTTGGGGACTAGGTAAGTAAGGAAAATGGAAAGTAGCATTTTTTCCTCTTTTCTTTACCCAAACTTCCTTTCTTGGTGATCCTGGTCTAATGGTTGCCACTATCAGCTATATTCTGATGACTCCAATATTTATATCTCTAGCCCAGACCTCTCCCCTGAATTGCAAATACCTTTCTACAATTATCCCTTTGACATTTCAACCGGGATGCCTAGTAGACATCTCAAAGTGAAGACCTCTAACCAAACTCCTCATCTCTCCATACTCTTCTTCATTTTTCTATTTGCTCTTTGTCTACTCTCCCTCTTTCTTATTCCATATTCAGTTCCTAAGAAAATCTTGTTTATTTCCCTTAAAAACATATACAGACTCTAACCACTTTACACACTTACACATTTACCAAACATCATCCCATGGAATAACTTCCTTTCTGGTCTCCATGCTCCCATTCTTGCCTCTTTTACCTCAATTTTTAACAGTGCATCCACTGCCATCATGAAATATTCGAATTCTTCTAATCAAACTCACCAATGACTTCTGATCCACTCCATGTAAAAGCCAAAGCCGTAAGTGACTTGCAAAGTTTGTACAACTCGTCTGCCATTACCTCTCTGCCATCATCTCCCAGCACCTCCCCATGTTCCCTCCACACAACAGAACCATTTCCTTGATATTCTTCATCAGGCACAATCCCACCTCAAGGACTTCATTTGCTTTTGCTTAGGCCCAATATGTACTTATCCCAGAGATTTGCTTGGTTAACTCAATCATACCTCTAGTCTTGGCAAAGTGAGATCATTCCTGGACCAGGTACCAAATTACAACTTTCATTTTTGTTCCCCCAGCTTTTTTTTTTTTTTTTTGGCTCTTTATGCAGCACTGTGACCACAGAACCGTTTTCTAGGCCTTGGCAGAAATCACTTTCAAACAGCACAGGAATTGACGAGGCCACTCTGGGTAGCTGTATCTATATCACATACAGGCAGTGGCTTCCATTAATCATGAGGCAAATTTTTCCATAATGAACACCACAGTACTCATCTCCACCTCCCTAGTCAGGCCTAGCTAGTACTACCACTGTTACTGCTACTATTATAATTACAAAACTGGCTATACTATAATTACTTATATTACTACAAATACTATTATTTTCATTATTTTGTCAGTTACCTAGCCTTTCCTTTATAATATTACTGCAAGTGTCCCCAACTTCTTTTTAGGCCTTACAATACTGAGCACATTGTCAATATTTATACTCAAATTGCTAAATAAAGGACTGTCGATTTATTAGCAAAGGAATATTACTAAAGGCGAATGAAAGCTAGCAGACAGACAGGCATCCATGCATCATGGTGACATTTCAATTTACCTCCAGCTCCTCACAGACTTTCAGGACAATGAGAGTCAGCACTCGCTCATTCAATCTGGGGCACAGAGAGTCTGAGCAACAACGCTATTAATCAATTCTTCATACTATCAACCCAAAAGATCCGAGATAGGAAAATTGTTGATATCTTAGCAAATGTATCAGTAACAGCTTGTTGAATACCCCTATCTGTATCCCTGAAATATCAGTGGAAGCAGACTGATATTAACATTGTGGATTAGTACAAATTATCTGTAATAGCCAGATACATCCTTGCTATGCACTGAGGTTGTAAACTATTACTTGGCTGTTGCTAGCTGGGCAGATGAAATGGCTAGGCCCTATAGGAAAGATCCAACCACAGGAAGAAGCACATGTACAAACAAGATCTCTGTAGAGCTACTGACAAAGTAGAGCTAGCAGATGGCGGGATCCACCGTGGCAACAGATAAACTACCAGCCCCTAATCCTTAAATACCCCTGATATTTGCATTTTTCAGCTTACCTTACCTCCCAATTTGGAAATGTTCATAACTTAGGGAGAAGCAAACTATACAACTTCAACTGTTCATTCCTTGTGTTTTTGGTTATATGTATTTTTGTTGTTGTTGTTATTAATCCTTACCCAAGGATATTTTTTTCCATTGACTTTTAGACAGAGTGGTACCGAAGGGGAAAGACACACAGAGAGAAACATTGATGTGAGCAAAACACATCAATCAGTTGCCTCCTGCACACACCTGGACCGAGGCTGGGGGATGGAGCCTACAACCAAGGTGCCTGCTCTTGATCAGAATTACTAAACCCGGGACCCTTCAGTTCACGGGCCAATGCTCTATCCACTGAGCCAAACAAACTAAGGCTGCATTTTTTTTTCCATTTTGACTCCCTCCCTCATTTCTCACAATGATTCCCACACTAATTTATTCCAACAGAGGACAGAAGATAAAAATATAGATGGAGAGAGATTTATTAAGCACTTATTGAATGGAGAGCTCTGTGCAACGAAAGTATAAAGAGCATAGAGTTTGTCCCCTACAAGTAACTGGTGGAACCTGCTTCTGGTGGGCTTCTCAATCTTAGTTCTGATACATTCCGAAAGCACATACTGACAACGTTAATTTTTTTTCTCAGGTTTTCCACCTGTAGAAATGTACACAATAAATAAGATAATCTATGCACAGGGCTTAGAAGTTGGCATATTCATGCTTACTAAAGGATATGTGTTATTATAGAAAACTTTGTTCTTTCAATGTCTTATGGTGATTATCAACGACATCTCATTTCATGGTCTTCCCAACTAGATTTTAATGATCTCTCATTTGAGTTCTTTAACGTGCTGCCACATTTTCTGTTCATGTGACATTATTGTTTCATATAGCTTTGAGTGATATGCCATGTCTACTTCATTCAGTACCCCCGACCGTGCCCTGTCCACCCCTCAGCACACAGGATGCCTTGAACACATGAGGAAATGAACGGACATGCCCAATCAGACCATATTAAATTCTAAATGTATAACATCTTATAGAAAGATTATTTTATTTTATAGCAGAGTGCATCTTCTCAAAAATATTTTGTATATCTCTTAGTATAAATGCTTGTGTATGAGTTTTCATGATAAAGTTCCAGAGTAAAAGAGCTTAAAAAACAACCCAAGTTATATATGCAGGTGATCAGGATTCTGAAAAGAGCCTTGGGCTTATAAATCTAAATTGTATTTGAGGGTGGGCTGTGGGCCCGGTAGGTGAACCCTCCTGGGTCTTACTTCTTGCACCTATGCCTGTGGTGTGGCATCACTGCTTACATTCCCCTGGTTTCACAACTGGTTTTCCATCCCCAGCCCAGGAGTTCAAGTCTGACTGCTTCTATGGCTGAACTATTGGCTGAATGCTGAGTACTCAGCTTTCGAGTGACCTTTCCAAATAAAAATATTTAACACGTGGTTGCCTTAAATAAACTTTGATAATTATGCTGAGGTATCAGTCTATGTATCAGACTCATCAGGTCTAAAACTGTCAGTGAAAGGCCAGTGGGAAGTGATAGAATTACTGTGCTTAATAAATCATATACAAAAATATACAGAACTAACCTTTGTTTGTAGTACATAGCCCTCAGGTCATAGCTGCGTGGAATTAGACACCATTATTCAATGGCAAAGCCATTAAACATGGCAGAAAGCTTTGCATACCAGACAGTGTGTCTTGGGTTTTACCGTGTCTTATCTGTAGAACTCATGGAAATTTTGGACATCCCTATTCTTTCCTGAATGCCAATGCTGTTGCTAATGTCTGCTCCCTAATTTCAATGGTCTTAATTGTTGTTATTATATGTCTACTTTCATGTTGATATGTAACTTATTGATGATAGACAGATAGATGATATATAGATATCAATAGATGGGAAACAGATACGTGTACACATTCATTATAGTTGCCTCAAATCCTTCATAAAATGACATAGGCACAAACAAAACAAAAACCAAACAATTGTCAAATACAGTATAAATTAACCCACACATTAGCAAAGAATCTATGTGGTTTCAATGACTTATTCCAGCACATTTATTAGTCCAGCAATGCCAGCCTGACCCTCAACTACAAGAATGGGAAGATATAGAAAGAGCATCATTTGCTCACTCATGTGTCCTCTGACACTATACAAACTCAAGTTAGAGATAAATGGGTAATATATGATGTTAGCGAATAAATTGTAGTTAGTTGGCAGCTTACGATATCTAGGCACTCTGATTGGTGTGCAAGATAAAAACAGGTAATGAAGTAGTTGAGGAAACTCTGGGCAACCTTGGCTATGTCAAAACTATGTTGTGCTTGAACCTACCAGTTCTACAGGGAGACACAATGAGTTGATCGCAGCCTGTATTGTGTAAATGTAGAATATCTCCCATATTTTTTCTAATAATAAAAATATATTTCCATTAAATTCACCATTTTTCTAGTGAAAATTATCCATACCATCACAGCAAATATGTACTTTACATTCCTGTGTATTCCTCTATTACCTTATAATCATGTCACATAGTTTTCCCTCTAAAAAGCATAATATTTAAATATGAATGAGCCTTTGAAAATAAGATTTAATATCATCCATTCAAAAATAATAGTCAATTATTGATATTTAAGTGTTTATTTAATTTCATGATCAATAAATTAAAATTAATTTAAAACAGGTGTATGAAATTATTAGCCCTCTACTTTTCATCATTAACATCACTAAGCATCCATCCTGACATCTCTATGTGTGTGTGTGTGATGTATATGTGAATGTGTATATGTATACACAATACCTGTACCTTTGTATACAGATGCTATATTAACTGATAGATTTGTAAAAATTGCAATCATACAACACACTCTACATTTAAAAAGAAATGTCAAATTCTTGCCATTTATATTCTCTTTTGTAGCCATAATAACCATAGTTGTTTATTCTGTATTTCTTTATTTATTTATGTACTCAGGGCTCACTACATTTTTTACATAGTGCATTTCAGACTTTTAATATTATTTCATTTAGTCTAAGAGTACTTTTACTCAAAAACAATATGGGTACATATTTTCTTGAATTATTTAAAAATACATTCAAATAACTCTCTCTTTCTTAAATGAGAGTGTGGCTACACAATACTAGTTTGGATCCCACTCCATTTTCCTCAGATTCTGTGTAGATATTTTCTATGTTGTTTTTTAGAAATAAATGTTGAAATAGAGACGTGTGACAGCCAGTTTTCACCCTATTTAATGACTAATATCTCAGGCCTGGATAATAACAACTTTCCTTAATTTATGTTTAGTATTCTTATCAGGACTCCTGGTGCTGGCCAATATTCTCTAAGCTACCATTCCAATCTCTCTCCCTGATTATAGCTAACACTGCTGGGCAGAAACAGAGAAAATTACTTCTTAAATGTAAACAAGGGCAGGTAGATTAGAGACAAGTCAACACCACCACAGAGCAAGCAGTAGGGGGTGGAGAATTTATAGCTTTCCCCTCCTCTATCCCTCTGCTTTGACCCTCAGGATGGGCTTAGCTGCAAAATGCAGCAGGTATAGAAAGCAAAAAGCAAAAAGCAAAAAAAAAAGCAAACAGCCTACCAACCAGGAGAAAACCTCCACTCCAGTGATGTCATAGGGGTAGGAGGCCCTGATGAGCCAGACTGCTTAAGGGAATCCTTTCTTTCTATCTTCCTTCCTTCATTTGTTTGTTTAAGTGCTTGTTTATTCACTTATCTTTCTTCTCTCCTGGTCCTACCTCACTGCAGAAATGCCTTCTACAGGGATTGTAGTAAGAGCACAGGCATCTAAAGCCCCAGAGACAAACCATCCCTCTGGGCTCAAGAACTGGAAAGGGCCCTGAGAGCTGGAGTGTGCAGGGGATTCTGGAGCAGAGAGAGCTAGGGCTAGAGAGCCCCTAGTTCTGAGGCTTAACTGACAAAACCTCTCATCTGACTGGTAAGTGGAACATGCCTGTAACAAGCACATTATGGCTTTAAAAACAGAAGTATGATATAAATAAATACCACCCAAGTCCCAGAATAACCCATGAGTGGTATATTTACAGGCCAGACAAAAATAGCATAACAAAGTCTATTGAAACAGAACTGACATTGGCTCCATTGCCTAACGATGAGACAAAACTCAGCTAAAAACAACAACAAAACAAAAAAAACGTATTCAGCAGGACCCAGAGTCTCACATTATAATAATAAAAAAAACTTGTAGGACATAATCCAAAATTACTTGAGATACAAATATCAGAATCAGACTGCTGAAACCCAGAAATAAAGAAAAATCTTGAAGGTAGCCACTGAAAAGTGACATCACACATCAGAGAACAAATAATATGGATTTGTCATCAGAAACCATGGAGGCTATATATATATATTATATAGTTGAAAATATTACAGATGTCCCCATTTTTCCTCCCATTGACACCTTCCACCAGCTCCTGCCCCTCACCAGGCCTTCACCGCACTACAGTCTGTGTCCATGGGTTATATATATTTGCATTAAGTCCTTTAGTTAATCTCTTCCCACCCCCACCTGACCTTCCATCTGAGATTTGTCAGTCTGTTCCATGTTTCTGTGTCTCTGGATCTATTTTGTTCATCAGTTTCTACTATTCATCAGGTTGCATGTATGAGTGAGATCGTGTGATACTTATCTTTCTCCCACTGGCTTATTTCACCTAGCATAATACTCTCCAGGTCCTTCCATGCTATCTCAATGGGTAAGAGATTTTAAAAAGTGCTGAAAGAAAACATCAGTCCAGAATTCATTATTCAATGAAGATATCCCTTAAGAAGGAGGAAAAAATAAAGATATTCTCAGGTAAAAGAATCTGAAAGAAGTCTTCAAGACTAAACCTATCCAATTTGGACATCTATAATAGTGTCAACAATAAAAATAAAGTTAAAACAAGACTAAATATGTTCTGAAAGAAATGCTAAAAGAAATACTTCAGACAAAAGAAACTGGTATCAGAGGAAAGCTTAGAACTACTGAGAGCAACAGAAATGGTAAATATCAGAATTAATATGCCAGACTGGTTTTCTGTTTTTGCAATGTGTATTAGTGTTGAAAGTAAAAAATAAAACATATAGTGGGTTTATAATGCATAATAAACTATAAGACAAAGTAGAGGCTTAAGAGCTCTATATGCTTGGAATGATTCTAGACTTTATTTCCAGTGAAAAAGTATTAACCCTTAAGAAGACTGAAATGATAAGAATGCATATTGTAGTCCTCAGAATACCTGTATGTGATTACTTATATATATACCAATAGTTATATTAAAATAGCACAGTAAAATATTCAACTAATGTGAAAAATAGCAAAACAATGGAACAGTGGGACAAAAGTGTAGAGGGGAAATCAAACTAATAATAGTAAAATGGTAGACTTAAGTCCAACCATAGAAATAATCACAGCGTGTAAGTGGTCTAAACACAACAAATAAAAGAAATGGACTGTCAGTTCTCTTTAAGAAAAGGAAAAGATCCAAATATATGATGCCTTCAAGATACTTTAAATATAACATAGATAGGGTAAAAGTAAAATGATGGGGAAATTATGAAATGTAAACACAAATTCTGAGAAAAATGGAATTGCTTTATTAATATAAAACAAATTTCATTTTAGAACAGAAAAATTATCATATATATCCTGTGTTATCACTTGATGGTAAAAGGGTCAACTAACCAAAAAGATATTATAATCCTAAATATATATGTACCTAAATGTATGTGTACCTAAATGTATCTGTACCTTTATGAACAGAGCTTCAAAATAAACAGAGAAAAATCTGAGAGCACTACAAGGAGAAAGAGACCAATTTCCAGTTATTCTTAGAGACTCCAAAACGTTTCTCTCAGCAATCAGTAGAATAAATAGAGGGAAACTCAGCAGATTTGAACAATATCAACCAAACTGATCTAAATGACATTTATAAAACACCCAATAATATCACAGTGCACATAATTTTCATGTACCCATGCAATATCCACTTACAGAAGCCATTCTGGGGCTATAAAACAAACCTTAGCAAATTTAAAAGAATTAAAGTCATACAGAGTATGTTCTCTTACCATAACAGAATTAACCTGGTAATCACTTACATAAAGATCTTTGGTAAATCCACAAATATATAGAAACTAACAAAACACATCTAAATAACCCATGGGTCAAGTATTAATCTGAAAAAAAAATAGAAAGTATTTTGACCTGAAATTAAAATGAAAACGGATTCTGTCAAAATTTGTGAGATACAGCTAAATTAGGGGTTAGAGAAAATTTATAGCACTGAGTTTTATACTAGAGAAGAAAGTTCCCAAATCAAACATCTTAGTTACCACCATAAAAGAACAGAAAATTAAGAGCAAATTAAACCCAAAAAGTAAATAAACGAAAATAATAAAGCTATCAATGGTATTAATAAAAAGATGCTGATATTAAAATAATAGTAAACTGAAAAACAAAAGAGAAAATCAACTAAATAAAAAGCAGTTCAGCTGAAAAGTAGAACAACTAATGAAAGTCTTGTAGGCTGACTAAGAAAATAAAAGAGAAATCACAAATGCCAATATCCATAATACAAAGGGAGTATCACTGGAGGGTTTTATGCTTCCTTATCTTCCAAATCACTAATCTGATTCTCTGCTTTATCTACTCTACTGTTGATTCCCTGTAATATAGTCTTCATTTCAGTTATTGTTTTCTTCATTTCTGACTGGTTCTTTTTTATATTTTCTATCTCTATTTTTATGTATTTGTCTTTGTTGAAGTTCTGGCTGAGATCATTGAGCATCCTTATAACCAGTGTTTGAACTCTGCATCTGGTAGATTGTTTATCTCCATTTTCTTTAGTTCCTTTTCTAGAGTTTCGTTGTGTTCTTTTATTAGGGACATGTTTCTTTGTCTCATTTTTGCAGCCTCCTTGTGTTTGTTTCTATGTAAAAGGTAGAGCTGCTACATCTCCCTGTCTTGGTAGAGTGGCTCTATGTAGTAGGTGTCCTCTACAGGACCAGTTGTGCAGCCTCCATGGTCACCTGAGCTGGACACTCCAGTTGTGTCCCACTATGTGTGCTGTGTGCACCCTCCTATTGTAGTTGAGTTTTGATTGCTGTTGGCTTATCAGTAGCATGGATTTACTCCTTGCCAATAGGCTGTGAGGACTGGCAGCAACCACCATGGAGGATCTACTGTGTAGGGGCTGAACCCAAGAAGCAAGAATCACTTCAGCAGTCTCTGGTGCCCACTAAGTCTGCCCCTTGAGTATGTTGCTTGTGGAGGAGTTTGGGTTGTAATAAAGTATGGTATGAAGCTGTCCACTGGGTGTGCTGCCTCTTTGGCCTCCTTGGAGGTGCAGGCCAAGTCAGCTACGGCCTGTGCCCTGCCCCAGGCCACCTGGCATAAATTACAAAGGGATATGCAGATGGCTGTTACTTGTGCTGGCCTTGAAGGTGCCCAGGAGAGGCCAAGCTACAAAACCAAGCCAGCTAGTGCTGGGTCATGGGCCACTTAACAAGAGGTATGGGGCACTCAGAGGCCAGATGCTGCTTGTTTGAGAGATTTTAGGAAAGTGAGCCAAAACAGGTAGTTTGTATGGAAAAGTCACTAGAAATGGTTTGGATCGGCCCCCAAGTTGGCTTGGGTGCGGGGGAGGGTCTCAGGGAATCACCTCTGGTGATAGCCAGGTTGATGGAGTCTCAGATATGGTGCCCACCTGCTGTCACTGTGGGAAAGTTTCAGCGAAGGAACAATGGCCTCTGCCTAGGAGAAAGTTGTCCCTCTCTTGCTTCAGCTCTGACCCTAAAGCCAGAAAAATCAGTTCCTCCCTATGTGTCCCTGGCTGTCAAGCTGCTTGCTGTCCCTGGTACTGGAGCTCAGAGGGAGTGAGTTAGTTGATGTGTGGGCCTTTTAAGGGGAGCTGCTGGAACTCCAGCAGCCTCCAACTCATTCAGCCACAACTCCTGCTAGTTTTCACAGTCAGAGAGGTACGGGGACTTCTCTTCCTGGCACTGGAACCCTCAGCTGGGGGGCCTGGTGTGGTGTTGGGACCCCTTGCTCCTCAGGGGTTACTCATGTGTGCGGGTCCAGCCTTTTCATTTGTGTCTCTGCCCCTCCTACCAGTCTTCTTGTGGCTCCGTCTTTATGTCTTTAGTTATAGCACTTCTGTGGAGCTAGCTTCCAGGTGGTTCTCAATGACGGTTGTTCTGAATGATGGCTGTTCTGTAGTTTAGTTGTAATTTTGATGTGTTGGTGGACAGACTTGAGTATGGCACTTAGCTACATTGCCATTTGAGTGAAAACCCAAAAAAGTGTATTTTGACCAAACCTCATGCCTTCCTCAAAAATTAACTCAAAATTGATAACAGATCTAAATTTAAAATGTATAATTAGGAAAATTTAGAAGAAAACAGGAGAAAATCTGTATAATCCATATTAGACAAATAGTTGTTAGACATAACACCAAAACCATGACCCATGAAAAACAAAGCAGACTTCATCAAAATTAAAAATGTTTGCTCTGTCAAAGATACTATCAGTAGGTAAATAAACAAACAGACAAGCCACAAACAAGGAGAAATATTTTCCAAACACATATCTGACAAAAGATGTATCTTAAAATATATAATTGCTGGGCTTTTCGCTCCCTGAATATTTTCCCATTCCCACCCATTTCAGGCTTCCTGAGTGAGGATCATGTTTAAACAGCCAAGGTCTTGGAAGCCACAAATAGTGTGTAGCTCTGTAACAATTTAGACACATTTGTCACCACCATTGCTGACATCCCAGGCATCCCAGGGTAAAAGGATAATGAAGTAAAGAAGCTAGAGAATTTTTTCTTCCCTCTCCAGAGAGAATTTGTTTAAATTGCAGAGTAAAGATATCTCTCTCTCTCTCTCTCTCTCTCTCTCTCTCTCTCTCTCTCTTTCCCTTTCTTTCTCTCTCTCTCCTTCTCTCCCCTTTCTCCCTCCCTCTTCCTGTTCTTGCTCTGTTCTCTCCATCTCTCTTTCTTTCCAGAGGAGAGGATGAGCTAGGGCCGGCATGTGCTTCCCGCACTGCCTGTGAGGTCACAGCTGACTCACATCACTCTCTGAGAGCTCAAGGAAACTGGGCTAAAATGATGCTCAAGCCCCTTTTACCAAGAGTAATAAACTGTCTACTTCTCTGATCCAGAAAGCCTCCTGTCTCTTGTCAGAATGTGTGTAACTTGTGGGCTTATACTAGGGTAAGATCTCATAGTTTCAGACTTAACCATAAAGCACGAAGCTAAATGAGAAGGAAACAAATGACTCAATTTTTAAAAACGGTCCAAAATATGGACATTTCAATAAAAGATATATTACTGACAAATGAACACAAAACAAGGATGTTCAAAATCATTAGTCATTAGGGAAATGCAATTTAAAATCACTGCAAGATACAACTACAAACCTAGTAGAATGGCTGACATTAAACAAATTAAAACAACTGATAATACCAAATGCTCTAAAAATGTGAAGTAACAGAAACTCACTCACTGATGGTAGTAATGCAAAATATGACCATTCTGGAAAACAATGTGCCAGTTTCTTATAAAGTTAAACATATTTTTTAAAATATATTTGATTGATTTTTTACAGAGAGGAAGGGAGAGGGATAGAGAGTTAGAAACATTGATGAGAGAGAAACATCAATCAGCTGCCTCCTGCACACCCCCTACTGGGGATATGCCCGCAACCAAGGTATATGCCCTTGACCGGAATCGAACCTGGAACCCTTCAGTCCACAGGCTGACACTCCATCCACTGAGCAAAACCGGTTAGGACAAGTTAAACATATTTGTAACATATGATCCAGTAATCCCACTCCTAAGTATTTAACCAATAAAATGTATGTTCACACAAAATCCTGTATGATAATATGATACACACACACACACATACACACACACATATATGTCTTCAAGTAGGATATGAATAAACAAATGATGGTACAAAGATACAGTTGAATACTACTTAGCAATAAAATAAAGGAATATTGATAAATGCATAGATAATTTTCAAATGTATTAAATTATAATGAATTGGGATTCAAAAGATTACATAGGATATGTTTTTATGTGTATGACATATTATGGGAAAGTCAGAACTAACCTTAGCAGGGATCACAGCAGGGCTGCGAGAAGTGGAGAAGGAGGGAGAACTATCCAGGGGAAGCATGAAAGAAACCAGATGGAGGGGATGGTTCTGTGTTTTAATTGTGATGCTTACATGACTTCATTCATTTGTCAAAACGCGTAGATCTACACATAAATATAGCGAATTTTATAGTATGTACACTTAAAAATAAATTTTAAAAAGCTGCCCAAGAAATAACATAATCTTGGTATAAATCAGGTTTTGTTCTATTTCAATCCACTTTTAAATTTCAAGTGTAGGTTTTTCTATTTCACAGACAACAGATTCCTTCTATCGGATCATCTTTCTATGTCTAAAATCTGCCATCTTCTCTCTCTGCTCTGTGCTTCTTGTCTTTTTATGCACTGTGATTATATCTGCTATCTTTTCTATAAATAGTCAATTTTCAGTTATATTTCTTTTGTTTGCTTGTCACTTTTACTTAATTTGCTTGTTTTAAAATGATATAGTCTTGATCCACAATATTTTATTTTCTAGATCCCCCCCCCCTTTTTTTCCCTCTCTCTCTTGTTTTGTTAGCTTTTTGGTAGGTATGGGCTCTTATTTAATCTATTTTTTTTAGTGTAAAGCATCAGGAAGAATTTTCTTCTCTTCCATGGGTTACCTTTTCTCTCAGAGTCCATGCTGTTTCATCAATTGCTTTCCTGCCCACCCACCTGCTGGCCTGACATCTGATTGCAGTTTGCATTCTGTTCCTCCTCACCTTGCCAACACTGTCCAGACTTTCTATTTTATGACATTATGAAGAGAGTTTCTGTATGTCTCTTTCTACTTATTTGAATATGAGGCAGTTTTGTTGTGGTTAATCCTTACCTGAAGATACTTTTCCAGTGATTCTTAGAGAGAGTGGAAAGGAGGGAGAGAGACACAGGGAGAGAAACATCTATGTGAGAGAGACACATGGATCGGTTGCCTCCCGCATGTGCCTGAACCAGAGGCAGGGATCAGTCTGCAACCAAGGTACATGCCATGCCCTTGAATGGAACTGAACCAAGGACCGCTGAACATTTATTGAAGGTCCCCCATGTTGTGGGATCAGTGGAGGGTTAACTCATTCCTGGGGAGAATACCTTGGCTCTGCTCCCTTCTTGAGAATTTGCTTAACGTGCTGTCCTGTGTTCGTTCTGCTTAGCGGGGGGAGTGGCGAAAGGAGGGAGCTCAGGTTTAGCGCCATCCCCCACTTTTTGTATGTAAATGAAGCCCTGGAACAACGGCTTCATTCACAGGAATTCCCTGTGGTCCTTGTGCCCCAGTTCACTCGGTTTCCACAGCAGCTTATTCAGGTCACCCTGGAATAGCATCTGGTTCACGTTACTTCACATTTGGGAAAACGGTGAGGATTCTCAGGCTTTGGTGAACTCCAGAAGCAGCAGAGCAAGGAGACTGAGGTCACGCAGTTACAACTTTTGGCCCGTTCCCTTGATCAGTAGTTTTTGAAGTTTATAACATTGTTTCATGCCCCCCCACCCCCCACACACTTTTAAAATTTATCTGAGGCTGGTAATGTCTAAATGGATTTTTAGATCTCTTATGGTGACTTTATTAGTGATTAGGTGAAGAGGATATTGTCATCTGGCCTCTCCTACACCATCTTTACAAACAACATGCTTCTTAAAAAATTTCAATATCAGTCGGGGAAAAAAGTGCAGTTCAATATAAGGACAGCACAATCATACAAATCTCACAAAAAGAAAACTTGCTTAGAATTTCATGCTTTTATTTTGTAAACATGTTTAATCAAAGGACGTCTACACAATATCCGTTAATGGCTCTCCAAGTTTATTTCAATATGAACAGGAGATAATGTTTCATTGTCAAGAAATCCAGATAATTTTATTTTATACCTGGGTAGCAACTGAATAGAGTTTGCCAAGTAGAAGGTTAATGTCTCTTCGTTAACCAAGAAAAGGCTCTACATTCTAAGCAAAATGTAGCTTTTCTGGAATTTCAAAGGCATTGAAGTAATTTCACACGAGGCTGTCTCAAGGCAAGGCCAGTCTAACAGAGGTTAGGCAGCATCAGTAGTGGGTGCCAAGAACTGTTGGTTCCCCACCCCTCCCCCCAGTGCCTCCCCTGCTAGGTTCTGTCACCTGGACACTGCCATCAAAGGCTCCTGTTTCACCAGACGGATCTGTGTTAAAATGTCTATTGAAAGTTGGGGCCTAAAGCTTAGGGAGAGGAGATCTACATGAGAAAGTCATGCTTTATGGGGTCTAATACATGTGTTATCTGATAAAGCCGTGGGTCAAGACACCAGACTTGGCCTGACTCCTGAGTGGGATTCAGGTGAGATACCAGTGCAAGTGGAAGCTGCCTGCATTCTATTTCCTTCTTGTCAGCAGTTTTTTATATCCCAATTATACATACATATTTTAGGTTAATTAACTTTTAATAGTCTCCAAATGATTAAGTTAATTACTTTCCACTTTAACTGCAATTTCTCTCCCAAACCTGAGAGAGTGGCACCTGAGGTGTAAGATACACAGTGGTGGATGGAACACAACGTTGAGTACATGAGTCTACAGCTCCCTGTGCACTCTCTGAGGGACATACATCCTGTTCAGGTTAGCAGCTGCAGCACACCGCGGTGCTGCAGGGTCTACTGGACTCCCTGTGTCAGACAGCCTCGCAAGTCACCTGTCTAAAAGCTTCACCTGAGTAACGAGGATAACAGTAGTAAGTATCTCAGAGTGTCTCCATGAAATCATACGTGCACAGCACGGGATCTGGTGTGCACGGAAAGCACTTAATAAATGTTAGGCCTGAGTGTGAACAGTGAAGGCTCTGACATTTTCTCTCACTTGCAAGCTAACAACTTACCTGCCATAGCTCCCTGGATATGGGCAGAAGACACAAGATTTCTGAGACTTTGTTACTCAAAGAACAAGTAGAGAAGTATCGCATGATCTCACTCACATGTGGACTCTAAGTAACAAAACAAACTGATGAACAGACTGGATCCAGAGACATGGAACAGAGTGTGGAAGGTGGCGGGGTGGAGGGTGTGGGGAGGGAAGAGGGGGGAGGGGCGGAGGTAATCAACCAAGGACCTTGTATGCATATATGCATGGCCCATGGCCACAGACAAAGGGGAGGTGAGGGCCTGGGGTGGGGGACAGGGGTGGGCTGCAGGGGGTGAATGGGGGAGAAAAGGAGACATATGTAATACTTCCAACAATAAAGAATTATATCAAAAAATAACCTAGGATCTAAACAATTAAAAAATGAAAAACAAAAATAAAAACCTCTTCCTCTAAAAAAAAAAACGAACAAGTAGCATGAGCCTCAAGTTCCTAGTGCTCCCCTTGCCTCTCTGAGTCCCCAGGGGCAGCATATACAGAGGGACCCAATCCTTTAAACTGGGCTGCAAGCCAACTGCCTGAACTTTGCCCTGGAGGGAGACATTACCTTTAATGTATTGGTCAGTAAACAAATCTGCCCTCCGATCTGAAGGGAAATGTCCCTCCCTTCCAGGGTTATTTGCTCTACAACAAGCTTAAAATATAGTCCAGAACAAGAGCCATCAGTGCTTCTGCTAGACATGGGAAGGTGAAAGAGACCCACGTAGAGGGAGCTCCCAAATACCTGATTAAGGTACATTTCTTGGGTGTAAATGAATATAGGGAATCCCATCCAGAGGACACGGTGAAAGAAACAGGATAAAGAGTGACAGGAGGTTGGAATCCTGGCCAAAGTGGGGAGGGCTGTGCACAGTCAACGCTGTCACTGTATGCTAGGATTCAGCTGGCGCCTGAGAGAGACGAAGTGCATGTGTGTGCGAGTGTGTGAGTGAGTGTGTGTGTGTGTGTGCGTGTGTTTGGGTGGAAATGGGGAGGATGAATTATTAACATGTACTGACAGCCTGTTAGGTAACAGGCACTGCATTAGGCAATTTGGGGTAGCATTTAAGAGCCAAAGGCTTTGAAATCAGACACACTTGGTATGCATCAGCCTCTGCCACTCATTAGCAGGCAAGGTACTTGACAACCCATGTTTCTAGTGAACAGTGGAGACAGTAATGAAGCCTCCCAGTCTCGGTGTGAGAGTTAAAGGCAACCCCGCATGCACACCACTCGTCCGCCAGGCGCAGAGTGAGCGCCAAATAAATGCTCACTGTCCTCATCATACTTCTTCACTGAATTGTCTGACAATCCTAATTATTGCCATTTTTCATCCTTGAAAACCATTGTTTAACAAAAATCGTTGAGATGACACGGTGATAACTGTCAAACTTCAGATTTTACCCAAGTCTGACTCTAAATTCTTATTCTCTAAAACTCTTCATACTGCACCACTGTGGCAAAGGGAGGGAACTTCAACGAAACAGGAAGTATTGCTTTTCTTGTTTTTTTAATACAACACGCAAGGCAAATAACTAAAGAAGCAATATTCACAAATACACAGACATCTATCCTTAGAAACGCTGTAGCATGCTTCTCAATCTCAAGCGAACTGTTATTTCTGCCAGGTCACTAGACACTGAAAGTTCAAATGGTAATAAGCCTTGTTTGGCCCGGATTTAACATTATTGCATATTCAACTCAGTCCAGTGTGTGTGCCCTTGAGCTGGTTCAAAGGCCTTTCGGCAGTCTGCCTCTCCACTGCCCATCAAAACATCACCCCCTCAAGCGGGAAATATTTTGCTACTGCAATAGATTCTAATCCCAAAACAATGGTGCTTCATGAAAAACAATGGTGTTTACCTGCTTTTCAGTTAAATATGTTTTCTTCATATTTCTTTCTACTTTTCTCAAATTTAGTAAAATTTGAAAATTGATTCCTAACCCACAGATGATTCTACCCCACAGAATTAAATAAAATATAACAAATGGAAAGGTTCCACAGAGGTTTGTATTTTATTTAGTTAGTTAGTTATTTTTAAATTCTTTATTATTGAAAGTATTACATACGTCCCCTTCTACCCCGTTGCCCCCTTCCGCCCACCTCACCCCCCAGGCCTTCACCACCCGACTGTCTGTGTCTATACGTTATGCATATAGGCATATGAGTTCCTTGGTTGATCTCTTCCCCTGCCGCCCTCCCCTGCCTTCCCTCTGAGGTCTGACAGTCTGTTCGATGTTTCTATGACTCTGGGTCTATTTTTGATCATCAGCTTATTATTTTTGCACGTGAGGACAGTTACCAACCCACTCCTATTGGAGCTGCGTATTCTTTTTATACCTGACACAGTATGACTATTGATGTTCTCAACGAACACATACCACACCCGTGGTAGCCATGACAAATTACACAGACAGGACTACATTTCAATCACCAGGCACTACTGTGACTTTATAGATGCCTGTGGTCAGGCTGTACTGCAATGTACTATGGGATGCCAAAAAGAGGAAACCCACCTGTGTTTTATGTCTGTAAAGCAGGAGTGGGGAATGTCTGGCCTGGGGCCATATAAGGCCCATGGAATCATTTGGTCTGGCCCTGCCAAGGCATTCGGGGTGAGTTAATTAAATGCTTGACCAAATATAGCAGGCTGATATTTAAGTTGGTAATTTTGATTGGCCCGTGAATGATTATAAATATCCAAATGGCCTTTGGCAGATAAAAGGTTCCCCACCCCTGATTTAGTCAGAGATCTTTAAAGTCAAAAGGGGAGCATGACCATGCCCATTTCACGCCCACTCTACAGCGGGTCAGGGACTGCAGCCAATGGAAGGGAATGAGGTGCCCGTGGTCACAGAGCTGAGGAAGAACTTGTTGAGGAGGAACCTAGAAGCCTTGACCAATTTCACCATAAGTGCAGTGCTTATTCTGCTAAGGGAAGAGGTGCTTGCCCACTTCTCTCCTGTGGAGAGGATTCCTGGAAAAGGAGGGCTGAGCTGGTCCAGACCACACATCTCCAGCTCTGCCTGTACCTCTTCCCAGAGGCCAGATCTATAAGGCATGCAAACAAGTTGCAGCTTGATCTCTCAAAGCGAATTAGATCCTACAGACAAAACAAACCAACAAGAAGAACTAAAAGAGGGCAAGAGATTGAGAGTTGCTATGACAACTAGCAGCAAGAATGAACAAAAGGTTGCTCCTGGCTGTCGCACTGCACAGTGACTCAGGCACCAGCCCACCTCCAGCCTGCCTTCTCCTCCCTGCTCTCACTTTCCTTCCCCCCAGTCCAGCTGCCTCCAGGTCCACCTTGGTGTCATGGAAAGGAGCAACCTCTGCTAGGGAGAATGTAGGGAGCAGGTTACCTTATACCAGCAATTATAGTAACAGGAAGGCTCCTGTGAAACACGCTGCCATTGCACTGAGGGGCTTAACAGGGAAAAGGGAGCACAAATACAAAACTAAGAGGGCCACTTTTCAGTGCAAGTTATACCCATAACCTTAACAGGGAGGCCCATCCTTTGACATTTTAATTTTGTAAGTTATCATTTCTTTAAAAAATATTATTTCCATTTTTTTTCTATTTTAATACTTTTTATTGTCTTCAGAGAGGAAGGGAGAGGGAGAGAGGGAGGGAGGGAGGGAGGGAGGGAGGGAGAGAGAGAGAGAGAGAGAGAGAGAGAGAGAGAGAGAGAGAGAGAAACATCAATGATGAGAGAATCATTGATCAGCTGCCTCCTGCACTACTGGGGATGGAGCTCACAACCAGGCATGTGCCCTGACTGGGGATTGAACCGTGACCGGCTGGTTCATAGGTCGATGCTCAACCATCTGAGCCACACCGGCCGGACTCTTCAGTTTGAAAATGCAACACCCACTAGAAAAGGGTGGTAATTAACTCTGATTCTGGCTGATTAGACAAAGGTATAATGATTTTCAGGGCATATTAAACAAAATGCTGACACTGTGATTTAGACCCATTCCAAGCCAAAAAGTTAATTCTGTTTATGACTAAAATTAAAATAATCAGTCAATTACCTCTGTGAGGACAGCATAGGCGGAAAATGAATAAGCATATTCGGGGAACGCTGAGCTCAGCCCTCCCAGCTTCCCACTTCACTCCTCACTCTCTAGTGCACCCCAAACGGAGGGAGACTCTGTTTCTAAACTCCAAACAGTCAATCACAAAGGAACTTATTCTTCCTGTCTGATTCCCATCCCCTCTGCTTAGCGGCAAGGCCTGTACATTCAAAATCAACAGGAACCCTTCTGCACTTGGAAAGAAACGCCGAATTGTGTACATAAACAGAGCACTCAAGTTATGCATGAAGGATTTTCAATTCTCACAACACAGGCAAATGTATATCTACCAATCTGGACACCATTTAGAAAACAGAAGATACTGCACTTATATCAGTAGTTTGCTGTTGGGCTGCGGACAGAATAATTTGTCAAAATACCAGCACATGAATAAAGTGCAACTGTGTTACTGAATCAGAGAGAAGGGGGTATGTCAAGAGGGTTATTGACTAGGACTCTCAGTGACAACCGAGAGAAACCACAGTCCAAGCACACTTCAGGCAGAGGAGAAGGAGGAGAAGGAGGAGGAGGAGGGGGGCGGGGGGGGGGGAGATGAGGAAGAGGGAGAAAGAGATGAAGAGAGGGAGGGAGGGAGGGAGAAAAGTTAAAATGAAGTGTGTGTTAACTCATGTAACTCGGGAATTAGGGAAGTAGAGAGCAGTAGTGCTTTAAAGTCAAGAAGGCAGGTACCAGGCACTGATGTGAGCTGGTTTCTCTCCATCTCTCGCTGTTGTCATCACGGCCATGTGGAAGGAAGGGCAAGGCAGGGACAGGCCCTCCAGACCCGCCCGACTCAGAGATTTGGGATCCGCTGGGAAATTTGAGAATCTCTTTCTCAAACATTCCAAGAAAAAATTTCATTCCTTCTCCTTATTTCTGACTAGCTTCCATACCTAGTTCTAAATCAACCAATGCGGCCAGGGAAATATGATGTACTAATTGGTTGAGGCCTGCACTACGGGATGAGTTTGGGGGAAATCCTGAGGACTCGGATTGTAGATGATCTCTGAAAGGTTATTTTAGGATTTAAAAAGAATCTTTCCTGATTTTAGTCATTACATATTTCATATCACATTTCATGATTTCCTGGTGAATGCTAAATTATTCTTTCAAATTCAGCAATGATGTGTTGAACACCAGCTGTGCACTGTAAATGCTATGGGCCAAGGGCAGTGGGATGGTGGGATGATCAATACGATACAGTTGACAGTGTACGGTGCTCACGCTGGGGGCAGAAGCTCACATGGCACTCTAAGGGGGGGCTGTGATGGTGTGAAAGGGAATTTATGAACAACATGGAAGTGGGAGACAGGGTGGATTTTCAGAGCATGTATGTAGGAGGAGGTGCATGACCCTGCAGTAAGTGCACCCTTAGATCTGAGATTGGAGAGGACCATAAATCAGCAGGTGCCGCTGTGGTCGGGGAGGCTTCACACAAGATGCAGGGCTATCTGGCTACCCTACCCCCACCTCACCACCCTGCCCCAAAAAAAGGAACAAGTGTAAAAATAATGCTGAAACAAAGACTCTGGGCAAAGAAAGAGATGGAGAGAGGGAGGGAGGGAGAAAAGTTGAAATGAAGTGTGTGTTAACTCATGTAACTCGGGAATTAGGGAAGTAGACCCTTAGATCTAAGATTGGAGAGGACCATTGGAGAGGACCCACTTTTTAAATTCTTATTTAGGTATTATACCCATAATGTCTTAATGAGCTTGTCAAATGGATTTATTATTTTCTCATAAACCCACAAACCTGTCCTTCTGCCCTTATCCCTAAAGCTGCCTAAGTCGCCTTTCGCTTCAATGGCCTCTGTGCCACGTGAGGCTGAGGAACACCCATCTTATGAAGCTCATCCTTGCTTACAGACAGGAGACCCAAAGAGATAGCCCTGCCTTTCACCCCTGCTTTGCCTTACACATCTTTCCAGATTCTCCAACCTTCCACATGGCCCCTGTAGACACTGACAGAGCATGTGTGTGAAAGAGGATGGAAAAGCAATGGTGACACCAGGCATTTCAACCTGACTTTACCAGACTCTCGGACAGGTCAAAGGTGAGTAAGTCATTCCCAAACAGTCGCCCAATTCATTCTATGATGGCAGGGGACAGTTCTATTTTCTCACTGCCCAGGACCCCATGCATAATTCAGAGAACCAGGAAGCCACAGCGAGCTACAGACATGGATTAAGCCCACACAGTTTCCTCTCTGTCTTTAGAATCACCATGATGATGGTTTTCCAATTGTGTTAATCAGTGATTATACTGGTTCAAGACCCAGATCAATATCAAGTGCATCTGACTTCAACACTACTGAAAACCAGGTTGGACTGAAAGAGTAGAGAGAAAATAAAAATCAATTTCTGTTTCGCTTTCCTGGCTTTGCATGGGCTTTGCCAGAGGAGAGGAGTAGACTTTTTAAAAAATGGATTGCAATCTTTCATCATTTCAAACAGTGAATAGGTGAGACCTCATATTTAACATGTGAAAATTTCTTCTTTTCAGCTAATCTTTGAGGTTCTATGGAAAATATGTACATCTTCCTTTAAATGCCTATTAGAGATAGTTCCAAATGAAAGCTTAAAGTACCCACAGATGAACTCATATTAAATAGCCATCTGCTTAGACTCCAATTCTGTTACTAGGGCATTTTTCAACTAACTTATCCTAAAATTCTTTCAGGCTTAGATTATGTTTTGAGATTTTATGTCATTTACCCAACCCCTTTTTTTAATACTAGTAATATTTTTATTGATTTCAGAGAGGAAGGAAGAGAGAAAGAGATAGAAACATCAATGATGGTAGAGAATCATTGATAGGCTGCTTCCTGCACCACCCCCTACTGGGGATTGAACCTGCAACCCGGGCATGTGCCCTGACCCGGAATTAAACCCTGACCTCCTAGTTCATAGGTCAACACTCAACCCCTGAGTCATGCCAGCTGAACTACCAACCCTTTTTGATCTCGGGTGCATCTTTGAATGGCACCTAGCTTGCGGTGCCTTTGCCTGCACCATAGGGCCAGCTGAACCTCCTCATGGGATTCATAGACTGACGTCCTCCAACACTGGAGTGTTATGCTGTCCTCCAATGGGCTTCATATGGGGGCAGGATGCACCCTGGTACAACGTGTATTTCCAAAAGGAAGTTGTAAATTTCCTCTAAGAAATTTTGAAGAACCAGCGTTCTCTCAATGTGTTTATAAACACATTTTTTAATTTTTTTAAAATTAAAGTTGACAAGTACTAATTGTCACCTGGATGTTGCACATCACAAACCAAAAATTGACAAAGTACTAATTTTATATTGTGCTACAATGTACATCATACTTCCCCGGCCACATCATATTTCCCTGGCCACATTGACTGGTTTAGAATTCGGTAGGGAAGCTAGTCAGAAATAAGGAGAAGGAAATGAAATTTTTCTTGGAATGTTTATATTGGTTCCAGGTGCACAGCACAGTGGTCAGACATGTATATTGTTTACGAAAGGGTACTCCTGATAAATGCAGTTAATCCACCTGGCACCATACAGAGTTATTACAATATTATTGACTATGTTCCCTGTGCTGCACTTTACATCCCCATGACTATCCTGTAACTATCAATTTGTACTTCTTAATCCCGTCACCTTTTTCACCCAGTCTCCCAAACCCCAATCTACCTGGCAACCATCAGTTTGTTCTCTGGAAGAAGCAGTGTTCTCTTAATTGTAGGAAGAGACAACTCAAAGGAACAAGGCTCAGACTCAGGTACATCCACAAAGGTCCCCTTTGTAACAGGTAGGCCTTTGGTTTTGACCATGCTTAACAGTCACATATCACGAATTGATTTACACATCTGTTCCTGTAGCAATCATTTCCTGATGATACCAGTTGTCCAAGGCAACTTGAAGTCTACCCCAGACTCACACTTCCGTGGCATCGCAGGCAGTGGTGGCATCATCATTTAGAGGGCAGCTACAGCCTGGGGCACTGGGCGGCAACCTGCTCCGATCCACACAAGTGGAGGTGCTAGTGGAGCTGACAGTCTTGTAGAGAAGCAGCGACCTCCGAGTGCTAATGCGGAGCAGAAGTGACAACAAGGGAAATGACCATGGCCATGTGAGTGTGGCCAGGGAATGATCAGATACTGACATCTGAGGGCTACACCAGCCCGGGATTGCAGAATGTTCAGGGAGATAAGGGTGATCACAACGAGAAGGATATGCCTTCTACATCTTGACAAAGTGGTTCATATCAGGGAAACAATGCAACAGAAGCACGAAGTATAAGGATAGAGGTATGATTCATGCAGAATTACCTATAACAGTCAAAGCAAACAAAAATATATCATGTGTCCAAAATTAGGAGGCTAGCTAACTAAATTACGGTTCTAAAAGTACAAAATTACTATAAAGCTATGGAAATTGGGATCACATTGTTAACACAAGCAAGTTTTCACGATGCCATTCTGAACTCCACAAAGCACTATACAAAACCATGTGAACTGTAGGATTCCAATGAGTACACATGGACAGTGCAAAAATAAAAATTGTATGAGATGATGGTTTGAATATCGAATGTGTTCTTAATCTACATATATAAAAGCCTAAGCAACTGTTCTGTTCAACCAGTAGCTATGACACGCACTGACCACCAGGGGACAGACACACAATGCTCAGGCATGTAAACATGGAACAGACTGATGAATCTCAGAAGGAAGGGGTGAGAGGGGAGGGTGGGAAGAGATTAACCAAAGATCTTATATGCATACTAGAGGCTCTGTGCACAGATTTGTGCACCAGTGGGGTCCGTCAGCCTGGCCTGCGAGGATCAGGCTGTAACCCGCAGTCTGACATCCCCCGGGGGGTCCTGGATTGTGAGAGGGTGCATGCCAGACTGAGGGTCCCCACCAGTGCACAAATCTGTGAACTGGGTCTCTAGTATTATTATAAATTTGCCTTTAAATTATATAAATGGTGTAAGGGAGAGGCAGTAAGAGAGAAAACAACTTTGTTAAAGATTGCATATATCAAACAGACACTAGCTGTTTAGTGTAAATAAATGAAGTTTTCCGTGCACAGAAGCTCCTTTCTCTCCCCAGGTAGAAACGATTGGCAAGTGCAGGAAGAGAGTAAGGTTCTGCAGGCACAGAGTCAGGCTAGTGACTGGCAAACACGCTTTTCTAGGTATTAGCCCTCAGGGATCCCTTACTGAAGTGTCTGATGGATAAATATATAAATAAATGTATGCCATCCCAAAGTGCTCAGAATATTATTCCTTCACGTCTATGGGGACACAGACCAAAGTCTGGAGAGCTGTGGCGTTGGGATGGATTCAATGCTGCTGCAAATGCCGGAGGGTGGCCTCGGAGCACGTGTGCAAAGCTCTGTTTCAAAATGCCACGACCCACCGAGAGAGCAATCACATTAGGATGAATAAAATTTAAAAACACATTCATCATGGAGGAGTATTTTTACAATAAAAAAAAACAACACGTGAAAGAAGAAAGTAATACTAATACATTTAAAAGAAATGAGCCCATCAAACACCCAACCCCTTCAACTAGAAGGGCTGGCTCCACAGGGGTCCCCGTCCAGGCTCTTAAAATTGTCCAGAAACACCCTAAATCATCCAGAATCAACTTATGCAAGACTGTTACACAAGTGATCACACTCTATACCCGCCCTATTGTGTCTCTACTTGTATGTCCGGCTCGCATTTCATGTAAGTTGATCCAGCCCCAACTCTGTAGTCTTCTTTTGACCCCTGACCTCCATCCACTGTGTCATATCCTACTTCTCCGCCACACTACAGACAACCGTCTTAAGAACCCCAGATTCCCTAGACCCCCTTTCTCCCTAGGCTCAATCTAGACCATAAGCCGGGTAATCTTAACCTACCTTTGACTCACTAGCTGAGTAACTGACCACACCTTGGAGAGCTTCAATGTCCTCGTCCCCAAAATGAGTTTCAACTAGAAGATCTTTCTCTATAAACATCAGAGATTACGATGCACAGGAAAGACATGGCCCAGTAATTTAGGGAGGTGAAGCTACGATCCATATTTTTTGAGATATTTCAGATTCCTTAATTTTCCACGCTGTAATCTAGACTGCTGGGATGTGTGTTTTTTTGGTTGTTGTTGTTTGTTTTGTTTTGTTAAGCTTTTATTAATTGATTGATGAGAGAGAGAGAGAGAGAGAGAGAGAGAGAGAGAGAGAGAGAGAGATGAGAGGGAAACATCTATGGGTATGAGCCCTGACTGGGAATCACACCCACAACCTTTGTGGTGTACAGGATGATGCTCCAGTCAATTGAGCCACTCTGGCCCGGGTGTCTGGGTGGGGAGGTGGGAGGGTTTTTTGTGTTCATTTGTTATTTTATAACAACAATGAGGAAAGCAAATCAAGCAGTTTTCATTTCTCTAAATTGGCTAGGCAAATTTTCTGCTAAGCATTTTAAATGGCAGATATAAGCAAAGGATTAAATAAAACAAGAAATATTTGAGTTTTTAAAAGGAGATTTTGTGTTGCACAACACAAACCTAATCTAAATGGGATTTTCACTGTTGTTCTAATTTTAACCAGTGAACTCAACCAGCTCAAGTAGTGAGGCCCCTCCCCCTTGAGGCGGTACTGTCCCAAGCTCACCAGAGCGTGTCCAGAAATGGCCAGGCTGCCTGTCCAAGTGCCTCCCACAGCACGGACTCCGCTCGGTTCCAGTCAGGAAAAGACACCAGGGCATCGTTTATAGAGGGCAAGGGGTTTCCTCCAGGACAATGGGCACAGATGCTGTGTGCAGTGATTTGTGAGACTGTCTGGTGTGTACATATAGGGAATCTGGATGGATGTTTGGCACGGGTGGGGTGCTGGGATGGGGAAGGGAGTGAGTAAAGAAAGCGGGCGTCAGGAGGACTAGCAATGCTACTGCTGGGTTCACCTTACCCTTGAGCATGTACAGTGAGGGGGATGTACAACCACAAAACTCAGACCTCACACAAAGGCCCCAACCACTCTTAGTTCCATCTGTCAATTGCTTTGCAGCTGGCTCAGTTCTGACGGATCTTTCATCTTTTTTTGCAAAGAAGCAGGCATGCAGGTTTTTCTGTGAAATCTTCAGATTTTTAAAAATTTGAATATAAAACATAGTTTTCTTGCTTGCTTTATTTATAGCAGCTTTAGTCATAGTTGTCTAAAGGTTTACTCATAATTGAATTCATAATTATGAAAACATGGAAGCAATCAGGATGTCCGTCAGTGGATGAACAGATAAACTGTGGTGTATACAGACAATGGAATGCTATCTAGCACTAAGGAGAAGTGAGCTATTAAGCCATGCAAGCACATGAAGGAGCCTTAAATTCATATCATTAAGTGAAAGAAGCCAATCTGAAATGGGTCCATACCATATGATTCCAACTATATGACATTCTAAAAAAGGCAAAACTGTGGAGACACTGAAAAGATCAGTGGTTGCCAGGGGTTGGGAGAGGGGGAGTCATGAATAGGTAGAACACAGAAAGTTTTTTGGGCAGAGAAACTATTATGTATGAAACTACAATGGTGAAAATAGGTGGTCTTAGGGTAGATAATAGTGGTACATTGGTCTTATAGAATGTTGACTTTGGAAAATGGATGATAATAATGTGTTCATGTAGGTTCACTGTAACCAATGTATCCCTCTGGTAAGGAAGGCTATTCAAGTGTGGGGGCAGGCTCTATAATGGGAAGTCTCTGTACCTTCCTCTCAATTTTGCTTTGAACTTAAAACTGCTCTAAAAAACAAAGTCCTTTATAGAAATACATATATATGTGTAAGTACTTTGCTACAACACACACACACACACACACACACACACACACACACACACATACACCACACACATCTGCAGTTACAATTTGGTAAGTGGCCTCAACTTTCCAAATCTGGGCACCTCAAAGTCAGTCATGAAAGCTTTCGCTTCTCGCCCTATCTCTTGCCAAGCTAACTGCCCATCTGTGGAGAACACAGGAAATGCTTGGGACGCTCTGCACAACTTCATTCCTGCAATGTGCTTATATCATGCACACCACTGGACAGAATTTATTTTTTACTATAAAATACTTTTTATCTGCCCTGGCCAGTGCTGGTAAGTGGCTACAGCATCAGCCCATGCACTAAAGGATGAGGGGTTCAATTCTGAGTCAAGGGCACATACCTAGGTTGCAGGATCCATCCCTCACCTCGGTCAGAACACGTGCAGGAGGTAACCAACTGATGGGTCTCTCTCACATCAATGTGTCTCTCTCTCTCTCTCTCTCTCTCTCTCTCTCTCTCTCTCTCTCTCGCTCTCTCTCCTTTCCCCTCTACCTCTCCCTTCCACTCTCTAAAAAGCAATATATAAAAATGTCCTCCGATAAGGATTAAAAAATACTTTTTATCCCACTTTAAAATGTTTAGCATTTAAAGATTTATTATGCCTTCAGGAAAATAAGTGCCATGATTATGATGACAGAACACCTCTTTATCATCTTCTGTGGCATTAAATCGGGCTTAGAGCACTCCCCTTGAGAGCACTAAGTTAGCACTCTTCACCTTTCATCAGGACACCCAGTTCATCTCCTTATTTCTCATTTTCACTAAACAAGTAATCTCCTCAAATCTGAGGAAAACTAGGAAACTGCTTTCTGCGTTTTAGAGTTGTAACCTCTTCCCTATGTATTCATTCAGATATTGTAAATTATGAGTCAGTTCCCAGAGAAGCCAGCTGGGGGCACTGCTGCCTTGAGGTGGGGGCTGGTTGGCTTACCTTAAATCTAGATGGGGCAGGTTTGTGTCAATAGACCCCAGACAAGTCTGTGTGTCCAGAAAATAAGAAAATGAAAGACCTTGAAGATGACGCCAAGGTAATATTCCAGGACTTCTGACTCGCATGAGGGCGCTCGCTGAAATGTTCTGTTCTCTTCCACACAGTAAAAAGGCATGACGTGAAAACCAGGGACGAGATTCCACCTGCTCACTTGGTTTCAAAGGGACGTCACCCATCAGTCACCCATCAGCCAGGCCCAACAGTGAATGCAAGGAGTGGTATACAAACTCCACCCCACATTGGTAACGGGCTAATAGAATAAGAAATAAATAAGAAATACATTTATTTCTGTATTTAAAAAATGAAAAGAGATAAACAGTGTATGGATCAGTGCCAATTAGCCAAAGGCCAGTTGGGGATTGTTGGCATTTCTCAAAAGATAGATTAAAACACGGATGGGAATAGAAGGGCTGCGAGAGAAGCAGCCTAAATATACTCGAATCCTTCATGCCTCCAACCACCAACCACTGTGAGCTCTCTGGCCCTGCCTGGGGAGGGAGACAAGCAGTAGATGCCACATTTCTCGGAACTTGTTAGCCCAACCTGGAATAATTTCTTCCTTCCACTGGGTCACCTGTAATTTCTTCATTCTAAGTACATGATCATATAAATAAAAACATGAAAAATCCATTATGGCATTTAATATAAAAGGTACATTGGGAATACAACCCATTAACCATCATCCAATGCTTCCCATATAAAAATATTTATGGGATTTAAAAAATTCCAATGTTTGCTTGCCTTTAGAAATTGGTTAAATTCTTTCTTCCAACTCCTAACCGCCCCCACCCCCACCACACACACACACACACACACACACACACACACACACACACACACACAAAACTGCTACTGTCTTCTAGAAAGCAAAAGCCGCCCAGCTGGTGTTGCTCAGTGGTTGAGGGTGGACTTGTGCACCAGGAGGCCGCCCATTTGATTCCTTTGGTCTGGGCACATGCCCAGGTTGTGGTCTTGATTCCCAGGAGTGGGCATGTAGGAGGCAGCTGATTGATGTTGAGGTTTCTCTCTCACTGATGTTTCTGTATCTCTCTCCCTCTCCCTTCCCCCCCTCTCTCAAATCAATAAAAACATATTAAAAATATAAAGTAAAAGCCAAGCCTAAAGCTCAAACAACAGTTATAAATAGTCACAAGAGATAGAAGCATGTTTAATTTTTTCCAGGGATATAAAATCAGTGGTTACCTAAAACATCTAAAAATTGTACTTGCATAAAATAACCTTAATAAATATTTTAAATTGAGTGGAAATTATAAATCTTCCAGGAATTATAAAATAAGCACTTAGAAATGAAAATATCACCATCTAAAATAAGTTTAATTAAGGGTAATTAATAACTTAATTCAAAGATATAATGACATTGAGATGTATTAAATGTCAGAGAGGGCTGATGATTTATTTTGGTTGTATCTCAAAAAACTAATGTGTGATGAGCACTACATTCTATAAAACTAATAAATGTAAAAATTAATGTTATTATAGAAGAGAAAAATTGGCAGATATGTTTTCCTCTGTTTCTAAAATCATGCATCATACTCTCAATAAAGGACAATTTTTCAGGTTTTTCATCTAAATGTCTTTATTTGCTATTATTTTGCCAACATTTTATTATCCTTAGATTGTGATGTGTCATACAAACCAGAGAATCAGAGATTAAAATGGTAAGAGGGACTCATCCCCTCATCAGCATCCCCCAGGTAAGTGAAGTATCAACCTGCCCTTTCACAGGTAAGACAGCCCAGGACACCGAGACCAGGAGTCCTTCTGAGCCTTCCCACAAACACTCTTCCGGCTGCTGCACAAAGTAATCATCCAAGGAAACGCCAAATGGCTAATGAGAACCAAAAGAATCGGCCCGCAATACACTGGAGGGAAGGGTGCAAGCAGAGCTGCAGGGTCTGGGACGAGATCTCTCTCCGGCTCAGGCATCTCCACCCACCATGAGGGAGCTGGACCACAGGCACCTGGGACAGGCTCACAGCTGAGCATCAGCACTGCGGGCAATGCTTAAGAATGGGCTGTGGCCGAAACCGGTTTGGCTCAGTGGATAGAGCCTCGGCCTGCGGACTGAGAGGTCCCGGGTTCGATTCCGGTCAAGGGCATGTACCTGGGTTGCGGGCACATCCCCGGTGGGGGATGTGCAAGAGGCAGCTGATCGATGTTTCTCTCTCATCAATGTTTCTAACTCTCTCTATCTCTCTCCCTTCCTCTCTGTGAAAAATCAATAAAATATATTAAAAAAAAAAAAAAGAATGGGCTGTGAAGGCTTCCTGTGGAGGTCAAGCGCTCTGACTAGTGAGGTTTGCCCACCGACCTCAGTGTGGAATTGGGAATGACAGAATGGATGTCTGGGAGTGCCACCAGAAGAGATCAGCCCCGAGATATCGTCTCTCTCCAGGATCCATGACCCAGGGAACACCCAGTTCCTGCATGGCTCAGTGTGGCACAATGTGTTACATGTCACCACCACCTTCCTCAAAGCTCCCCTCCATCCCTCTCCTCCCTTCCTTTTGCCAACTTCCTGTCCTCCATGACCTGTTCTTTTCTCACCACATTTATAGTTCCTTTCCTTCCCATTTCATTCGGACTCAGAGTTTCTATCCTTCCTCTATAATTCCAAAGGAGACCACTTAAGTCTACTGTTCTGTTCAGCTACGGGCATCCTTTCACTTCAAAGTTCCTTAAGAGGACTGTGATATGCTGTTGCTCCACACGTGCATCACTCGTGGCTGAATTAGGGACACACTCGTGTCTTATTACACATATACACACACATGAATATAACTTACAGTAGAAAAAAATAAAAATGATAGAAAGCACAAGGAAAAGACAAATCATCCATACGTCTATCGACATGGTAGTTTTTAATCTTAAATAAAATTATGCTTCTGCTTCAAGTCTCTGCTGCCATTCTCCCCTGACCACTGGACTTTTTGTTTTGGCCGTTCATATCACATGACGAAACATTACTGGAAATGTGGTCAAGTCTTCAGTGCAGTAATTTTCAACCAGTATACAAAAATTTTTAAAATATGTAATACCTGATTATTCAGTCAGGGGCACTGACCTCTTTTCCCTTAGATTGTCAAATTAAAAGAATGACAACAGCCAACAATATTAGCCATCTGATGTCAGTGAAATAAAATTATACCTTTCTTTGGCAGATCAGCAAAAAATATATTTTGGGAGTGCTGCAGAATTTTAGTTATTAGTTTATATGTACCATGAGATGAAGAAAGTTGAAAACCTCTGCTTTAAGTGGAAAGAACATTAGTCTTAACCCATAGACTATACAACACCAAGAGTGAACCCTAATGTGGACTTGGGACAATAGGTGCTAATAATGCGTTCATGTAGGTTCACTGTAACCAATGTACGTCTTTGGTGGGGGATGTTGATAATGAGGAAGGCTGTTCAGGTGTGGGGACAGGGACTATATGAAAATCTCTGTACCTTCCTCCCACTTTTGCTTTGAATCTAAACCTGAATACAGCTAAAATCCAGAGAACTTGTTTGACCTTACTTAAATCTCTTCAACAAATCACATCTTTGTTTTTCTACCCGTAAATCTACTTATATGGGCAAATGGTGAGGATAACGAAGTGGACTTAAAGGCTCTTGTCCCCCCCAAAATGGTCACAAACCCCCAAATGTGTAAAGTTTTGTGCATGTCAAACTAAAACTTTGCAACAATCAAAAACACAAACATAAAATTTAAAAAGAAATAATATACTGACACGTATGTGCAATATATAATAAAGGAATGAAATCTGGAACGTATAAAAAATCTCCTACATATTCATAAGAATAGAAAACTAATATCACAAGGAACAAAGGTTATGGACAGGCACTTCATAAAGAAATACACAATTTCTAATAAACATATGAAAGCATCTTGAAGTTTAATCAATGCAAATTAAAGCAATAAAGAACATACACTGATAAGCATCAGAAAATTAATATTTTCAGCAGGTAGTTATCCAATGCCAACTCCATGCCAAGCAAGGTGCCCAGTGCAAAAAGCCATCAGAACTCACTGCTTTGGAGGTCTGGGAGGAGAATCTCACAGAGGCCTGGCAACAGAGAGGCTGGAAATTCACGTTGGAGAAGATTGTGGATGAATCTATGAACATTTTAAATCATCCTTGAGTCCTCCTATTCTCTCAACATACCAAACCCAACCCTCTGGCAAAGCCTAAGCTCTTTCTTTCTACCTCAATAACAATCCAATCTGACTCCTTCTCTACCTTCTAGAACAAGTATTCCCAGACCCCACTCCCTCTTGTCGGACCTACAATAGTAGACGCTGCACAGGAAGTCCTGCTTCTAATATTGTTGCCCTGGAACCTTTTTTTATTATTGCTTAAAATACTACAAAGAGTAATGGATTCCCATTACTCTTACAGCAAAATCTGGAGTTTCTACTATTCCACCTCCTTCTCCACTGGCATCTCCTCCCAGCCCCCAGCTACCTCCCCGGGGGCATCTCCTACCCCTCTTCCCCTGCTCATTCCTCTCCAGCTGCACTCACTTTATCCCCCTCTAAGCACAGGAGGTTGCTGCTGCCTCTGGATCCAACACGAACACCCCAGCCCCAGAAATTCGGCCTCTGTGGGTTCTTTTCACACCGGTTTCCCTCCTTTTGCCCATTTTTTTGCTCCCCTTTCAATGATACTTTCCCCGCTTTTATTGAACAGTTTAACTTTGATGTGTGACACCCCTCTCACACTCCCTTGGTCTGTTTTTCTTCAGAGCACTTACCACTACTTGGCATTGTGCTGTTGTATATTCTTTTCACATTTTATACTCATACAATCTCACACATGTTCTCTTACTTATGTGTTGGTTGTCGACTGCCACCCACCGGAAGGTAAACTGCTAAAGTGCAGGAACTCTGTCCATTTGCCCAGGACCCTATTTCTAATCTAGAACAACGCACGGCATAGTAGCAAATGCACCATTAATTTTGTGGTCATGAATATGTGAATTAAAAATATACACCGAGTGGCCAGATTATTATGACCATCCCATCAGTACAATGAAGTAAATTAGTTATGCAAATAATAATAATAATAATACCTTGAGAGTATTTGCTTAGGAAGTTTTCAATATTCAGTATTTTTGGAAATGTCAATGAGGTACTGATAGGGTGGTCATAATAATCTGGCCGGTCATAATAATCTGGCCACTCAGTGTATATTATCTTTCATACTGCAATTTCAATATGAGGAAAGTATCCTAAAAAATTACACCTGAACAAAAAAGAGGTGCATTCTCTAGTATTCATTATACGTAGTATTCTTAGTAACAGTGAAAAATGAAGGAAAATCTGTATGCCCACCATATGGGAGCCACCAGGCAAATTATAGCGCATCCATCTTATATAATGCAAATGGCACCCCTCCCCCACAAATGAGGCATACCTATATAATCCAACAGAGAAAGCGCTCTAAGACATATTGCTAAGTGAGACAAAAATGGAGGTCAATGGCCCAGCTATCATTTTGAAAATCTGATAATGGATAAAAGGAGCCATATTTCATATGGGGAATATCAAAATTGCACTATATATGAAAGAAGCCAGCAAGAACGTCTCACAGGCCTTGTGACAGATGTTGTCTTTCTGTAGCCTGATTAATATCCTGAAAGACTATGCATGTGATAAAAACCAAAGGACGCTTCACCGCTGTGTCAGTACCAGGCTGTCCAGATGTCATGCATCTCAGAGGAAATATTTCCCAATATTTCCAGGAAGCCTGCTCCAGGGTCTATCTTAAGACAGTGGTTCTCAACCTTCTGGCCCTTTAAATACAGTTCCTCATGTTGTGACCCAACCATAAAATTATTTTCGTTGCTACTTCATAATTGTAATGTTGCTACTGTTATGAATCGTAATGTAAATATCTGATATGCAGGGTGGTCTTAGGCGACCCTTGTGAAAGGGTCGTTCGACCGCCAAAGGAGTCGTGACCCACAGGTTGAGAACCGCTGTAGACGTAAGAGGTAAACCTGGCTGGGTGGCTCAGTTGGTTGGAACATCACCCCATATACCAAAAGGTTACAGGTTTGCTTCCCATTCTGGGCACACATGGGCGGCAACGGATCAATGTCTGTCTCTCCCATAGATGTTTCTCTCTCTCTCTTTCTCTGAAATTAATGAAAACATATCCTCGGGTAAGGAATAAAAAATAATAGTGAAACTGTATTTCACTTTATTTTTTTAAGCCTTACCCAAGGATATTTTTCCATTGATTTTTTAGAGAGAGCGAAAGAGAGAGGGGAAGACAGAGAGAAATATCAATGAGAGAAACACATTGATTGGTTGCCTCCTGCATAAACCTGGACCAGGGCCTGAGCCAGGGAACTGAGGTACATGCCCTTGACCAGAATCAAACCTGGGACACTTTGGGTCCACAGACTGAAGCTCCATCCACTGAGCCAAACCAGTGAGGGCTGTATTTCACTTTAGTGTCATGTGCACACATTATCATTTGTTCTGTTCATTGTTAAGTTGGGGAAAAAATGGATAAAATGGATCAATTCCCTTATTTCTTTGCTCTTCTTTCTAATTTTATGGGGTGTGTTTATTATAAACAAACTAGAAAAGACAAAAAACCATAAAGCAAAATAACATGTCATCTATAACCTTTACATCAAGAGCAAAACCACTAGTAAAATGCTTGCTCATGCATTTTTAGCAACTTTGCAAAGTGCAGATACCCATACACTCTCTCCAGAATCTGGGACATTCTGCATAAGCAGAACTGAATTTGTTTTCCCACCAAACATCCTATCTTCCCCCCAAAATTAAATACATATGAAAACACATGGTCTTTGTTGCTATCTGCATCTTATTTTACTTTATGTGCGCAATATTTATCAATCAGTCATTCATTACTAAGTAGTAGATAGGAAGTTCCTACTATATGGGTCACTAACAGGTGCTGGCCATCTGGCTGGAATCTTGTCAGAGAAGACAAATGCTGACCAAGCCATTATCCCAAAGGCAACAAAACCCAATTCCAGTAGCTTAGAATCATCCTTCATTTTTCTCTTTCTCTCATTCCCTGGATCCAGTCTCTCAGAAAACCCTATTAGCTCTGCATTCAAACTATAGACAGGTAATTTAGGTGAAAAAAAGCAAGGTACAACACAGTTTATGTCATATGCAAACATGCTGTGGTAAGAAGGGGGGGGGAATATCTGTTTATACCTTCCTGTATATACATATATATAAACAGGAAAGAGAGAGAGAGAGAGAGAGAGAGAGAGAGAGAGAGAGAGAGAGAGAACACCTAATATGAACATCCCAAACCCAGAAATTCAGATTCTGTAATTTTTTTCCCATTGGCTTCAGTCCTTTTGCCCATTTCCTGCTCTTTATATACACACATATACACATGCATACATACATATGCATAGATACAGGGTGTCCCAAAAAATGTATACACACTTTAACAGCTGATAGCTCCATTCTGAAAATGACATGTATTTTAATAAACACTGCCTTTATAATTAATTATTCAGTGTGTGTGCATACATTTTTGGGATACCCTATATATAAAGCTTTTTATATCAGGAACCATTGAAAGAATAAATAAGAAACTAATAAAATGGATGCAGGGGGACTGGACTGTGCTTCTTTGCATAACTTTTTAAATAGTTTTGACTTTTAATCATGTAAATATGTAAACAGATTGCCCATTAAATATAAAACTAAGATATTTAAACAATATAAATAAATTTATCAACATCACACCCAATCTGTCTCCACGAACTCTGTCTACCTTTACCACACGGGCCCACACATCTCGTTCCTTTATTATTGCAACAGTCTCTTACTACAAGCCTTCTGTTTGGCTCCACATGGTCACTGCAGCCAGTTCTCCACGGAGTAGCCCGGGTGACCGTACTGAGATGTCAGTAAGATGTGCTCCCCTGGTTGGACTTCCAAAGCTTCCCATCCCTCTCTGGGAAGAGCCTGCATCCACATGCCGGCCTAGGGATCCCGCACCCTCACCACCCTCTTCTGCCATCCTGCCTTTGGCTCTCTCTGCTCAGTGACAGTGGCCTCTCACAGGGCAGCCAGCATGCCCTCCCCGAAGGCTTTGTTTTATTCCTCCCTCTGTGTAGAATGCTCTCTCTGCCCCTCACCTCAGGCAGGTGTCAATCACTGGTCACCCCATCTGTGAGGCCTTGACACTCAATTTAAAATCAACGTTCCCCTCCTCCACCGCCCTCCATCATGCCCATCCTTGCTCACTATTGCTTAATAGCACCGTCGCCATAGATGATGTTTTATTCTTTTGAATCTCCTTTGTTTTAACCATGTGTTACTACAGTACGGCAAGAATTTGTCTCTACTTTGTCCCCAGCGTATTGAAGGATACCTGGCATACACAGTAGCATTCAATAACCATTTGGTTACTGAAGAAATGAATGAGAATAATTAATATAAATTTGCTGAGAATTACAAAGTGGGATAGAATACTATAGAAACACAGTGCACAGATTAAGGAACTAATCCTTTCAGAGGACATTCCATTTATTTAAAATATTTCACTATTATAAATAATTCTGTTGTAAAAATCTGCATACAGAAATCACTGCATATGATTTCCTTACAAAATCCTAAAAGAAAGTGACTAGATAAGTGTATATAATTTAATGTTCATATATAATATCAAGTTGCCAACCAAGGAACACTGCGATGATTTAGCTACTTAAACAATAGGTTTTATCTTGCAAAAAGATGTTACTTTGAGCCCTGGCCAGTGTGGCTCAGTTGGTTGGGTGCCATCCCATGCACCCAGAGGTCTCCAGTTTGATTCTGGGTCAGGGCACATGCCCCAGTTGTGGGGGTGACCCCCGGCAGGGGGCACGCAGCAGGCAGCCAATTGATGTTTCTCTCTCATTGATGTTTGTGTCTTTCCCTCTCTCTTCCTCTCTCTAAAAGTCAATAAAAGAACATATTTTTTAAAAAAGATATTAATTTGACAGGCAAACATGTTGTTTCAAGCTGCTTGGTTTTGAAGACCAATTTGTTTGCAATGTTTCCCATTTGTTTCTTCTTTTGTGATTTGCTTGGTCATATCCTTTATTCTTATTTTCTATTATTTGTATTTTTTCTTATTAAATTATGAGTTTTATTTATCAAATTTATTTACAGTTTATGTAATATTTTTCTGTTTGGTGTTTGCATTGCATTGTGTTTATCTTCATTAGACACTGACATTTTTTATCTTTGTTTCATTAAACTTATCTATATTTTCTGTTATAGTTTTTGACTTCACTTCAATGACTTGAAAGAATTCATCACCTCAAGGGAAGATAAAATCCACTCATATTTCTTCAGATTTTCTTTTTTTCTTCACTTTACTATTTTTTAACTTAAGCTTTTCCTTTTCCCCTCTTCTTCCTTGAAAATACTGGCTCCCTGTTTTCATGAGTTCCACTGGCGCCTTTCTCCTTGGGAGCCTTGAGAGCCTTCCTCAGTGGGAAGGAGCTGACTTCAGAGAGCAGTCCCGCGGGCAGAGGCGGAGCAGCTGTCTGTGTCCCTCAGGCAACCTCCCTGGCCTAGCGGGACAGATCTGAAAGCAGCTGTTAGGCCGACTTCTGCTCAACCCTTACACTTTCCTCCTGATTTGACCAATAGATCTCTTGACACATAGAGAGCATATGTAAGGTCTAAGATGCGTTGTTATTTCCTCTTATAATGAGGTTCTTTCCTAATGGTGTTTAATTTAGCGGAAAATTCTCTGTGCTATCACATGATTTTCCTTCATATTGACAGACTATTTTTTTTTGTTGTTTGTTTGATGAGAGAGAGAGAGAGAGAGAGAGAGAGAGAGAGAGAGAGAGAGAGAAATATTGATCGGTTGTTCCACTTATTGATGTCTTTATTGGATGATTCTTGTATGTGCCCTGACCAGAAATAGAACCACAACCTTGGTGTATCTGGACGATGCCCTCACCAACTGAGCTACTGGGCCAAGGAGACAGACTAGTATTAACAAGAGAGGAGAACGCCTTCTCTCACTCTGCCAACACTGCACTGGGCCAAAAGATTGAGTTTCCATTTCTCTTGACAGGCAAGTTCTGTAAACCTTCCTGTTTTATCATTAATTTCTATAATTCACTGGTGCAATTTTTAAAACTCGTTTCAGTATGAAACTCCTCTATCCCTACTAAATTATTTTTGTCATGCCTTATAAGTTTTCTTGCTTTACATAAACACGAACATTTACAAAAAGATAAATACAAACATAAATACCCATTTGAAATGAGTGATGCCCATGAACTGAGGTAGCTCTTGACTGGGAGTCAGCAGACATGCATGGGGAATCTCATCCTGACTATCCATGTGACCTTGGTCATGAATATTTAAATCATTGAATCTTCACAATGTGCATTTATTAAAAATGAGAGGATGAGAGTGTCTCATATGGGCTGCTCATAGTGAATATGCCTACATATGCCTAGGGCCTCGCCCATTGCAACGGGAGATGCCATTAACCTTGCTAGCGGCATCTCTAGCTTAAGTTCCCTGTCCCTGAAAAGGCAGACTCAGAGTAGGACTTCCTCCCACCTCTCTGAACAGCCCTCTTCACTGTGACAGCTCTGTCTTAGCTTTCTAATCCCTTTATTCCGAAGCTGAGCCTATTTCACAGTGAGGATACTTACTGTGTAGACTGGGGTTTGTGTTGGAGGGAAGAATAGTATGAGCCCCTGCAGAGTGGAGATGAGGGTGCTGCACTCAGCAAATGTATTCTCCATTCAACCCTAACCCTTTCTGTCTCACAGGCCGCAGTGACTGTAGGAGGACCAACCCAGGGCCACTCAGTAAGTGTCCTGAGAAGACCAAGACCCAAGCAGTACTTAGAACCAGCTCACACCATAACTACCTCTCAGGACTGCTGTGAAGGAAGGATCCCACAAGGATACTCCTTGCACTAGAAACCAGCTACCTCTTCACAAGTCTTAACGGTGAGCACCTCTCATTTCACTCTGTCATGCTTTGCCTGTTTTCATGCCTGGATTCTCTGTGCACGCTCTCCTCTCTAAGGCCCAGCGGCTCTGCCAATGTGGGATGAAGCCACGTTTCTAACTCTAATGCAACCTGACCCCTATCCAATCCATCTGCACCCTGGAAGCGTTGCCATCTAAACGCTATTGAATGCCACGCTCTGTGGTTCTGATGATAGTATTAAGAGGAATGGGCTTCTCTTTAGATGCAGAAAATACCATCTCAGGTCATAAACTATCTGAAGCAATTTGTGTTTCTACTTATAATGTTCAGAACCCTGATCCAATTAAACTCTCCTGTGGACCCAGTTACTCAAACAAACTTCTTGTTTGGTTGGTTGACTTACTCTAAATATGATTCCATTGTGATTTAGTGAAAATAGCGCTCAATGTTATTACATTTTTATAGCTGCCAGAGTGATTTTTAAATACAGAGATCTGATTATTTCATCCCATACTTTATGGTCTGAGAACAAAGAATGTGTAAGTTGACTAAAGGGCCCAGCATGTCCACGAGGTCTGCTTCATTTCTTAGCCCTGTCCCTCTGGCCTTACTAGAACACTCGCCCTTTCCCAGTCTGCTCACCGTTTTCATCTAAACAATCTGTTTTCATCATTTAAAGCTCAAGTCTAATACTGCTATCTTAGGGAAACCTTTACTGAAAGCCCTATTACATGTTCCGCCAGCTCTTTGTACTTCCTAGCAGCGACATCACAGCTTATCGTTGTAACTTCAGTCTACGTGTACGTGATGAGCAAATTTCTTCTCCACTAAACTATAAACTACTTGAGGGCATGGAACATGCCTCAATTTCACATCAGCATGTGACAGGGCCTGCCACATTATACGTGCTTAGATAAACGTACTGAATGAAGGAAGGAAATGGGGAATGAATTTTATTAACTGGGCAGTTATGCTCTTATTTTACACATTTAACAAAATGTGTATGCCACTGCCATCAGTAGCTGATGCATCACACACACACATTGTATCTTCAGTATCTCATAATGGACCTAGAAATCAAGTGAGACATTAAACACTAATTATTAAAAAGCATAAACAGTCAAAATCCCATAATAGCACTAGTTGTTGATGCCATCATCTCAGAGCCATAAAAAGGAGGAACGTGCCTGGCTGGGGTGGCTCAGTGGTTGAGCATCAACCTATGAACCAGGAGGCCGTGGTTCAATACCTGGTCAGGGCACATGCCCAGGTTGCAGACTCAATCCCCAGTAGGGGGCAGGCAGGAAGCAGCCAATCAATGATTCTCTCTCATCTTTGATGTTTCCATCTCCCCCCCCCCTTCCTCTCTGAAATTGAAACAAAACAAAATATTAAACAGAGCAATGATTTCTATTCATTAAATTAGTCCTGAAATCCTAGTATTTATAAACTGAAATGCTACTATTTGGCACTCACCCATTCAACTATTCTTTCATTTATGAATTATTAATCAGTTGCACACTGCTCTAAGATAATTACTTAAAGCAGTTTGGGGGGGGGGTTGTAAAACTGAAAGAATGCAGGAATATACACTATCTCTATATATAAAAGGCTAATATGCTAAGTGTCCCTCCTACCGTCCAACCGGTCGCTATGATGCACACTGACCACCAGGGGGCAGAAGCTCAATGCAGGAGCTGCCATGAATAATACTGCCCAGCACTACAGACCTGACATTGACAAACAAACACTCGACTTCTCCCAAGTGGGACACAGGCCCTGCCACCACCCCAGAGCAACACAACACCAAATCACAGCCAATGCTGCCAAGACCCCATGGTGCCAAATGCAGCACACAGCCCAGCCCAGCCCAGAAACAGCCATATAACAACACCCAGCTTCCTCTCCCTAGCGACTAGCCTCCTTGCAGTTTCTTCAGCCCAGGAACACAGGTGGAAACATTTTACACTTTAACCAAATGTCTGTGAAGCGTTTTCCCATGCCTCATCTCATTTAATCCTCACAGAAGTCCTGGAGTAGGTAGCGAGGAGACTTGGTGAAATCCTATTTTCTTTTCATTAACCATAAAACGGAGATTTAGAGCTTAGAAACTTGCCCCGACTGAAAAGAAGTAAGAAATGGTGGACCTTGAAAATGACTCCAGGTTTTCTCACTGCACAGAATATAGTCAAACACTGCTGCAGTTAAATATTTTACCCTTTCTTCTCCCTGTGTTATCTATAATAATAATCTGCTTCGTGTAGATATTTACTGCTGTGTTGCTAACAATTAACTGAAAGAGAAGTTGGGGTGCTTCACTGAGCTGGAAAACAGTTTAGCTACATCAGAAAGCAGGTCTAATTAAGCAAGTTTATTCTATATCTATAAAAGGCTAAGGTGACTCGTGCATGTGTGCTATATATAAAGCTCTCACTGGCGCCAATTGCATGCATGTGTTTCCTCTGTATTATTGATCATGGATTTGGTTGACACTTCTATTATAGAGAAAGTGTGAATAGTGATATTAAAATATTTCTTCTAATTAATTTCTTTTCAATGTGTAGGAATTTGCACACCGGGCCACTAATATATGTATATGTATATGTATATGTATATGTATATGTATATGTATATGTATATATGTATATATATATATTCACAAAAATGATACAAAAACAGAAATTATAAATTTGATTTCCCTTTAGACTGCACAGCAATGCCTATGTCCCTGAGGGCCATGCCACGTGTCAGGTGAAACTGACAAAGTGCTATTCAAAGGAAACAATGAACCTGTTTGGGAGCATTAAGAGAATACCACAGCTTTCCCCAAGAGCTCTCCTGCGCCACTCTGCACGAAAAACACGTGTTGGGGGTCTAACAGTCCTGACCTGGGGCTTCTCTGAACAGCACCATGCTGACCCCAGAAGCCGCCATCCAAGCCAGAGTGGAGCTTTGAGAAAAGATGCAACAAATGGGACAGGAAGGTAGGTGGGAACAGTTGTTAAAATGAAAATAATAATAATAATAATAATAATAATAATAATAATAAACATATTAAATAAATTCAAAAAATTAAATTGAGATCTACTCCCTGGTGTCCTAAAACCTAAGTTAACAGAGTTGTCTTCAAGAATTAACTTCCCTGCATAACCGGAAAATAAAAATCCCACCAGCTCAATATTTCAGGAGACAGTCTGTGGCCTTGCGTTCACAATGAAATCGAAGCGCTCCAGTCTGTAGGTGTGGTATACTTGGTATTTTTAATTTTAAAATTAAAAAAAAAAAATAAAGCTAATTCAGAAACAAAATGTGCAGTTATATTCTGTAATGTCTCTTTTTATATTTAGAATTTATTTTGTATATTTAGACTTTTAACAGCTAATAGTGGAAGGGAATTATTGGCTTTTATTTGGGAGGGAGGAAGGAAAGAAGGAAGGAAGGAAGGAAGGAAGGAAGGAAGGGAGGGAGGGAGGGAGGGAGGGAGGGAAGGAAGGAAGGAGGAAGGGAGGGAGGAAGGGAGGAGGGAAGGAAGGGAGGAAGGGAGGGAGGGAGGAAGGGAGGGAGGGAGGGAGGGAGGGAGGGAGGAAGGAAGGAAGGAAGGAAGGAAGGAAGGAAGGAAGGAAGGAAGGAAGGAAGGAAGGAAGGAAGGAAGGAAGGAGGGGAGGAAGGGAGGGAGGAATATTTATTGAACACACACTACTAAGTTATATCACATGGCAGGCAATGTGCCCTTCACAGTGCTACAAACTGACACAATGCAGATATCTCTCACTAAGACACTCCCACTTTCAATTGTGTGCTACAGGATTTGCGATCATTTTTACCCAAAAGTCATTGTCCAAATCTAAATCCTTCTATCAAATGTATTTATGCACATCAGTGAAAATGCTGAATTTCAAGTCCAACCTGGTGAGAGCAAGAGTGCACTGCAATTGCCTATGAGCTGTTTTTCTAATGACAAGCGTCTCCTGCTTGTACTTTTAAAATGCATTTTTCATTATCACTATCAATTACTTCCACCCCATAACAAAGAAACAATTTCCAGAGGATGGGGCCCAGAAATCAGGATTTTAAAAAGATTCCCAGGTGATTCTAATGTGCAGCCAAGGTTGAGAACCACTGTTTTAAGTGAGTATGTTTCCTATGGAAGTAGACATGTCTTTGAAGGAAGTCAGCAAGTCCAAAAGGTCTGGAAAATCAAACATTTTAGAAGAAAAGCTGGAGTGATGCAGTATATTGAGATAGGTGAGGGTTATAAAATGAAAATGATATGTATGTGATGCTGCTCAGTTTCTGCACAGAAAACCTTCAGCAAATACGTTCACAGTTCAGTAATGGGGCAAATGGTCTGTTAAAGTCTTTCTGCTGGACTGACTACGTGGTGGGTTCTTATCAGGGTATTTAAGGGCACTTTAGTCATACTGAGAACTCCGTTGGGTTTTAGGTTAAGATGGGAACGCATACTTATGTTTCCAGTTAAAATGCAGAGATACGGGTTCTGGCTTCCCCAGATTCACTATCGTGTAAACTTTCAGGAGAGAATCCCATTCAGCACGGGGCATGTCTACACTGCAGGCGAAGGCAGTGGGCCACCCTTCAGTTAACTCATGCCAGGACCTCACACTCTTCCAGAGCGCGCTCTCGGCTCACGTCTGTCCTAAGTATTTCGACATTCATAGCCACCTGTGCATCAAGCCATCCCATCTGCATGCATTGCTTCCCTGAACCTCAGTCCATGGCCTTATATCTCCATATTTAATTCAGTTAGCTACTCAAGCCTAGTCACATTTGATCCTTTTCTACCCATAGAGCATCTTCTCCAACCACCACCTCCTACACTCCTATTTTCTTTACATTTGTTCATCAAATCATGATTTAAAATGTGTACTTAAGAGCACTATTAGTGTTTCATTATGCTTTACAAGTATAATATTTGTTAATGTATTTGGTATGTCACAATAAAAGGATTACAAAATTATAATATTTTAGTGAGCATATATCTTTTGTCATATGTGGCAGGTAATGGAGGAAGGAGCTCTCCAGCCCTCAGACAGCCTGGGACTTCGGGAGCCTTGGTCAGGGAAGAGAGGCCTCTAGGATAGAAGCAGAGCTTTCTCTGCCAGGCCACTTGGATCACAACACCCACCAATTCCTGCTGGTTCCTTGTGCCCAGAGTCCAGATATCTGCACCCAAAGCTCTCTTTGGATAGCTATTCCTTGGCCATCAAAAGCAAAGGAAAAGGAAGGCTAATATAAATTTGCACCAAGCAGTTCGCTAGTTAATTTCTCTATATTGTTGCTTTTATTAAATATTTGCAAATCAACTGATACAATATTATCATTCTTCTAAGATAAATATGTGTGTAAATGCATGTATGACTATGTGTGTAAATGTGTGTGTGTGAGAGAGAGAGAGAGAATGAATACCAGAAAGGGTGACGTATAGCCTACTCTCTTCTCCAGTGGGTGGGTCGGTCCTATTAAGGAGAGGGCCCTCTGTGTGCTGCAGACCACCTTGACATTGTGGACGTGTGAGTGTGAGAGTAGGAGCCAGACAAAAAGGAACCATTCTGCATAACAGAGGGACTTGGATGCTCAGGGGGGTAATTATGGAGTAAGAACACTTGCCCTAGGAAAGGGAGGAAGAAAGGAGGCCCGGGTAGAAGCTCACGAATGGTGTTATCCCCTGACACCAGTGCTCACTGGTCCCCCGAACACACGTGCAGGTGCTGGAGTTTCACATTCTGACGGGCATGGAGGGAAACAGCTACAGTGCCTATGAGCACAGGCGCTGCAGGTAGAGGGACCAGAAGACCCAACATGGAAATTTTATGAAAACCTCAGGGGAGAGCTTTAGAATTTTATGGACCTTGGGACTGGAAGAACAGAACAAATTCAACTAGGTTCTCAAGAAGCAAATGGGAAACCCAGCTGCCTTACCCACGTGGGTGTTGCCCTGTCTTAAAAGCTTACACACAGCCATTTATGGCACTGAGCTGGTCTGAGCTGGATAGAGCTGGTGGCAGTTAAGTGGGGTGGGCAGCAGTAGGTGGGGAGGGTGACAGGTGGGGCAGATGGCAGGTAGGTGAGGCACATCAGGATCATCACTGTTGTCAACCCTGAGCGGTTGTGGATGTGTGGGTAACTTGGTGCAGTGCTCCGACTGTAGCTGTGCCAGGGTGTTATGGAGTCCTCTCGTACCAACTGGCCCCTGGAATCCCCAGCAGTAAAGTGCAATACTCAAGGCTCTCCAACACAGATGATGGCTACACTGACCTTCAGTTTCTGAAAAGCCCTCCTGCGATCCCACTGCATTTACTAAATGCTGGTTTTGATTGGCACCTTTCTCCTTATCATAGGCTCCCTCCTGCTGGGGGGCTATATGGGCAAAGGGGGTTCAGACCAGGCCATTCCTCCTTCCTGGTTATTGACATCCTGATGTTCCTGCACAGGATTTTACCACCTGTGCATCACCTACTTGCACCCAAAGGCTGCTGGGGTGACTCCCCGCATGGCATTCAGACTTGGGTGACCAGCACCCACCTCAGCCCTGAGGAGCAGAGTCAGATGGTTCTGAGCTCATTTTTAAGATTCTGAGCAAACTATGGCTAAGGGCTAAGGAGTTCTGCAGATGTTTAACAAAACCATGGCCAGGTTTTATGGGTCCATCCTAAAGATGTTGAGCTTGCAATTAGCTAATTAGGGCATGCTCCATTTTTCATCTCCTGGCCCTGAGAAACCTGACCAGTTTTCCACACGGACCTGTATCATGGAAGAATAGCAATGTTAATTGAGGAAGCGGGAGATTATTCTTAGTGGAGAGTGTTGCTGCCACCACCCTTTTCAGAGTTGACCATCTCTTTTAAATAGTCCTTACTGTCAGTCTGTTCCTGTGGCAAATGGAAGAATGCAGTATGTCACCTTACTAAGAATTTTATTATGAAAATACCTAAGCATTTTACCCACTATGTTCTAACGTCATGTTCTAGTGGAAGACCTTAGCAAAATCAAATATTAGCATGCATGCCTCTGTGATACTGTCTACTTGCTTTCTCAGTAAAAGCAACCAGGAATGTTTTAAACCTCAGAGCAAGTTTTCAAAACACAAACACTTTCTCTGGCCACCACTCCTTGGCCAGCTCTGATCCGGTTCACCAGTAGGTTGGGCACCATATGCATGATTTGGGTAATTCTATCCTTTATAGATTAAGATGTTCTGTGTGCCATGCCTGTAACGACTGGATTTTTTGGCTGTTTTCTAAGAAAAATGTAGATAAGTGGTTGTTTAGAGTTTGTCATTTTGCTGAAGATCACAAGATTTGGCCTGGATTGCCCAGGAGACTCGACTGCCTTATTTGAATCTGTACGCACGCATGCATGAAAGCATGCAAACACACAAAACAAAATAACTTGGGCTCAAAGAACATATAGTATCATTTCAAATTACAAATGGGGGAATTGGCAACGATGGGATTGGGATCCACAAAGGCCTGACCTCAAAGACTGATCTCTTACCACTCACAACTGTCCCCCAAACTGGCACAAATGAGACAGCAAGTCTAAGAAGACCAGCCCCCACCATCCTGCCTATCTCAAGCTTCCCAGTGGGTCACTGGGAAAAGGAGGCTGAGGGATCCCCCTCCTGGAGGAGACAATCTGTAGATCTCCCCTCTTTCTTCTCAGCGTGCTGGCCACAGGTTGGTCAGCCCAGGCAGCTTCCAATCCTAAGGCCACCGACAACTCCTCTAACAAAGAGCAAGGTCAGTTTTCCATTAGACGCTGGGGAACTCAGGTGGACAATATTTCCATTAGAAATGATTGTACTCATTTTTGCTGGAATAAATATTCACAAGGCTAAAAACAAAAACAAAATTGCTAATCAGATGGTATTCAATAAAAATTAAAGTGCATTCTTGAAATCATTGTGTGAAACACCACTTAATATGTTTGCTATTGCATCTTGGATTTATGCATAACCACCCAAATCACTACTCACAAAGGGACTAGAACTGTGGGACATATTTACTTGTAAAATCATTGTACTTCAGGTGGGAAGGATCCGGGGTAGAAGAGAGCACCTCTCAGCATTTCACAGCACACAACAGGAAATGTGTCCATTTAAGCAAGTCTGCTTTCTACAATAGCTCTATTCTTCTTAGAGACTCCCATGCTATAAGCTGTATCCATGCCATATATTTTCCCTACATTATGCCTGCTTTATAAATTACTGTGAGGGTAACAGAGGAATTGTCCCTGCTCTCACAGAATGAGACACACAAATAGATGAGTACAATGCCAACAGACTGTGAGAAGTGGTCTAAAGACGTAATATTAGTCATCATTACCATTTAATACACCCTAGGGGTCAGATACTGTGGCCACTATAAGTCTACCCTTCACAACCAGCAAGGTCTTTATCACTCATTCAACAAAAAGGAGGAAACAGAAGTTGAGTCATGTCTAATGCCCATGACTTTAATACTAAGTTACTACATATTTAAGTCAAATGATAATCATGAAGGAAAGATATTAGAGGCTATTGGTGGTACTTAGGATGCAGGTGTTTCTGCGAGAGAGTTTTAATAGGTAAGTAGGCATAGGGTCTTCTGGGGGAGGGATGAAAGTGAACAAAGCCACAAATATGAAGAGGACAGCATCAGTCCCAGGGCAGGATGAATTGATTAGGGGGACTAAGAATGGGAAGACCAGCTGGGCATCACTGACATAGTGCCAATGATAAATAAACAGAATGTGACTTAGACTAGAGGATAAATTTTGAATAAGAACGAGAGGGTGTGGTACATTTTCACTTGGGTTATTTACTAGACAACTAGTTCAAAATATCCCTCAAAATTAGTCCATATTTTCCCCCTAGAAACAGTACCTCCTTCATTCTGTCACCTAATTCAGAAAATGGCAACTCTATCCATCCGTTGCTCAAGAAAGAAGCTTGGGTGACATCCATAATCCCTTCCATTCTCTCACCTTCACCTTGCTATGATCACTATCTATCCATTTGCCTGTGAAATCTCCGTTGAGCCCATGTCCTCATTGGGCCACAATGATTTCTCGCCTACATTACAGCAACACCCTCTGAAGAAGCTTCTCTCTGTCCTGGCTCTGCATCTTTCCATCTATTATGAAATGAAGGTTACAGTACCAATGTTGTTTTGAAAAAGCAAATTTGATCACATTACTCCCTATTTTCAAACTTTTCCATGAAACCTGTTGCTCTCAGGAGAACACCTGCAAGTCCCTTGGCCCTTTGTGCTTGTCTAGCTTCACTTGACAGCCCTTAACATCACCATCTATTCTCCTCCCCAAACTGAACTGTGTTTTCTTCAGCTTCTCAACCCATGACCTTCTCTAGAAACATCACACATGTTGCCTCACCATGGCTTTCTCTCTCTTGACCTCTGCCCTTCCTCACCATTTCCAGTGAACAAACACACATCAAAAATACTTATTTCAAATAGTCTCTTCTAGGATGACTTCCCTGACTCCACTCTCTAGATGAGATGTACCCACTATATCGGTGCCCATGCCAAGTAGAGTATTTGTCATTGAAAATAATAGCACACTCAATCACAATTGGCTGCTCTCCTATCTGTTCTGTCCAGATGTAGGATTTCAATATGTTCAACATTTTCATTTTTATTTCCTCAAGCCTTGAAGAAAAGTAGCACAACAGTCAATATTTTTTTAAACAAAATGGATGAATGAGGGAAAAATTTAAAAAAGGACTTGTCATGGAAATACATTTTTTACTGTATCATTATATTTATAAATATATATTCTATAATCAAATTGAATATAATATTTTTAAAACATATGTGTTAAAACATATATTATATATATACATATATACATATAAAACTATTTAGTACAACATAAAATGTCATTTATATTCTATTAAGGAAATGTATTCTTGAAAATATAAATTCCAGGAAGAACTAAAAGAAATTACTGTAAATATTTTCATTATATCAATGGAGACAAAGTTCAGGCATGACATCAAAGGCAGAGAAGATAACAGGAAAGGTCAAATATTTGACTATATAAAAATTTAAAAGTCCTTTATCAGAAAGAAAAACAGCACCATTAACAAACCATTAAAACTACAAACAAGGGGGAAAATAACCTGTAATATATGGCCAAGAAATGCAATCCTCTAATATATAAAGAACTCTTGAAAAATAAACAAAAAAGATGAACATCCCCTCCAACGGGACTAACAATTCTTATTATAACTTTGATTAAATACTGTCATACCATTCCTCTATCTCCATTTCAGCACAATTAAGAATATCTCAAAGATTCATTTTTAATGCACAGTTGCATTAGTAGGAAAGTAAAGAAATATTTTAGACAATTTTAGAAAAGAAAAAAATGAGAACTCACAAGAATGAGCAAGCAATGAAATGGAAAGGTTTCCTGAATTCCTATGCTAATTACTGGTGGCTTAGGTTCTTTGTTTGAGTAAGCCATGCAAATAAGGGACCAAGGGGGAAGATCAAATTTAAAACTCCCTATGGGAGTTGTGGATCCCTGACACATGATAGATCATTAGGAATGCAGTTTTCAGCATTGGTTCTTGTTGAATGAATGAATGAATGAATTCAAAAGACTCTCATGATACATTTTTAAACAAAAGTTTATAGTCATATTTTGAAAACAGAATTTACACTTTTTTTTTTGCCTTCCTCCCTCAAAGAACACCCAGCTTAAAGTATAATTAAAAGTTGTTCTGGAGTATTAAGCCTCCAGTTATCTGAAAGCAGCCGATGAGAATCCTTTATGAAGAAATTTTAAATTCAGCTTCTAATAAAAAATATATATACCCTAATAAGATGAAAGGATCAAAGTCTAAAGGAATATAAACTCACAATTTAAAAAATGATTATATAAATGAAGAAATAAGCTGTCATGAGCAGTAAGTTCCATATAGCACAGATTCAAACTCCCAAGGATTTCAGATATCTGATTTATCAGATAGAGGTTATAAATCAAGCATGTTGAATATGTTTAAAGGAGTAATAGAGAAGTTGGCAATAGATTTAAGAAAAAAATAAAGACCAACAAAATTAAGCATATTTAATTTAAAAACAAACCTATAGAAATGTAAAATGTAATAGTTAAAAATTATTAGATACAGCTGAAAAGAAAACTAGTACACTAAAAAATAAATCTGAGAAAAATACGGGGAATGAAGCACTGATATATAAAGTGATGGGAAACAGGGGAGAGATGTTTTAAGAAAATGAGCATAGACTGAGAAAGTCCAACAATACAAGTGAGAAGGCAATGAAGATTTATAGACAATGCATGAGAATTGTCCAAAACTGTTGAAATATACCAATCTTCAGATCCGAAAGCCATGAATCCTACACTTACATAATTTTAGTAAAACTAAAGAACAGAAGGAAAGTTGTAAAAACAGCTATGAAGCCCTGCCCAGGCAGATCAGTTGGTTAGAGCATCATCCTGATACTCTAAGGCTGCGGATTCAACCTCCTGCCAGGGCACATACAAGAATCAACCAATGAATGCATAGTAAGTAGAACAACAAATCTCTCTCTCAAAAATCAATACATTTAAAAAAATAGCTATTGAGAAAAAAATTTAGCTTCAGTAAACAGTACATTTCTCAACGTACTGGCTTCTCCACAGCAAGCATGAAAGTCATAAGGCAATAGAACAATAGTTTTAAGATGCTGGAAGAACATAATATCAACCTGGAATTCTAGAATTCTATAGCCATTCTTTAAAGAATGAGGTCAAAAATAAAGACATTTTATTCCAACAAAAACTTAGAGATTATCCCAACCATAATGTCAAAAAATAAATTTTCACTGATAGGTTTGTAAAAACAGCAGAAGGTCATAGCTGTAAGATTTTGGTTCCTGGCTCAAGGTCACATTATGCAACACTGTGCATGTCAGTTCTCAAGATTTAAACAAGTTGGGTGGTCCTTCCAATACCTCAGCCTCCTCATTCTTTGATCTTTTCTTCTCAAATGGTTTTGTTTTGCTGCCATCCTTACCTCCTCAGGTCCATTAGTGTATCAGACATTTTTATTACCAACTGCCTCTACTCCATCCTCTTAGCTTCAAGGATTCTACTCAGACTACCAGATCCAGTGTTTCTGGACATTCCTTTTAATAACATAACTACAAAAAAATCCTCAAATACACCGATCCTGTCATCTTTTCTACTATCCTACTCAATTATCATTCTCACCTCACCCTGCTTAGAGTCTATGATACGTAATTTTAATCACTCCTTTTTGCTCACACACTAAATTCTCTTAACACTCTCTCATGACACTGTACTCACCAAGAATAAACACCAACCTCATTGAACAAAATTCACTGTATCCACCATGGCTACACGCACAGGTAATATGGCTGCATGGAAACACACCATCAGGTGGAATGGTCTTGCTTTATTACATAACTATCAGTGTCAAGTGGGTCCCCAGAACTGCTTCCAAAGATTTCCCTTTTCCATTTAAAAGCCCATTCTTCAAAATGATGATTTCACATTTTCTCCTCTTTCTTCTGAATGGCTTTGCTTCTTATTTCCCTGAGAATAAAAAGAAGCAACGCTAAGGCAACTCCCAGGAGCCCACCATGCATTTGCCCCTTGGCCAGCAGTATTATGGATAAACAATGTGAACCTATCTATGTCCAACCTTTCACCCGACCCAACCATTCCGACGGGCTTAAGATGGTTGCTTATTATTTCCCCTCTTTCACTTGCCTCGTAAAATGTCCCATCTTTGTACAAATATAGCTACCTTTCCCGGTTAGAAAAACCCTTTTTGTCTTCACTTCCTATTGTAATCACTGTATCCATTTCTCTGCTCCCCTTTAAAGAAAAGAAGAAAATAAATAAGCCCACTGCCACAAATCTGTCTCCTCTCATTTTCTCTTTATCTCACTCAAATTTCAGTTCCCCATTCCATCACTGCACTAAAACTTTTTGTCAAGATCACCAATGACCTCCCTATCCGGACTCTTTGCAATTGAATGTCAATCAGTTTCCAGTTCCCCTTTTACTTGACCTATCAGCAGAGGCTGAAACTGTGGCTCATTCTTTCTTTCTTGACTTCCTTGACCCTAGACTCCCTGTTTTTCTTTTTTACTCTGGCCACTCTCCTCATTCTCTTCTGCTGGTTCTACCCCACCTCCCCAAACTTTAATTGGTGGAGTCTGACATGGCTCAATGTTGTTCCTTATAGACACCTCCACTCTCCCCTAGCCCCACTGAACACCAGATTCATATTCCTAACTGCCTACTTGTCATTTCAACTTTGTTTTCTAACCATCACACCAAATCAACTCCTGGTACACTCCACCAACACCTAACTGAGATTCCCCCTATAGCAGAGGTTTTCAACCTTTTTCATCGCATGGCACACATAAACTAATTACCAGAAATCTGTGGCAAACCAAAAAATATATGATAATTTTTGCCAATCTGACAAAAAAATAGGTTTAATTTTGATTCATTCACACTGGATGGCTATTGTTGTGTTGGCTGTTTTCTTTTCTTTTCTTTTTTTTTTAATTGATAATCTAAGGGAAAAAAGGTCAGTGCCCTTGACTAAATAGTCAGGTATTGCATGTTTTAAAAATTCTTGTGGCACATCGTGTGCAATGGTTCACAGGTTGAAAATCGCTGCCCTAGAGTTTTCCCCGTTTCAATTAATGAAAAAGGTACTCTGCCAATTAGTCATTCAGAAGTCATCCTTGACTCCTTCCTCCACACCTCATGACTAATCCATCAACAAATCCTGTTGGTTTCACCCTCAAAATATGTCAAGAATCCAACCACTTTTCAATACCTCTGGTCTACGCTGCCATCATTTCTCACCTCAATTATAGAAAAAGCTTTCTAATCATCTCCCTGCTTCTGCCCTCACTGCTCCACAGCCAATTTTCAGCACAGCCATTAGAATAATCCCTTAAAAACTTAAATCTAATCATTTCACTCCTCAGCTAAAACCCTCTGCCTTCCTGTTTCTTGGAAAAGCCCAAGTCCTCAGTCCCTCCTCAGGCCCTGTGTGACGGGGCCCTGTCACTTCTCTGACTTCATATCCCACCATCCTCTCCTTTGCCTACTTTGCTCCCATGCACATCCAGTATGTACCCCCTTACCTTCTCCCTGGCTTTATTCATCAGCATAATGTGTACATCCTTCTAATAAAGTGTTTATTTTACTGTTACTTCATTGTTATTAGTTTCCTCCAACAAGATATACACTCCAAGAGGGCAAGTATTTGGGTCTGTTTTGATCAGTTACCTGTCCTTTACAAAATCATGCTCCCTTTAAAATACAGAGATGTTCCTAGGATGGAGGTCACCAGTACATTTCCCAATCTGTGCTGCATCCAAGTGATGTCATTTGACAACTTCTCAACAGTGAAATACCAGTGAAAGTAATGCATGTCCCTCCTGAGTCAGTGGGTTAAAGGAGGGATTACTTCTGCCCTTATCTTCCAGGAGGTGCTGGAGATGCACAAAACTTGGGGATCTCCATCAGCCTGACCTGCATCAGTTGCAGGAATCTGGCCCCTCCAACTCTCCACTCCCCAATCCAACCTTCACTCTCCTGTCATTAAGACGCATTTTATTAGGGCTTTATATGAGTGAAAACTGAAATTTTACTAAAATTTACTAAATAATGTTAATGCCTGAGTCTCCCAATTCTTGAACCACTGAAATGCTCAAGAAAAAAAGTTGTTGAATAAATGAATGAACATAGTTAATGAAGAAATGGAAGAAATGTTAACAATGTAAATAAACCAAACATTTGATGAGTTAGTGAATAAAAGAATGAATTCTGTTGAATGAATGAATTTACTGTTACTGAATTCCTTGCTATTAGTTTCCTTGTTTGATATTTTCTTATGTTGTTGCAATGCTTTCCTATAATGTAGACCCATATTTTCTTTTAGGAAACTTTTTCTTATGTTTACTTTGAATTCTTCTTTCGTAAATACTTTGCATTGCTGTTTTTCATCTTCAGCTAAATTGCGTTAAACAATGTTGTTCCATCCTGTTTATATTTTTCAAATATTTATATATCATTATCATGAGTTCCACTTACTATTGTTGAACTAAGCTACACATTATTAGTTTCTTGTTAAAGGAGCTCCCTGTCCTCTTAATCATGGTTTTCTCTTACTTTGAAATCTCTTTGTCTACACCTTCATCCTTAAAATACATCAGGAACAAATCTGAAATAGGCAGTAGCTACTGAGAACGATATGGCCAAAAATCCATATGGCTTTAGTCCTTGAGATCCCAGATGAAATCAGCAACTGTGTGACCACCTGAGGCACAGAAATGATGGCACATTCCCTCTGAATTCCCAGTAACTAGTGCAGTTTTTAGAATGTGGTGAGCTGCCAATGTATGTCTCATGCATGAACAATAAATGAAATGCTATATTATGAAATTAATCTGACCCCATGGATTATTGTTCCCTTTCTCTGAAAACTAATTCCGTTTGCAGATAGCTTAAAAAGGAGTCCTGATATTGGTGAAGTTGCTATATTTTCAGAAAAAATCAAGGGAGAGTTTTGGTGCCTCAACCATAGGCCAACAAACCCTCCATGATCATGAAGACGACACACGTTTCTATTTTGTTGCTGTAACCCTAAACCAACTGAATACTTATCATACTCAGGATTACGGTTGCCTAACTTGAACATTACTCATGAGGAGAACAATGACAGTTCTGCCTGTCATGCATTTCTAGAAAATGAGGAATTATTACCTTACAAAAAAACCTAAGTGCAATATTTGGCTCCCGGCAGTAGCCCAATATTTTACACATGCCAGTGCTCTGACCCACTTTAAGATAGATGAGGAAGAAATTTGCTAAGGGGATTTATAATGTTTTAAAGGATCATTGAATCTCCTAAGTAAAAGGAGTGCATTTTTTCCAATACAATAGTCACAGACTTAATAAGGATCATTTCCTTAAAGGCAAACTTTCATTATGCATGCCGAAGATTTTGTGAAATCCATTTGCACAATCTCCTGCAGACACTTCTTTCCCAGAAAATGACTGAGATTCAGCCATTTCTCTTTCCGCCTTACATAGACCTCTACCCTGAGACCTAGAGGAGAATGTTAAATTACTAAAGAACTATATTACCTACATGAAAATGAATCTGATTTTTAATCCTCTCTTTAATAAGTAAGCTGAGTTCAATAGCAGAACTATCTACTGGATTCAAATTTACCACATCAACCTCAGAAACAGCCCACTGCAACTATGTCTTGGTTACAAACTAATGTTTTACAATTTTAGGTTTTATTATTTCAAAAATTTCTCAGCCTATGAAAAGATGCATAATTCAAAGAAAGGCACTCTTTAATGAAATAATATGATTCAAAATAAAGTGGTATATATACAGTCATTAAGGGCAAATAATGAAACTCACAAAGGCAATGAACAAATTATATAGAAACTCAAGTGGGTGAAGTAAAGATGCAGTTGATAAATTCCCATATAACTCAGTGGATAAAGACAAATAATCTATGACAATAAAAGCATAATATGCTAATTAGACCAGATGTCCTTCCGGATGTCCTTCCTTCCAGACAAAGCTGCAGTGGGTCCCCCACAAAGCCACAGTAGGCAGGGGCCAGGGCCAAGGCCCTCTCATGAATTTCGTGCATCGGCCTGTAGTTGATATACAAGAAGCTTGACATTTGCAGACTTATAATATACTTATCATTGAATCCAAATAAGAAAGAACAAAATTAATGAAATGATAATCACAGAAATTATAGAAGAAAACTCTTCAAAGCTGAAAAATGGATTAAAAGACCTTATTCAACACTACACAGACAGGTATCATTAACCACTGAAAAAGTTGTGCTAGGTGAAATAATTCAGGTCATCTATGAAAAGCTTGCCTTCGATAACACATATATATGAGAATAATTACATTCAAAACAACTTATTGTACCTTAATGGAATAGTCACAACAGCAGCAACATTTATTAGGCATTTGTCTTGTTTCACATTCTCTGCTAAGAGTATATGTAATAACTTGTCCAGCTGGCATGACTCAGAAGTTGAGCATTGACCCATGAACCAGGAGGTCAAAGTTCGATTCCCGGTCAGGGCATATGCCTGGGTTGCAGGCTCCATCTCCAGTGTGGGGGGGTGCATGAGGCAGCTGATCAATGATTCTCTATCATCATTGATGTCTCCATCTCTCTCACACTTCCCATTCCTCTCTGAAATCAATAAAAATGCATTAAAAAAGAGTATTTGTAATAACTTATTTAATCATCCCCTTCATGAAGTGTGTGTAATAATTATCCTCACAGAAAGTACGAAGCAGAGGCAGTTTCCAAACATAGGCAATCTTCTTTTCTATGTTCTTAACTGCTCTGCTCTACTGTTATAGGTCACCCTTATACTACAACATTTAACTTAGCATATATGTTTCCTGAATAGTAATCAAGACCGTAGTGTAAAGGCTTCTGAAGAATACCAAAAACACTGCAAAATCTATGATCTTGGATTTCAAAAGATTGTAGTCATAAAACTACAGTAATCAAGATAGTGTGGCACCTTACTGGCCAGATGAGGTGGCTCAGTCGGTTGGAGTGCCATCCCACTCACCAAAATGTTGCAGGTTCGATTCCCAATCAGAGTATAAACCTATGTTGCAGGTTTAGTCCCTGTGCAGGGCATATATGGAGGCAACCGACTGATGTTTCTCTTTCACACTGATGTTTCTCTCTCTCCTTCCTTGCTCTTTCTAAAAGTCAATTTTAAGCCCTGGCCAGTTTGGCTCAGTGGATAGAGCGTCACCCTGCGGACTGAGGGGTCCCAGGTTCGATTCCAGTCAAGGGCATGTACCTTGGTTGCGGGAACATCCCCAGTGGGGGGTGTGCAGGAGGCAGCTGACGGATGTTTCTCTCTCATCGATGTTTCTAACTCTCTATCCCTCTCTCTTCCTCTCTGTAAAAATCAATAAAATAATATATTAAAATAAATAAATAAATAAATAAAATCAATGTTAAGAAAAGATGGTGTTGCATTGATGAAAGCATAGAAAACTAGATCAGTGAGCAAAACAGAGAGTCCAGAAATAGACCCATATAAATGTAGTCAACTGACCTATGACAGAGGAGCACAGACAGCAAAGTGGAGAATATAAATGGTGCTGAAACACCTGGACATCCACATGCAAAAAATGAAAAACATGAATTTAGATACATACCATATACCCTTCACAAAACTTAATTCAAACTGGATCACAGACCTCAATGTCTCTACCACTGATGTCTGTGATCCAGTTTGAATTAATAAAAGCCTAAGCGACCATTATGACGAAATGACCAGAAAACTGGAGGACCGGTGGGTAGCTATGACATGCACTGACCACCAAGGGGCAAACGCTCAATGCAGGAGCTGCCCCCTGGTGGTCAGTGCGCTTCCACAGCCAAACTCCCGCAGCTGGCCAACCTCCCGCAGTCCCTCCCCCTGGCTGGCAGGCCCTGATTGCTGGCTAGACCACTCCAATCGTCAGCCAGGCTGAGTGGCCCCACCTGTGCATGATTTCATGATTTCATGCACGGAGCCTCTAGTATGAGACAACATAAGAGAAAATATAAATGACCGTAGGTCTGACAATGGCATCCTGGTTGGACACCAAAGGCCTGATTCATGAAAGAAATAACTGATAAGCTGGACTTCATTAAAATAAAAAAGTCCTTTCTGTGAAAGACACTTTCAAAAGAATGAAGACAGGCCACAGGCTGGGAGGAAATAAATGCACAAGAAATATCCGTTAAAGAATTGTTATCCAAAATATACAAAGAAATCTTAAAACTCAACAAGAAGAAAACAAAACCCCCATTTTTTGAAATGCCAAACACCTTAACAGTCACCTCCCCAACAAAGACACACAAATGGCAGATAAATATCTGGAAAAATGCTACACATCACACGTCATCAGGAAAGTGCAAATTAAAACAGCAATGAGATGTGACACCCACATAAAAATGGCCAAAATCTGACCATGACCAACAGCAAACACTAGTGAGGATGTGGAGCCACAGAAACTCTCATTCATTGCTGGTATGGTTGCAAGATATTTTGGCATTTTTTAACAAAATTAAACACACTCTTAGCATATTATCCAGCAATAGCAATAGTCTGATATTTACTTAAAGGAGTTGAAAACTTATGTCTACCCAAAAACCTGCATACAGATGTTTACAGTAGTCTTATAAGAGCCAAAACTTGGAAGCAACCAAGATGTCCTTTAATAGGTGAATGGACACATAAACAGTGGTACATTCAGACAATAGAATTGATTCAGTGCTAAAAAGAAATGTGCTTCCAGATCTTAGCTGTTGTAAATTGTGCTGCTATGAACATAGGGGTGCATACATTCTTTCTGGTGTTCCAGGATTCTTAAGATAGATTCCTGGAAGTGGGATCACTGGGTCAAATGGCAGTTCCATATTCAAATTTTTGAAGAAACTCTGTTTTCCATAATAGCTGCACCAGTCTGCACTCCCACCAGCATTGTACTAGGGTTCCCTTTTCTCCACATCTTTGCCAGCACTTGTTGCTTGTTGAGTTGTTGATAGTAGCCATTATGGAAACAGCCCAAGTGCCCATCAGTAGATGAGTAGATAAAAAAGCTGTGGCACTGCCCAGCAGGCATGGTTCAGTGATTGAGCATCGACCTATGAACCAGGAGGTCATGGTGTGATTGTGATCAGGACACATACCTGGGCTACGAGCTTGATCCCCGGTGGGGAGTGTGAAGGAGGCAGCCTATCAATGTTTCTCTCTCATCATTGATGTTTCTCTCTCTCTCTCTCTCTCTCTCTCTCTCTCTCTCTCTCTCTCTCCCTTCTTCTTCTTCTCTCTCTCTCCCTCCCCCCTCCCTTCTTCTCTGAAATCTATAAAAATATATTTTAAAAAATAAATAAATAAGCTGTGGTACATTTACACCATGGAATACTATGCAGCAGTAAAAAGGAAGGATCTCTTACTCTTTGAGACAGCATGGAGGGACCTGGAGAGTGTTATGCTAAGTAAAATAAGCCCATTGGAGAAAGACAAGTATCACATGATCTCACTCATATGTGGAATCTAATGAACAAAATAAACCAATTAACAATATAGAACCAAAGACATAGAAGCATGGAATACACTGTGGAATATCAGAGAGAAGGCAGAGATGGGTGTGTAGGTGGGAAGAGATCAACCAAAGAACTTGTATGCATTTATGCATAACCCATGGACACAGACAATAGTATGTTGAAGGCCTGTGGTGAGGAATGGGATGGGCTAAAAGGGATCAATGGGGAAAAAGGGGGACATATGTAATACTTTCAACAATATATATTTTTAAAAGAGAAATGGGCTATCAAGCCATGGAACGATATGGAGGGAAGTTAAATTTATATTACTACATGGAAGAAGCCAGTCTGGAAAGACTGCTTACTGTATGATTCCAATTAAACAACATTCCGGAAAATGCAAAACTATGGAGGCCATAAAATAATCAGTCATTGCCAGGGTCTTGGGGAGGAATAAGTAGGCAAAGAAGTGAAGATGTTTAGGACAGTGAAACTACTCTGTATGATGCTATAATGGTGAATACATGCCATTATACATTTGTCCAAACCCATAGAATGTACAACACCAAGAGTGAACCCTAATGGCAACTATGAACTTTGATTGATAATAATATGTCAAAGCAGGTTCATCAACTGCAACAGTGTACCAATCTGGCGGGGGGTGTTGACAATGAGGGAGGCTATGCATGTGTAGGGATGGAGATATATGGGATATCTCTGTATCTCACTCTCATTCTTTCTGTGAAAAAACACACAAAGTTATTTTAAAAAATAGAGAGATTCTAATCTATTAAGGGTGAATAGATGTATACATACCTACTTTCTAAGTGCAGTTCAGAGCCAGATCTAAGGACCAATAAAGGCAGGAAGTTTGGGTTGAGTTGTGGAGAGTCTGAAGCATTTTATGGAGTGATAACAAAGTTTTTAAAATATAGGTTAAGGGCTCCAAAGAAGGAAAAGAATTCTGAGAAGAAATTTAAAAAGGATTCCAGGTGGGTATCGAAGTATAAATATTATGGAAACAGGAAGAGGTTGGTAAAAGAGAACTAACTTTCAGTTAGAATAGGAGACAGTTGGATAATCTAATTTATACACTGCAGAGATGAAATTTGCTATGAGAGGAGAACTAAAATGCTCTCACCAAATAGGAAAAAGAAATGTAAACTTGAGGTGATAGGTATGTTCATTAACTAGATGAGAGAAATGCATTCACAATGTATACTTATATCAAATCATCACATTTAAATATCTTACAATTTTATCTGTCAATTGCATGTCAGTAAAGATGAAAAAAAGTATAAATACTGGTGTAAAGTGGCAAAGAACCTATTAATGGAAGGACAAGGAGCCCAACCTGTGGGGAGAATGTTTGTGGCAGGTTACAGTGCAGATCAGCAGGGAAGGGTGGGCATCACCTTGGTCTGGTAAAGAAGTTGACCTCACTTTAACCTTCATTCCCAAGTAGGGGAACCTCAGACAGTTGGGTAAACATATTTATGTAACTGTGGAGAAGATCATTTAGACTTAATAATGATGACACTTTATTAGAAATAAGCAGAAAGAAAACCAAACAGATCAGTTGATACAAACACTATTTTTATAGTTACTTCAAAATTGGTTTGCTCATTTTTTTTCATTCTTCATGCAAAACATAATTAAAAGGTACTTTGTCAATTTGTGGTGAAAAACATCCTTTGTAAAGAAAATATTGAGTCCACGTTTACTAACATTAAGTTAGAAATAATACCCCTGATCTGAAAAGTGTCACTAGCCAGTTCTGAGACTCCAGAGTGAGCACCCTCGGTGATGCTGGGCCGGTGCTGGGCGCTTTGGGATATCTGAGGGTCAGGTAGGAGCACTAATGCATGTGGAGTGCCAGTCTCCTAGAACTGGAGATTATTGGTACATGAGGGTGACGGAAAACTTGGTCATTTTAAAGTGAAAGTCCATGGGGACCCCAAGCCAGCGACCCAGGGGATTTGCCTCAAGCAATGTAGTGGTGGACTCAGAGCTAGTCCTCAGACTCCCCGGGTCCCGTCCCACTGCTCTTTTCTCCACTCTAATTGAATAATGCCTTTTCTGATTGAGTGACCTCTTAAAATTTAATATCCTTTTATGTGTAGCTTCTGAAATAGAAAGCTAAAAATCAATTACTATCTATAGTTTTCTGGTAGTACAACTTGTATCTGCATTAAAATAGCTAAGGATGAATGGCAATAGATAAATATCAATCTGAAGAATTCTGGATATATGGCTTCATCCACTTTACTTCTACTAAATGCCCCCAAAAGTGACCACAGCCTACCATCGCCCCACTGTTTCTATAAAACCACAGAAGAAAAATATAAATTTCCTCCAAAGTTTAAGAACCATGTTTGGTATTTGACAGAGCAGGATGGAGACAGCGGGTAGGCAGGCGATGACCAGGACAAAAAGGCACGGGTGGAAGGAGGGCAAGCAGAGTCAGAGTGACAGGAAGAAGGGCATCAACAGTCAGAGAGGAATGAGGAGGGAGGGAGGAGAGGCGGCAATGAGAGATGATCAGTCTTGGTGTTTAAAATGATAGCTAGTTGGCAGACTGCGACAGTCACCAAGAGCAAGTAGGAAGCTCTACACACACTCCCAACACCCTGCACCCTGCAGGCCAACAGCACCAGTCTCATCATACTTAGCTAGAAAGAGCAAAGGGAAGGCCACACATTATAAGCATGGTCATCTGGGCAGCTTCACCAGGAAGCTGCAACTTCATACTCCCCTGGGAACCACTGGTTCATTCCCTGAAGATCACTGCAGGGAGGATTCCAACAAGGGGAAGATGGGCACATGTGCTGTGAAGTCAGGGTGACAGAGGAAAGGCACTTACCTGCCAGCCTAACCTGGGGAAAATATAATTGGCTGGGAGTGGAGCAACACAAGCATGTGAGGTCTTGGAAGATTAAAATCCCAGACAAAAAATTCTCTCTCTCTCTTTCTCTCTCTCTCCCTCCCTCCCTCCCTCCCTCCCTCCCTCCATCTTGCTCTTGCTCTCCTGTTTCTCATTTGGTCTGTGACCTGCACTCGTCCAAGCTCTAGCCTGCCGTGTAGCCTTAGCAGCTGTGTGGTCCATGGCCATGGGGACCCCACACCCAATGGACAGCAGCTGTGAGCACAGCTAAGCTGGCCAGATGCTGGACCGCACTGGGCTTTATTATGGAGAGGAGACTCTGGGCAGTGGCTTTGGCCTGAGCCCTGCTGAAGACAAAGCTGACGTTTTCCATGGTGAGATGGAGGGAGATGGGACCTTGGAGGGGAACTCCCTTAATCTTACATCATCAATAAAGCTTCCCATGATACCTCCTCCTCCCATGGGGGCCTCAGGAAATTATTTTCCCCACGGCACCCCAAGAGCTCCACTTCCAACGGTAACAGGTAGGGACACAAAGGGCACCCCACCAATGAAAGTACCAATGAGAAGCTTAACAACCAGCCAGCCAGCCAGCCAGCCAGCCAGCCAGCAATATTTGTTGAGAATATACTTTGTGTTGCTGTTTATAATAAAATGATTAACAGGGTAACTTCAGAGAGCAGTATATGAATAACATTTGAAGTGCAGGATGAGATTGTGATGCTGAGTGAATATGGAAAGCCTCTCTCAGGTGGCAATATTGTGTCTATGAACAGGTGCGAATGTTCTAGAGCCTGAACTTCGAGTGCAGCGAGGGCAGTGTTCTCCCTAGGACGCGGCTCTGGTGGCCATCCTGGCGTATCTGCTCAGAGCCGAGTTCCTGAGAAAACAACTGGAGAGAAACACTGTATGCTGCTGATGAGCATGCGGGATGGAGAGATCATAGAAAAATAAGAAAATATTCCATTCTACAAGATATCATTTCTGCAAATAGAGCAATACGGGTGCGGTAGGGGGGAAGCACAGATTCCTAGGGTGATGGTTATTGAAATGTTAATTTTATGAATTTTATGAAATCAGAATATCAGGTAGCCAGATGGTCAAAGGAGGAAACTTTGTCTGAAACCAGCAGGGTCACACTAGATAAATGTCATCTTGGTGCTTTGAACGGGTCTGTGGGCTAATTAGATCTATCTACTACTCAGCTACTGCTCTGAGATGGAAATGAAACCAGCATCCAAACGGATGCAGAGAGGGGTCATGGACTCTCCACAGACCCTAGATCTTGGGAAACACATGGCCTGGAATTGGGCTTTTCTCACTGCGACTGGAATACTCATAAAATCTCCCATAAAATCTAGTAACTCGGGGAAAAGAGGAAAAGAAGAAACAGTATAAAGGCTCTGTGGAATAGTGGAGTTGGGAAATAATTTTCAATAGTGACTAAAAGGAAATTTTGGGAAGCTTTTTGGCAGCCCCCTTGTCATAAAAAATGGATGCAATAAGGAGCTATTTGAGAAAACTATAATGGCAACTGCAGAAAAAAAATGAGACTCATTGGAAAAATTAAGCAACAGAAATTATCTAGTACAAAATCTAACTGATGTGGAGAACACACTCGAGCCATCAAAAAAAGCATAGAATGAAAATAATAAAGGTTCCTCTATGATTGGTGTTGAAGGCAGATAACAGAAATCAAAACCTAAGGATTATAGACTTTGCTAAGGAATAAAGCAGAAATCTTCTAACAGCGGCAGTAATCACAGCCTTACTTGAAGAAGCACACTAACCTGGGAAAAGACCCAAGCAGATCACGGACAGCAGTTCCTACACTGTGGGCAAAATCAATGAAAACACAAGTTCGTACCCTAATTTTTAATTTATAATTACATTTCAAATCTTAGACAGTCAAAATATCAAAGTAAAACAGAACAACTACCTGAAAATGCCCCAGCTATGCTCTATTTCATGTGTGAAGGTTATAGGATATTCTTAAATGCACACAAATTATACAAAGATACACTCTACCCAAAGGGAAAATTAATTAAAAGTAAGGATTTAAGGAATGAGTTAATGTGATTAAAAGAATTCTATATTTTACTCTGAGAGCCTAGAATAGTTTTAAACACAGAAAATATTTATCACTAATAAGGACCTTATGAAATGATAAAACCACAGGAATAGAGAAAAAGAGACAACTTAAGTAGCTTTTAATTTTTTTTTCTTAAATTTATTTTTCTGAACTGAGTAATATTTGATTGAGGCAAGGGAGAAGACACACTTAAAAATAAATAAACTACCCTCTCAGAAATTTGAGCTTGTTTGTTTTACTTGTGTTCTTCTCCCTGAGGTATTATCAATACAATGTGGATATTTAGAGAAGAGGTATCACACAACACCTGAATTAAGCACTAAAAGAGTCATTAACATTTTCTGGCAAGCCACTGTCCTCACTTAAAGTTCATAATTCTGGGTTTGACAAGCTCAAAGTCCTAATGTTGTTTTAATGACATCATTTATTTCCCAAGGACCAATGACGGTGCCACAGATTCTCATACATTTTAAGTGAGAAAGCAGGAAACTTCCACATATCTAACCATCACTGTAGCCGAAGTCAAATAATACTAGAATTTCAGGTCCTTTTAGGAAAAAAAAAAAATCTCTAAAAATATTTTTTTTACAAACATTACTATTATGTATCAGTTTGCATTCAACTATCTAATAGTTATTCAAAATTATTTCAGTCCTTAATTTTATTCAAGATATTTTGACCTAACATTCACTTTCTCTTGATATTAAAAACAAATAAAAACTTAATGACAAAAATATCACAAGAAATGTCCAGCACATAAAGCTCCAATGGCCTAATAAAATAGCTGTTGAAAAATTGTGGACATTTGTATTAGAAAATAGAAGGTTAAATCTCCCACACATTACTGATGCTAATGAATTCCAACCACAATGGACTTTCCTGTGAGGAAAGCTCAAGCTTCCATTGATCATTGGAAATGTAGCCTTTGTTTATAAGTGCACACACTCTGTCTCCCACATAAGTCCATTAAATGTAAGAGTTAGAGTAGTAAACAGTGGGGAAAATACCAGATGATGAACACCAAAGTATTTGCAATTTGTTTTTACAGTTCAGATGAGAAATTGATCAGCATCCCTGAATACAACATTTAAAATATTTAATTTTCTCAAGACGTTTTAGACATTTTTCATTTAATCCTCTGACCTCTGAAACTATAGTTGAAAATCTAGTTTCTGCAAGAATATTTGTGAAGATTAAAGCTAGAAAAACTAAAACTACTTCCCAAGCCTACTTTAAGAGCCACCAGTGGAAAAGAACGCAAGAGCAACAAATACCACATCCAAGTTTAAATGTTCAATAAAGTAAACATACTTGGATTTTTAAAAAAGTATCTATTTCTAATTTTATCGTATTCAAAATTAGCATATTTCCCCAAATTATCTTTGCGTTTATGTCAGTTGGGCAAAAATCTTTCTGAAATCCTACCTTCCACTTGTGCCTGGTAGACCACATTAACACAGAATCTCCAAGTAAACTCCCCCTGGGCTCAAAGTACATGGGTTCAAGGCCCGGTTGTGATACTGTGTGGTTTGATCAAGTCAATTCGCTCCTCTACACCTCAGTTCTTTTAACTGTAAAATAAAAAGATTGGACTCACTACCCTCCAACTTTCAACGTTGGGAAGATCACTATGTTATCTAATGAAATGCCTGCATCTGAATCTGGCAGAAGCCAGTCATTCCGTTACATGGAAAAACACAACAAGACCAACACACCCAGACTTTGTCATATGCTCAGCTGTCATCCAAGGGCCACTTTGAGACGTATCAGCTACCCACAGATATTTTCAGGAATGTTGTTCCCCACCAAAGCCAAAATAACCTCTGCTCACGAAGGAAAGAATGTGTTTTGGGGAAACCTACAAAGGAGAGAAAGCATTCACTCTTCCTTACAAATAGTTCCCAGAAGAGGCTTTAACCAGTGTGCACACCATTATGTTCGGAGCTAGATCCAGGGAAATGAGGCCGATTGACAGGTAAAGCTGAGAGAAAGGCATTGGCATTGGAAGAAAGTATAACACTGGCCCTTTGCCCCTGGGAGAAAGCGTGCCCACCCTGCACTTCAGCACACAGTGCCTATAAAAGGGTGAAGTTAGTGAGGTTTACACAGATCTTTAAGGAAGCCCTGGGAACCCACACTGCCCAGTTTCCTGCTTGGGAGAAGGAATTCCCAGGGACCAATAAGCCACAGTGACGTCTTACAATAAAGGAAACAAGGGGAACTCAATTTCTTAAAACATCAAGGGCCTGTGGAATGGGGACCTTTGTAAGGAATCTGGCAGAAGCATCTTCTAACTAAGCGGCAGAGAGATGGGTCACTCACAGCCCACTTTGGCAAGTCAGCTGCAGTCGTGGCAAAGTCATGTGGCCATTGTTCCCTCCTAATGTCAGCCGACAGGCCATGTTTCCCCTCTTAGCTCTGGGCTTTTTACCTGTTGACTGTGAATGATGCACCGTAACACTGAGTTTTCAAGCACATTTGTACATTATTGGGCATGTCTGAAGGCCATGCTTCCCTAATTTTCCACTGGAATGGCTTATAGAAGAACAGTCGATATGCATGAGCCTCGGCTTTTATCCAAATATATCTAAAAATGCTGAGATCTGATGGGGTAAGGAGAGAAATGTGGCATTTTCTCTTTCTGACCACAGTGTTAATGTAGTGAGCAGTGTGTGGACTGGGGAGTCAGGCAGGCCTGGGTGGAGTGCCCAGCTGACGCTCCTGGGGTGCGGCAGCAGGGAAATGATTTCAGCGCCCCACGTGCCTCTGCTGGGTTTTCTCTCTGGTCCTTCAGAGAGGCTGCCACTGCACTTCTTATCCACTCAGCTCTGCTCTTAAAGTGGCTGTCCTAAAGAATGCATGTGCTGACACAGTTTGCCAACCAGGTTGAAGATACACATAGAAGTAGAGATTTTTCAATTAGGCAGAACTAAGTCCCCACAGATGAGGAGGAAAAAATCATGAAAGATTTTATATCTATCTATGTATGCATGTGTGTGTGTGTCTATGTACCTGTGTACGTAGGCATACTGCATCAGCATGTATGTTTGTGTGCGTGCATGTTTATGTGTGTATCCATGTTCATGTATGTACATGTGGTATGTGTGCATATTATTTATGTACACAGATGCATCCATGTGTGTTTATATGTGAAAATACTGAAAGTTCCTATGTTAGATTTGAACTCTTGTAAGATGGCAGGGAGACTTCATTATGCACATGGAAAACATGACTTTTCAAGTTTAAAGTCATTCAAAATGTGTTCAAAGACATTGAAGTAAGAGGTATTTATGGCAGAGTAACATTTTCACCTAAAACCTTATCAGATTTTACGTCCATAGTGGGATAATGTAAAGGACAAATGTTTGAGGAGAGACCGAGGTGTGAGTCCTGCTGTTTACCCTGACTGCCTTGCACACCGCAGTATTTCATCTCCGGGGACCTAATCAGTACTTAGTAAGCACCAACTTCCAAACATTGTGTCTGAGTTACTTGACACAAGTGGTGGCATGCGTAGCTACTCAGGGGACATTTGCTTCCCATTTCCCTAAACAGGGATGGGGAGCATTGGGAAGATTTGACAGGCAAGCTGGAGGGTGAGGTCAGAGGAGAAACTTTCAGGAGAGAAGATGGGGGAACTCAGAGGGGAGCCTTGAAAGGATCAACTCGGTGGTTTCCAAGCTTCCTAACTTCACTCCTAGTGTCAAAAACACCTCCCTCCATAAATTAAGACTATGCTGTGGCAAGGATTCCTGCATCGGTCTCAAGGCAGCTAATGAAAATCTTGGAAAGACCAGTGAGGCTAAATAGAAATTCAGGATGGGCTCACTGTCCTGCTAAACCTGGGTCCTCGAGAGAATAAGAGGAAGGATCATGCCTCAGAAATTAATGACTTCATCCTGCTCGCCACCCGGCTAACTGGCTATTGAAATTATGAAAAGCCACATTTCCCCAGAGCAAGAGTGGTACCCCAGGCCCATCTCCATAATATTTAATCCTCTCCGCAATTACGACTTGTAAATTCCACCCACAATTATCAAGCTCCCATTTGACAAGTGAATAGTCCCTGATACTGAAATCAAATTTCATGGCTAATAGCTCTCTGATTACTAGGAATTATTGGTATCTAATTTTAAAAAATGTTGCTTAGCCAAGACAGTCATTATTTTCTGATGGGAGTTGGATCATTTCACAACACCCTTTCCTGCTACTGCTGGGCGCTGGCAGGGCTAATCCGCATTCACAAATGGGCTGCCGTGCACTGGAATTCGATTGTTCAATACAAGTAACGATAACTTCTCCAAGAGTCCCACGCTGCAGAACACATTATCCTCTTTATATAATACATCCTGTATGTCTTTGGGGATTAGGGAACTTGGGAGCCTTAGAAAATATCATCAGAGTTTTGTTTTTATAAACATAGACAACTGCGCAACGTTTTCACAGATTTGCTCAGCATGCTCCTCTGAGCTCAGCGGGGTTTGAGTGCTTCATGAAACAACCTGACAACAGAGTCTGTGGTCTCTGTCTTCCTCACTCAGCCAGGCCAGTGCTGGCCAAGGAGGAGGAGCAGGCTGCTCAGGGAGTGAAAACATGCAGAAGAGGGTGACAGAACCAGACTGGCCAGCTGAGAGGCAGGACAGGGATGCATGTCCAGTGTCAAGGTGAAAGGAAGCAAGAAAGACCACAGAAAGCTCAGGTGGTGGTCACGGGTGCAAGTGGATGAAGTTCAGGAGGATGGCTCATTGTGCTTCGCTAACACCAAGCGCCTGGCCAAGGCTTTGTTTCATGTGGTGCATGGGCAGAAAGCAGGCCCAATTCACTCCATAAAACCCCCATTGAGGTGTGGCAAATGGAATCTTGCATGGCCACTTAAACAAAAACTAAACAAAAATCACGAGTCGGGCTCCAGTGATCTGAAATTGAGGCCCCACTCTGTTGTATGAGGACTGTCATTTTTGTTGAGTTGCATAACTTATCTAGAAACTGATGTAAAGATAATGCCTACCACCAGAGGGCGGCAATGAGGATTAATGAGACAACATGACCAAGGGTTAGCATTTTGCCTTGTACTTGGCATGGGCTCAGAAAATATTAATTACACGCCCTACTGTTATGTGAACTTACTCATGGACACCTTAAGAATATGACAGGAAAAGGTAAAATTATGAAATAAACTTGAACTACGTTTTTCAAAAGGAAGTTTACAAGGTAAGTAATTGAACCTATAGGACTTTGCATATTGGATATGCTTTCAGTTTATCAAAATTTTTAAAACAATTAATGAAGAGGTAAATCCCTTGGCCATTCCTTAATGAGTAAAATGAATACTTTAAGATGTCACTAGGTGTTGAATTGTTAATTTCAAAAGGGCTTTTGAGATTTTTGTTTGTTTCGGTTTGTCTCCACGCGCTCCCTCTCCCTCTCCCTCCCCCTCTCCCTCCCCCTCCCCCTCCACCTCCCCCTCTCCCTCTCCCTCTCCCGCTCCACTAACATTGCTCTCCATAATTCCCAAGGCATTGTGAGCACCTTCCATGTGCCATAAAGACCCAACCCTCACTGAGCTGGTCCCTCCAGGTGTGCAGACAACACAGTACATGTGCCTCACGTTTACAGTTTGCCAAATCCCCGTGCATTCACTTTCCCCCTTAATTCTCACAACAACCCTGTGAAGTGTGGGTGAGGCCGAGGCCATTACTATTCCAATGAAAAGAAGCAGAAACTGAGGTTTGCCGAGTTTCAGTGTGCTGTGGAAGTGTGAACAGAGAACTGCTACTTGCTGTCCCCCAGCCCTGCGTGTGTTCATAAAGACACGCTGTAGCTATGAGGCTGGTTTGACTCATGTGCTTATTAGAAAAAGCCCTATCGTGCCCCTGAGAGAACTGTTCAACGATGTAAGCAGGAAGAGGGGAAGGAGCAACTGTGTTTCCTGCCTTGGGTCCGTGCCAGGATGAGCTTCGCGACAGGATTGGTTTGGTGGAAGGTGTCATGTGCATACATCCAAGACAATGCCGGTGCCAGGGGATCGCTGTACTCACCTGCGGTCCTGGTGCCATGGAGACCAGGCTGCAATCTGCCCAGCTCCCTGTCCGCCCTGATGGAGCTGGGAGCGGTGCCCAGTGAAAGCACAGAGGGAATCCTGTGCTCTGGCTCCCTGGCCGGCCCCCGTGCCAGGGGACTGTCTGGCATGCGGGACCCTGATTGCTCCCTGGAGTGGAGCCAGGCCTGACGGGCAGTCTGCCTGTCCAGAGGCTTTCCTTTCAGATGGAGAGCTCTGCCTGTGATCTGCCAGAGGGGCTTCCCAAGGAAGTGCGACTAAGAACACAGCCTGTGTGACGGAGGCCACTGCCAACGGGGAACGCAAAGTGAAGAGTCTGGAGCCTCAATGAGACAGGGACCGGGCGAGGGTTATAATTCACCGTCTAATCCACATCTCACAATCAGTAAAAGGGAGCTTGTCAACAGTCTAACCTTTACAGTGCATCTGGCTACTGATAAGGTACTAGTTACTAGTTACTACTCTATAGCTGGTCATGGGTCGCAGGATGACAGAGTCCTAGAGATCTGCTGGACAACACAGTGCTGGTATTTAACAAGACCACTGTACCCTTAACAATTTCCTAAGAGGGCAGATCATGTGCCATGTGTTACACAGCACAATGAGGAACATGGTGGATGTTCTTCTACAGGAGAGAAAGGCATGCCTTGATTTTAGCATCATTCATAATAACCCACGGGCTTTGAGTCAGAGAGGCTCAGCTTGGACTAATGTTTCACTAGCGCAGCCCCCTTGCAACTAGGAAGTTAATTTCCCAGAACCTGGTTTCTCAGTCCGTGAAGAGGGGATAACATCTTGTGCTTTTCAGGGCTGTTTGAAGGATTAAATGAGAGAGCAATTATGAAAGCAAATGGTCTAATGCTTGGTCCAGAACAGGCATCCTTCAAATTTAATGGTCTCCCCTTTATCACTTCAGCTTCTTTTTGGTGCTAGCATGTTTATCTAACTTAAAGTGAGGAATGGCTCTAATCTAGGACCCATAGTGTATGTCAACCTCTTAGGTGTAAATGCAGTTCTTGCCAGAAATTCCCATTGCTTCATACCCATCTTGGTGGTAACCTCCTTTTGTCTCTTCAAAACCCTTGAGAATGCACCCAGCACCTTCCCAGTCCCGTTCCTGTCCATGATTCTACTGCCGAGAATCAAAATGACAGACAAACAGCAAGCAACAGCCCCCGACTCCACTGCAGAAACAGCGGCTGCATGTGGTTGTTCGTCATACATGTGCCACTGCATGAGCAGCCTCGAGATGCAGGTCACTGCCTCCACGCAGAAAATCCAGGCCACTCAATCAAAGTGTCCGGGAGTCTTCTAACCATGTGCCGACTAAAAGGACAAGTGCTGATCACTTTCTTCAGCGCAGTTAGTTTTGCACAGTGCAAGGTTCCCCCAAAGACACACGGTTTATTCTTAAGCATAGTCTGAAAGAAACAGTCGCCCTTCCACCCACCCACAAAGGGAATCCAAGGGAACTTGACAGGTTTTGCCCCCCATCTCTATGTGCCTATTTTTGACTTACTTCTTAAGCATATTTGAAATATCTTTCCAACAACTGATAGGAAATATTTAAATATACTTACCTATGGCGACATTTTCAAAAAGAATAGTAATGCCACAGTATTAGAGAGAATGAAAATTCAAATCCTGAATTGATTTTAATAAGATGCCTGGACTACAGTTTAGCATAGCAACAGTGCTAAAAATCAGCAATGAGTATACAATTTTTCTACTTTCATTAGAGATAAAAACAACAACAATGCTGATCCAAAGGTGCTCAGAAGGAATGAAAACACGGTGAAGAGGAACATAAGAGCAAAGAAACCACAGGGTATCAATTCTGTGTATCTGCCTTCCAGCTTCTGAACACAGGGAGTTAAAAGAAATCCATGTTTTAATATGCTGTCTTGAGTACCACAGGCATTGACACACATCTGCTCCTTCCTCTGGCATCAGTGTAGTGATGGAGCACGCTGATGCATTTGACCCGAGGTCAATCCTCACTCCCCAGGACCCAGGGCCATGGTGAGCTGGGAAAGCAGGCGAGTGAGTCTGGCTGGAAAGCATAAATGCAAGCTGCTCAAACTGCAGGCCAGCATGATAAGGAAAAGGAAACCCGCTGCGTAGAATACAAACTCTGTTCAGGACCACGGACAGCGCCTGGTAAACTAAATTCCTTCTCAGTCTATGCTTTAGAGACACTCTGGCTTTTAGGGAACGCAGGTAAAGATGAGGTGACTTCTGTGAGGAAAGTGGCTCCTGTGCTGAATTTTTGTGCCCTGGGCTGGGGCAGGATGCCAGACCCACATGAGACGCTCAGGCAGCTCTCAACACAATAGGTCAGGGCCTCTGCCAACAGTCCAGTTGGAAAGATAAGAAAATCTACCAACAAGGTCGGAAGGAGTGGGCTTTAGCTAAATTGTGAAGAATTTAAAGAGGGTAGTGACCAAAGAGGAGGTGATGTAAAAAGTAAGAAATGGGGAGGAGCAAATGCAGATGAGGGCAGGATGTGCCCCAGGGCTGGGGAGGAGCAAATGCAGATGAGGGCAGGATGTGCCCCAGGGCTGGGGAGGAGCAAATGCAGATGAGGGCAGGATGTGCCCCAGGGCAGGGCAGGGCCAGGCAGGGCAGGGGACTAGCATTTGCACAGCTGCTTGGATAAGTCAGCTGCATCCAGGACTCCCTGTCTTCGCCCAAGCCCTGTGCAACCAGGGGCATTTTTCTCACTTTAGATAGAAGGGGCATAAGCCTGAAAGCCATTAGGTAGCTTGCTGCAGGCCATGCAAGTAGAAGCTGACAGAGCTCTTAGTCTCTCTGATTCCAAAGCCCAAGCACCCGCTCTGCTCCTTCGCAGGAAGCACCTTGGGTTTGCCAGGACACCTACTGATCTGAACACACGTGTGCAGACACATGTTCAAACAGGAATCCTCTGAAGCAGGGATTCTGGAGAACCACTACTTTGAGTGCATATCTCAGATGGAGGGACCAGGCAGGTAAAGATGGGGTGACTTCTGTGAGGAAAGTGGCATTCAGTGCTCAGTTAATTCTAAGACTGTACTAATAGGTCATAGATCCAGCTATTAAAGGACTGACTCCTCTCATGCATACAAAATTGCAAAAGCTTAGGGGAACAGTTAAAAGTCCCAGAGAAGGAAGTAGCTCTGGCTTCACTGTGTTCGCTATAAAGACTAGAAGAATTCAAAGTCTCTGACCACCCACCCCAAAGTTCCTCAGGTAGTCCAAGATCATCGCTTATTCTTATGGAAAATTTTCTACCTCCGTAAATATATTACTACACTGTTAACGGGCCTGTGATTTTTAACTCTCTGACAGGTAGTTAGGAAATAAGAAGAATATAAATTACAAATATAAACTAAGGTTGGCAAGGTATGCAGGGGTTTTCTGAGATGAAGTAGTGAGGCAGTAGAAAAGTCAGGTAAGCATGCAGTTTAATTTAATGATAACATATGATGCCCTATCGTCAAAGGGAGCTATAGAGATGACTGGACTTTCCTCACAGCCCTGGTGCATCATATGTTTGCCTATTACACATGTGCTCATACCCGCTTTTCAAGAGTATAGCCATCAGCCATTCATTCATTCATTCATTCATTCAATCGTTCTGCAAATAATTCATAAATTTTGTCTATGTGCCAAATACGGCACAAACACTATGAACGCGAAAACTAAGATGCAGTCCTAGTCTTAAAAATAGAAATTGAGAGGCAACATTAAATTAAAATGTCACATAGGAAACACGTAACTCATTCCCAAGCACATGAGAGGCAGAAGGAAACTTAAAACCTGGTAGAAGGCATCAGGGAAGGCTTCCTATGGCGCCTGCGGGAGGTGACTCAATGGGTAAATACTAGTTATCTGAATAAAGAGGGGACAGCTAGTGTGGGGGGAACCTCTGCCTCAAGGGAAGACTGCACTGTCAGCAGTACATTCGTCCAGGTTATCGCAGTCCAGCCTCGCACTGGGCTATTTACATCCCTATAGGTTGTAGTTACCTGACAGCAATGCTAAATGATATCTGCCTACCAGGCGGGCGACGTTCTGTGTCCCAGCGTCCCACTGACTTCCCTCCCACTGGGCAAGAGCCTACTTTGGCTCAGTTTGCACCACCTTTCAATATTCCCGATGTCTAATTGGATCTGCTCTTTGGCTTCTTTTACACTCATTATAACATCATACTGGTTCCCGCCTTAATGAGTTAAATGTTTAATACGTGTTCACTTTACATCTACGTGAGGGTCAGGGTTTTACCTGTTTTTTCAAATGATTCTCTGACAGTATATTCAGTAATGACATGCCCATAAGGACAAATGAGTACCTGTGAGGAGCGTGATGCGCTCCGAAAAACCACAGAAACTGAGGTCTGGAATAGTGCAAGATAGTGCTGTTAACATGGTTGAAATTTTATTCTCCACCAGAGGCCCGATGCACGAAATTCATGTAAGAGTAGGCCTTCCTTCCCCTGGCTTCCCTCTGGCACCCGGGACCCAGGCTCCCCTCTGGCCACCAGCAGGCACCTGGGACCTGGGCTTCCCTCGCAGCCCCAGCTTCGTCCGGAAGGTCATCTGGAAGGACATCTGGTCTAATTAGCATATTACACTTTTATTATTATAGATCACCAGCTAGCGTAGACTCCCAACTATCATAGAAACAGCCAGGTAAGTTCAGGGACAAAGTGCTGTTACTATCCACAAAATGGATCAAAATGGATAAAATAATTTTCCTCACTTAAGAAATAAGATCTTCAATGAGATCCTCTTCCTAGAAATCAAGAATTGTTCATGTCCAATATGACTTCACAGGTTTCAATTCTGATTACTGCCATTATTCTGATCCATTAGGAAGACAGTCTTCACCTTCTGGAGACCCGCTCAGTGTCACAATGAAAATGCTCTACTCTCAGGGTAAGCAGAGGCCTGCCCTTCTCCCCACTGCATTTTTGAATCAGCATAGCAACACCAAGCATCGCCAACTGCACAGCAAAAGAAAAAGTCGGAAACCAAGAAGAGGCATTAGAAAGAAAAAAATTTAATCTATTTTACTAGTGAGAGTATCAAAGTTTTCTTTCATATTCTGAAAATAATATGGACAGAAATAACTTCTGATTGGTGGGTGGTTCGTAATAAATGGAGTTTTCAGATCCATCAACAGAACAGTGATATCTTGACTCTTAAATAGAAGCACATAATTAACATACACTTTTTCAAAGTAGTCCTTGGAAACCACCAAAAGTCAATTCGGATACAATCCTAACAGTCCAGGATTCACCCCATGGCCAGAGCCAGTATCAGGGTGGTTGCTTATCAAGCCGGGGCCTGAGTGTCTACTCCTCCCAACCAACAGCAGCCAGCCTCCTTCTGAACAGCCCAGAGTGTGAATGGCCCATATGAGGTTGGTGTGGAAGGAGTGGATTCCAGCATGAGAAGACTAACAATGTGTTTTATGTTTCTGAATTTAAGGCCAAAGCAAGTCCTTGAAGAATGCTCCATCCACAAGGATGGCCAACGTCTCCATGGGAAGACGGAAGTGCAGGTCACACACTTCTCTGATGAAATGGACAAAAGGTGGTCAACGGGGCGCTATGAGAAATGAATGAGGACTACGAATCAGTGCCCGACGAGAGCTGAAGAAATGCCAAAGATCAAGGAGTGTATTTGTCTATTTGATACAGGAGCAGTGTCACTGCTATCCCTGAGAGTGAAGTTTAGTTACATCTGTGCCGGGCATTACACTTTCCCAACCACAGGGTATCATGAGTTTTTCAATTCCTCTTAGGAAAAAAGAGAGCATTGGTGGGTGTGGCTCAATTGATTGAGCATCTATCCATGCATGGAAAGGTTGGCGGTTTGATTCCCGGTCAGGGCACATGCTGGGGTTGCAGGCTCAATCCCCAGTAAAGGGTGTTCAGGAGGCAGCCAATCCATATTTTGCTCTCTCATCAATGTTTCTCTCTCCTTCTCCCTTTCTCTCTCTCCAAAAAATCAATTAAAAAAAAGGAGATAACTTTTTAAAAATAGCATGTTGATAATGTGTACTTATAAAACATGTATAGGCAATGAAATTGCTTTCTATTTCATTTGATTTGTGCAGTCACTTGGATAATCAAGTAATTTCGATCTGTATCACCTTGAAATTATTAGCAGTAACTAAGAATAAAGAGTTAGAATGTTATAATTAAAGGCTGAAAGAGGCATAGCTAACTTGTAAAATATTAACCCTGACAGATGCTTTCTTGAGAGTATCTACTGTATAACACCCATTCAGATATTTAATTAAAATCCCTGGTCCACCTAACACAGGTCCATGGGAATAGCAGCGCTTCATTATCCAATATGACTTCACACTAATAGATGTGTGCACTCAGTTGAAACAATTTTACCTAAAAAATGTAGCATTAAGGAAGGTTGATGATAACCTGTGTATTTAAATGGGACAGGTCTGCCATGATGGACTTGGAGATATTTTCAGGATAATGAATGTGGCTGGGAAAATGCTACAGGCTTCTTCACATAGATGGGGGCCTCATGTTTTTTCAGATTCTTTAAAAGTAATATTTGAACTTCTACATATTAACTTTCATTTTTGTAATCAGATGTTGTCGGGGATTTTCCAAATTTCAAGAATTAATATCTACTCTTACCTATAATACAGACTAATTTTTTAAAAAAGATTTTTTATTTATTTATTTGTTTAATATATTTTATTGATTTTTTACAGAAAGGAAGGGAAAGGGATAGAGAGTCAGAAACATCGATGAGAGAGAAACATCGATCAGCTGCCTCCTGCACATCCCCCACTGGGGATGCGCCCGCAACCCAGGCACATGCCCCTGACCGGAATTGAACCCGGGACCCTTCCACCCACAGGCTTACGCTTTATCCACTGAGCCAAACCGGTTAGGGCTTTATTTATTTTTAGAGAGAGACAAAGGGAGAGGGAGAGAGAGGAAAAAAAAAAACACTTTGATTTGAGAGCAAAATGCTTTCCACCAGGGATCAAGCCATCAACCCGGGTATGTTCTCTGACTGGAACCAAACCAGCAACCGTTTGGTGCACAGGACAATGCCCAACCAAATGAGCCACACCGGCCAGTGCAATATAGGCTACTTTTAATACTGTTACTTCCCTGCATTAATGCCTTTAAGACCCTCTGTTCCTAATGAGTTGACCCTCAGAATCTTAAAAGCTGTATTCTAAACCTCCTTGGTTCTTATACAAACCTATTTTTGCAAACTCATCTTCCATTTATTTATTTTATATTCTTTATGTCCCTTTCTGTCCCCATCTCCCTAACTTAGCAATGAAACCACCCTCAACCCTTCATGGACCCACTCAAATTCCATATTCTTCCCTACACTTGTGCACTCCTATCATCCAGATGCAAGATTTCACAACTTCACAACACCTAAGAATAATTTGAAAAGTACTGGTTTTTGTTATCAAATTAGTATTATTATTGCCTCTGCTTCAGTGCATATTAAAATTAATATTGTTTGTTCTTATAAGGAAAACGTGGCTTGATTCCATCATGGAAAGTCAAATCTTGTCCAAGTCCTCATGACAGTGGTGTATAGTTTCCCTGCTTTATAGAGCAAGGTTTCAGTATAGATCATGTTCTCTCTCTGGGATATTTCCTGCCTGAATTTCCTGTTTAGTCTCTCTCACTTACGACACTTCCATTTATATGTTTTTACCTGTAACTCTGACACACCATATGGGTGCCGGCTCCTTCCCTCACTCGGATATAAATGGTAAAATCCAGAGCCCCATACACTGTGACCTAGAGGTGTGCACAGACCACTGCGCCGTGCCTGCTCCCTGCACACTCCCCGTGCTGACATCACTCATTGAACTCAATCACTGTTAGTGTCAACATCATGGCCACTTCCATTTTCTGTGATATTTCCTGACTAAGGAAATAAGCAAAGGTCTGGTGGAGCCAAACAGCCTCATTCTATCTGCTTGCATGAGCCTCTCTTGGCATCATTTTCCAAGGGCACCGTTGGCTGCCCTCCCAGAGAGCCTTGCTTCCTGGGGAACAATCTAGCTCCGGGCAAGGATTTAAGTAAGTGAAGCTCTGTTTTTGTTCTGATCTCTGAAAACACCCCGCTAATCAAGAAGGAGCAACTCGTCTATTACACCACTGTGTCAAAGTTCCTGTGTATGATTTCACACCAGGATTTGTGTCTGAGGGCAGTTTTTTCAAAGGAATCATTCTTCAGAGAAGTCCTTTGCCAACATGAGAGATGCTCGATTGTTTTCTAAGGTGGCTCTTTAGTTCCCAAAGGCAGGCCATAATGCCTCTTGAGATGGTAAAAGCCTCCTTCAGATAATTAAATAAGCCACTGGAAGTGTCAAAATGCCCCAAAGTCCTAATTAGCTCATTACACATCAACATTAATTAATGATTTTGAAGGTTACCATCCCACTGCAGGGCCACCAGAACACCAACCTGCTGTTGGTTCCCAACTAGTGCACTAGAAGATCTAGTTGCTTGCCTTTCTTTCATTTAAAAAAGTTCTATAAGTGACAACCAGCGAGATCTCTGGAACTGGTCATCTGTGTGGGCCCCAGCAGATAAAACAGTGAGGTGGGTAGCGATCATAGGACAATGTTGATTGACAGCTTTGAACAGAGCACAGTAACCAATCTAAAGCACCTTAGGGAAGAGTTAAGGTGATCAGAACGATTATTCTAAAATAAGATGTAGGTCCAAAAGGACTTACTACATTGCTTATTTTGTTTTGATACAATCACACCTTCCAGACACCATATTGCACGATTAACTAGAACTGTTAAACTAACAGTTATCATTTATTAATTCCCTACTACATGCCACACACACACAGACACACAAAAAGTCATCTAATCCCAACCACTCTGCAAAACAGGCAACATCACACGGCCAGCAGAGACAACAATGGGTTGCTAACATAGCTTTGATGGTCTGAAGACCTTTCTTCATCAAACCATGCCATCACCACGCAGGTCTGTGAGAGTTAGTGGTTCGAGTTCCATGTAAATCTTTACATGGTGAACATATTTCTTAGTTCTTTTGTGCTTTTTGTTAGTTAAGATTCATACAATACCTTCAGGAACTCAGGCCTCCTTCTTCACCCACCAGAAGGAGCTGCCAAAAACAGAGATGAGTCCTCACAACACTCGAACACCAGGGCAAGGGTTTGTAGGAGTAGGGATGGGGGCGGAAGTAGCAAGTCAGAGTGCAAGGCTGCTCTGCACGAGGGTTCAATCGCTGCATTTATGTCGGGTTCTTCTCGTTCCCATCCCTTCAACAAGCAATGTTTAAGTACCTCCCAGGCAGAGAGCATCCTGGCTAAGCAGATGGGACATATCAGGCTTTAAGAAGTGTTGGGATGAGAACTTTTTATATTCTTGCACCTCCCTTATTTGGGGAGTAAGATTATTGAAGTACAGAAGGCAAATGCAGGAAAAGGTGGCAAAGTATATCAAGTGGGAATGCATCTGGATGCAAGTCACAGAAACTCTGACTCCAACTCAGGGTTTGTTTTGACTCCTGTGGCCAGAAGTCTGGTTGGTGGGCAGGAACCCAGAGAAGCCTGGGCATGACACCGTCTCTCTTCGTGTTCACTAGATGCCCCCCGCATAACCGCAATTTTAGACGCAGCACTGGTGTTCAAGGCAAGAAGATAAACAATGGGGAAGAGGCAGTGAAACAGAATTCCACTTGCTAAACATCATCTGATGACAAACCCCATTAAAATGGAAGTTGGGAACAACCTTTCTCAGCTGTTTTCATAGAAGCCAGCCAGAGAGAGGGAGGTTGAGCGTGGATACTGGATGGGACCGAATCCAGGCCACATTGCTTCCATGAGCATTCTCCCAGAGCCTGGATTCTGAGTCAAGTCTCTGACCAACTTGGTGTCCCCTACCTCCTGACTGTTCCTCTCTCCTCCTCTTGTCCACACCCCCACTCCGGAAGCTCCCTTCAGCCTCGGTGTGAGTGGGCACAGCTGCCTGATTGGAGGCTCGGTAGGTTTGCGGGAGAGAGGCTGCCCTGTACCACACCTACACCCACACAGCACCTCAGCTCCAGCAGCTCAAGTTCTACCTGATGCCTGGATAGGAAGTTAATTTTGAATGTGAATTGTACCCACTAAAAAAATTAGCAAGAGAGTGACAATATCCAAGCAGCATTTAAATATGGTGATGTGGTTAATGCTTTCCTCATATCATTCTTTAATGCACAGGAAGAAAATTGTCTGCTATGACAGAAACATCATTTTGAAATTTGAGGAAGAGTTAATAATCTTTTAAATTCATCCTTTCAAACACAGTTAAAATCATTTCCCTGGAGAAGAGATACCGTGAAAACCCTAATGGAAATAGCTCCCCATAAAGTTGTGTGGGACCAGATGACCTCACTAACCTCCAAAAGACTGGGAAACAAAAGCCCATAACTTGAATCAAAGAATATTAATAAAAACTTAACTTTCAGCAGCACATCTTTTACTTTATACTTTGCTTAGCTTTCTAAAGCATGTTTCTATTAACATGCTGAATCCTGGCCCAGCAGGGTGTGGCTCAGAGGTTGAGCATTGACCCAGGAAACAAGAGGTCACAGGTTCCATTCCTGGTCAGGGCACATGCCTGGGTTGCAGGCTTGATCCCCAGTGTGGGGCGTGCAGGAGGCAGCCCAGCAATGATTCTCTCTCATCATTGATATTTCTATCTCTTTCTCCTTCTCCCTTTCTCTCTGAAATCAATAAAAATATAAAAAGTAAATTAATTAATTAATTAGTTAGTTAATTAATTAAAATGCTGAACCCTGAATAAGTAGATAGCAGTGAGGTGACTTCAGCTGCTTATATTAGGTCTCCCAGGACTACTCCACTGAGTAGCCACAAAGGACACTCAGAAAGCTGAGGTGATATTTACAAATATGTCTTGTATTATTCACTTATTCTTGTGAAAACCAACTGATTTAAAATCATGAACTGCTCAGTGAATAAACAGAAATAATATCCTGAAACAGGAGACTGATACTTGGGTATTTACCTGAAGAAACATTTTGACTTTAAAACAAACTAACTGAAAATGAAGAGCCTCAGACTGATACAGGTGATTTCCAACATTTTACCTGAAAGTATGTTAGCAGCTCTTTTGCCTAGAAGCAGATTGGAAAATGCATGCTTGCTGTATTCTATTTTTTGTTGTTAAAACCTTAAAGTCATTATGAAAACAATGATTAATAGTACCTGACCAAACTTGTAAAAACTGTTCTTAGGCCTTTCTCTTTTAGGAAACATGATACTGGAGACTGATTACTCCTTTTTCTATTAATACCTTACGCCTCTTCCAAAATGGATATGTTAGTGTCCTTGTTGTTGTTGCTTTTGGAGAGACCAAGAACCAAAACAAACCCCAACACAATACATAAAAATTCTGTGTTCCAGCCAATAACAAATAATAAATTTTGAGTAAAAATATAAAATTCCTTAATAATTAGAGCATACAAATATGTCAAACACAGGCAATGCTATCACTGTGATTAAGCTTTAAATTTGGCTCTGACTCTCTAAGCAGCCAAGCAAAACCTGCAATATGATCAGTTAAGAAGTATTAGGAAAAAAAGTCAAGAGTAATGTTTTTCCAGCATTTAATTTTTTATATTTTTTAATATGTTTTATTTTATTTTTTATTTTCTAACATATTTTTATTAATTTCAGAGAGGGAGAGAGAGATAGAAACATCAATGATGTGAGAGAATCATTGATTGGCTGCCTTCTGCATGAACCCCAATGGGGATCAAACCCATAACCGGGCATGTGCCCTGACAGGGAATCAAACCATGACCTCCTGGTTCATAGGTTGAGGCTCAACCACTGAGCCACGCTGGTTGTGCAATGTATTTAATGTTTTAATTAAAGCTGATTATATTATAATTCAATATAATATTAGTTTCAGGTGTACAGCATAGTGGTTAGACATTTATATAACTTATGAAGTGATCCCCGTTAAGTCAAGTGCCCACCCAATACCATACACAGTTATTACAATATTACTGACTGTATTCCATTTTACTTTACTTCCTGTGACCATTGTGTAACTGCCATTTCATAAGTCTTAACCCTTCACCTTTCTCACCCTGCCCAAAACCCCCCTCCCATCAGGCAACCATCAGTTTGCTCTCTGTATCTATGTTTGTTTTTGTTTAGTATGTTCATTGTTTTTGTTTTTTAAATTTCACATAGGTGAAATAATATAGTACTTGTCTTTCTCTGACTGACTTATTTCACTTAGTATAATATCCTCTACCTTCATGTCAAAAATGGTAAAGTGTCATTTTTTTGGCCACATATGTATGTACCACTTCTTTATCCATTTGCTATCCCTCAGTGGACTCTTAGGTTGCTTCCATATCTTGACTTTTGCAGTGAACATAGGGGTGCATATATCTTTTTGAAATAATGTTTTTGATTCCTTTAGATAAGTACTCAGATTGGAATTGCTAAGTCATATGGTAGGTCTATTTTTAATGTTTTGAGGAACCTCCATACTGTGTTCAGTGGTATCTCATTGTGGTTTTAACTTGCATTTCTCTGATGATTAGTGAGTGACCTTGAGCATCTTCTCATATGTCTACTGGCCCTCTGTATATCCTCTTTAGAGAAATGTTTATTCAGGCCCTTTGCCCATTTTAAATCAAATTATTTGTTTTGCTTTTCTTTTTTTGGGGGGAGGGGGAGTTTAAATTGTATGAGTTCCTTATATATTTTGGATATTAACCACATATCAAATGTATCATTGGTAAATATCTTCTCCCATTCATTAGCTTGTCTTTTCATTTTGTTGATGGTTTTCTTTGCTGTGCAACTTTTTTTAGCTTGATGTAGTCCCATTTGTTTATTTTTTTTCTTTTGTTTCTGTTTCCTGAGGAGATATGTCAGAAAAAACAATGCTAAGAGGAATGTCAGAGAGTTTACTGCCTATCTTTTCTTCTAGGAGTTTTATGGATTCAAGCCTTACATTTAAGTCTTTAACCCATTTGGGGTTTATTCTTCTATGTGGTGTAAAAAAAGTGGTCTAGTTTCATTTTTTGCATGTATCTGTCCAGTTTTCCCAGAGCCATAAATTGAAGAAACTGTCTTCACCCCATTGTATGTTCTTGCTTCCTCTTTCATAGGCCCGTGGTCGGCAAACTGCGGCTCGCGAGCCACATGCGGCTCTTTGAGTGTGGCTCTTCCTAAGCCTTAGGAGTACCCTAATTAAGTTAATAACAATGTACCTACCTATATAGTTTATGTTTTAAAAATTTGGCTCTCAAAAGAAATCTCAATCGTTGTACTGTTGATATTTGGCTCTGTTGACGAATGAGTTTGCCGACCACTGTCATAGACTAATTGACCATAGAGGCATGGGTTTATTTCTTAGCTCTCTATTCTATTCCATGAATCTATATTTCTGTGTTTATATCAATACCATGCTGTTTAGATTACTGTAGAATTGTAATATAGTTTGATATCAGGTTAGCACTTAATTGTTCAAAATGAGTCTTTCACATATTGGAATATCATTGTTATAGGAAAATGGACATAACAATATTTTCATAACAGAAGCATTACCCTATTTCATATGGCTTTCTTTTAATGCAGTGGTTCTCAACCTTGGCTGCACATTAGAATCACCTGGGAATCTTTTTAAAATCCTGATCTCTGGGCCTCATCCTCCAGAAATTCTGTTTCTTTGTTACTAATGTTGTGGCCCCACCCCATAACAAAGAAACAGAATTTCCGGAGGATGAGGCCCAGAGATCAGGATTTTAAAAAGATTCCCAGGTGATTCTAATGTGCAGCCAAGGTTGAGAACCACTGTTTTAATGGCTTTGTGAGGACAGCTCAATAAAGATGATTTTGCAAGGGGATATACCAATGTGGTTCAAATAAGTAAACTGTGGTAACCCAACAGATTGGCAACCTTTCTTTATAGCAGAGACCTTAATATAGTTACTATCCCTAGGAGGGTTTTTCATTTGCTTTAGGAAGAAATCCACAAACACCTGTTCCAATAAACACTTTCATAGAAGGGCCATAAATGGGTTAAAATATCTTTCTCTTCTTGTAAAGACTTGATCATCTCCTGGACACAAGGTAGGATGGGGACCACAGCAATTTTCTCCCCTGTGTTTATCTGTGTGTGTGTGTGTGTGTGTGTGTGTGTGTGTGTGTGTACAGCCGACCATAGGGAGGGATAGAGGGATCTTTCTATGATGGAATGAGCTTGCAGTCAAAGCAGGGAGGAAAGACTTGGAAGCTTCAAATGATCCAAATCAACTCACCTATCAAAAAGGAAAATTATCTCAAATAACAAAGTAGATAGAATAAATAAACCCCAGGAATAAGATATTAAAAATTAATTAGAAATTTCCAATATATGCATTAAACAATGTCTGATCATACTAGAAATCTAAGAAATACAAATTCAAACAAAAACAAAACACAATTTTTCTCCCATTGATTTATCAAGACTTAAAACCGTAATTTCAGTGTAGCTGAGGTTCCAGGGGACAGGCAGGCTCAGACTCTGCTAATGGAAGCATGAGCTGAAAATTCAAGCTTTCTTCAAGTAAATATCATAATAAATATGAAAAGTCTTTAAATATGCATGTCCTCCAACCAGCTTTTTTCTACTAAGAAATGACTCTGAATGAATTATCACAGGAATATAACCATATGAATATATATAAGAATAACTGCTCTAAATTACCCATATATCCCAAATTAGCACACTAGTTAAAAGTTTTCAAAGTACAACATATACCCAAATTCAATATTACTGTCAAATATATGGACACTGAAAAAAATCAGAGAGATTTAAGTAATTTTCACATTTTGTGTATGACAATCTGCATTTCTACCTTTGATAATAAACAAGTTTCATTCCTTCTAATAGCAAAAGGTTCTTCAATTTAACTTTGAAAGCTAAACAATGGGGTAAAGTTAGAAATAGCTGTTCCAGTATTAATTTTAAAAATAAGGATTTTAAAAATTCAGTTAAGGTGTTTGCAATGGCATCATAAAACCCACTGGGACTAAACATCTAAACACCATTGACTTTTAGGCATATCTGACCATTTTCAAAGAGTGCTGGAAATTTGCTTGCAAAATATCATTGCCAATCCGTGAAAATCACAACATATTCATTTGCTTCCCTCAGAGCTGAGCAGATTGAAAGATGCTACGCTCCAGCCTCAGGCTGCTGGAGGAAGCTCCAAAGGACAGTAATTACAACTTCACCTCTGAACTAAAGGAAGGACTGGAATGAGGAAGACTGTTTCATCTGATAGGCTTTCAGGAGATTGTACCCTGAAGATGGCTGAGTAGCTGGATTTAATGTGAGAAGGGACAACCAGATCTGCCACCTCTGAATCCTTCCCTCATTGTTCAGATGAGAAAACCTCAGCCAAGGCAGGGAAAGTGACCCAGTCATGGAGGAGTCAGGGTCAGAGCTGGGACTGAGCCCAGTCCCTGCAGGGCACACACTTGGATTCTGCTTTATTGCCTGGGTTAATCCTCTTATCTTACATAGAATTCTTATAACAACAGTTCCATAAGCATCATCTAAGGCAGCACTTCCCAAGCAAATATTAATAATGAGAGCACCTACTTAATTAAAAATTTCTGGCAGCCTTGTCAAAGAAGGCAAAAGACAGAGGTGAAATTAATTTTAATAATGTTTTTTACTTAACACAATATATAAAAGTATCATCATTTAAACCTGAATTCAATATAAAAATGAAATGAAACTTTACATCTGTGTGTTGTTTTGTGTGTGTGTGTGTGTGTGTGTGTGTGTGTGTGTGTGTGTGTTTTGGTTTTGGTTTTGGTTTTTGTTTTTTTGGTGCCAAATGTTTGAACGTCAATGTGGCTTTTATGCTTATAGCGCTTCTCAGCATGGGTTAGTAAAATTTAAGTGCTCAGTTGATTTTATGATTTTCCTCCCTAAAAGGCAGCATCCATTGATACTTTAGGTCTCAACCTAAAGACAGTAACCTTCATAAGGAAATCCACTGAAGAAGCCACACCAATAATGAGGAAACACCACAAATACTGAGGTGAACTGTGACGTAGGCAGAGCCTTTCTTGCATTGGCTGACAGCTTTCAGAATGAAAATATTCTCTCACCATGAAATAAGGCTGATTCAATGAGGGAGTACTAACATTTCTATCTGCTTATCTTAATCCTACAGGCCTTCTCCCCAAGAAGATCCCCAGGTGCCTTCTGCAGGATAAGGCTGTCCCCTCCTCCTCAATTAGTGAGACTTTCATTCAGTTTCTTGTGTTAATTAGCCCTTGATCTTCAACCTCCCCACACAAAGTACAGTCACCTTGATAAACCTGGACCACACTCTGCTTGTCTAAATCTCCAAACACCGGAAAGCAGCACAGCACTGTCACAGTGTAAGTGCTCAGAACACGTCTTACCAGATGGCTAAATACAGGGTGTCCCAAAAAATGCACACACCACTGTAGCAGCTGATAACTCAGTTTTGAAAATGAAATGTATTTTAATATACACTGCCTTTCTAATTATTCAAAATGATGGATATTCAGAAGGTCATGCTCTCTTTCAGAAAATACTATAATTAAAGTGAGAAGGAAAAAAACAAAACAAAACAAAAAATAAAAAACACCTCATGCAAACATTGCAGCTTTTTAGCTAGACTCAAAGGACAAGAATTTGGAAAAAAAGCCACAGGTCAGGAATCACATTTGCCAACCAAGCATTATCTAAAATTATTCCTTCAAATCAGAAATACTTAATCCTAAGTCAAAGGAAGCGTGTGTGTGTGTGTGTGTGTGTGTGTGTGTGTGTGTGTGTGTGTGTGGATGCCCCAACAGCTTGTTAGAGTTTCAGTAAACAACCCCATCAGGCTGATATAAAATTATCTTCTTGTTTTCCTGATTCAACAACAAATTATTGCTTCAATGCTTGGTAATCAGAGTAGCAAAACTCCTGAGGATTCAATAAACAAATTAGAGATTCTTTATTATCCCTGAACAAAGTTGAATTTGGCTTCAGAAAATGTTTTAGAAGGTGGGACTATTCAGGTGCATTTTGATTGATGTTCTGCTAGGGCAGTGCTATAAACTACAAAGCTAATTCCTGCTTAAATATTTCTGCCTAATTTCCGTTCATTGCTAAGATACTAGATAGCCTATAAGCAAATTTATCTACTTTATTTTTCCAGGAAAATTTACTTTATTTCTGGGGTTGGAGGTGGAGGGATTCCATTTTAACCTATAATATTTAGGCTTATTTAGGCTTTCTTTTTGCCCTCGGTACCATCTCTGGCAACTGACTTAATTCCCAGACCGAATTTAGGAGTATGTGGCAAAAGCATCTAAAAAATCAATAGAGTCCCCATGTCGCTCAGTCCCAGGCAGCCTTGCTCCGCATGCTGTGAGAGCTCACCAGCGCTGTGGTTCCACTTGCTGCACTTCTCAATGGATTGGAAATGCCCTGACCCAAGGTCAGGTGGGAGTGTGTAAATGTAAAGGCTGTTTCGCCATAGAGCTCCAAGCCCCCGCTGCAGTAAGTCACGAAGGCCATTTCCAAGGCGCTGGTCTGTGTCCTGCAATCCAGGGCTGACGATCTTCTTAGGAATAGCACACGTTTCTGCTTCCTCAAGACAATCAAAGAAAAGCCAGTGGTGTTTCTTCAGGAGCCTTGTCATGCTCCTCTCCAACAAAGACACAGGGACCCTGCTTCACCCCCAGCAGAACTGGCAGTGTGTCAAAAGCTCTAAGAAACTAATGCCAGTCTACTGTCTTAGAAAGTCCGTTAAGTACTGAAGTCACTTTTACAATAAGGATATTAAATGATCTATAAAATCATGGGAAGATGGATCATTCCTTAGAGCAGGATGACACAATTAATGCTGAGCAGCAGCATGGCCCTGCGGAGTGCATGAAACTGATGGCCGAAGACCCAGGTGGTCACGTGATTCCTGGGACGTTGGGCAGGTCAGGTAACTTGAAGACGATGGGTCCTGACCAGTTTAGGATTATAGACGTCTTTGAAAATCTGATAAAAATCTCTTCTTGGAAATTTTACTGGGATCACAGAACCTCCTTATCCCCAAATCCTTGCCAGGACCCAAGTCAAGAATTCCTTTTATGGATACCTGAACTCGGGGGCTTATCCCTAGAATCTATGCTCTGTGAGAGTGGGGTATGTCTCCAGAGCCCGGGGCAGTTCCTGGTCCCAGTGGGTACTCAAAAGGGATTTGATGGATATCATTGAATAAAAGTATCATGTATCTTTTCAAATATTAAAGACAGTTTATATAAAGGAGACTTGCAATTTATAAAATATTCTACAAATATGTTATTATTTTGTTAAAGTAATTGCAAGCAACATCTTATGCTGTTTTCTAACTGATAATTTCAGTGAAACATATAGTCACAATTTACAGTTCTCCAGAAGGTAAAACTTTTTTCTACAAATATGAAATTTTTAAAAATTTGTAATTGTGCTTCAACAAAGTTCTTCCTTTGAAAATCTGTATAAATATCAATAAATTAATAAACATGAAAGTGCCCCTCAAGAAATCCTATTCTCCACCTTTTATGTCCTACCTGATTCTAACGATATCACACTTGTCAAAATTTCAAAGTTGAACATATAATTCATCCTCTCATATGAGACTATTCGGTCAACAAACTCAATTGCTTGCACTTTCCGAAAATCTCCCACCTGAGTTCCCCACCTTTTATTTCCCATGGCTATGCCTCACCCTGACCCTCATTACCTTTCACTTGAAAACATACAAGTGTCTTTCACAGCCATCAGGATAGATACTATCAAAAACATAAAAACTAACAAGTGTTCACAAAGATGTGGAACCCTTGTGCACTGCTGGTGAGAATGCCAACTGCTCTAGCTACTGGAGAAATGGTATGGCAGTTCCTCAAAGTTTAAAAATAGAATTACCATGTGATCTAGCAATCCCACTTCTGGAATCCCAAACAAATTGAAAGCAAAATCTTGAAGAGATACTTGTACACCCATGTGCATAGCAGCATTGTTCACAAGAGCTAAAACATGAAAGCAACCCAGTGTTCATCAACAGATGAACAGAAAAGCAAAATGTGGTCTAAACACACAGTGAAATATTCTGCAGCCTAAAAAAGGAGGAAATTCTGACACAAGCTGCAACACGGATGAAAGTTGAGGACATGCTTTGTGAAATAAGTAAGTCAGGAAAAGACAAGTACTGTACAACCCCACTTCCATTAGGTGCTTAGAGTAGTCAAAATCATAAAGACAGACTAGAAAGGTGACTTTTAGGGGTGAGGGTAGGGGCAGGTGGTTATAGTTTAACTGGAATAGAGCTTCAGTTTTACAAGATAAAAGTTATGAAGAGAGATGGTTGCACAGTATTATGCATGCGTTTAATGCCACTAAACTGTACACTTAAAAGTGTTTAAGTCCTAGCCAGTTTGGCACAGTGAAGGGTCACAGGTTTGAATCTGGTCAGGGCATGTACCTGGGTTGCAGGGTTGATCCCAGCCCTGGTCAGGGCATGTACAGGTGACACACAATCAATGTGACTCTCTCACATCGATGTTTCGCTCTCTCTCTCTCTCCCCTCCCCCCCGCCCTCCTTCTGTTCTCTCTAAAAATCAATGGGAAAAAAAATTTCCTCAGGTGGGGATTAACAAAAAAATGTGATGAAGATAGCACATTTTATATAATGTGTATTTTACCACAGTAGAAGAAAAAACTACATGAACAGATACTTCATCAAATATATGATTTGCAAATAACTACAGGAAAAAAAAGATGTTAAGTATCAAAAAAAATAAACTATGAAAGTGTCCTCAACTTGTCTCCCTCCAATCCATCCTTGACACCATTTCCAATCATCTTTCTAAAACACAAGTTTGATTATATGACTCTCCTACTAAAAAATTAAGATTTGTTCTGTGTCTACATTTTGAGGAAAACTGAAATATGGCAAATGATGTCTTTATTCCTCTGGCCTTAACTCACTTCCCTAGCATCTCCCATCTTACACTCCCCATTCAATTCACGGATAAAACACTGCATTTCAGAAAATAACATTATTTACTCAGTATCATATAGCTGGTAAAGAGTGAAGACAAAATGTTTTCCCTGGCTTTTTTTTCACACAGTAATATTCTCAAATCTATATTGAACTCTCAATAATCAATTCACAGAGATCTTCCCTGAGAAAATCTAGGAAAGTCTGTTAAGCGAAATGACATGTTTCAAAGCAGTGCCTTCAAAATCTTGTGACAGATTAATCTGGTGCTGCATTAATCAACTGTCATACTCTCCTTTCCACAGAACACACGTGAGAATTTTCACCTGTTCCTCCTTCACGTTTTAAGGCAATGCTGACTACCTCGCTGTTGCTCCCACCCGGAAGGGAGTGTCTCAAACCATATGATGATTCCAATGCAGATTCTAGAGAGAAACTTCGCACACCATACTGAGTAATATGCTTGGCTTAAAGAAAATAGATCAATTCCTACATTTCCTATTTGTGGACTAGAGATCTCTAAAAGCTTGCAAGAGAATCCATTCTCTTCATTTACACAGAACGCACACTGCCCTTCTCTCCCACTCTTCACCTCTGCTCCTCACTCATCGGTCTGGATATTCTACCTTCTAGAATCTCTCCAGTCTCTTCCTCTGTGCTCCCTCTGACCAGTTATATTTAAGCTCCTCTTCTCCTCTGCATACATCTCTGGTTTCCCTCTGCTGCCCAGGACTGAGACCTCCTCCCAGAACTTACAACCCTCATGCTCCTTCTGTCAGGTTGTAGATCAGCTCCACCCACCTATTATATGTCATCCCCAATACTTATCAACATTAGGCCAATTCTTCTAGCCCAGTCCAGAGTCCTGATCTTTCTTGCTTGTATTATGATCCTAGGCAAGACACTTAATTCTCTGTGGTTCATAGGACTTATGTAAGGATTACATGAGATAATACATGAAAAGTTACATAGAATAATGCCTGGCCCCTGGGACCCTGGGAGCTCAATAAATACTACTATTATGTTTAGCAATTCTATCATGCTTTGTTTCTTTTAAGGAGGCACTTTCAACAACTGCAGAAAGAACAGAGATGTTTAACACACACACACACACACACACACACACACACGACACACACACACACACACACCCTCACACACCAGCTCTGAAGAAAATGCAATGGGGAAAGAACAGTTTCTTCAGTGAGTGCTGATGGGGAAACTAGACAGCGACATGAAAGAAAATGAAACTGACATTGGTCTTGAAAATGATCCTTCAGGTTTGACAGCAATATCAAAGGCAACAAAAGAAAAAATAAATAAGTAGGCCTACATCAAACTAAAACTTCTTCACAGCAAAGAAAATCATCAACAAAATGAAAAGGCAACCTACCAAATGAGAGAAAATATGTCCAAATCACATACTTAATAAGGATTCAATATCCGAATAATATAAAGAGCTCATACAATTCAACAACAAAGAAACAAACAATTTGATTTAAAAACAGGCAGAGGATCTGAATACAGTTTTCCGAAGAAGACATACGAATGGCCAACAGGTACATGAAAAGACCCTCAACATCACTAATCATCAGGGAAATGCAGTTTAAAACCACAATGAGATATCACTTCAACGCGACAACGAATAACAAGTGTTGGCACGTGTGGAGGAGAAGAGGAAACTACACCTGTGTCTGCCCCGCCAGGGGCTCCTCAAATGCAGCACGCAAGTGTGGCATTCACTGGGCACGGGCTGGCAGATCAGACACTGGGGGACAAAGAGCGCCTCTGAAAAAGGAGGGCAGACAACAGAACGCACGATGCTGGCAAAGACAGCAGGTGTAAAACACTTAATGGTGCTTACTAATGAGATGGGTGATCCAACAGTGAGTTGGAGCAATGAGAGATATGAAGATGAAAAAAGTTGGCTTCGATCCCAAAATGAACATTCCCTTTATGCCTTGCTCAGGAGTGACTTGAGCAAATCTTAAAAAGCAATCAGACATCTGTCCTCGGTACATTGGATTGCCATTTATTCCATATCTGGATAATTTGCCAAACTTCAATAGATCAGTTGATGGACCAGCCGGGCTACCAACTGTGGATGAATACAGGACACAGGCACTGTGGTCCTGGGAGAGCTAGAGTTGGGATGGATCCGCAAAGGCCAGCAGCTTGTGACGATGCCAAACAATCACAGATGGGATCCTTTCTGAGGATGTAGAGACTGATTCTGTAGCCCCAGGTGAAAACCTCAAAATCTAACTGAAAAAAAAAAAACTGAAGAAGAGATTCTTCCAGGATTCATACTTTGAAACAAGGTCAAGTCTGCATTGCTCAAATAAGGACAGCAGGACCCATCTGCCTTGAGACCTTTAAAGACATCCCTCAGATGGGTCGATTTCCCTAAGAGCTGAAGGTAAGGCCTCTGCAATTGGAAAAGTTCTGAAACTGGTGCCAGGGAATGACTACGGGCTTTCTTGATGACTCTGCACAATACTGTGAGGAAGAATGACTGCAGACGCCTCTTTCATACCACCTTCTCTACTGTCTGCCCATTGACAAACCTCTCTCCGTATCTGGCCAATTCCACATTTCGTCAGCTTTCTATATTGAGAGCTCTGCTGTGCCACTGTTGAATTTCCCCCCAGATTTTTCCTTTCCCTCGCAAACTGTTTTCTAGACCAGATTTTGGTGATAGCTTTGTAAATGATGTGGACATAATCACCTATGATACTAAAAACCTACATTTAAAACTTTTTTTTTTCATTTATCCCTCAGGCACATGTAGACTTTTTAACCCCCAGGCAGATCACTCTAAGTGTGTGACTGTGTGTACACGTGTTACAAAGACAGCTGCTATGTTAATAAAATACTCAATTTGAAAAAATCAAGTGGCACGGCAGAGTGGTTCCCAGCACACATCTTCAGTTAGACTCCTGGGTTTAGATACGCTGTCTCCCCAATACCACACCTATTTATGACGTTGGCCAATGTCTTAACTGCCCCAAGACTCAGGTTCCTCATCTGTAAAATGGAGTAAACTAGTTTATTATTATAATATCACTTGATGGTTAAATCTTATATAAAGTGTATGGAAACCCCCTCACCATGTGCCTGGAAGAACCTGAGAGAATCATCTCGCAGTTAATGATTCATGGACGCCCAGTGGTGTGGGCGGAGCCACCCTACACCTCAGACCTCACCGGGCTGAGCCCTATTGTCTGTACTTCTCCATGGCAGAGAGAAAACAAACAAGCATAGCTTCTCCTTCTCTTGCTGATCCATGAAAAAACTCCAAAAACAGGGCAGCTCATAGCAACTGGTGGTATGACGGGGTCAGAATTAAGATTCTTGCTGTGCTTCTATTCTGCCCTGTGTCTCAGGGCCGCCCTGGTAGATGGGTTGTCATTGGTCCTCCACCAAGCAAATGTTCAAAAGAGGCCTCGGTGGGCTGAACAGTCGGACCCAGCACTTTATCGCTCCCCTTCATCAATGCACAATACTGTCCCCTAGAAAGATGGAGCTCCCTTTCCAAATTCCCAATAAGACTCTATGAGGAGAACATGCATTTTCTTGTGAACTGCTGCACACTGGCCAACTGGACCAGCTTCCCTCAGTGTGATGAGCCTCTACCATGCACGTAAGGGTCCGTCCCACCTGCCAGGGCCTGAGTGAAGATGGGCTTTGGTGGAAGATGTCAGAATAGGACCCAAATCTCTGCACACAGAGCCTTCCAGCCCACGAGGCCTCTGTTCACACACCAAACACATGTGTTTGGTAAAATGCTTGACTTCCTGAAGTCCCTAAAGACCCGAAGAACCCCGCATCTGATTTCAAGGGGAAATAAAAAGACAGAGCCTCGTCTTCCATCTCAGGTGCAGAATACAGCGCAGGCGCACCTCGGGTGAGGGAGAACCCCAGCTTGTGCAGGCTTGTCATTCCGGGTTTTCTTATTTTTAGAATCAACACATCTCGCTTTACATCTCAGAAATTTCTACATTACTGTTTCTCATATGAATAAATGGATATTAATATTTTATTACTTCCTTCTATTCAAGTATCATTGATGAATAAAGGCAACATAGTAATATGGTTTTTAGAGAAAATGCATAGTTGATACATCTGGGAGTGGCAGCCCATCTAACCTAAACCAGCAAATTTCAAAATCAACTTCATACTTGAGCCTGAAAAAGCAAACCGAGGCTGCAGCATTTCATTGTGTGGGGCTGACAGCACAGCGCTTCCCATGGGCTCCTCTTCGCAGGAGACAGGGTGAGGCAAGCACGTGCTTTACACTGAAAACTGCCTGAGAGGTTGCCTTAAAACCATCAACTTGCCAAAATGCTCACACAGCCAATACTGCCTTGGATTATTCTTGGCGATGTTAGTGTGTCCAATTATTTTTTAAATCATGAATGCTTTTTGTGATTTATTAAAATTTGTTCTTCATGATTGCAGAGGGAAAATGGAAGTCAAAATAAAGAGACGGCCAGAGACGGATCCAGAACAAGGATGATGGGACACTGGGTGGCAGGACTGTGGATGAGGCAAAACATGAGCAGCCACCACCCTGAGTGGCTTTGTGCCAAGTGCCTTGGCCCTTGCCTTCGGTAGGTTTCATCCCCCTCACTGACCAGGGAAAAACTCAGTGATATATCAACTATCTTACAGAGAGGGGTACTCAACAGGCATTTGTTTCCCGCAATGATTTTTATATTTTTGCATTAGTACGCTTATCTAACTTACATAGCATTTAGCTTTTCATTGAACACTCTTTTTAGAACAACTTGTTTACAACAGCTATCATGGCTCTTTGGAGCACTTTGCCTGCCTCTCACTTTTGTCATCTAAGTAAAGTCAATGTCTTTTCCTGACCTTCCAAACTACATAGTAAAAATAAATTAATAATAATAATAGCACTAAACTAAGAAACATGTAAACGATGTTATATTAAAATAATATAATTTACTAAATGTCATAAAAGAAAACAAATAAATGAGAAATATATCATGTTAATATACCTGAAATCCAAAAAGGCCATACATAATCTATAAATTCAGAGCAATTTCAATCAAAATCCTATCAGTGTATCAGTGTTTTCATGCAATGTAAAACTTCATGCTAAAATATATATGGGTGAGTTATAGGTCAATATCCGTCAAGGTAATTTTAAAGTAAAAGAAGAAGAGGTGACATATTTTAACTTTTATCAGGTATTATTATAAAGCTACAGAGATTAAACAGTGTACACAGCTGAAAGGATAGACAAATAAAGCAAAGTAACAGAATACTGTAAATACCTTTAAAATAAATTCATGTTTCTCTGTGACTTCAAATATAATAGGCTACAAATTTGTGAGCAAAAGATAGACTATTCAAAGAATGGTGCAGGAATAACTGGCTATCCATATGGAAAAAGGGAAAAAATCAGATCTCTACTTCTCTCCAAACAATAAAAAAGAAATACATTTATGTTGGATTAATAACTTAAATCAGATAAATAAATATATAAATTTTAAGAGTATAACATAGAGAATATATTGATGAGATCAAGATAGAAACACAAACAAAGGAAAACAATAAAAGAAAAAATAAACATTTCGGAACCCATTAATACTGAAAACTTTTATAAGATAAAACCAGTCACATGCAAAGAAAAAGAAACTTACTTCTGGGGAAAATATGTTTGCAATCCATACAAATAATAAAAGGAATGTTATACAATGAACAAAAGGAACATGTACAAATTGATTTGCAAGAGAAGACAAATTTTAAAAAATGGGCTAATTATCTGAACTGGCAATTGAAGTGAGAAGAAACTTCAATGGCCTATAAACATATAAAAGTAGTCAATCAGATCTCACTCATTTGTGGAACACAGAGAACAACACTGACTGATGAACAGGGACAGATTCAAAGACAGAGAAACAGCGATCAGACTATCAATCTCCTGAGGGAAAGTAGGGGAGGGAGGGGGTAAGGGGAAGAGATCAACCAAAGGACTTGTATGCGGGCATATAAGCCAAACCAATGGACATGGACAACAGGGGGATGAGAGCATGAGTGGGGGGGGAGGTTGGGGGTTAATTGGGGAGGGGGTTAATTGGGGGTTAATTGTAATACCTTAACTAATAAAGAAATCAAAGATTAAAAAAAAAGTAGTCAATCAGTAACAATCTTACAATAGCCAGCTGTCATAAAATGCTTATTTGATTGTAAATAAATCAATATATCAGCTATAGATTATGGGGAAACAGGATCAAATGCATCATAGAGAGGAGTATAAACTGGAGATCTATTTGACTTTACACAGCTAAACACAGACACGGCTTGCAACTGAGCAATTTGATCTTTAGGTTTGTAGCCTGGAAAGACTCTTACACCTTTTCATCAGGTGACATACATAAGGATGCTCATTACACTGAAGCATGACTCACTCTCCACATACTACACACATTTCCTTTTCATTCACTCGCGAATGTTCTGAAGGCGCGTCTTATTCACCAGTGAAAAGGGAAAATGGACTGAATAAATGGAGGAACACGGATGGCAACTTTACTGACGTTACTGACTCTGTGTGTTTGTAGCAGGCAACCAAAGGAAAAACAGGTCAATGATGACTTTATTGAGAGAGTCCCCAGCGCTTGTTTTGGGAAATGTCATAGCTCATTAAGGTTAGAGAAAATCAGCTCTCTTCTTTCCCACGCACTGGTCAAGTTTTATCACGTCTCATTAAGAAGCTAAAACTTTCAAATGTTCAGTGGGCTGTATAATTTCATGGGCTACATAAAAGCGATAATTTTTAAATGTTAATATATGTCATCTTTGGACTTTCTGAAGTTTTTAAATGTTTAATCTTAGTTTACAAAATGTCAGAACCTACGTTTGCAGAGAAGTGTAGCTTTTGGTCCTAACAAATGGACCACAGCAAATAGTCACATTTACAGGTTCAGAAGTCCTGTTACATAGCCTTTGTCATGGAAAACACACCGGGCAAGATTTACAAAATTTCATTTCCACTTACTAGTTATTTTCATTCTTGACCTTGGGTAAGTCATTTCTTATCCCTACACCTCAGCTTTCTCACCTCTACCAAGCATTTCTGATCTGACTCTTCCACACCTCAGAGTGTAGAAGCAGTCAGAAGACACCAAATGAGACAGCAGACAGTCTGCTACAGCTGCCATAACAAAATACCACTGCCTGAGGAGCTTAAAAAAAACCCAGAAATTTATCTTCTCGCAATTCTGGAGGCTCGAAGTCCAAGATCAAGTGTTGGCAGGCTTGGTTTCTTCTTAGGACTCTCTCCTTGCCTTATAGATGGTCGTCTTCTCTCTGTATCTGCACGTGGTCTTCCCTCTGTGTGTGCCTATGTCCAAAGGGTCTCATCTTTTAAATCCGAAAGTCATACTGGATAATGATTAATTTTAACTTTATTACCTCTTTAGAAATTCCATCTCCAAATTCAGTCACATATTGAAGTACTGGGAGTTACAGCAACTCCACGTATGAATTTGGGGGAAACAAGTCCCTAACACAGTGCCTATGACAAATCATCGCTGTTGACAAAGGCAGAGTTCTCTCAACCCTAGGATACATTCCTGCAAAACTATGGGACTGGCTTATGGATGCTCGTGGTGAGAACTGCTTCTGGAAGCCATAGGGTGAGTGGATGAGAAAAGATAAAAGAATTGAGTGAAGAGTTCCCCATTCCTGCTCAAGAACTCTACCCTTCGGTTTTCCCCCTTTCCTGTCTCATCAGTCCCTGTCTTTCCACTCGATTATCCCCTTCACCATGTACGTATTTCCTAGTGTGGCAGCTCCCAAACTTTTTAGACTGTGATCCATATTAGGGAAAATATTTTATATTATAACCCAATATTTGTGTGTAAATATGTAACTATTTATAATTATGGCATAGTAATATATTCCATAAAATCCTTACCTTTACCATATGAGATTAGTATTCTATGTTCTCTTTTAACCTAGTTACTTTTTAAATGATGATTGCAACCCAAAATTATTTTAAGGACACTAATGGTTCACAAACTTCAGTTTATAAATGCTGCTCTAGTATATCACTTTTTTAAAGCAAAATGACTTCCTTTAACTCCATATGTCCTCCTCCAACCACCCCCTTTCTCTGCTGTCCCTCTCAGCCAAACTTCTCAAAAAGAGATGTCAACAAACTCCCCGTCCACTTTTTCACTTTCCATTAGCTATTCAGGTCCCTGCAACCTGCCTCTGCCCCAACCACTGCACTAAATCTTCTCTTGCAATGGCCACAAGCAAACCGCATGTTGCCAAATCCAATGGATGTGTTCCAATCATCTTTCTCTGCCTCGAAATAGCCTTCAGTTTGATCGGCCAATTTATCATTCTTAAAATACACGCATCTCTTTCTTGGCTTTGAAACAGAACAGTCTCCTTCTTTTCCTGCAACCTCACCACGCCAGTGTGAGTCACATGTTCCTGCCTTGCCCTCCTCTGCTTCACCACAGCTGAGGACCATCTGGGCCCAGTCCCGGAGCCCCCCCTCTTCCTAATCTATATTCTATCCTAGATGCTGTCAGAAACTAGGTTAAATATCATTTATTGCATATAGAGTCTCCAGTGTTCGTCTCCTCCAGAATTCTTTCGGATCAGGACACATACCGTTAGTTGCCTATTTGACATTTCCATTTATATATCTTATGTAAGACTCAAAGATACTTCCAAAGTCACGACTTACCCCACAGACCTACTCATCTCCCAGTGCTCCTGACTGAACACAAGAGCACCCACCCAGATACTCTTGCCAGAAATCAGGAAGTCTTCATCTCGCCCTCTCTCCTCTACACCTGCAACTCACCATCATGACCCAGTTCTTCTCTCTTCAAATTACATCTCAAATCTCTTTCTGGGACTATTAGGATTCCTTTCTAGCTAAACACTATTTCACTTGCCCCCACATATCATCTCTCCATCACACACTCATTACTTTCCACAAACCAAACAAAATGTTTTTTTAATTATATTTTATTTTTATTGTTGACATATTACAGATATCTCCCAATTTCACCCCCTTTATCTCCCTCCACCAAGATCCCACTCTCCCCAACCTCTGCCCATCACCTCACTGCTGTCTGTATCCATGGGCTATGAGTATGTTCTCTGTCTATTCTCTTCACCTTCTTTTATCCCATCTGCCCCACCCACCCCCCTCTGACATCTGTCTGTGTGTCCCATGTATCCATGTCTCTGGCTCGATTTTGTTCATCAGCTTATTTTGTTCATTGGATTCCACATATTAATGAGATCATATGGTATTTGTCTTTCCCTTACTGCCTCATTTCACTTAGCATATTATTCTCCAGGTCCATCCATGCTGTCTTCTTTTTCACAGCCAAGTAGTACTCCATTGTGTAAATGTACTACAGTTTTTTATCCACTCATCTGCTGAGGGGCCCTTGAGCTGTTTCCAGATGTAAGCTATTATAAATAACACTGATATGAATATAGGGGTACATATAACTGTGAGTAAATAACACCATTTCTTTCCTCCTCTCCCAAGCATACATTCATAAAGCCTGGAACTTACTAAGCACTCAATATTTTTCTTTAAAGAATGAACAAAAAATGCATTTACCATGCAGACTTGGGAGAGACAAAGAGAGGTGAAAGCACTTCAAAACTGTTTTCTTGCACGCATAGTAGCTGGTGGGAAGGAGGAAAGAAGGACTGAGAATTGTATAAAAGACCCATTTCTGGAATGTTTTGATGTGGTTCAGTGAAGCCAACATCATATATCTTTTCAAATGATTTAGAGCATAAAAGCATTAGAATTGTTATGTTTGTGTGTACAAGGGACCACTTAACTATTTAACAGAAATGTTAGGAACAAAGTTGACATGGATGTCCATCTTCATGCTTCTTGGCCACAACAGTAGAATGTAGAACTTGGGTACTAACAGTTGTGTAACAGCACAGGTTACCACTGATGTACTAATACCACTCTCAAAAACTTGGCATTTCAAGATTATCACCACCACTAATTAAATATACTTGGGTTCATAAATACTAAGTAACATACTCAAAGAGTTTTTTCAACTTCTGCTTAACCCCTGCTCTCTACTGCCTCTCCTGATGATGGAGAACTTTGATAACTACTAGAATATCCAAAATGATCCCACACCTGATATGTAGGATGAAATTAAGTCTATTCTTCAAAACATACAAAACAGGATTAAAAACAGCATGGAGACTATGTGGTCCCCTGGAGTAAATACTGTTCTAATGGAATTGCTAAAAATGTAAGGATATCAAACCAATGGCAGCAAAGATGTACATAGCTGAATAGTTTGACCCTCGGGTTTACAAGAAAGGTTGCTGATTTCTTAGCTCCAATGACAGTCACACGCACCTGAGTGGCTCAGGTTTGACATGCAGGTTTAAATTCCCCCAAATGTCTCCTGAGGGCCTGGGCTGGTGAAGAACCACACTGCGAGGCACAGGAAATGCTACAATTAAGGAGAACAATTGCTGAGGTTGCTTTACTTGTGGCATCATTTCTACAAGTGCCCTGCTGAGTCAGGTGACTTGGGAGGTCTATTCTGCCACGGGATTCCATATCATGGGGGTTTTTCTTACTCCAAAATCATCTGAGCTCTCAACCTGGACTTTGTTATATCACTTTCCAAATGTTCCCATTCTGACTCTCTGTGCATAATTATAAATTTTAAGTGTTAAATCCCTTGGATACTTAGCAGGGTAGTGGAAATATCTGGAAATGTGACCTTCTCCTCACCCTGTTGCCTGTGTGAGCCACAGTGGCACAGCCCAGAAAGGAAGTGTTTCTCCATTCTACCCCGGGTGCAGGGAGGGCGTGTCTTCGTAAGACACACTCAAGTGGTTTGACTTGAAGGTGCAGAAAGCCCCAAAGTCTGGTGAGTCAGAGAAGCAATGCAAATTTCATAAAAGGAGCGCAAGCTAGAAGTATACCATTGTACCTAATGGGAAGAGCACAAACTCACTAGGGTAACTACACAGACACTGAGCCCCAATTGTCCTCTACTTCTAAATAAATACTGGTGCCCTACTCGTTTGGCTCAGTGGATAGAGCGTCGGCCTGTGGACTCAAGGGTCCCAGGTTCGATTCCGGTCAAGGGCATGTACCTTGATTGTGGGCACATCCCCAGTGGGGAGTGTGCAGGAGGCAGCTGATCGATGTTTCTCTCTCATCGATGTTTCTAACTCTCTATCCCTCTCCCTTCCTCTCTGTAAAAAATCAGTAAAATATATTTAAAAAAATAAAAATAAATACTGGTAATTGTGTGCCACATTTCATCTTCCCAGCCAACACAGGTGTGGAGAGTGGGTAGCAGGGCTCATTATGGTTGAATAAGACAGCAATCGGAAGGTGAGACAAATATTGGAGAGGGACAGGAAGCCTCTGAAGACCCAAAGACGAGGCCATTTGACTTTCTGGAGACACTTGAGCTATGCCAGCCAGGCCTGAGGTAATGAGGTCCCTGGAGTAACAGTTTATCCACAGACACAAGAACATATTTGGCAACTGCAGACGTGAGTTGCAGGTGGATGTGAAGTCTTGTTAGTCACAATTGTCCTTATTTTATATAATAAGGAATGTTTTGTCCTATTAAGTGGAAGTGAAGTGACAAGAGGGAAATACAGGTTGGGAGTATTGCAAGGCGGGTGAGTTTACCGAAAAAGAGATGTTCAAGTCTGCAAACACTGCATGTGTGCAACTTCACAAAAAGGTTTTCCAAAGGGCTCCAAACAACATACATATTCCTTTATCTTCCCCTCTCCTCCCTGTCCCTTCTCTCGTATCCTTCCTCTTCTCCTTTTTTTTCTTATTTTCTTTTATCTTTTCTCTGTTATCTTTTCCTTTTATAAATGTATGCGTCTGAAGGACAGTCATAGAAGCTTTCTTCAAAGAGTAGCATAAATGTTTTTAGAACATGATCTTTGTTTTCATTATAATAGGAATTTGCTCAAGGAGGATTGTTTTCTGATTCAGAGCAGAAAAAAAGAGAAACAGTGTAGTTTTAGTTTGGATTTTCTATATCACATTTGCCAGGGTATTATATTAAACTAGAGGCCTGGTGCATGAATTTGTGCATGAGTGGGGGCTGGTTGGCCTGGCCCCAGTCGGAGCCAATGGGGGCCGGGCCATGAGGGGAAGGGGCCATGGGAAGTTGGCCGCTGGCTCCCTCTCTGATCAGGGTGAGAGAGACCGATCTGGGGCTGGGCTGGCTGGGGGGAGGGGCCCGCCCCCAATCGGGGTGTGGGGGGCCATTCGGGGACCGGGCCAGCTGGGGGGAGGGGCTGCAGGAGGTTGGGGGGGGCAATTGGGGCCCCAATCTGGCCGGTTGGCCACTGCTGTGCGCGTCATACCGGCCGGTCGTTCCGGTCATTCCAGTTGTTCCTGTCACTCGGCTTTTATATGTATAGATATCTAAACAAACTCACAAATTGAAATTACGTTAAAAGAGGAAAAAAGCAGAATACCTTTATTCTGGTAGAACAAGAATAAATTTTGAGTAATTTTGCAACAGAAATTATCATATTACAATGCATTGATTCAAAGTTTTCTTTCAAGTTACTTATTAACCAAATTTCATACTCAACTGTCAGTGCTTGCTACAGATGCAAGATTAGTAAGTAATCATCGGGTTATGCAAAAGTAGGTTTACAGTTGCATATTATTCTTGTGTTATTATTTATAACTTATTGTACTATTTATTTGTGCTATTTGTCTTATTATTATTTAATATCCTTACTTATGATTTATCTTTAAGGTGGTTGATCATATACCCTACTTTGGCCACTGCTATATATTTATTTTGGAAGTGTTGGTAAGTAAATTATTCTAATAATATTTTCTGTTTAATTCAACTTTACTCTGGAATGATCACAGGAAAGAATCTATTCAAGAGGCTTTCATGTTGCGAATATTAATCTGCACATGCTCCAATCCCTTATATGAAATGGCATAGAACAATGCATACCCCGAGACCTATGCACCTGCAGGTTCCCATCCAAGGAGAGAAAATACTGGTTTTTGATCTACGGTTGGTTGAATCCGGGGATGCAAAACCAAGGGATATGGAGGGCCAACTGTATATTTATTGAAAAAATTCTGTGCATAAGTGGACCCATGCAATTCAAACCCATGTTGTTCAAGGGTCACTGTGTATCTATCGCAGAGAAGTTCACATCAGTATGAACTGATGCAGAAGTCAGTTTCAAATGGGCCCTTGTCTCCTGTATCATGGAAAATAAACAGAAAAGTGCACACACAGGAAAAGATTCCACCTGAACTGACAACCAAGGAGGCCCAAACTGCCTGAGCTAAAGCATATTACTTTTTAGGGATAATTTATAGGTCCTTCCTGAATCTTAGAATTATCTAAAAATGGGCAAAAGCATTATTTTAAACTTCACATTTTAAAAGCCATTCTACATGTTCATATAGTTCATCAAACAACCTATGTCTAGTTATCTTCCCTCTTCCCTTCCCTCAACATGCAATGTATTCATTCATTCAGCAAGTCACTTTTGAGAATATACTTTATGCCAGACACTGTTTTAGGTACTCAAAATACATCAATGAATCAAATGGGTAAAGATCCCTCTCTTCATGAAATTCACATTGCAATGGGGAGAGGCAGACAATACACAATAAAACATAGAACAACTAAGTCAGCTGCATAGTTTATTAGAAGGTGATAGGACTATAAAATGAAGAAACAGTAAATTAGTGTAAGAAGAAACGGAAGCGGGGAGGTACTAGGCCACAATTTAAACAGTGAGCTCCCTTCTCATTGAGAAGGTGACATTTCATTAGAGAGTTGAGGAAGTGGGGAAACGTACTTTGTTGATATCCATCTGAGTATTTTGAGCAGACGAAACAGCCAGGGCAGAGACTGAAGGTGAGCGCATCACTGACATGTTCAAGGAAGAGCCAGGCGGCTGGTGTTCCGGGTGAACAAGCAAGTGGGGAAGGACAGGAGGGAAGGGAAATCTCTAAATCACGTGGGACTTTGTAGCCAGTGGAAGGACCGTGGTAAGTAAGGTAGGAGCAGAGCAGAGATATGATACCTCTTACATTTTGAAAGGGTCACACAGCTGGGTTTAGTTAGAAAAAGCAAGGGTAGAAGTAAGGAGAACAGTTAGGAAGCACTGCAGCTGGAGAACATGCTAAACCGGCTCCTGGAAGACATAAAGATCTTAGCTTCTGAGAATAATAAAACTGACTGCATGGGCAGGCTCCAGGGTAAACAGAAGAGGAACAGGGCTTTCTGGAACACCAGCTTGGCTTTCAAAAGGAATTAGAGGAGCTGGCCCAGCAGGAAGGCCCCTTTGAAATGCCTACTGAAGAGTTAGGTAAAGATACTTAACAGCTGAAGTGTCTGAGCAAGTCTTCCCATTGCAGTAGGTCCCAAAGAAAGCAACTTAAAAATCTTGATCTTCTCCCTTCGACAGAAGACTGTGTTCCTTTTTATCTAGCATCCTACTCCTCACTCTCATGCATAGAAATAAATCGGTTTTGTATTTGATTTTTTTTTTTAAAAAAAAGGCCAAGCCAGGGAGGTAGAAACAACTAACAGCTTGCCTGACGCAGGGATGCGGGCCAGGATAGCAAGGTGAGAGCCAAGGATGAAGGTCTTGGCTCCAGTCTTTGATCTCATAAACAGACCATTCACATTTCTCCCAGAGGAATCCATCTAAACCACAAACTTGACCATGTCACCCCATGCATACAATCTACACTGACATGCTGTAGCCTATAGGGTAGAAAATGAAGCCGTATATGTACCCTCTGTGTGCCCCTAACTTTCCTGAATGTCATAGTTGTTTTCTGTCCAAATGAGAATAAGAATGACCATTTCATAGGATTTGGAGGAAAATAAATGGAAAAATATATATTAAAACTTTTTTCTATACTACATAAAATTTACAGATGAATGGAAATAGGTGTATTTTACAAGCACATGTAAACCAAGTTCCAAAGCATTATAAATACTTAGTAAACAAAAATATATTTAGTTCGTTAGAAACAAAGATAAATTTGATTGTTTATCATCTAGCATCTTCCCAACCAATTTTCACGATGATAAGTTGAGACAGAGTCTCATTGCTGGGTTAGGCATGATTATGTTCCCAACAAAATATATTTAGAAGAGGTAGTAGCAAGGGAGTTAATACTTCAAGAAGGACCATGTGACCAGGTCATCTAAAACTGATTAACTGAAGCAAGAAGTTCTTTCTAAAATTGTACTCTCCCTGTATCCACTCCCCCCTACACTGGACTCAAAGGCATCTCTGTTACTTAGAAGCAATAAATTAACAATGTAAGTCGGTTCAAGATAGGGATGAATAACCATTTATGAAAGTTATCACCACTATTTTCAAGCACAACCACAATCTTGTTCAATTTAATTCTTGTCTACTAGTTGTTAAAGGCATAATGAAATTTATTTTACATGAGCACATATGAATCTATTTGGTAATTAAGAACTCATTTCCTCAGATTGTGTTATGACTCCCAAAGAAGAAAACATAAGAGGCCTATGTAGTCTCATTAAACATTTGAACACTTTTATAAAATGCCCTGACCTCTCCGAGGGGGAAAACTGTTTCCCAAACAATAAATTTTCATTTTAATGTAATAAAATACCCTGCCACCATCCTAAGTACGTGGTATTAATTTTAACTACCCTTTTGACAAAGTGTTAGATATTTTTTCAAAAAGCAAACTTATTTCCAGAGATCTCAGAAAATCTAGGCATAAAGTTGACCAAAATTCATAGCAATAGAACCATCCCAGAAACTTCTAACTCAGAAGTAGCAGCACTCTCAGGATTGGATCTTACAGTGTTTAAAGATGCATGTAAATAGCTTTCCATCCTACCTGTGCGAAGCTGTCAAGGACACGAGTCGTGTGCAACCTATCTAGCCAACCAAAGTCACCAAGGTGCTGGGCATGACTGGCTTCCAGGGACAGTGCACGCAGGTACATGTGGAATTCATGGTCAGGGCGAGCCGCTCCATCATCTGAGACATGAAAGGCCCTGTGACCTCACAATGCTCAGCCTATGGGAGTCAGGGCAAGAGGCTAGGGGCTGTGCTGCATTTGTGTCTGGGTCCTGGATGTCTGGTTGGACCACAAGGCCCATGGAGAAGATATTCACTGCTAATAAAATGTATACATTGTATTTAAAAAGGAAAAGAAAAGGCATAGAAACATATAATGTGTATATAATAAAATACAATTATCCCAATTTCTAAAGATATCAACTTTGATCATAAAGATGGTCACGCTCATGTATTTTTTTACTCTTTAAAATGTAACTTTTGATTTCCAAAAGAATCAATAATAATAGTTCAGAATGTTCCAGTTATTCAAAATTAGTTTTAAACACCGATGCATTTCTTTCAATAGTTTTGGGGTGAGTTTTGGGAAAGTGTTCTCCTTATATTTTTCATTATTTTCCTCAAGCTCTCCTCTCACTTTTAGAAAGTTGTGAGTTGAGCCTTGAGATTTCACAAATACGTTTTAAACAAGATGCAGGTTTTTCCTTCAGATACATGAAGCTTTTCAACGCCAATAGTCATTAAAGTGGTAAATATCCACGAGATTTTAAAACGTGCTTCTCTGTAAAAACAGTTTGCCATGCTATGGTTTTTAAAAAGCAGAGATGTTTAAATGAAAAAGTCCAGCTGTATTTACGATATATGCTTGTGCGTTTGAGTAGGCTTATGTCTCAGATGGCCCCGTGTGAGGAAAGCAAGGACGTGTGGAAGCAATAATCCATACTCATCGGGTCCTTTATGATATGCACATTGTTCTAGCACATAACACTTTTTGCATCCTTTATCCCTTCCAATAGTCCTAGAGGTAGACAGTAGTAGTACCATTTTCCCAGATGAGGAAACTGAGGCTCCGAAAGATTCAACAATGCTAACAAGTCACACAGAATCAATGGCAATAAGGTGGACTCCACGAGAGGTCCATTCAGACACACTGCTTCGGAGCATGAAGAACTGAAGACGCCAGCAGGATGCAAAAGTCCATAGAACCAGAATGGCCAGGTTGGGAGACAGGATTCTAAAGAATTGATTTCCAGCCATGAGAGGTTTTCCAGAATCACATAGAGAAGCATCTCTAAGTAGATCCAGCCAACATCAACTCTCTAGATAAGCTTCAAAGTCCACCTGTCTGATGATGACTAGACGCAGGTGGACACATGCTCCTGACATGTTCCTTGTGTAACCCAGCCAAAGGAAACCATGCCTGCCGTCACCCTGAAAACCCTCACAACCATCACGCTCCCCAAGAGCCACGAGTGCCAAGGCCCAGCCGGTTGCTTCAGAAAAGGAGGCCAGAGCCATTGCCACCTAAAGGACAGCTGAAGCGGAGGTCACACCATCATTAACAAAGATGCACAGACTGCTCATCCAGCTCAGGTCGATCTGATGAAAGAAACTGGGCTGAGATGACAGCATCATTGTAGTATTAAAAAGATAAAGATTAATTTTTTATTAGAAAGTCTGCTGAGCTCTCTGAGGACCAAAAGACAACCCCACTTCAGGTTATGCCTTCAAAGAGCCCAAGGCTAAGGAGAGATTATGTTTAAATAAATCACAATAGAAGATAACAATGACATTTAATAAAAATCATGGAACTGTGATTTTTTGACATGTATTATGGCCCAAGTACTATGCTATATCTGACTCAGATATAATCTCTAATCTCTTTAATTCTTTTTATTTTTCAATTACAGTTGACATACAATATTATATTAGTTTCAGGTATACAACATAGTGATTAGACATTTATATAATTTATGAAGTGATCGCCCTGATATGTCTAATACCCATCTGACAGCATACATAGTTATTACAATATTATTGCCTATAGTCCCTATGTTGTACTTTACATCCTTGTGACAGTTTTTATAACTGGCAATTTGTACATCATAATCCCTTCACCTTTTTTACCCTTCTCCCCAACCCCCCCTCCCATCTGGCAACCATCAATTTGTTCTCTGTAGACTCACATATCATCTTAATCATAGCAAACCCTATAACACATATATCATCGCCTGTTTCACAGATGAGAAAGCTGAAGCTCAGAGATACTACTTATCACACTGAGGACCAAGATGGCATAATGGTATGTACGAATCAGAATTCAGGGCCCTCCACACACACAGCGGGAGCTCCACACTTCACTGTCCTACAGATGGAGAGAAAGGACCCAGCCAGTTTACAGGGTAAAGGGATTATTCTGATGCCTTCACAGTAGGTGTTCTGGAAGGAGGGGAGGTGAGCCAAGGGCTTACACATGGACAATGTTTGCACACAGAAGGGAGGAGAAGGGCATCCCATAGTGACCCTGCCCAGGCAGGGAGGAGGGGACCCGGATGCAGAACAGCAGGGGACTTGGCTTAGCTGAAGCCCAAGTTACAGGCTATGGGCTTGGCAGTGTGAGAGCGGCAGGTGGGTACCATACCACAGGGGACCCCGAACGACAGTGTGAGGAGGCTGCCTGCACACTGCAGGCACTGGGGGCACAGCCGGTCTCAGCAGATGTGTAAGCTAAGCAGACACAATAGAGGAAGATGAATCTGGTAACAAAATGAGGAAATGTACAGGTCTCATTGATTCATAAGGTGAGCAACCTTACCTAGCCAAATCGCGGACACTTTATCTCATTTATTAAAGAATTTAAATATATTATCTTAAGGATGAGTAACTAATAATAAATTATTTCTTCTCTTCCATGTGCTGACTCCAAACAGTGAAAACTTGACTCAAATCAACCAAATTAATGTTTGGAAAGCAAGAACTAAATATCTAAGTTTGTATTTTACTATTAGTAAGAAATACTAGATTTATTTTCTTTAAATTTTTAGCAATGAGATTTTTCTTTAAAAAATTATCTTGCCAAATATAAGTTAGCTAATTTCTACTCAAATATTAAAGATAACATAGAAGGTATTTTAGCATAAATAACAATCATGCTCTTTGTAACTGCTATTCCTCTGGCTGTTATAAATCTTTTTTTCTGGGAATTTCATCTGAAACCTTCCAGCATCATAGCATAGTAAACAAAAAATGGTACTTAGTATAGGTCAGAAATAAATATATTTCACAATACTTATTGCTTTTAATGAATTTGTTTTACTAAATTCTCCCTACTGAATCAAAATCTTATGGTTAATTGGCAAAAGCAGTGAAAATAGGACTAAAGCAATAAAAACAGCCCTGACTGCATAGCTCGGTTGGTAAGAGAGTCGTCCCAAGACCCCAAGGTTGTGAGTTTGACCTCTGGTCACGGAACATACAAGAAGCAACCAATGAATGCATGAATAGGTAGAACAACAAATCGATGTTTCTTTGTCTCTCCCTTCCTTTCTCCCATCCCTTCTCTAAAATCAATAAATAAAAAAAGCAATAAAAGCAATGTGAATATGTTGCAGTCTCAACTTCAAAAAAGTTATAGTTCTACAAGAGGATAAGAAATGTAAAGAATCAATGCAAACAGTTTTCTCATATAAAACAATACAGATGACTTCATAAACGAACCATAAAAATATTCCCTTGGAGAAAATAGACTTACATATATTTTAGATTCATCTTCAAGTCCTCCCCATTTAATATGAGAGCAAACAGCCTCAGGATATATATCCCTTCTTCATCACTGCTTAATAGCAGGGCTAAAGGAATAAATTTGTAGAATATTCAAGTCAGAAGGAAGCCTGAAAATAACCTACTCCATTGTTTTACAGATGAGGGGGCTGAGATCTGAAGAGTAAAAATGAGGACAATAACTTTTTCGAATACAAACTCCATCACAGACACCTTCTGGAAAACCATGCCCAAAACATTTTCCACTGTATATCTCAGGTCCACAGTCTCTTCTCCAGCATCATTTCCCATGCCCATGCCACGCGTGGCCTACTATGTCCCTTCTATTAGAAATCTTATTTTGACCAACCGGCGTCCTTCAAACTGTAAGTCCATTTCTCTGGTCTTCTTCACAGCCAACCTTCTGAAAAGGCTTTCCTACAAGTTTTTCTCCATCTTCTCACCTTCTGTCCACTTCTTTACCTACAACAGCCTAGTTCCCGTTGACATCTCTTTAGAAGAGCACCTTTCCACAGTTATCAATAACCTGCAGGTCACCAAAGGAGAAAAATTCTCAGTTTTCTTTCTACTCAACTTCTCAGCATTATTGGACAGTCACCTCTGGATTTTGACCCCCATCTCTCCTTAGCGTACATCCCTGCCTCACTGTCACTTTCAAGCTTCTTTCTTCTCTGTCCAATTTCTAAATGTTGATTATCTTAAAGCACAATACTGGCTCTTCTTTTTACACCATCTATACACTTTTCCTAAGTGATCTCATCAAAGATGTCGATATGCTGATACCTCTCACCATATATATGCTGATAATTCCAACTCTAGACTAGCTGGTTGAACTGTATTTTATGTTTAGCAACTCTACTTGGTTTTCTAATGAGCATCTCCAATAGAACTCTCAATTTATCACCAGCCAAAACTATTTCCCACTCTCAGTCTTCCCAATTTAGTAAATTGCAGTATCATCTTCCTAATTCTATCACCGGAAACATAAAGATTATCCTTGATTTCTCCTTTTTCTCTAATCTCCCATCCAACGTCTTCAGAAGGCTTCTTTAATTCATTCTACCTCTACGTATGTAGTAAAGAGAACTACAGAATAATTTCTGCTTCCAACATGATAGTCTAGGCCAGCATCATGTCTCGCCTGCATTATTTCCACAGTCTCTTGACTTGTCTCTCCTCCTCAACTTGGTTCTCCCATTCATCCATTCTTTATGTACCAGCAAAAGTATTTCTTTCTTATTAAATACATCCTGGCTTGGAAGGACATTAGTGGTTTGCCACTGCACTTAAATAGCTCCCGCACTCCTCACCACGGTTTGTAAGTCCACACATTCTCTGGCCCTTTTCTAGCCCTCTATTCTCCAACCCCATCTTCCGTCACTCTGCCATTCTATGTTCCCACCACACTGACCTGATTTCACTTCATCAATCCAATCCTGCATTTTGCTGGCTCACAATCCTGACACTGGCTCTTCCTTCCTCTGGAATTGTTCTTTCCTCCATCCTTTGCAAGGCCTTCTTTATCCTATCTTCAAATTTCAGGTTAACAGTGACTTCAGAAACGAGACCATTCCAGATCACTACTTAAAGCAAGTTCTCCACTGTTGTGTTTTCTGTCTCAACACATCATTTGTGGTCTTCATTCCATTTCTAATTGCTTGCAGTGGTTTTATTCATTTCTTGGCTTACCCATGATTTCCCCCCTTACCTTCTTTCTAGCTAAAATGGAAGCTTCATGAAAACAAGTAGTTTCTTTTACTTAGAGTTATATCCTGAATTTTCACATTCTTATTTTAGGAGAGACAAGGTTCTACCCTGGACTCTGTACCCAAATGACTAACTCAGGTTCCTTCATAACACTCTGTGACTCATGGCATAAAAAATATTACCTAGATACCCTGACTTCATATATGACATACTATTTTCCCACTGTGTTTATTTAAAAGGGGCATGGCAAAGTCTCCAGAATCCTTTGACAGGGAAAACAGATGGATATTAACAGCAAGAAGAATAGTAACATCCACAAAAACCACCACTAGCACCACCACCACCACTAAGAATGGAAGGGAGCCTCCCATTGCCCTACCTAGAAAAGAAAATATCAAAGTTAGGTATAATTAGTAAAGAAACCCTGGTTTCCTCACTTAATTTTTTCCCCTTACAGAGGAAGGGGTGGAGTGAGTGGTACTAACATAGCCTCTAGACTCCTAGTGCCCTGAGGTCATATCTCCACTTCACCACTTACCCAGCTCCATGATGCAGGAGCAGGGCTAACTCATACCACCTCTCTGAACCATCTATTCAAGAAAGTAGGGATAGCAATCCTTAGTTCAGAGCATTTTAGTGAATTAAATAACAAACCACTACTCTATCACCCTTGGATATGGTCGATATGTTGAAATGCATGTTTTCTAGCTTATTAAATATGCGATTTTAATCTAAATATTGTCTTAGGTTATTTACTGAAATTATTCTTTAGTAACAACCAAAAACTGAATATTCTTTGATTTATATATACCTCTGCTTAGTACTATCACTCACTACAATCAAAGAATGCTGGTGTGAAACAGTATAAGGATATGAGTAGGTCTAAATGCTGAACAAAACATATCAAAACTATTTTGGTGAGTTTCCATTAATAAAATAAATATGTTCATTGAATTTCTCAATATTTCCATGAGATGCAGCTTAATTTTTTTGGACACCAACGTTTGGAGATGAATTTAACAAGCGATTTTGAAGAGCCCATTATTCGTAGCTTCTAATTTTCTAGTCATATTTGCTGCTCTCTCACTTGTAATTCATATGAAGAGTTTCTAGTGCCATTTATATTGATCAACCATGCTCTTATCCTATTCTAAAACCCATTTAGTCAACTTTTTGCTATACCACATATGCTCCAAAAGCCATTTGTCACGCACTGTTGACACTGACTAGAAGCTTTCTACATGTGCAATGTCAGTTTCACCAGCGTGTATCACATACCTATTCTGAACTGTATCAGTGCAGGGCTCCTTGCTTCTAAGTTACTTAATGAGATACTGTGTTAACAATACAACTTAAGTTTCTCTTTTCATCAGATAATTCATCATTAAAATACATATCCATACAGGCTAAAAGAATATTTGTCAATAATTACTCATGCTATTTTTTCTTTTGCCACACAATAACCAAGTAACTATTTAGTAATAGGAATTTCTTATTAATAGTTGTGGAATGAATAAGACATTGTGCCAATGACTTTGTATATTTGTTCTTTTTTTTGAAAATAAAGGAACTTATCATTTTAATTTTT